>NC_084797.1:7277952-7893577 GCF_963169125.1 Humulus lupulus | reverse complement strand
AGTTGGGCTTTTTCTCTTTTTTCCTCAAGCAAGTCTAGGGATTCCATCATTAGTTGGCTATTCTAGTCTTGGTCGTATGTGATTCTTCGATGTGAGGGCGGATCTAACTCGACAGGCAACATAGCTTCATACCCATATGCTAAGGAAAACGGGGTATGACCTGTCGATGTTCGATGAGAAGTTCTATATATGACCAGAGTACTTCAGGCAGCTGTTCTGGCCATGCTCCTTTAGCGTCTTTGAGTCTTTTCTTCAGGGTATCTTTAAGTGTTTTATTCATTGCTTCGACTTGCCCATTTGCTTGTGGATGCGCAACTGAATAAAAGCTTTTGACGATTCCATGCCTTTCGCAGAAGTCTGTGAATAAGTCACTGTCAAACTGGGTGCCATTGTCTGAGACAATTTTTCGAGGCAAACCATATCGGCAAACAATGTTCTTGATGACAAAGTCAAGAAATTTCTTGGTCGTTATGGTAGCGAGCGGCTCAGCTTCAGCCCATTTGGTGAAGTAGTCGACTGCTACGACTGCGTATTTTACTCCACCCTTTCTTGTTGGCAAGGATCCAATCAAATCTATACCCCATACTGCGAAAGGCCAAGGACTCTGCATCTGCTTTAACTCGTTGGGAGCTGCGCGTGGGATCTTGGAAAATCTCTGACACTTATCGAATTTTCGCACAAACTCCATTGAGTCTTCGTTCATAGTTGGCCAGAAATAACCTTGCCTTAGAATCTTTTTTGACAAGCTCTGCCCCCAAGCGTGATCCCAACAGAAGCTTTCATGTACTTCCCCTCATTAGTTCTTTAGCCTTTTCTGGTGTAATACATCTGAGCAGTGGCATGGAGTATCCTCTTCGGTAAAGAACACCATCGATCAGTATATACCTAGCAGCCTGTCTCTGAAGAGTCCTGGCTTTGTTTCTATCTGCTGGTAGTACACCATCATGCGATACTCCAAGTACGGTGCCATCCATGTATCTTCCATTCGAATTTACATATTGGTCTCATCTGCTCGTATGCTCGGCTCGCACAATCTCTCCACTGGCACTATATTTAAAGTGTCAGCGTCTTTTGCACTTGCGAGTTTGGCTAAGGCATCTGCGTTTGAATTTTGATCTCGAGGTATTTGCTGGAGGGTGTACTTCTCGAATTGTGCCAACAGATCTTTGGTTTTATTAAGATAGGCCATCATCTTCAGGCCCCGTGCTTGATACTCCCCTAAGACCTGATTCACTACCAGCTGTGAATCACTATAAATATCAAGCACTTTTATACTCATGTCTTTGGCCAACCTTAGTCCAGTGAGTAGTGCTTCATATTCAGCTTCATTGTTTGATGCGGTGAAATCGAACCTAATAGCGCAATGAAATCGATGCCCTTCTGGCGTTATCAATATCACTCCTGCTCCTTCGTGAGATTCGTTGGACGATCCGTCTGTGAATAACTTCCACGAAGGAACTTCGATTTGGGGCTCAGGCATACTAGGTTTTTCGCACTGCTTGTCATCTGGGAGCTCAATGAATTCAGCAATAAGATCAGCCAAGACTTATCCTTTTACTGCTGCTCGCGGTGAATATGTGATATCGAACTGTCCGAGTTCGACTGCCCATTTTAATAAGCGCCCAGCCGCCTCTGGCTTTTGCAGAACTTGCCGAAGGGACTGGTCAGTTAAGACTGTGATGGGATGGGCTTGGAAGTAAGGACGTAACTTCCTTGAGGCCAAGATTAAGCAATAGGCTAATCTTTCGATGGGAGGATACCTCAATTCGGCCCTGATTAACCTCTTGCTTACATAGTAAACCGCCTTTTGTACACCTTCTTCTTCTCGTACTAGTACCGCACTAGCAGCAAATTTGGTGATCGCCAGGTAAATGAACAAAGTTTCCCCATCTATGGGTTTTGATAAGACAGGAGGCTGTGCCATGTGGACCTTTAAGGCCTGGAAAGCCTGCTCGTAGTCTCCGGTCCATTCGAACTTCTTGTTGCCTCTAAGTAGATTAAAGAAAGGGACTCATTTATCCGTCGACTTGGAAATGAATCTACTTAGTGCGGCAATTCTTCCAGTTAAACTTTGCACATCCTTGATTTTCACCGGCGATTTCATGTCGATTAGGGCTCTGATCTTGTCGGGGCTGGCCTCGATTCCTCTTGAATTAACAATGAACCCCAAAAATTTCCCTGATTCTACTCTGAAGGAACATTTGAGAGGATTTAACTTCGTCTGATATTTGTTCAAAACGTTGAAACACTCTTGTAAATCCTTTACATGTCCTTCTGCCTTTTTTGACTTTACCAGCATGTCATCCACGTACACCTCCATGTTTACTCCGATCAACTCCTTAAACATGTGGTTAACCAATTGCTGGTAAGTCGCACCAGCGTTTTTCAGTCCGTAGGGCATTACTTTATAACAGTATAACCCTGTATCAGTCCGAAAGCTAGTGTGATCCTCGTCAGGGGGATGCATACTAATCTGATTGTATCCTAAGTATGCATCCATGAAAGAGAGGATCTCATGTCCTGCAGTTGCATCGACCAGCTGGTCGATCCTTGGGAGTGGGAAGCAATCTTTTGGGCAGGCTTTATTAAGGTCTGTGAAATCCACACAGGTTCGCCATTTGCCGTTAGGCTTGGGAACCAGTACTGGATTAGAGACCCACGATGGATAAAAAGCCACCCTGATGAACCCATTCTCCTTCAGTTTTTCAACTTCCTCTTTTAAGGCTTTCGATCTATCCTTATCGAGCAGCCTTCTTTTCTATTACATGGGTGGAAAACTCTTGTCAACGTTCAGGACATGGCTGATAACTGCAGGATCTATCCCAGCCATGTCTTTGTGTGACTAGGCAAAAACTTCCTGGTTCTTTCTCAAAAATTCCACCAGTGCATGTTTCGTTGTTTCTTCTAAATTTTTCCCGACCTTTAAAACTCTGGTCGGGTCTTTTTCGTCAAGTTGGACCTCTTCAAGGTCCTCGACGGGTCCAACATCTTCTTCAAAATCCCCAAAGCGAGGATCTAAATCTCTATCCTCACTTTGGGCAACACCCTATTTGGTGACTCCATCACCGGATTGGGCTTGTGTATCAATGGCCATCTGCAACCTTTCTGGGGGAGTGCTCTCCACCGTTCCTTTCTTTGCCTTCGTGATCGAGGCATTGTAGCACTCTCTTGCTTCTCTCTGATTTCCCAACACGCGTCCTTCCCCTGCGTCTATCAGGAATTTCATGGCCAGATGCCATATTGAGGAGACGGCCCGAAGGTCAACCAGTATGGGCCTTCCGATTACAACATTGTACGCCGAAGGACAATCGACTACTATAAAAGTAGCGAGTAATGTCCTGGTAGCAGGCGCTGTACCTGCTGTTACCGGAAGTCTGATTGACCCCGTTGGGGCGAGTCCCTCACCAGAGAAGTCGTAAATTGTTTGGTTGCAGGGCTCCAAGTCCTTGACGGACAACTTCATGTGTTCCAGCGAGGATTTGTACAGGATGTTTACCGAACTTCCTGTATCAACTAGTACTCTCTTCACCATCATGTTGGTGATTTGAAAATCCACGACCAGCGGATCAGAATGTGGGAACCGGACATGCTGGGCGTCGCTATCAGAGAAGGTTATTTCACCATCCTCTGATCGAGCCTTCTTTGATGCCCTGTCCTCCACAGTCATCGTCTCAATGTCCTGGTCGTGACGTAGGGTCCGAGCATATCGTTCCCTTGCCTTTCCACTGCTTCCCGCGAGGTGCGAGCCTCCACAGATGGTGAGTAAAGTGCCAGCTACGAGGTCAGGCTGCAAAGGTGGCGAGCGTTGGCGTGCGGGCGCCTGCTCGTTGCCACCTAGAGCCTCTCATTGCGAATTTCTTGAGGCCCGTACGTATCTTCTCAAGTGTCCTTGTCTGATAAGGAACTCGATTTCATCATTCAGCTGGTTGCATTCATTTGTATCATGTCCGTAGTTGTTATGATAACGACAGAACTTGGTAGTATCTCTCTTCGAAATATCTTTTCGATTGGGAGCGGGTTTTTTATAAGGCACACTAGAACTCGTGGCCCGATACACCTCTCCCCGAGACTCAATAAAGGCAGTGTAGTTAGTGAACCGCGGTTCATAACGATTGCCCTTGGCGCGTTTATTCTCAGTGGTGGAAGGCTCATTATGCGGCTGTTTCTTCCCATTCTTGCCATTTCCATTGCCGTTCCCGTTGCCGTTGGGTTTTGACCCATTGGCGGCTTTGGCGGGATCAGCACTCCCCTTATCTTTGCCTGGGGGTTTTCCTTCACTGGCGATGGCATCTTCGAGCTTGATGTACCGATCAGCTCTATCCAAAAATTCTTGAGTAGTCTTACCTCCATGCTTTCTGAGGCTACTCCACAAAGGCGTGCGACGCCTAACTCCCGTAGGTAGGGCCATCATCTTGCCCTCATCACCCACTGTTTTGGCTTCAGCCGCTGCTCTCAAGAAGCACTGGATGTAATCCTTCAGTGGCTCTCCTTCTTGCTGGCGTATCTCCACCAGCTAATTCGCCTCAGTTGGGTGCACACGACCCGCATAGAATTGTCCGTAAAATTATTTTACGAACATCTCCCAAGAAACAATACTTGCAGGAGGGAATTTGAAAAAACCACTCCTGTACAGCATCAGAAAGTGTTGCAGGAAATATCCTGCACCGAGCGTCTTCGGACACTTACTAAATGTCCATCTGTATCTCAAACTTGTTGACGTGAGATACCGGGTCACCATACCCGTCAAAGTTTGGAAGTGTGGGCATCTTAAACTTGCAAGGAGTTTCTGCCATAGCTATCCTCTGAATGAAAGGAGTGCCCCTTCTCCTGTCATACTCGATATGAGACGTTCTTACCCAGACCAGCTGTTGTACTGCTTGGTTCAGGAAATCTATCTGGACTTGCACGGCGTCGGGAATCGCCGGGGCCTCTGGTGCTGGGGGAACGTACTCGTCGTGCCATTCCCGTTGATCATTGAGTACATCTCTCAAATCCTCGTCTCTTCGCCGCTGCTTGCTTGCTCCGAGCTGGTTAAAGACGTTATTTTTCCTGGGTTGCCCCCCAGCGTCACGTCTCTCGGGTTGGTCTTCCCTAGGTGGCGGGCTTCTGCCCCCACCTCTCTCACCATTTCTCCGACCGGCATTTCCTCTGCCTGAGTCGGCCTCATTGTAGCCATGGCCATCTCTGAACCTCGACTGGCTATGGTGGGATCGACCTTCCCCTCGATTGCCTCCTCGGGCTGGAACTTCCCGAGCGTTAGAGGGTGTCCTGCGTTGGTCGGTAGGTCCCCGTGCATTATCATGCCGTGGGGGGCCCCGGACCGTAGAGCTTATCTCTGAGTTCCTTCTGTTGCCAGAAGGACGCTACCCTCTGCTCGGGGGGGGGGGGGGGGTTTGGCTCTTCGCCCCTATGGCATCTATGACTGCGGGGCTACTGCCCGACCCTATTCTGCCCTCGCTGCGGGGGAATGTCACGAACAGCCTAGGATGGAGCCTGCATTTCAGGATCCCTTGGTGGGACATCCTCTTGAGGCATTGGTGGCTGCTCGGGCCTCTAGGGGCTCGAGGGCTGGATCGGCGGGCTAGGATTGGGACCCCTTTGGGGTGGCCCATTTGAAGGTTGATCAGGTTGTGAGGTAGGTGCAGCCTGATTCCTAGACAATTGTAGGGCTGCTTCGAGGGCTGCCATGGCCTCCCTCTGACGGCGGTCCGTCTCCACCTATCTTTCACTCAATTCCTGGCGCTGTCGCTCAATTTCTTGTTGCTGCCACGCCATAACTTCAGCAACACTTTCTTGGCTGGCCCTTAGATTGGCCAGTTCATCCTGCAATACCCCCAGGGTATTCCTCAGCGTCTCGGAATCCAGTTCTTCCTCATCAAATTCCAAATGTGGCTCATCTTCGGTCACGTTTGGAGGAGGAGGCGGTTGAGATGGTGCAGCGCCAGTCGCCTGCCCAGTCTTCTTTGTTGTTTTTGCCATTTATGCTTCAACAATATCGTATCAAGCTCTCAATGAAAGCACCAGAATGTTGACCCTTGTTTTAGTCAACTGACACGGAGTCAAAATGCTTGATGTGGATGAATATGTTGGAATTAATATAATGACAAAAACAGTAAAGCACACAAGAATTTATAGTGGTTCGGCCCCAGAAGCTGGTAATAACCTACGTCCACTTGAGCTATTATTGATATGAGATCTCAAAGGAGTGATCAAAGAACTAGGGTTCTCCGAGTTTCACAGACCTGAGAGAGATAAACAGTACAATCATTAATCTAATAGCCAAAAGTCCCTTCCTTGAGCTATCTCTTTCTATTTATAGGCTCAAGGGGGATTGCATCAATTTGTTACAGATATTCTCTCCTAATTAATCGGATAATCAGGAATCATAGGAGATAATCTCGGGATTGACTTTGATTCACCCAAGATCATATTGAAATATGCGGAGTATACGACCATGCTGGTCGTAAGAAAAACTCAACCGCCGCGCCTGTAATGTCTTACCGGTCGATACTCTAACAGAACTTTGCCAGGTGTCATCCATGTGTTAAGAAATCGCCGCCACATCATCCGTGCCTGTTTTTTGGATAACAATAACTAATTTAAATTTTAATATAAAAATTATTATAAATACAAAAGTTAATAATATGAAAAATTTAGAAACAAAAAAAATCTAGTTTTAAAAGTTTTTCAATAAATACATAATTTTTATAAATATATATTTATATAATTGAGTTTGTTTTTAAAATTAAATTATTCATCAATTATATTTTTAGATTTTTTATATGAATTTCGGCGACATTTTATAAATGTCGGTATTGAACTTTTATTAACTGTCGGCGTTGAGATCAATAGCGACAATTTTTAACTGTTGACATTGGTCTCGAATTAACTGTCGGCGTTGGGGTAAACTACACCAGTTTTTAACTGTCGACATTGGTCTCGAATTATCTGTCGACGTTGGGGACAATAGCGACAGTCAAAAGCAACTGTGACAGTTATTCACTGTCGGCGTTGATTTCTATGCTTACAGTTTTTAAGTGTCGGCGTAGAGTCACGCTAAGCAATTACGACATTCAACAGAGTTGACTGTCGTGGTTGGGTGTTGGGAAAGCTCAGTTTTGTAGTAGTGGACCAACCACAATTTCACATATTTTGAAATTCTAAAGCTCTCACAAGATCAGATCAAAGTGACCAACCACCGTCTCTCTCTCTGGCGCGGGACGACTCTCATCTCGAACCACACATGGGCGCAGTAACTAAAATGTCCTGATTTGTTTTTTGGGTATATTTTGAAATAATTTTTCTGTATTTGATTTCTTGAAGCTTAATACACTCACTCCCCTGGGTTGTGAAAATAATATATTTGAATTAATATGTTCTACTCTCTGTTTTCTGTTTGCTGAAGAATACTAGTTTTGTACTTTGTTTTGTTTCTTTGTATATGGACATTCACATCATGCTATGTTTTGGAAAAGCAGTAGTTCATAATAGAAATTTCAATTTCTTTTAGGTTTTTTTGGTTAAAATATATAAGAGATGTTGCAATTATTGTTGCCTGATTAAATTTAGGTACTTGTTTGACGATGATAATGATATTGGAAATTGAAGGGATTACGTAGGAGAGAAAAGGGAGATGATTATGTAATTTAATAAAGAAGTTTAGACTAGAGTGTATTTTGATTTGTGAGTTGAGGCCTCTTTAAAACCAACTCAGGATTCGCCACTGATTCCACTGAGTTCATAAAATAACCTTTTATTGGCTGATCAATTTCATTTATCAAATGTAAGCCTTTTCTTTTTGTCACACACACACAATCTATATATATATATATAGTCGATATCCTCGTTTATCTTTTTCCCTAGACGCACATTTTGTTATCTTATCCCTAAATAAATATAAACAAAAGAACAATAAAATTATAGAGAACAAATCAGCCTTCAAGCTTGTCATATATGTAGTTTGATATTCATATATAATATCATAATCTCAACAAATACTTGGTCTTGGCCGAAGGTCAAAATCAATCAAAACTGATGAAAGATTAAATAAAAAAGTTTGGACTTTTTGCTCTTGTGTTATTTTTGGACTTGGTCAAGTTTTTGGGCCACATGTAGGTTGAGTAGTAGTAACCATTTTCTCTAGGTAGGTTATTATATATAAGAATTAGTTATATATGTTATTATATTGTAATTGAAAAATGAGGGATAATCCTCAAAGTCACAATCACTTTGGTAAAACTTTCTTATTTATTCATTTTTTGAGCAGCACAAAGAAGAGTTGAAGAAAACTTGATTTGAGATATGGTAGGGCACTTGTTGGACATATATGATTGACATAGGGAACATTAGTTATATTTATCATCACTCTAGCTACAACATATATAACATATAAATCATTGGTGGTGATTCTTCTACATCCACATAAATATTATAAAGAATATAGGTATATATATATATTTATTAGTATTTTGTCAAAAGTGTAATCCATCAAAAGTTATGTAGTTTTCTATGTTCTTGTAATTTTCTGTTTAAATAGCTTATGCTCTTTGAAGCATATATTGGTTTTAGTGATATATATATATATATATATGGTGAATTGGGAGACTATATTATGCTAAAACCATTACTGACTTAGAATGTGTGGTCCTTCTTACTTGCTCAAATATTATGACTTTTGGAGTTTAGCAAATTACGTAAAGAGTGCCCAAGAGATTTCCAACCACTGCATATAATAAAAAATTTAAGGGTAATAATACCATCATATTAAATAATTATATGTTATATTCACATGTCTTCCATTGACAAGTATATCATGCTTTATTGCTCTTTATTAATTAAAAGGATTTGTATGAAATCTTCAAAGCATTACCGATAATAACCGAGTCAATAGAATGGAATCAATATTTATTCATTCTTACTATAATATAATTGTGAACAAATTCAACAACAAAAAAAAGATTTTTTAATAAATAATTTATACCATGTATTATTATTTCTTTGCAAAGTAACTTTTTAACACATTCAATATTTATTAAAAGAAAATTTAAATAGTGTTGTTTAATCTACATTTAGTATTATGATTGTGAATGTGTGTATACAATTATATGATGTGTTAGTATTTGAATTTGATTAATAATATATATATATATTGTGAGTGTTCTGGAAATTTTCTGAGTGTTATTTGCAGGGTTTTAAAATTTTGGGATATGTTAGAATATAGATATTATGCTGCCGGAATTTTGGTAGAGTTAGAGGACTAAATGAATAATAATATAATAAATAAAACATTGAATAATTAGAATTAACAAAATAAATTAAAGAATAAATTAAAACATTAGATAAATAATTTAATATTAACAAGTTTAATAATTTTAAAATAATATGAAAAATTATAATTTAATAATATAAAACATCATCTACCCCACACTCTCACTTTAGCAAGTCTCAAGCTCCTCCTCAATATTCAAGAGAATATATAGAAAAATTAGAGAATAATCTACACAAATTGATTGACCAAGTTAATTTCTTATCTCAATTTTTTCTACCTTCATTTCATCTACCAAACGTTCAGATGCTGCCTATGCCTGATAGCCACAATATTTATGGAGCTTCATCTTCTCAACCTCTAGCTCCAACCCATCCTTCCATGTACGGGGCAACGACGTCTCAACATATGGTACCTTCACACATGTACTGAGCAATACCTTATCCGTGGCTGATTTCACCGTCGTCGCAGCCGTCGTATCCCTACATGTATGGAGCTGGATCGTCCACATCACCTCCCCAATATCCTTGGTCGATGCTGCTGCCCCAGCCACCGCAGCAACCACAAGCGCAACCGCAACAAGAAGAAAATAGGGAGGACGAGGTAGCTGATTTAGGAGACTAGGTTTATTTTATTATTAATTATTGTTAAATTATATGAACAATATGAATATTTGTTATCTTAATGTATTAAGAATATGGATAATTTCTATTTTAATAAACTAATTTGAATATTTAATATAATATTTTTATTTTTAATAATTTTTTTCAATTATTTAAATTTTAATTAATAATTTAATTTTTTTAAAATTTTAATTAATAATTTAGATTAATAATTAATTAAAATTTTATGTAATTATTTAATTTTATTATTTTTTATAAATAAAATAGTTTTAGAGGCAACTCATTAGTCGTCTATAATGTACACCATTAGACGCATTTTTTTACGGGTGACACATTATGGGCGACTTCTATGATTATTAAAGCTGGTTTTTGTTGTAGTACTATAAAGTAAATATCTATGTTTCTTCCTGATCAGAAACATACACACATATATGAAGTCTAATTAAATATTTAAGTGTTTTTCTTTCATTTTTATTTCTTCAATTTTGATTTATTTTACATGGTTAATTAGGCCTTGATAGTGATCAATAAAATGAGTTACGAATATGAATTTGTGATATAGAAATGATAGTTATAATCAAAATTCTTTTATATATATAAGAATTTTATTTTAATGTATATATACATTGTAATTCAAGAATGTAATTGCTCGATTACAAACGTATATATACTAGATACAAATAAAGTGCAAGACACGTTTTCTTAGTTTTATTTATAGAATTGATTAATTATTTTTATTAAATTTATATTAATGTCATATAAATTTCAAATAAATATTCTATTTTAATTAAATAATTTATTTATTTTTGTTTAAAGTTATGTTTTTTCTAGTTTTTGAATTTAGGAGTGACAACAATGGATTATATATTATATGTTTAATGTAATATTAAATATTATACGTGAATTTTAAATTTAAGTTTCTTGTTAGTTTAATATGATATTATTCTAATAAGTGAGTTTAAGTTTAATATCATATTTTAATTTTTTAATTATTTTATTTAAGTTTAATTGATGTTTACAAATTATCCTTAAATATAAGAATATTAGAATATTTCGTTAGAGTTAACATTGAAAAAATAAAAAACTGTTAAAACAAAAAATTTCCGTTATTTACACATTTTTTATATAGAAGAGATATTGATCGAGGTCTCGAGCCCGTTATCATTCACCACCTCGCACCACCTAAGTAATTATAGAAACTATCAATTATATATGTATATACTCCAATATGTGCCACACATCAATTTTAATTTGAATACTTTTGGGTGGATTTCTTCCAAATCTGGTGAGTGTTATTTCTACGTATTTTTCTCTCATTATAATATACATTTATATTTTACATAACCTCTTTATTTAATTATTTTTGTTTACGTACATACTTAGCAACTTTCCTTGTATATTATTTTGACAACTAGTGCCCCATAGCAATTTCCTGAACAATTCTGTATTTTTTTCTCTGATTTCTTGTGTTGAATTTTCAACAAATTGATAAATGTCACACTCATAACATCTACATATATGCTTGTATATGTACTAGTTTGGCCTGCACCTTAATTTATGTTTTGTATTTACTTTTCTCTTTCAAATTTATCTTTCTTCGTAATCTTCGTTTTAGGTCATCGATATTATCTATTTTTGTTCTTTTTCTCTCTCAATGATTATTTCATATATAATGAAGTTATATCGGTATATTTATCATTTTGATTTAGTATAGTTCAACATTCGATCGATTTCAACCAGAGCTGTATAGGGACGCAAGGTGAACTGGATAGCTAGCCTCAGGTGAGTGATCTTCGTATTTATCTCTCTTTATATATAATTATATATATATATATACAAATTTATATAAATTCTTCTCTTTTTGTTTACGGGGTAGGTACGTCCTATTTTTTTGTTATATTAAAGAAAGTTATATATGTGTTGGCTTTATTTGAAGAACTTCTCTTCCAAAGAGAACCAAATTACAAATATTGTAGGACCCTGCTCTAAAGAAAGAGGGCTAAATTAATTTAGAAATTTTTTTTTTTATAAAATCTTAGAGACTGTAACGATGACCAAGCTACTTGAAAAACCTATAACTATAATCAAGTTGCCAATCCGCAACACGACCAATGAAAAGAAAATTAACACCAAACCACCCGACCAAATCACCGAAATATATATTTTTAAAAGGGTAGGTAACCATTTGGTATCCTGTGTTTTTGCAAAGTATCATTTTGCTACCCTCTGTTTTCAATAATGCTCATATGGTACCCTGTATTTTAAAATCGTAAATATTTGGTACCCTAAACTCAAATTTAATTAATAAATTTTTACCAATTTAATCAAATTGCTGTCAATTATGTAAGTTCCAAATTTAAATTTAATTACTTAATTAGATATAACTGATGATAGTTTGATCATATTGACAAAAATTTATCTATCAAATCTGAGTCTAGGGTATCAAATATGTATAATTTTAAAATACAGGGCACCATTTGAGCATTATTGAAAACAGAGGGTATCAAAATGATACTTTGCAAAAACATAGGATACCAAATGAGTAAATTCATTTTAAAAAAAAAGTATTCTTTATTAAAAGTATTAATTATTTTCTCTATTGGTTTTGAACTTATAACTTAGATAATTACTACTTAGGGTTTTTCTTAAAAAAATATTAATTTAATTTCAATTCAATTTTATATTATGTGTTAAGTGATATTTCTGGAAAAAAATTTCAATTCTTTGCTTATAGTTGCATTTAAATGTCTATTTTTTATTTTGGCGACAATAATATCAAATTTTTGTAGTTGCACTAAAGTACCAATTAGTTTCTGTTTACCATGCTTATTGGTACTTTAGTGCTGTCAAGGCTTTTCCCATGCTTATTGGAAAAATCCTTTTGCTTATTGGAGATCAATCGCTGAAAAATCATGCCACCACTAGCTTTTTTCTCTCTGTTTCTGGATCAGTTCGTTAAGAGAGGATAACTCTAGATCACTAAGGCGAGCACTGTCAATTCCTTCTCACTACAAGAAAAATGCTTTTTAGTAGCGATAATATTATCGACGCTTCCTCCAGTTTTCGGAAAGATTCCTTGACAAAGAACGAGATGACTGTAAAGTGGGAAGGTATTGAGAATACGAATGGGCAAAGTTCAAGAGCGGCAACTGGGAGTGCATTAATTCGAAGTGACAAATGTCAGACTATGTTATGATTATTCACACGTGGCTAACTTTGATTGAAAGAACAACCATACATTGGGCGAAAAATGTAGAAGATGAGAAGTCGGCCCAAGACTTGAATAGTCTGACAACGTATCAATTTCAAATCTTGAACTGAGGGGAAATTGTAGGGCTCAAAATGTTCGGCCAAAATATCTTGTTATTTTTTGGAATAAGTTAAACAAAGCGTTTCAGCCAGAATAGAGGAGGATCCGACAGAGGCCACGGATCAGAGGCGAATTTCCCTTATGTCTTTTGCAAGTTGAATATACAAGAAGGCATTTTGGCGGGAAATTTTATTACAACAGTAGACAATCAGGGAGTGGAATGTATAACTGCTTTTTCAGTATTTTGTTCTATAAATACCAATCTTCGTGTTTTGCAAAGGGGACTGACTTAAGCATCAGAATGTCTTTTTTGCAGGAACAACCAGACAATTCAAAAATCATCAGAACTATCTGTGTCACCTGAGGAGATTGGAGAATCGACATTTGATATTGAGTACCTCCCAAAATAGAAAGATCGAAATTGTTGCATCAACAATATTATACAATGAAAAATGATCAGCTATAGCCTAGCAAGAATACTCAAACTCTACAATAGTTTATTTCTCCAATAACTGCTCCAACTCTTTATACCAAAACCAGTCTTGAAGCAATAAACAAGACCAAGACTCTCTCTCTCAACCCTTACAAAATCAGACAGAGTGTTTCCTGAATAACTCTAAACGTATGTTTTAGCACAGAGAGACCAAGCAGTATTTATATAGGCTAGGCTAAGATACAAATACTTTTAAAATTAAAAGGTTGTCTCAAAAAGAACTAACAGCTTTCCCAAAATAAAAACCTTTTGAACAGAGTTACTATTATGAGAATTATTTATACCACAAGTACAAATCAACAATCACACTAAAAGTCTTATGTTATACATCATCACCAACATGACTTGAAGTCTTCAATTAATCATGCATATACACTTTAGCTAGGCTTATTATGCACTGAGAATCACAACATTATCAGCAACACTGCGATCCTGCTGATGCATTTCCATATCATAGTGAAGGGTGTCAATCCTATTTTTCACCACCAAATTTAAGCCACTTTCAATGGCCTTTTTCATAGAAAAGGACTGGCGTCTCATAACTTCTGATGCAATCTCTCCTTTGTTTTTCAAAGAAAAGGCTTGCAGACTTACTCTCTTGCCCGTTTTGCAGTACATTGCGAAGGCCTCGCAATTGTTTCCGAAAATGTCGAAGTGGCCGAACCCCTCGTCGGATTTTAGAATATCGGTGGCGCGTTGGACGACTTCGTCTTCGGAGAAGCCGCAAGAGCCGGTGGTGCATGTTCCTGAGCGGTTGAGGACTAAGTTAGACGATGGGACACCGTACTTGAAGCGAAAGAGCCTGTGGCCTTTCAGGAAGCACTTAAGGCAGGTCTTCACCACTCCTCGGTCCTTCTTTGGCTCGTATCCACAGTGTTTACATCTTTTGATTTTGAAATTATTATCTGCAGATGATTCTGATTCGGATTCTTGTGTTCTTGTGAAATGGATCACTCTATTGTCCCCAACATATATTCCTGCAAATATATATATATTTGTATATATAATAGTGAATACAAGATTCATATACATCTATAAATCATCTATAAACTAAAACTTATTTGTACTGAATTGAAGCTTGAGAATATATCCACGAGACTACAAATATATATTAGGTATATTACCTATATATGAGTATGAAGTTAGGGTTTTATTTTGTACTTTTTAAAAAAATTAATTACAGTCAATCGATCTGTGTGATGCTACATATTGGTAGCTCCGATCATCTAGATTATTAGGAATCATTTCAAGGATTTATATATATATATATATGTATATATATATATATAGTTTTTGGTTCTAGGGCGATCGATAATCAATTTAGATTTATTACTAGCTAGAGCTAGCTACGTCCAGCTCTAGTTTATATGCAGACGAGAAAAGAGAAAAGAATCGAAGTACGTATAAGAATTAATTCAAAGAAGGATTTTTCATCAAAATATAGTTAATTGGCCTAAATTTAACATATTACAATCTCAAATTTAGATCAATTTTGCAGTTTTAGCAAAATCCCTAAAATATATCCTTTTCTTATGGAACCCTAAAAATCAGGAAAAAGTATTGTACTTTTGTTTTCGAAGAAATTAAAGAAGAGAAATTCTAACTTACCATGGTGAGAATATGCATGTAGATTTCTGTAGCTGTACACATGATCTCCTTTTCGAAGGGAGCTCCGATTAGTCCTGTTTGAGATCAAACTCATCGTTGTTTTTTGCTTAATACTACTAAGATGAACTGGATTTGGACTAGCTAATAAAGTAAGGTACATATTTATATATGTTGACAAAGCTTTCTTATATTTTATTTTATTCTTTTTTCTTCATTAAATTAATGGATTACATTAATTTAAGCTTTGGTACGAATTAAGTTAGACGATATATACTTGAAGCGAAAGAGCCTTTGGCCTAATTAAGCAGTATTTTTTAAAAAATAAATTAAAGAATAAATTAAAACATTAGATAAATAATTTAATATTAACAAGTTTAATAATTTTAAAATAATATGAAAAATTATAATTTAATAATATAAAACATCATCTACCCCACACTCTCACTTTAGCAAGTCTCAAGCTCCTCCTCAATATTCAAGAGAATATATAGAAAAATTAGAGAATAATCTACACAAATTGATTGACCAAGTTAATTTCTTATCTCAATTTTTTCTACCTTCATTTCATCTACCAAACGTTCAGATGCTGCCTATGCCTGATAGCCACAATATTTATGGAGCTTCGTCTTCTCAACCTCTAGCTCCAACCCATCCTTCCATGTACGGGGCAACGGCGTCTCAACATATGGTACCTTCATACATGTACGGATCAACACCTTATCCGTGGCTGATTTCACCGTCGTCCCAGCCGTCGTATCCCTACATGTATGGAGCTGGATCGTCCACATCACCTCCCCAATATCCTTGGTCGATGTTGCTGCCGCAGCCACCGCAGCAACCACAAGCGCAACCGCAACAAGAAGAAAATAGGGAGGACGAGGCAGCTGATTAAGGAGACTATGTTTATTTTATTATTAATTATTGTTAAATTATATGAACAATATGAATATTTGTTATCTTAATGTATTAAGAATATGGATAATTTCTATTTTAATAAACTAATTTGAATATTTAATATAATATTTTTATTTTTAATATTTTTTTCAATTATTTAAATTTAAATTAATAATTTATTTTTTTTAAAATTTTAATTAATAATTTAGATTAATAATTAATTAAAATTTTATGTAATTATTTAATTTTATTATTTTTTATAAATAAAATAGTTTTAGAGGCGACCCATTAGTCATCTATAATGTACACTATTAGACACATTTTTTTACGGGTGACACATTATGGGCGACTTCTATGATTATTAAAGCTGGTTTTTGTTGTAGTACTATAAAGTAAATATCTATGTTTCTTCCTGATCAGAAACATACACACATATATGAAGTCTAATTAAATATTTAAGTGTTTTTCTTTCATTTTTATTTCTTCAATTTTGATTTATTTTACATGGTTAATTAGGCCTTGATAGTGATCAATAAAATGAGTTACGAATATGAATTTGTGATATAGAAATGATAGTTATAATCAAAATTATTTTATATATATATATATAAGAATTTTATTTTAATGTATATATACCTTGTAATTCAAGAATGTAATTGCGGATTACAAACGTATATATACTAGATACAAGTAAAGTGCAAGACACGTTTTCTTAGTTTTATTTATAGAATTGATTAATTATTTTTATTAAATTTATATTAATGTAATATAAATTTCAAATAAATATTCTATTTTAATTAAATAATTTATTTATTTTTGTTTAAGGTTATGTTTTTTCTAGTTTTTGAATTTAGGAGTGACTACAAGAGATTATATATTATATGTTTAATGTAATATTAAATATTATACGTGAATTTTAATTTTAAGTTTCTTGTTAGTTTAATATGATATTATTCTAATAAGTGAGTTTAAGTTTAATTAACTTTTATTTAAGTTATAAAATGTATGATTTATTATTTTTAAATAATTCTCATTGTAAAATATCTCAAAAATATTTTATTTTAATTTGTTTAATTCTTTATTATTTTAAAATAATTATCATTGTAAATTATCTAAAAAATATTATATTTTAATTTTTTAATTATTTTATTTAAGTTTAATTGATGTTTACAAATTATCGTTAACATTGAAAAAATAAAAAACTGTTAAAACAAAAAATTTCCGTTATTTACACATTTTTTATATAGAAGAGATATGATCGAGGTCTCAAGCTCGTTATCATTCACCACTTCGAACCACCTAAGTAATTATAGAAACTATCAATTATATATGTATATACTCCAATATGTGCCACACATCAATTTTAATTTGAATACTTTTGGGTGGATTTCTTCCAAATCTGGTGAGTGTTATTTCTACGTATTTTTCTCTCATTATAATATACATTTATATTTTATATAACCTCTTTATTTAATTATTTTGGTTTACGTACATACTTAGCAACTTTCCTTGTATATTATTTTGACAACTAGTGCCCCATAGCAATTTCCTGAACAATTCTGTATTTTTTCTCTGATTTCTTGTGTTGAATTTTCAACAAATTGATAAATGTCACACTCATAACATCTACATATGCTTGTATATATACTAGTTTGGCCTGCGCCTTAATTTATGTTTTGTATTTACTTTTCTCTTTCAAATTTATCTTTCTTCGTAATCTTCGTTTTAGGTCATCGATATTATCTATTTTTGTTCTTTTTCTCTCTCAATGATTATTTCATATATAATGAAGTTATATCGGTATATTTATCATTTTGATTTAGTATAGTTCAACATTCGATCGATTTCAACCAGAGCTGTATAGGGACGCAAGGTGAACTGGATAGCTAGCCTCAGGTGAGTGATCTTCGTATTTCTCTCTCTTTATATATAATTATATATATATATATATATACAAATTTATATAAATTCTTCTCTTTTTGTTTACGGGGTAGGTACGTCCTATTTTTTTTTTTTTATATTAAATTAAGTTATATATATGTTGGCTTTATTTGAAGAACTTCTCTTCCAAAGGGAACCAAATTACAAATATTGTAGGACCCTGCTCTAAAGAAAGAGGGCTAAATTAATTTAGAAAAAAAAAAATTATAAAAACTTAGAGACTGTAACGATGACCAAGCTACTTGAAAAACCTATATAACTATAATCAAGTTGCCAATCCGCAACACGACCAATGAAAAGAAAATTAACACCAAACCACCCGACCAAATCACCGAAATATATATTTTTAAAAGGGTAGGTAACCATTTGGTATTCTGTGTTTTTACAAAGTATCATTTTGTTACCCTCAGTTTTCAATAATGCTCATATGGTACCCGTATTTTAAAATCGTACATATTTGGTACCCTAAACTCAAATTTAATTAATAAAATTTTACCAATTTAATCAAATTGTTGTCAATTATGTAAGTTCCAAATTTAAATTTAATTACTTAATTACATATAACTGATGATAGTTTGATCATTTAGACAAAATTTTATCTATCAAATCTGAGTCTAGGGTATCAAATATGTATAATTTTAAAATACAGGGTACCATTTGAGCATTATTGAAAACAGAAGGTACCAAAATGATACTTTGCAAGAACATAGGGTACCAAATGAGTAAATTCCCTTTTTAAAAAAAGTATTCTTTATTAAAAGTATTAATTATTTTCTCTATTGGTTTTGAACTTATAACTTAGATAATTACTACTTTTAGGGTTTTTCTTAAAAAAATATTAATTTAATTTAATTTAATTTCAATTCAATTTTATATTATGTGTTAAGTGATATTTCTGGAAAAAAAATATCAATTCTTTGCTTATAGTTGCATTTAAATGTCTATTTTTTTATTTTGGCGACAATAATATCAAATTTTTGTAGTTGCACTAAAGTGCCAATTAGTTTCTGTTTACCATGCTTATTGGTACTTTAGTGTTGTCAAGGCTTTTCCCATGCTTATTGGAAAAACCCTTTTGCTTATTGGAGATCAATCGCTGAAAAATCATGCCACCACTAGCTTTTTTCTCTCTGTTTCTGGATCAGTTCATTAAGAGAGGATAACTCTAGATCACTAAGGCGAGCACTCTCAATTCCTTCTCACTACAAGAAAAATGCTTTTTAGTAGCGATAATATTATTGACGCTTCCTCCAGTTTCCGGAAAGATTGCTTGACAAAGAACGAGATGACTGTAAAGTGGGAAGGTATTGAGAATACGAATGGGCAAAGTTCAAGAGTGGCAACTGGGAGTGCATTAATTCGAAGTGACAAATGTCAGACTATGCTATGATTATTCACACGTGGCTAACTTTGATCGAAAGAACAACCATACATTGGGCGAAAAATGTAGAAGATGAGAAGTCGGCCCAAGACTTGAATAGTCTGACAACGTATCAATTTCAAATCTTGAACTGAGGGGCAATTGTTGGGCTCAAAATGTTCGGCCCAAATATCTTGTTATTTTTGGGACTAAGTTAAACAAAGCGTTTCGGCCAGAATAGAGGAGGATCTGACAGAGGCCACGGATCAGAGGCGAATTTCCCTTATGTCTTCTGCAAGTTGAATATACAAGAAGGCATTTTGGCGGGAAATTCTATTACAACAGTAGACAATCAGGGAGTGGATTGTATAACTGCTTTTTCAGTATTTTGTTCTATAAATACCAATATTTGTTTTGTGCAAAGGGGACTGACTTAAGCATCAGAATGTCTTTTTTGCAGGAACAACCAGACGATTCAAAAATCATCAGAACTATCTGTGTCACTTGAGGAGATCGGAGAATCGACATTTGATATTGAGTACCTCCCGAAATAGAAAGATCGAAATTGCTGCATCAACAATATTATACAATGAAAAATGATCAGCTATAGCCTAGCAAGAATACTCAAACTCTACAATAGTTTATTTCTCCAATAACTGCTCCAACTCTTTATACCAAAACCAGTCTTGAAGCAATAAACAAGACCAAGACTCTCTCTCTCAACCCTTACAAAATCAGACAGAGTGTTTCCTGAAGAACTCTAAACGTATGTTTTAGCACAGAGAGACCAAGCAGTATATATATAGGCTAGGCTAAGATACAAATACTTCTAAAATTAGAAGGTTGTCTCAAAAAGAACTAACAGCTTTCCCAAAATAAAAACCTTTTGAACAGAGTTACTATTATGAGAACTATTTATACCACAAGTACAAATCAACAATCACACTAAAAGTCTTATGTTATACATCATCACCAACATGACTTGAAGTCTTCAATTAATCATGCATATACACTTTAGAAACAGGCAAACCATACATTGACTACCCTCCATTGAGTCTTTATTACAGTTATAATATAATATACATATTAGCTAGGCTTATTATGCACTGAGAATCACAACATAAAATTTTTCCAATGATATATATCTTCACTCATCAACATTATCAGCAACACTGCGATCCTGCTTATGCATTTTTATATCATAGTTAAGGGTGTCAATCCTATTTTTCACCACCAAATTTAAGCCACTTTCAATAGCCTTTTTTATAGAAAAGGACTGGTGTCTCATCACTTCTGAGGCAATCTCTCCTTTGTTTTTCAAAGAAAAGGCTTGCAGACTTACACTCTTCCCCGTTTTGCAGTACATTGCGAAGGCCTCGCAATTGTTTTCGAAAATGTCGAAGTGGCCGAACCCCTCGTCGGATTTTAGAATATCGGTGGCGCGTTTGACGACTTCGTCTTCGGAGTAGCCGCAAGAGGCGGTGGTGCATGTTCCTGAACGGTTGAGGACTATGTTAGACGATGGGACACCGTACTTGAAGCGAAAGGGCCTGTGGCCTTTCAGGAAGCACTTAAGGTAGGTCTTCACCACTCCTCGGTTCTTCTTTGGCTCGTATCCACAGTGTTTACATCTCTCGATTTTGAAATTATTATCTGCAGATGATTCTGATTCGGATTCTTGTGTTCTTGTGAAATGGATCACTCTATTGTCCCCAACATATATTCCTGCAAATATATATATATATATTTGTATATATAATAAGTGAATACAAGATTCATATACATCTATAAATCATCTATATAGATGATTTATATATAGATTTTTTGTTTTTAGTCACAAAATTTGTTGTGACTAAAACTAAGAATTTTTGTAGTGTATAAACTAAAACTTATTTGTACTGAATTGAAGCTTGACAATATATCCACGAGACTACAAATATATATTAGGTATATTACCTATATATGAGAATGAAGTTAGGGTTTTATTTTGTACTTTTTGAAAAAATTAATTACAGTCGATCGATCTGTGTGATGCTACATATTGGTAGCTCCGATCATCTAGATTATTAGGAATCATTTCAAGGATTTATATATATATATATATAGTTTTTGGTTCTAGGGCGATCGATGATCAATTTAGATTTATTACTAGCTAGAGCTAGCTATGTCCAGCTCTAGTTTATATGTGCAGACGAGAAAAGAGAAAAGAATCGAAGTTCGTATAAGCAAAGAAGGATTTTTCATCCAAATATAGTTAATTGGCCTAAATTTAACATATTACAATCTCAAATTTAGATCAATTTTGCAGTTTTAGCAAAATCCCTAAAATATATCCTTTATTTATGGAACCCTAAAAATCAGGAAAAAGTATTGTACTTTTGTTTTCGAAGAAATTAAAGAAGAGAAATTCTAACTTACCATGGTGAGAATATGCATGCAGATTTCTGTAGCTATACACATGATCTCCTTTTCGAAGGGAGCTCCGATTAGTCCTGTTTGAGATCAAACTCATCGTTGTTTTTTGCTTAATACTACTAAGATGAACTGGATTTGGACTAGCTAATAAAGTAAGGTACATATTTATATATGTTGAGAAAGCCTTCTTTATATTTTTTATTTTATTATTTTTTCTTCATTAAATGAATGGATTACATTAATTTAAAGCTTTGGTACGAATTAAGTTAGACGATATATACTTGAAGCGAAAGAGCCTTTGAACTAATTAAGCAGTATTTTAAAAAAATTTCCCAGAAATTCTTGGCCAGTACTGATCTAAATTATGAACAAATATTTATGACGTAATTATCCGTCTACGACGTATTGGAAAAGTAAACAAAAAATGATACTGATATATTTATTATATATATTTACATGATATAATTGTGGATGATATTCTATTTAATAATTAGTTCGTTTGTACTATCTTAATGTTATAAATATATATATACTATTATATTATTAATGTTTTAGATTAAATAAATGTGACAAAGAGTGTCACATATTGTAACATATAAGAGTTACAATATTTAGATATCTGTGAAATATCCAAATTTGTAACATATTTTGTATTACAAATTCAGTCACAAATTGGTAACTTCCAAATATTACTCATTATTGTGTAGATTTGTTGTTACACAATATTGAGATGAATTTCTTAAAGCCATAAGTCAAATGACTTTTACAGATGTGATTTTAATCCCAATAATATGTTTTGAGAGTTACAAAATCAATTGGGAGGGTGTTGGAATTATTTGGAAAAACAGCACAATTTTATGTGCTGAAAATGGTCAGGGGCTGCAGCCACAGGATGTTGGTGGCCGCAGCCTGTGGAACAGAGAGCAGTGGTTGCGACCACTGATGTTCTTGGCCACGGCCACAGGTGCATTTCTGACCAAATCTTTTTCAGTTTTTTCCAATCTTTGTGAACTGCTCCAAAATCTCAAATCTCATTTTTTAATTCCATAAACATCTAATTAATCATTGGTAACAGCAATGGGAGTTGGTGAAATTTAAAATTCAAAGGGTGACTTTAAACTCTATTAAACCTATTGCTCACTTGTAAGACACAATTTTTCTATCCATTAGAGCACGTTGCTAGAAACACCTAGAGGCTTGATTATTCCAGAAAGCATTTCTAAAATCTGTGACAGATCACTTAGTGTTTGAGTTAGGAGGAAATAAGCTTTTGGACAAAGGTTTCAAACATTTTTCAAGTTGGTGATCCCCAACACTCTTCACTTTGGTTGTGTGAGTGAGAGTTTATTATTTTTGTTCTTGTTCTTATTTTTCTACTGTTGCTTTTCTTCATATTCTTCTTCTTCTATTTACTTGTACTTTTGTTTAAGAGTTGTAATCCTTTTTTTTTCTTTTGTTACAAACACTTTTACATTATTTGTATCTTTGTTTAGAGTTGTATTTCACCATTCTCTTCTTCTAATTCTTTTCTTATTTATTTGTATTTTTAGTCATAGAGTTGTAACATTATTTAATCAATCTAAAGTTTATTTGTATTATCTTGTCTACAGTTGTAACATTTCTTACTAATTTCCATTGAGGCAATCACTTTTTTCTTAACATTCAAAAGCTTATCCTTTTTTTGTTTCAATGGAAGATGAGACTATCAAGATTATGAATCAAGACCTAGTGAGGTTGGATAGGTTTGATGGGTCCAATTTCACTAGATGGCAAGACAATGTGAGATTCCTTTTGACCACTCTCAAAATTTTCTACATTCTAGAGTTCACTCTAGAACCTCTCCCAGTGCCATCCGACAAGGACACTCCCGAGGAGGTGGAGAAAAGAAGGAAGAGGGAGGAGGACAATCTCATTTGTAGGGGTCATATCCTCAACGCTCTTTCCAATAGGCTCTATGACCTCTACACCGAAACCAAATCGGCAAAGGAGATATGGGATGCACTCGAGACAAAATTCAGGGTAGAAGAGGAAGGTACAAAAAAGTTTTTGATATCTCAATATTTTGATTTCATATTTTTTGGTGATAAACCTATTCTTCCTCAAATACATGAATTGCAAATAATTGTTAACAAATTGAACGTTTTGAAGATTGAGCTTCCCGAGGCCTTTCAAGTTGTTGCTATAGTGGGTAAATTACCACCATCTTGGAAGAGCTATAGGAAAAGAATCCTTCATAAAATTGTAGAGGGGTCTAATGGAGAGACTTCCAAAGCAAATGCAGTGTCACTACCTAAACATCCCAAAAACAAAGGGAAAGGCAAGAAGGGTAACGAGACATCCCTGGGTCCAAGAACCAACCCAAACAAGTTTAAGGGCGAGAAAAGTTCTTGCTTTGTGTATGGGAAAAAGGGTCACTATGCTAGAGAGTGTAGGCATAGAAAAGACCAACAAGGACCTAAGGTAAATGCAACTCAAGAGGAAAACATAGTTGCTACCCTTAGTAAGGTGAATGCGGTCCAAGGCAAGGTGAAAGGGTGGTGGTTTGATACATGTGTCGTCGTCCATGTCACCTATGACAAATAATTATTCAAGACCTTTGAAGAGTCAAAGGACAACCATGAGATTCAAATGGGCAATGGGCAAAATCAAAGGTACTTGGCAAAGGTACCATTGAAGTCTTTTTCACCTCCGGCAAGAAAGTTACATTAGTGAATGTACTTTATGCTCCCGAAATGAGTAGAAACTTGGTAAGTGGTGATTTGCTTGGAAAGCCCCGCATTGAAGCCGTCTTTGAGTCTGGTAAGCTTATTCTTACCAAATCAAATGTATTTTTGGGAAAGGGGTACTCTTGTGAGGGTATGATTAAGTTATGCACCAATGATGTAACTTTCAATGTTATCAATAAAAATGCTAATTCCGCCTATATAGTTGAGTATGATTCTTTATTTTCGTGGCATCTTAGACTATCTCACATAGGTTTTTCAACCATGAAAAGAGTAGTAAAATGTGGTATGATTGCATGCAATATTAAAACTATGGTAAATGTGAAATAGGTGTTAAGGTAAAAATGATTAAGAAATAATTTCCTAGTGTAGAAAGATCATCTAATTTACTAAATTTAATCCATAATGATCTTTGTGAATTAAATGGTGTTTTAACTAGAGGTGGTAAAAGGTATTTTCTTACTTTTATAGATGATTTTAGTAGATACACCTATGTGTTTCTTTTAAAACATAAAGATGAAACTTTTGATGCTTTTAAATTATATAAAGTAGAAGTTGAAAATCAACTTAATAAAAAGATTAAGGTGCAAAGAAGTGATAGAGGAGGAAAGTGCTTCTCTAATGAATTAAATACATTTTGTGAAGAAAATGGTATAATTCATGAGTGCACCGCACCTTATACACCACAACACAATGGTGTTGTCGAAAGAAAAAATAGGACTTATCTAGAGATGATAAATTCTATGTTGGTGTTTTCTAAGTGGAGTTTCAACTTATGGAGTAAAGTTCTTTTAACCGCTTGTCACATTCTTAATCGAATACCGATGAAGAAAAATGAGATATCTCCATATGAGTTACGGAAAGGAAGAAATTCACTACTACAAAATACCCTTTACGGGACACTTTTTTAGGACTCGCACATAAATGCAAGTCCTTAAAAATATTTATGGAGTTTTTAGGACACTCATTGTGAGTCCTGAAAAAACACAATTTAGGACTCGCAATGAGTGTCCTAAAAAAATATGGGCTAAAAAATGAGTGTTTTACTTAACAATTTTAAGGACTTGCTTTGGGAGTCCTTAATACTCTTTAAGGACTCACTTTGCGAGTCCTAAAAACAACTGGGCTGAAAGTAATAGTTGAAAGTAAATTATTTATATGTGGTTAAATATTTTAATAATTTCTTAAAAAAAATTATAAGTTGTTAGTTTTTAAATATACTTAAAAAATAAAAACTAATATTATTTTTTCCTAATATCATTATACTTTGTATTTATATATTTTTATAATAATAACTATATATTTTTTTAACAAATAATAATAATAACTAAACCCTATCCCTCAACCTCAATCTCACTCTCTCTCTCTCTCTCGTTCTTTTCCTCAACTCAAAAACCAGTCCTCAATCTCACACTCATTGACGGCGGCATGGGTCACGGCAGGTGGGTGGCTGGTGGGCGGATCACGGCAGCGGGCTCGATGCAAAGGCAGGGGGCTCGACTCTCTCACTCCTTCGTCCTCCCATCTCTCACTCTGCCTGGGCTCGATGTCGGGTAGGGGTTCAAGGGCTCGACAACGGCTGGGGGCTCAAGGGGTGGGCTCGACGGTGAGTGGGGTTTCCGGGCTGGCTGGGCTCGACGGCGCAGGGAGGGGTTCGGGTTGGGCTGGGCTGGGTCTGGGTCAACTGTGCAAGGAGGGTGGCTGGGCTCAGCAAGGACGGTGGCTGTGCAGGGAGGGGCTCGAGCTGGGACGGTGGCTGGGCTCGGGCTGGGATGGTGGCTGGGCTCGGCAGGGATGGTGGCTCTGTAGGGAAGGGCTCGGGCAGGGACGGTGGCTAGGCTTGGGGCTACTATTACCGCACCAATTATTCCTGAAAACATGGTAGGAGGAAGCTCTCACTTGTTTATTTATCAAACCTTTTGTTATGATATCAGATGTTAGAGCTAGAGGTTTATCAATTCTTGGTTTAGTTGGCTTCAACTTCATTATGAGTTTCTCTTTGATTAAACTACTAGAGACTCACATTTAAATAAATGGCTTTCAACTAATATTTAGGGAATTTTTCTGCACCTCAAGTCGATGACTTGGACCATGGAAAATTGTAGCTCGGACCAAGCAAAGAGAACGACGGTCATCACACTAAAGGTTTGCAGAACTGGGAAGATAACTTACATGTTCTGACCTTTTTGTATTCTTTGAAATAGTATGCATATTTTTATAATAGAATCAATGTAACGCCCTACTACCTTAGAGCCGTTACTACGTGAGTTTTTAAGACAAAACAGTGTGCAATGAACTCGCTAACCGAGGTTTTGAGGCAAAGTGTGACCAATTAAAATTTAAGGATGTAATCTTAGAAAATGCGTCGATTCATTTAAAACTGCTAGTATTAAACATTTGGGATCCCAAAATAAGGTTTGAAAACTATTTACATCTTGGAATAAGTTTACAGTTGATAAATCATAAATTCATAGATTATTACAGCCATTTTCAAATAAACCCCCAACCAAAGCAGCCGGGCAGGCCAAACATGTACGCGTCGCATCACGCTCTCCATACTCATGGTTGGTTGACTCAGCCATTGCCCTTACCTGCAACACAGAGCACCCGTGAGCCGAAGCCTAGCAAGAAAACTCATGCAGAACATAACATATGCAATGTATACAGTTTATCATAACAGATAATCCACAAATAAATAAGTCAACCATTAGACTAAGCAAACACGGCCATGCCGCCCCAGAAACCTTACCAAAGCCCTGGGGTATCGGTTCTCACCGCGAGGATAACTCATGTATCCCTTGGGTCCCACCCTGAATGTAGCATAACACATGTATCCACCGGGCCCCGCCCTGACTATAGCATCCCATGTTCTAAGTGTTACTTTCGGCCCCACGGCCGCCCCGGCCTACGCCGTACTCGGCCCTTGCCGTTCATTTCATCATAATCACACAAATAGTACATTCGAAATGAACATTCACACACATCACGGTTCATTTAAGGTTAAACATTTACACATAATACAATCCGGGGCCATGCCCTACAATCACACAGTGGGGCCATGCCCTATTAACGGGTGTTACGGTTTTCTTACCTGACAGTTCGATAGCTTAAATCACCTGACTCCTGGAGCACGATCCCACTCGAGCCTTAGCGCACACCTAGGCACAAACATAGGTCAAAGTCAACACCGAACCCCAAGTCCGAATACCTAGCCTCGGGACCAATCCCGAGCCCCCGGGAAGTCCCAAATCCCCAAAACAAAGTGGCGGAAACAAGCCCCGAACCCTAGGTCAAAATCCCTCATCAAAACTCAAAAATTCACCTCTGTGAACAGTGCAGCGCTACAGCGCTCTAAAGAGGGCGCTGTAGCGCTACAAGCAGAATGCACCCCCCTAGAAACAGGGACTAGCGCTACAGCGCCCACTGACTAGCGCTGTAGCGCTAGTTGCAGCCCAGAAAACCCAAAATCGCATTTCTGCGATTTCTTTCACCCAATCTCAAACCAAACTTCCCCAAATCTTTACCAAACTCAAAATCAAGCTTATGAACACTCTCCATTCATCCCAAGCATCCCAAATCCTCAAATCCCAAGATCAGTTATCCCAAATCTCAAAATCTACCATGAACAACCCTAAACCAGAAATTCATGCAAACCACAAAGATAGAGTCTTAGAAATCATACCATTGCTGCAAATTTCGACCTTGAATCAACCCTAAGCCTCCTTAGCTTGCTCTCCCTCAAAGCTTGCCCAGAAATCCCTAAAATTCCCATCAACTCAGCTCAAAACACAGCTTAAACCATCAAAACCCTTAAAACCGAAAATCTCTAAAACTTACCTCAAACATTGATGTGTTCTTGCCAAATCTTCAAGACTAACCCAAGATCCTTGATGCTCAGCCTATCCTTGCTCTCCACTAAGCTTTGCCCCAAGAAAAATGGAGTGGAATGGTGCAAAAATGCACAAACCGACCCTTTGGAAAACCCACCTGTTTTTCCCTCTTTTCTCTCTTTCCTTTTCCTTCTTTTCTTTCTTTCTCTCCACAGCCAACACTCTCTACAAATCCCACTAAGTGTAAAGCCTCATAAATCAATTTCTAAAAGCCAAATGACCAAAATGCCCTTCCTATTAATTCTCAATCCTTTTGTCCAAATAGGGCCATTTTAGTCATTTTACCCAATTCCCGCTAATCCTCAAGGGTCTCTAATATTTTCCCGTTGCTTTCCAACACCCGATAAACCACCAAATAAATATCCCCCATCATCAAAATAAATCTCAATCTATTCTCTGAATTCCTGCTTATACCCCCGGGCTCGCCCCGAGCCGGGTATAAATTCCTGTCATCACTTTCCGCTAGCCTGCTCACTGGGATCGCCTCGAGTCACAAAGCACAGAAACATCCACATACCACTGTGGCCTCAACAATCAACACATATCAATACAGTTACGCCCAATCATGGCCAAACTTACAATTATGCCCTTCTAACACGATCCGGGCCTACATGCATACTAACATACATAGTCATGCATCTCAGATAAACAAATAGTCATATAACATGCTTTAAATCATAACCATGCATTTAAATCATTAAAATCACACATAAATCCCATCATGCCCTCCTGGCACGCTAATCAAGGCCCTTAAGCCTTATTAGCGAATTTGGGTCGTTACAATCAATCTCATGTTTGATGTCTTAATCGAATTTTAAAATGAAAGGGAAAGGAACCATATAATGTGAAATTGGGTATCTATGTGTAGCTGTGTGTAATTACACATATTTGAATATTTGATTTCATATTCAAGATCATTGACAAACTAAAGAATGGAAACCACTCCATTATGTGTACCATATAATGTGAAATAGGGTATCTATGTGTAGTTTTGTGTAATTACTTATTTTTTTTGCTGCTTCTTTAATGGCTACTACTTGTATTTTGCTACTAGCTTTTGGTATATTTCTTGACTGGATTTTGGTGCATTTTGCAACCGGTTTGAATGGATTAATATGATTAATTTGGTCAATTCTGAATTGATTGATATTTTTGGGCTTAAAATTGAGTTTTGCTTTTGTAGGTTTTTGAGATATGGGAACTGGCAAAACGGAAGTAAATTTAAGAAGATTACTTGCTGCTACACCTGAACAGCAGAACCAAGGAAAGCTTGTTCATGTATTCTTTTTCAACTCTCAACTTCTGTAGATTTTGTTTTTGGTAATGGGTGTGTGATTAAATGGGTTTAAGTTTAGAATTAGCATCATTTTTTGTCCATTTTTTCTATCGTTAGCCAATCTTTTTATGGTTTCTGTAACTCAACTAAGTTGAATTTTATTTATTGTATTTCTGGATAGGCTTTTGGGCCATAGCAATATCTAATAGAGAAAAAATGTGCGTCTGTATAAAGGAAGTTGAAGAGCTATGGAAGAAGGTATGAGTATAACTTAGTACTCTTTTCATGTTAACCTTTTCATCTTTTTTTTTTAATCTTTAAGAAGTTGTTCAGGGAAATGTTTTTCAAATAAATGAGTTTGTCTCTTAACAATAGAATTAGTAATTGATTTGGTAATTATGTTTCCCTTTGATCAAATGAAGGAATGTGTATGTGTTTATTCTCTAATTGCTTTAGTATTGCACTTTAGTGGAGTTTGAATATCTTAGATATTCATCCGTAGTGAAGTAGGTTATGGGAATTCTGTGTGCTGCGGTGATAATGGAAGATTGAGAACTTGCATGTCTTAGTGAAGTAGATTCTGAGAATTTTGTGTGCTGCGGTGATATATGGATGAAAACCTGTGTTGTTTGATTTGTTTGACATATTGGTGTTGATTGTGACAGATGGCTAGGCTAGTAAATTAGGGGATATGCTGTCCGATTTTTTATAAATTTTTTTGTACTTAGTTTTGTTTTGCGTGGAAATATGAAAAAGATGACTGCCATAATGATAAATTTGTGATCTGGATATTTAACATTTGACGGGCTAATTAATAATTAAGTTGATTATAGAATTTTAAACTTGAACCATAACATCATAATAAATAATAAGCCGGCATTAAAGTTTTAACGAAATTAGAGATTAAGAGATGGATTATTATTAAAAGGGTCTCTTAAAAGATGCTTAATTTAGTCAAAACTATTTGATTTGAATGTAATTTGCGTAGCTTAATTATGCATTTTCACTTTGATTTGATTGTTAAAACCCAAATGATGATGATGATGTGTGCATTGTTTTTTTTGTTTAGTTATTATTTTATTTTATTTTTATTGTCGGCTAGGTGTATTATTGGCATCAATAAAGTTGGATCAATAGAAAGTAAAAATTGTATTTATAAGTTTGAAATATAATATATTTATAATTAAAGAATTTTTTTATAATGTGCAGGTCTATATTGAGATGCATTTCTTTGGCGCAATACTAGACAACATTGACAGTTGAAGTTTTTAGAATAAAAAATATATTTCACTAACATTGGATACATTTCTTGTTTAATATTTGGTTATGATAAAATTTGATTGCAGTATAAACTATCATGTAATATGATTTTGTAAGCCGAGTAGACTAAATACTGAAATTATATTTTTGAGTAATTAATAAAAAAATTATTTTGTTGTATTTTCTTTTGAAATTTTAGAAATCTAACATATATAATATATTTTGGACACTCAAAGGATATATTTCTTCTAAATCAAAATAAAAATTGTAGCTGCATTTTTTTTAAAAAAAAATTACTTTTAAGGGCATGCGAAGCGAGTCCTAAAAAATTACTTAAAGGCACTCAACCAGATTTTTTAGGACTTGTGTTGCGAGCCCTAAAAACATTCTTTTAGGACTCGCAATGCGAGTCCTAAAAAGCCTTAGTTTTTACGGCTCTCAAATAGAGGACTCGCAATGCTAGTCCTAAAAATCCATAGGGTACTTCAAAGTGTGGGGGTGTCTTGCATATTGCAAGAAAAATGAACCTAATATAACAAAGTCAGGTTCAAGAGCCAAAAAGTGTGCTTTTGTTGGTTATTCCACCAATAGTAAAGCTTATAGGCTATTAGACGTAGAGTCTAATATTGTGATTGAATCTAGAGAAGTTGAATTTTTCGAGAACATGTTATGTGACAACAATTCTAAAGCTTCAACATCTCTATAGGAGAATTTGTTATATGAGAACAATTCTCAAGCTTCTACATCCAAAAATGATTCTCAAGAGGAGAATTCTCAAAAAAATGTAAAGGCTTAGAAAGGAGAAAAGTCTAGTAATGGATGAGATAGATTCTCAACGAATTTCTTTCTACATGGTAGAAGGAAATAGAGAGGAAGTCATTAGGAAAATTCATATTGTACTTCTCGTTGAGGATGATCCTAAGACTTATAGAGAAGTTATGCAATCGAGAGATAGTGAATTTTGGAAAGAAGCCATCAATGATGAGATGGATTCCATTCTTTCCAACAACACTTGGGAATTGGTAGATCTCCCACTGGGGTCTAAGCCAATTAGGTGTAAGTGGGTATTTAGGAGAAAATATCACACTGATGGCACTATCCAAACCTTTAAAGCTAGATTAGTAGCTAAAGGGTTTAGGCAAAAGGAAGGTATCGATTATTTTGATACCTATGCGCCTGTTGCAAGAATAACTTCTATAAGAATCTTGTTTGTTTTGGCTTCTATACATAACTTGTATATTCATCAAATGGATGTCAAAACGACATTCCTTAATGGTGACCTCAATGAGGATGTCAGTACCCGAGCCCTAGGCTATGACAGATTTGTAATATCCATAACTTGGGTGGTCAAAGGTCAAACTTTGACCCTTGTTGGAAAATAGTATTTATAAATGATCCTTTAGTTTATACTAGATAGTACTATAATTATAAGTCAAAACAATGGAATAACCCATATAATTATATATAAAAATATTAGTGGTAAAAGCAGGATCATTTATCATTATACATAGAACAATAATATCCCCACAGTTATGTAGTCACCAAATAGTTAAATGTAACAAGTCATAAAACACCCAAAATAATACTTAGCATCCACCATTCCTCATTCCTAACTATTACATAGCTGATTCAGATATACCAATTGTTAGGTTCCAAATCAAATACATATACAATGTTCAAAAGATAAGACAATGGCACTAAATAGAAATAGGGTAAACACCTTGGCTTTATCAATAATTCACCTTATCCACAATCGCGTCACTAGGTTCTTGGGATGGGAGAGATAGAGGGGGTGAGCTTATAAAGCTTAGTAGGAAAGCAACTAATATCATGGACCCAAAAGTTTAATAAAACCCCTGCATGGTTAGCTTTGAAAACAAAACATATATCATTATGTATAAATCAAAATAGAGAGAAACCACAAATAATCATAAGAGCATAGCTACAAGTGCACATCACATCGTCCACTAGATCCCTACACCACAAGAAAAAATACTTTCAGTAAGACTGAAAAAGTATTATCAAATATATACCATAACACTTTTTGATGTGTTAAGGAAAGCGGTGTTATAGTAGGTCGGAGCACATTGCATAATACTTTTCCATAGTTATAGACATGTGTTATGGTATAACCTACGATAACAATTTGGTTGTGTTATTTTAATAGTTAGATAAGTATTTCATTATGCTATTTATAAATATATTATATAACACTTTTTTGTACTTATAAAGTAGTGTTATGAAACACTTTATAATAACACACTTTCTGCATTATAGAAAATAGTTTGCATAACATAATTTAATGCTTATAAACCAGTGTTATTGTAAAAGATACAATAACACATTTTTTGTATTATTCTAATATTTAGATAAGCTTGAATTGTTATTATATAAACCTGTACATTATAATTATTTTTTATTACTTTAATTCAAACCCACTTCGTTTAATATACTTAATCACCCTTAACATTGTACAAATACATTTTTTAGTACCAATTATATGGTTCATAACACATATAACCAAATAATTGTGTCAAAATATATTCAAGATTATCTAAAAAATAATCTAAAAGTCTTAAGATATTCAACACTGCCTAGTTAACATAAACAAAACATTTTCACAATAGTCAACAAAATAGTCTTAAACAGTTGCATATTCAAAAGTAAAAGTAGGAATTCATGATCTTCCAAATGTCAGCACGCCAAATCCTTCCAAATCAAATTTTCTTTTGCACTTCACTTGTTGAATCTGGTAAATAAAACATAAAAGAAAAACTAATGAGGCCATGAAATATCATATCATTCATAGTGAGAGACAAAGAATATGGCAGTTATATGGAAACTGAAAGAAATCACCCTATTCATAATTACTACTAAGCTGAAAAGTATCACAATATATAAAGTGTGGTTATGAGGGAAATGAATAGATTTCATGCTCAAAATCATGATCAAAGTGTCCAACTAAGATATAGGTAATAATTTAGATAGAAAACCCAAAAACTTTCTCCTTTCAGACACAAAAAAGAGAGAATAAAATTAATACAACAAATAATTTAACCGACAAAACATAACAAATCATGTAATCAAGCACCACAAGCTTTAAAGTTGGAAAACCAAGAATATAACAAAACCTCCTTAAATCAGTGCAACTAATGGCAATCATACTCAAATTTAATTTTGATTTTGATTTTGATTTCATATTAATATAATTTATGCTAAATATAATTTTATTAATATTAAATGAGATTTTAATTAATAAATTGGTTTTATTTATATTTAATATTAGCATTAATATTTATAATTAGGGTTTATTAATATTAATATTAAAATGATTTTTTTAAAAATAACCTACAGCGACGACATGTCGTCGCAGTAGGGTACACGCAGAACATGAAATGTTGAGAGATTGTGATCCTACTACGGCCACATGTCATCATTGTAGGTCCGTGAACCCCCACCCTCTACAATGACCACATGTCATCGCTGTAGAGGGTGGGGGTTCACGAACATACAATGACGACATGTGGTCGCAATAAGAGTTTTTGAATTCAAAATTTTAAATTTTGCAATGACCTACAGTGACGACATGTCAATGGTTAAAAAAATGGATTTCCTATTGCGACTGACCTATCGTTGTTGTGGCAATAACCTACTACGATGATTGTATTTTGTCATCGCAGTAGAACGCTACACATATGGACCTATAACGACGTCGTTTTGGCAACGACATGTCGTCGCTGTAGATCAAGAAGTCGTCACTATAGACGGTATTTCCTATTGTGATTAGGCTCCTATTTATAAAGTTTTGCGACACCATTTGAATTTCTAATTCCACCAACCCCATGGTTGTTACCAATGTTGAATTGATTGTTTATGAAATTAAAATTAAGATTTGGGAGTTACATGAGATGTTAAAATTGTTCAATTTAGAGAAAACTAAAAATTAGAATTGGATGTCAGCACCCCCAAGCCTCGAGCTGGGACATGCCTAGCAGCGGTCGCTAGCTTCTGACTCGTAGGTCGCGACCTGGGAAACTTGTAGGTGCGGCCACCAAGCTGTTTCAGCCTTCAAATTTCAATTTTTCTGAAAACGTCCCAATCTTTTCCAACGTGATTTTGTAAGCTCTGTTGACCCTGATTTTGGCCAACTGACACGGAGTCAAATTTGTTTGATGTGGACAAGCACGTTAGAAAGAATGTGATGGTGAAATGATAAAGAAAACAAGATTTTATAGTGGTTCGGCCCCAGAATCTGGTAATAACCTACGTCCACTTGAATTGTTATTGATATATAATTCAAAGGAGTGATCAAAGAACTAGTGTTCAATGAGTTTCACCAACCTCTGAAGAGCAAGAAAATATCTCAAATAGAATCACTCTAGTCTCAAATAATTCGAAAGCCAAAAGTCCTTTCCTTGAGCTATCTTTCTATATTTATAGGCTCAAGGGGGATTACATTAATTTGTTACATATATTCTTTCCTAAATAATCGAATACTCAGGAAATCATGGGAGTCAATTTCGAGATTGACTAAGACTTTTATAAAAGTATCATGAGGTACGCGGAACCTGCGACCATACTGGTCGCAGGTAAGCTTTGGCTGCCTTTTGCTTGTAATATCTCTTCTGGTCGATACCCTGGCAGAATTCCGCTAAGTGTCAGCCACGTGTCTGGGAATAACTTTCCACGTCATTCGTGCCTGTTTTTTGGATAACAGGCAAAGAACAACCGATCGACCGAGTTCACGAGATTCCATTTTCACAATCTTCTTCCAAACCTCATCCATCACCACCTCAAATGGCCCGCTCTAAGTCCTTAGGCAAGAAAAGACCTGACTCTGAAAACAGTCCAAACTCTCCTGCCCAGCCTGATTCACAGGCTAGGGTTCCCTCGACCAGTGGTCAAGAAAATACCGCCCCTGACCCTCATATCCAAGTCAGGACCCACCCTCGGCATCAAAATCTTCCTGATGTCGAGTGGTATCTCTCCCCTTCCAACCCAGTGACTCCTCGGATGCTTGCCAACTATCACAGGAAGTATTCTCTTACAGGGGTTAATCTCAAAATTCCAGCTGCGGACCAAAGGGCTAACCTTCCCGGGGGTGTATACAGTGCTTGGTCCATATATCACATAGAGGCGGGGGCTATCCTTCCTCTACATCCTTTTTATCAGGGGGTGGCCAACTATTTTGGTGTCGCCCCTTTTCAAATTACTCCAAACGGGTATAGAAAGCTGACCGCACTCTATATCCTATACAAACTTAAAAAATGGCTAGAACCCACTCCTCACGAGGTCAATTTTCTCTTCGACCTTAAGTCCAACCCTCAACAGTATGGGACGGGCTTCTTTCATCTTTGTCACCAGGAAACGAGCCGAACCTTCCTGAGTGACACTACTCAATCTCCAACGTGGGGCAGTATAATAAAGAGTACTTCCTCACACCAGACATGACCGCCAACAACTTGGCCTTCGCTCGAGGACGTAAATGCTACTTTTACTGGTCGATACTTTTCCTTAGCAAACTCTTTTCCATTTTTCTTAAAGTACACTTTTCCTTTCAGGACCATGGTTACGTCCGACCCCAACACCAGACATGGTGTTGAGGTCCAACGCACTGGTCAGGATGGCAAACGCAGAAAAAAGCGCCAAGTACCTGGTCACTGAAGAAAATCTGAGGCTATCTGGCCTCCTGGCTCCTCGCCATGATACAAGAGGGCCCGTGGTGGTAGATGCCACGGCTGAGGGGGATCCCGAGCAACAACTCCCATCGTCCCCTCCCCGAAGGAGGCCAACGGGGGTTACAATCAAGGAACCCACTGGCGACCCTTCCGCAGAGAGGCCTTCTGCGCCCCAAGGCAAAGGGAAACAAAAGGCAACAGAGTCTGTTATAGACCTGGATGAATCCTCCGATGAAAACGGTACTGTTATTTTGATTTTAAATAGCTTTCCAATTCCCTGTCACTTGTTTGACGGGGACGGCAATTTTACGTATACTCCAAATCTAGGGCCAGACTTCTTCGTGCCAGATAGTGAGTGTATGACTAATAGAGTCAGTAGTATAGCGACCAGTAGTTGTAGCTCGGGTATTAAACTTTGTGACCTCTTTTCTGTTTTATCAAGAGTTTTCATCCGCCTTTATCTTATCAGCTGCATATTTTTCTTTGTACACAGAGATGGCCACTCCCAACGTCTTTGATTTGTACCAAGTTGAAGAGGAGGTAGAAGTCCCCCTGGTTCGACGAAAGACATCTAGGAGGCATAATGGCGAATCGAGCCAAGGACCTCCTGCCAAGAAGGGTCGAACAGAAGATCCTTCCAAGGGTGCGCCAACTGGGCAAGCTTCTACTCAGCCTTCGGCTCTTGTTGAAAAGGAACCCCGCCCGCTGCTACAAATCCCACACCAGTAGCCACGAAAGAACAGTCCCAGCAAGATGAAGTTCCTGGGGCCAAACTTTCACACCGCACCTTGCGAGCAGCAAATGATCGCCTTGCACACATCGTGAAGTACGACCGCTGCAAGGCAGCGATGGCTGAGGCGGAGAATACGGGGGTCGATCAAATCCTGAACAGGGCTCTAAACGAAATTGCCAGTGTAAGCATTTTTTATCTCTTTGGTTTTCGTTTTTTCTTCCTTGTAATAGATTCTAACTTTATCCTTTGACCATAAGCCATGCTGACTGCAACGGCTGCTCGCACCCGTGCCCAGGTTACCATCGACCAGGCTCGGGCAAAGGCCATTGAGGGGTACCAGGTGAAGGCCAACGAGGAGCTTCAGGCTGCAGAAGCCAGGCATGCTGGGGAGTTGGAGGTGGTCACCCAGCAGAAGGATCCTGCGGTGGCAAAGCTGGCGGAGGCTGAAGCTTCTAAGGCAGCTTTGAAGAAGCAGAGGGATGAATACCAAGATTCCAGCCGAGTCCAATATCGTGAAGTCAAGAGGCTCAAGGAGGAGCTCCTAGATAAGGACAAGGCCATAGCTGTTCTTGAGAGCCAGGTGGAGCAGCTGAAGCTTACCAATGCTAATAATCTGGAGAGGTACAAGAATGCAACACTTTGGTGTTTCTACGATTTTTGGAAACACAACCGGGGTGCCAACTTTAACTACCTTTCAGAAGATGCCAGGAATGCTGAGTTGGCCCGCTGCCCTGCTCGATGGGCTGAAGAAGAAGAAAGAGCAAGGGTTCCTGCTTCCCCAAGCATCCAACAAGCCGCTGACGCAGAGGAGGGAGGAGCTGTTGAGAATGCGGCCAATCAGACTGCTGAGCAAGACCCTCCTGCTCCTTAAACTTATTTTTATTTCTGTTTGATTTTTCTTCGATTACACGACCCACAAGACGTGTTGTAAAGACAATTTTTACTTTTAAATTTAAATTTTCTGCACGGGCAGCAAACTTTCCGTTTACTTTGAACAATTACATCCAAGCAGTGATGCTCGCGGTGTAAAAGAATGCCTTATGATATTATAATATTTTCTTTTTATCATAACACCTGTTCGCATGACCGAACTTAGCATAGTACTTTGGTTTGATTCAACAAAATATAAATTTTGAAAAATACTCTAAGTACCGTAGCATGCTTTCACTTATTTTGTTCATATGTTTACATACCTCTTGGTATGCTTTGCTATCGATGTATCTTATATGCCCCCCAAGTGATCGAGGAGCTTTAGGTCCTTTTTCACTTGCCTTGACCACGACCTGTGCAAACATTGCTGCTCGGTAGGAAACGTAAACACTTATAATACATCAAAACAACACACGTAATGAACAAATACTTGTAAAATAAATTTACAAAGGTTGGCAAGACTGACTGGCTGCGCATAGTCCCTCATAATCTCGTATTAAAAATGGACTAAACATGTCTTTATGAGTGATCTTAAAAAGATCTTACACTTATAAGCGATTAGCCATACAAAGTGGCTAACTCTTTTTCGACTTTTGGACCATTAACGAAACTATACATAAAACTTACATTTTTGCGAAAATACCATACTTTATTGGAAACTTGTAGAAATAGAGTTACTTTCATAAAATTAGTAGGATATGGGATCCCATTGTCTTAAAAACAAAACATAATTTAAAATAAAAAGACATTACATAAATAGTGCGGAAAATACATGTACAAAGACATAAAACAAAACTACATCCTCGAATCGAATAACGCTCGGCTCCTTGAATCCATTCACCATCGATACACAATCCCAAGCATCCACGAACCTGATCGCCTCTAAAGCTATTTTCCTGCATATAAAACAAAAAGGAATGAGCCTAATGCCTAGCAAGGAAAATCTAACACATATTCATAAACATAATTTCATAAGAAACATAAAGACTTAACATAATACTTATAACATACACATACTATAATGGCCATTGTTACTTGGGGTCCCATAGACTAAACAAGTCATATGCCCATTAGATTAGTGGGGTCCTACTAGCTAAGTAGGTCATATGCCCATAATCTTTTGGGGTCTTGTTAGTCATATGGGTCATATGCCCAAGCCTACATACATACATACATATCATAATTTATTTAATAACATAAAACATAAGATAACATAAGCATATAACATATTGATTCTACCCTATTTTCCTTACCAAAGTTACCGGGATAAGAGGACAGCGTTGGGACTTTTTGGAACACTCCTAAAACCATATATAACAAGGTGAGTCTAATGAAGAAAAAGAGATGAAATGAAAGGAATGGAAAGACTAAACCATTGAAAGTCACACTTACCAAAACTTATGTGCTCAAGAACTTAGATTCCCTAACCAAAATAAGAATGAGGTTAGAAGACTGAGTAGAAGACTAAGAGAAGCGAAACATAACATAAAACCAATGAACTAGAGTGTGTTGAATACCTTGAGGACTTGTAGATCAATCTAACCCTCGAACCGAAATACTATGAAATCTTACTTCCCAAAGTGTTTGATAAGCGTAAGATGATTAAGCTTATGATTTCCCCACCCAAATGTTTAACTCTCACACTCTCCTAGCACTTACAGCTTCTGAACTTAGAGTAAAAGGTGAATAATGGCTGGGTACTAGGTCCTATTTATAGATTTTGGGAATGAAGGAATCTTAATTTTACTTGAATAAAAATAATAGCTTTTTAGGTGAAAATAATTTGAATAATCGTTCAGCAGAGGCTGAAGACTCGTTCAAAAGATGCTGGACTTATGAAGAAGTTGAATGGCTGAAAGGAAAAAGAATTCAAAAACATTTGAATTATGCTGAAGGAGGCGATATATCGCCCCCTGTAGGCGATATATCGCCTGGGCCAGTATGCCCGAGGCGACCGTGCATCATTTCGTATTTTCCGTATCTACGTGCTGCGATATATCGCCCCCTATAGCTGCGATATATCGGCACACGCTGAATATTTAAACACAAAATTACACATTTTTAGCTAAGTTTTAATGGAGTAAACAGCCTTGACTAAGCCCTCAACGTATTCAAAGCTGCTGACTGACCTTATAACATTCAAACTTTACTCCTTATTAAATTTAATCCTCAAAATACTTAATTCTTAATCATCCATTCATATCATGTGCTTAAAATCCTATTGGTCCTCATCTAAACCTTATAGTATAACAAATATTATCCTTAATATCAGTCATATAATCAAACCTTAGGTTATACTTAATATTCTTAAACTATAGGTTAAACTTAGAAAATCTATAAGTACTACTATGAGTGTCCAAATAATTCCCAGTCTGAACCAAAAATCCACAGTTACAAAGATAATACTATACATACTATAATACTACTAAATAATTAGCTAAGTAAAGTTCTTGGACTCTACAGGTAAAATCCTCTTTTCAAGGAATTCTTTATTTTTTTTTCTTAAAAATAAAATAAAATAAAATGACTAAGTTCCACAACTGATATTATCAGTTAAATTTAAAAATTTTAACCAATTTTATGAATATTTAATCATGTTAAAACAGAAGAAATAAAGTCTCTAAAATGCCCCTTGAACCAATCCCAAACTTGAGGGTATTATGGTCTTTTCGCAAATTCAAATATTTAATATTATGACAAACCAAAAATTACACATAATATGATAAAATAATTTTAAGCATATGTTATTACTATTATGCTCATAATAATAACAATAATAATAATTTTGAAGTAAATAAATAACTTAACTCGAGCCATTATTTATTCACTTGACATTATTCTCATGTTGTGATTCCACAAAAACTCAAACATGAGAAACCATGAATTTTAATTCCATTGGAAGTCATACATATCCAATAATCCATCAAAGGAAAAGAAAACAAGGATGCACACAGTGGGAAAATTATGAAATTTCCCTTCCGGGAAAACGGATATTACAATTATCCCCCCCTGAAATGAAATTTCGTCCCGAAATTTTATTCAAACAACTCGGGATACTGCTGCAGCATATCATACTCTAATTCCCAGGTTGCCTCCTCGACAACACTGTTCCTCCACAATACTTTTAGCAAGGAAATGGTCTTATTCCTTAGGACTTTGTCCTTTCGATTGAGTATTTTCATTGGACGCTCATCGAATGACAAATCCTCCTGCAAACCCAAGGTCTCGTAGCTCAGCACATGCGATGGGTCGGATACATATTTTCGAAGTTGTGACACATGAAATACATTGTGCACCCCCGACAATGATGGTGGTAAAGCTACCCTGTAAGCCACATTGCCCACTCTATCCAAAATCTCAAAAGGTCCGACATATCTGGGACTTAGCTTTCCCTTCTTGCCGAACCTCTTCACCGAAATTCCTTTCCTTGGAGTCACACGCAGAAATACATGATCACCAACTTCAAACTCAACATGCTTGCACTTTAGGTCTGCATAAGACTTCTGTCTACTCTGAGTTGTGACCATTCTAGCCCTGGTTTTCTGAATAGCCTCATTGGTGTGTTGCACTGCATCGGGTCCAAGTAGTTTTCTCTCTCCCATTTCATCCCAATGAAGTGGGGACCTACACTTTCTTCCATACAACATTTCATATGGTGCTACCCCGATGGTAGATTGGTAGCTGTTGTTGTACGAAAACTCAATCAGTGGCAAGTATCTACTCCAGGATCCCTGAAAGTCAATGACACACGCTCTGAGCATATCTTCTAAGATCCGATTTGTTCTCTCGGTCTGACCATCCATTTCTGGGTTATAAGCTGTACTGAACTTCAACCAAGTTCCCATCACTCTCTGAAAACTCTCCCAGAATGATGATGTAAACCGAGCATCCTGATCACACACAATAGAGTACGGTGTCCCATGTAACCGTACTATCTCATTCATGTACAACTCGGCAAACTAATCCATAGAATAAGTCATGTGCACTGGTAGGAATTGAGCTGACTTAGTATACCTATCCACAATTACCCAAATTGCATCGTGCTGTTTTGTGGTCTAGGTAACCCCGTCACAAAATCCATAGATTTCTCATCCCATTTCCATTCAGGAATATTCAACGGTTGCAGTAGCCCTGCTGGTCTTTGATGTTCTGCCTTAACCTGCTGGCAGGTGAAGCATTTTGCCACATATTCCACTACATCCTTTTTCATTCCCGGGCACCAATACAATACCTTAAGGTCGTGGTACATCTTAGTGGTCCCGGGGTGAACTGAATATGGGATAGTATGAGGTTCTGCCAGAATCTCTTTCCTCACCTCATCATTGTTTGGCACACAAATACGCCCTTGAATCTGATTAGTCCAGTATCTGACATAGTGAAATCCTTGACATTCCCATCATGCATCTCTTGCTTTAGGTCACTCAACTTCTTTTCTACATTCTGTCCTTCCCTGATCCTTTCTAACAAGGTGGACTGAAGTGTAACCTTCGCAAGTTTTCCTGTTCTATACCAGCGCGTTCCATGTCTTCTAGGATCTTCCTTGATACTCCTTGTAAAGAAGAAACCATTCCCGGCCCTTTGCGGCTAAGTGCATCCGCCACAACATTGGCTTTACCGGGGTGGTATAGTAAGTCGCAATCATAATCCTTGACTAACTCCAAACATCTCCTCTGTCTCATATTTAACTCCTTCTGGGTGAAGAAGTATTTAAGGCTCTTGTGATCGGTGTAAATCTCACATTTCACCCCATAGAGATAGTGATGCCAAATCTTCAGTGCAAAGACAACCGTTACTAATTCTAGGTCGTGTGTCGGATACCTTTGCTCATAATCGTTCAGTTTCCTAGAGGCATCACAGTAAACCACAAACTGCCCTTCCTCTGAGGGTAAGCTGAGTACAGGTGCTGATATAAATCGACTCTTCAATTCCTGGAAGCTCTGCTCGCATTTATCTGACCAATTGAACTTCAGATTCTTTCTTGTCAATTCTGTCATCGGTACGGCTATCTTCGAAAACCCTTCGACAAACCTCCTATAATAGCCCGCCAAACCCAGAAAACTTCTGACTTCCGAGGCATTCTTCGGTCTTGGCCATTCTTTCACTGCAACAATCTTTGCAGGATCTACTTTCACTCCTCCATCGGTGACAATATGACCCAGAAAACCAACCTCAGATAACCAGAACTCACACTTCTTGTATTTGGCATATTGCTGATGCTGTCGTAATCGTTGCAAGGTCAGACATAAACGATCCTCATGTTCTTCTTCTATCTTGGAGTAGACCAATATATCATCTATGAACACAATGACAAACTGATCCAAGTACTCCTTGAAAACCCTATTCATGAGGTCCATAAAAGCTGCTGGGGCATTTGTGAGTCGAAACGACATCACCAGAAATTCGTAATGCCCGTACTTGGTTCTGAAGGCTGTCTTTGGTATATCATCATTCTTGATCCTCAATTGATGGTATCCCAACCGAAGATCAATTTTCGAAATCACATTAGTCCCCTGAAGCTAGTCAAACAGATCATCGATTCTCGGCACAGGATATCTGTTCTTTATTGTGACCTTATTCAGCTCTCGATAATCAATACACATCCTCATAGACCCGTGTTTCTTCTTGACAAAAAGCACTGGTGCGCCCCAAGGAGAATAGCTCGGTCTGATGAACCCCAGCTTAAGTAATTCCTCCAATTGAGTTTTGAGCTCTTTCAATTCTGCTGGTGCCATTATATATGGTGCTCGAGATATAGGCGTGATCCTAGGCATCAAATATATTACAAATTCTATCTCCCTGTGCGGAGGTAAACCTGGCAGTTCTTTTGGAAAAACATCGAGGAACTCAGCTACAACTCTTGTCTCTTCAGGTCTCCTTTCTGTCTCTTCGGTTTCATTGACCATGTTCACGAAATACCCCAAACGTCCGTATTGCAACATTTCTCTAGCTTTCATCGCTGATATGATAGGAGTTTTGGGTTTCTTGCTTATGCCTACGAACTCAAACGGATCTCCGCCTTTCGGTGCAAATACCACTTTCTTGCGTTTGTAGTCGATAGATGCTCCATATTTGGAAAGAAAATCCATCCCCAGAATTACATCAAAATCAGACAAATCTAATACAATCAGGTCTACATACAATTTCCTCCCATCTATCCATAAAGGTACAACTTTAACCCAATTTTTAGATATTACAATTTCCCCAGAAGGTAACATAGTCCCAAACCCCACATTAAATAATTCACTAGGTGCATTTACAACATTTACAGTTCTACTAGAACTAAAAGAGTGTGATGCACCTGAATCAAATAAAACTTTACATGTGATATTGCCCATAGGGATATGACTTGTTACAACAGAAGGGCTTGCCTCGGCTTCAGCTTGGGTGATGGTGAAGACTCTGGCTGGGACGTACTTGTCATCCTTCTTCTGTTCTTCCTTATTGCCAGATTGTTCCCATGTCGGACAATTGCGCTTCACGTGACCTTCCTTCCCATATTTGTTGCAAACTCCAGCTCTGCACTCACCAAAATGGCATTTTGTGCACTTAGGGCAAGGTGGAATGTTTCTGCCACCATTTCCATCAGGACGGTTGTCAATGTTGGGGTTGGGCCGTTTATCATTTCTGGCTTTTCTGGGCTGGTCCTGTCCCCTTTTCCTATTGTCATTGGAGGTGGCTGCCCCACTGTTCTTGGCATCCCTTCTAGCAGCATTATCTTTCCAGATTCTTTCTTCGCTTCTTTCTGCCGTAAGAGCCATTTCCACCACTTCAGCATAGGTAAAAACACCTCTAGAAACAATCTCCACATCCCAAGCAATCATTGATTTCAGACCTCTCACAAATTGATCCGCTCGTACCTTGTCAGTAGGTACAAGATCCTTGGCAAACTTCGCCAGCCAGTCGAACTTCTGTGCATATTTTGTCACCGAGAGATTACCTTGAGTCAGCTTGGTAAATTCATCCATTTTTGCTGCTAACACTGCTGAGTTGTAGTATTTATCATTAATCACCTGTTTGCATCCGTCCCAATCCATAGTGTTAACATCCCGTGATTGCTCCACCACCTCCCACCAAATCCGAGCATCTTTTATCAGCATGAAAGATGCTCACACCATTCGTTCATTTCCTTGAACTCCCATCATGTTCAAGATCCTCTCCATCGCACTGATCCACTCCTTTGTCTGGACAGGATCGATGTTGCCTTCAAACACTGGCGGGTGTTGCTTACGAAACCTTTCAAACAAAGGCTCCATACGATTCTCTGCAACCGGTAACCCTACGATGGCAGGTGGCTGACTAACCATTGGTGCTTCAAACCTTACAGGTAGCCCAGCTTGCTGCCTCAGTTGATTGATCTCTGCATTCTATCAATGAATGGTCTCTTTCATTCTCGCAAAACGTTCCTCCCATCCTTGTGACGGTTCGGGTTGTGCTGCACCTGCTCTCCCCCTACCTCGACCACGTCCTACTCTGACTAATCTACGAGGGAGCATTCTCAATTTCCTGAACCACACACGTAAATAACTTATAATGAAAAGGAATTATTGCGGTAAGAGATCATTATAAGAGAACACTAAGTACCTAAATGTGCATAGTCGAAAAGCAAAAATTCATAAGTAATCTTTAACCGCTTACAGTACAGTGAGTTGAGCTCGTCCTTGGTGATGAACTTTACATGTTAGGGCTTATCACAAATTCTTTATGACCGTTTTTTCTCTGATACCATACTGTAACGCCCCGATTTCCTGAGACGTTACTTAGGGAGTCCATGTAAAGATGATAAACAATAAATACTTTAAGACACTAAAAGAAAATATTTATTTAAAATTTAAACAGACAATGAGATCTCATTATTTAAAAATAAAAATGTTGGATGCTAGGTTTAATAACAACAACCTAAAGAAAATAACCATTCAAGTCTGAAAATTTAAAAACATAACATTTATTTCTAAAAAACATAAAATAACTAGAGCCCAGCCTCTAACATGTTCCGTCCATGCCTCGAGCCCGCACCACTCACTACTTTGCTTTGCCTTTTCCTGCACACAAAGTACCCGTGAGCTAACGCCCAGTAAGAAGAGCTATGTAGGACATAACTCCTCAAACCAGAAAACATAAACTTTCAACTAAACATAAATAAACAAAATAAGCATAATAATCATCGTCCGATATATAAACACCATATCACACTAACATAATGTGTGTTACACTCACACACATAAATACTAACAAGTCATGTTGATCGGATATGAAATGTAATTTGCCGTGCCTGCGCTGTACTCACACTCGGCATTCCCATAGTGGCACCTAGTCTAGCCTGCAGTGTACTCACACTCGGCCATTCCCTCGAGACATCATTGCCCTGCCTGCGCTGTACTCACACTCGGCAGTTCCGTGGTGGCATCCTATTATCCTGAGTTATACACACCCAAGATAATTCCTGCAAGTGCTATACTCACACAAGCAGCTAGAATCTAGCAGCATGCCTACTCTATCATCTAAGCATGTCTACTAACTAAAATCCCTAGCACTATCCTCATGCTAGTCAACCTAATGCAACAATTCAGGTCACAAATATAATTACATAACGAACAAATAAGAAAACAAGATTGCACGCATAACGTACACCCTGTGCGCAAATGTCCACTCTTCTTACCTTAAATAGTGTTTTTTCCCTCAATATTTCCATGATTTCTCCTTCAGATTATCATGGTAACACGTTTTAGAATAGGTTTAGAAAATAAGTTAGCGTTTGAAGTGGTAAAATCCTCTTTTCAAGGAATTCTTTATTTTTTTTTCTTAAAAATAAAATAAAATGACTAAGTTCCACAACTGATATTATCAGTTAAATTTAAAAAATTTAACCAATTTTATGAATATTTAATCATGTTAAAACAGAAGAAATAAAGTCTCTAAAATGACCCTTGAACCAATCCCAAACTTGAGGGTATTATGGTCTTTTCACAAATTCAAATATTTAATCTTATGGCAAACCAAAAATTACACATAATATGATAAAATAATTTCAAGCATATTATTATTACTATTATGCTCATAATAATAATAATTTTGAAGTAAATAAATAACTTAACTCGAGCCATTATTTATTCACTTGACATTATTCTCATGTTGTGATTCCACAAAAACTCAAACATGAGAAACGATCAATTTTATTTCCATTGGAAGTCATACATATCCAATAATCCATCAAAGGAAAAGAAAAAAAAATGACAAGGATCCACACAGTGGGAAAATTACGAAATTGCCCTTCTGGGAAAACGGATATTACAACAATTTTAAAACTCAAACACCTATACACATTCAATAGAAAACATGAGAACAAGAAATTTTTTTTTGAAGAAAGCATAGAAAAATAAATATATTATTATCAAAACAATGATTTTGTAATCCATACCTGTTTTGAAGCTCAAAAATACCTTACAATGACAAAAATCCAGTCAAAATCCGGCAAGAAACACCAAGAACCCATGAGAAATAATACCCACAACCAAATATATTTTTTTCCTCTGAAAAACCATAATAGAAGGATTTCTAGGCTATATTTTAGTCTATAATATGAAGAAAGTTGTAAAAAATGATGAAAAGAAAAGGGTTTGATTCAAGAAAATTGTCTTTAAACTTTAGAGCTAGAAACTACAATTTCTACAAAATTGGGTAAACTTTATGAGCAATTACAAGTATATATACTATATCAATTGGAATGTGAAGTTATTAATTAATAAAACATAAATTCACTTAAGTAACCAAGTAGTTTTTTTGACAACAAAAGTCAATAAGTAATTTGAAATGTTTCATTGAAGTAACTAAGTTTTAATTCTAATTAAATTGTACATGTGTTATTTGGTAACAATTAAAAAAATAGTTTTTTATTTAATTAATTAAAAATTTGACAATTAAACATAAAGTTGTGTGTGATAACTCTATTTTAATTTATTATTTTTTTAAATTTTAAAGAAAATTATTAAATTTTGAAAATAGAAAATTTTCACTTTTAATTTTTTTTAAACCGTTTATAACGTTTAGTTTTTTTTTCTTTTCTTATTCAAATCACCACCTCATTTTACAGTGTAAAACAATACATACAAATAAAAGTTATTATTGGCGTAATCTTATATGGGAACTCACATTCTTGAATTTAGTAAGTGTTATAAATTATCGTTAATCAGGATACCTTAAATCAAGGTGTCAAATAGAAAACTCGTTTACATAATCTACTCGATTTATCAAAATACCTAACTAAAACTTTTTTTTTTTCTATTTTATCACACAAATTTATAAGAAAAAAATGATATGTATGTCTTTATTATTTTTAAATAAATATAATTTAATTATTTAAATTATTATAAAATATTTTAAAAAAATTCTACTTTAATTAATTAATTTATTTTTGTTTAAGTTTATGTTTGTTGTAGTTTTTGAATTTGGCAATGACAAAAAAAGATAATATATTATATGTTTAATATAATATTAAGTTTAAGTTTAATTAAATTTTATTTAAATTATAAAATATATGATTTTATTATTTTTAAATAATTATAATAGTAAAATATCTCAAAAATATCCTATTATTTTTTAAATCTAAGAATATTCTGTTAAATATAATAATATTCTGTTAAGGTTAACGGAAAAAAATAAAAAACTATTAAAATAATTTGTTTTCCTTATTTACACACATTTTATATAGAAGAGACATTACAAGCATGATAGTTTTTTTATTTTTATTTCTTTCTTTGTTGGAGTAATCCTAATATAACTGGCAAATCATGTGTTGTTTCATTTAACAACTTTTCTCTTCTGTTACTCTTTTTAGTCTAGCCAGTTATAACAGATTTTTAGTGAGTTAAAACAGAACTGATTTTTCCTTTCAGCACGTGAAAGAACTGGAGCTGCAGCTATATATATCCATGGGTTTCTTTAGTTGAAGAGACAAGAAATTCAGAGGTTTTGAGAGGCTTAGAAAAGAGAGAACAAGGGTTAATTTTCTTTGTACATTGTTGAGTGTGTGAGAGTTTACTGTGGTGTAAACTAAGTGCTCGAATTTGAGTTGTACAGAGTGTTTAAGAACCTTTGGAGAGGAAGAAGGGTTGCTTTTTATTGTAACATTGATTCATTATAGTGGAGAAGTGCTCGGACTGGATGTAGGCCTTATTTTAAGGCTGAACCAGTATAAATCTCTCTGTGTGATTCGTTTTCTTCCCCTTTCTTATTGTTGTTCTCTAAGTGTTTGTGTTTTAGTACACTTTTCTGTATATATTTGTTCTTGGTTTTTTTTGCAGGTGAATCTTGGAGCTTGGGGTCGTTGATTGCTTTACCACGACATTCTTCATTAATAAGAGTACAGAAATGTCAAATTAGAAAGAAAAAAGTGAATACACAACGTTTGGACCCATGTTGTGGTGCTGTATGGACAGGAAAATTGATGATAAATCCCATGTTGGAGAAATAAATTTTGTAGAAGAAGAAATTTTGTAGCATGGTCAGTTTATTTGGACCTTTTGAATAGAGACATTAATAAATTGAGTTTTAACCATAGTATGAAACTGAATAAAAAGATTAGTACATTCATCCTTAGATTTTAAGAGATACAGCCAGGAATAGCGAGAAAAATCATCAATAAGCAGAAGAAAATATTTATACCCATTAATAGAGACCATGGGGAAGCTGCCCAAAGATCCATGTGTACACAACACTTGATTAGTGATCACATAGGAACAATGACCAAGTCCAAGTCCAACTTGCCGAATTGACACATAAGATTGTTGAAAATTAAGATAAATTTGGGAGAGAATTTGAAGACTTTATTGAAAATTAATGTAATGTAAAAGATAATCTTAGGATGGAAAAGTCTTTTTTTTTTATGGAACTCAACTTGTGTTTTTGACTTGATACAAAATGGTGGGATTACATCTCTATTTATAAGATTCTATGGACTTTTTTTGTGCACCATTAGAATCTTGTTGATGCATTCTTATATCATATCGAAGTGTATCAATCTTCTGTTTCACAACCACATTAAACACAGTTTTAGCCGTGTTCTTCACAGAAAGGGGCTGGCGAGTCATATCTTCAAACGCAATCTTTCCTTTATTTTCCCAAGAAAAGATTTGCAAGCTTACACGTTTGCCAGTCTTCCAGTACACTGTGAAGGTCTCACAATTGTTCTTAGAAAAGTCGTAATCGCTGAAACCCTCGTCGGAGTTTAAGATATCGGCGGCGCGTTGGACGACGTCGTCTAAAAATTAATTATAGGGTCATTTATGTGTCAACAAACTTATTAAGTACTAACATAAATTTTCTTGGTATTTAATAAAAGTACGTACCAAGTCCACATTTTTTAAGAAGTCAATGATTATGAAAGTGCAGAGCAAAGTCATCGGTAAATTAAACTTTCTACCAACAACAACAAAAAAGTTCTCGATTAATACTTTTTTTTTTAGTTTAGTAATATTATGTTATTTTAATCAAAACGACTGAATGTACACTCCATAACGAGCCACCCCTCCAAAATCAAAGGTTATAATATAAGTAATATATACTACAATTGAACAAACCTCTTTATTTGTTATATAAAACCTTCCATTTATTTATTGATAACGAAATTCGTCAATTTTATTCCTACAATATTAAGTGATAAATAGTTCAAATTAACACAATTTATAAATTTGTTTGATATTGGGGAACAATTTTGTAAATAAGCGACATAATAATAGCATGATAACTAGGTTTGATATACATAACAATTTTAATGATTTAGCAAAAATGATGAGATAGTGAAATTGTAAAAATAAGATCAAGGGTAAGTTTTTCTGTTTTTTATTTTTAAATTTTAGTTTTGTCCTTTCTCATTGATTCTCTCTCTCACTAATTCTGGACCTAGCTCCATTGCTGTGAGCTTGCTGTTGTCCTCCTTTCTATATATCTCTCGGAATGTACATATATTGGTGCAAGCAACATACAATACATGTTTACTTAGTTTAATTATAAAAAATTATTATTTATTTTATAAAATTTTTATGATTTTCATACAAAATTTTAAATAATAATAAACAATATTAAAAATAAAACAATGACATAAACATATTTAAATAAATATTAAACAAAACATTGTTTATAGTTTTTTATTAAAAGAAATGATAACATGATAACATTTTAGTTCACGAAATACTCTATTTAAGATACACAACATTTAAGACATTATTTAAATCACACCTCAATGATTAAAGAAAAAACTTATTTATTTTTTATATATATATTTATAGAAATAATCCTAATTCTTTTGGGTTTGGACAAGGCCCAATGTTGGTGGAGATTGATGATTCAATCCTCATCTTCCTCCTCACTTGTCTCACCGGTCTTCCCTTCATCATTGATTCTTTTGGCTTTATTCGTAAAGAAATTTCTTATTAAAGACTCACCAATGGCTATAATAGAATCATGTTCACCACTGGTGGCCGTTTGATAAACAGTCTCAACTAGAGCTTTGAAAGCATTTCCTTGAATGCTCTTACGATAGTTAGTTGTGCAGTAGAAAGCAAAGGACTCACAGTTGTTATTGATAGGGTGATATTCTCCAAACTTTTTTCCTTCTTTATCATACATTGCGGTGGCGCGTTGAATCACCTTCTCAGGAGTGTTGGAAGATGGGTGCTGCATGAACCTGCCTTTTTGACGAGACACTGAGTCATGGAGACATTGCATTCACATCGAAAGAGCCTATGTTTCTTTAGAAAGCAGTCAACACAGGTCTTCACCACTCCTTTGTCCCTACGTGGGTTGTACTTACACTTTTCACAGGATTTTCCTAGTATGAATTTTGAGATTTTGCTTTCTTTTGTTCTTGTGAATTGGATTACTCTGTCTTTTCCAATGTAAATTCCTACAATTATATTTTCCATGCATGCATATAAGTACGTAGTACACTCATGATGTATATATCAATCATAAGAAAGATGACTACAAATTAAAGAGGAATACTCGTGCATGGTGTATATATATGATGAGATCATAAGAAAATAATATATATATCATAATAAGATTTGGTACCGTGGTGGGAGTATGTGTGTGCTTTTCTGTAGCAGTAAATGTGATCTCCTGGCTGGAGCTGGCTTCTGTTGATGCTGTTTGATATTATTCCCATCTCTCTCTCTCTCTCTCTCTCTCTCTCTCTCTTGAGAGTTTATGTGAATGGAAATATGGACCAAAGTACTAAAAGTCTATGGGTAAACATAGTGATGGAGTGTATATATATAGCCAAATAAGTGTTGGTAAGTTTGGAGCAGGAAGTAGTCTTGAAACTCCATAGTTGTAGAACGCGTTTAAATAATTTTTTTTAAGAGAAATGCTAAGGGACACTACTGATGCCCAACACCACAAGAAGATGTCATATTGTTATATATTTGTGCAATCCAATATAGAGTCTCGTACATTTGAATTTAATAAGTATTATAAGTTATTGTTAATCAACTATAGAGTGTCACCTCATGTGGTGTTGGACACCTTAAGATATTAAATAGCAACACTCGGGTCGGGTTTTAATAACTTTTCTACCAATGATAAGAAAAACACACACATATATGGTTAATGTTGCTTTTAATATTTTGGAATTAATAGGGCCCATTTGAGTTGACTTTGTCCTAGATTATTTATAACTAAATTAATTTTAAATTGGCTGTTTTTTTTTTTTTTTTAACATATTAATTTATGCAATTCAGGCATTGGGTTTTTTTTTAATTTTAAAATATATATTTGGGTTGAGATTGACCATAATAAATATATAAATAAAAATCATTTATTATATATATAGGAGTTAAGTTGCTGCTTTTGAAATTTCATTTATGTAAATCATATAGAGACATATAACTATAAAATAGACTCTCTCTCTCAAATATTTTATTAGAAAATATAACATTTTTCCATTACATTTCCACTCATAATAAGTTTTCCATATATGTCACTATAATAAAATAAAACATAAAAGAAATAATAAATTATATTATTATAGAATATTCTTAAATAATAAAGAAATAAATTTATGCCCCGCAAATACGTTGGTTGTATTTATTCATGAAATAATCTCCTTTTTTGTTCCCTTTTGCAACACATACTTAACACCCCACTCATTGCACTTATAGATTTATTATTATACGCATAATGATATTTTAGTAATTAAACCATCTCTTCTATATAATAAGTGTGTTCTATATAATAAGTGTGTAGATAACGGAAATTATTGGTTTTAACGGTTTTTTATTTTTTTAATCTTAACTTTAACAAAATATTCTTATATTTAACAGAATATTATTATATTTAATGGTAGTTTGTAAAAACACTCCTACAAAAATGGGCTTTCCTGACACCCAACAACGACAATCAACTCTTTTGACTGTCGTAATTGCTTAGCGGGACTCCGCGCCGATAGTTAAAAATTGTAGGCATAGAGACCAACGCCGACAGCTAATAACAGTCACCATTGCTTTTGAGTGTCGCTATTGACCCTAACGTCGACAGTTAATTCAAGACCAATGCCGACAGTTAAAATGTGTCGCTATTGACCCCAACGCCGACAGACCAATGCCGACAGTTAAAATGTGTCGTTATTGACCCCAACGCCGACAGTTAATTCGAGATCAATGCCGACAGTTAAAAGGTATCGCTTTTGACCCCAACGCCGACAGTTAATAAAAGTTCAATGCCGACACACTACAATAAAATATGGTCTTTACCTACACATTTTTTAGTTACACATAATTATGTATAAGTAAATATATATTTTCTTACACATAATTTTAATATATGTCAAAATAATTATGTATAAGTAAACATTACATTTAGCACGCATATATGCGTAAGTAAATTTTTTTACATAATTTTAATGACATGTCAAAAAAAATTATTGTTTACGCTTAATTATGTGTAAGTAAATATATATTTAGTGACATATATGTGTAAGAAAAAATATGTGTAAGTGAAAATTATATATTCAAAATTTTAGCTACACATATATGTGTAGGTAATAAAGTATTTATACTTTTTGTTGATGTGGTAATTTAAATTTTGTATTACACTTAATTATGTGTAAGTACATATAGATTTGCTTATACATAATATATAAATATTTGTAATGATAAATATGTGTAAGGAAAAGTTACGCATATAAAATTATAGTTACACATATATGTGTAAGTAATAAAGTGTTTGATGATGTGTCAAATTATACTTTTGCGTACACATAATTATGAGTAAGTAATAAAGTATTTGATGATGTGTCAAATTACACTTTTACTTACACTTAATTATGTGTACATTATGAAAGATTTGTTTACACATAGCATGGGCATGTGTAAGGACACTTATGTGTAAGTAAAACTTATATCTACAAAATTTCAGCTACACATATATATGTAAATAATAAATAGTATATATATGTTTGATGATGTGGCAAAGTATACTTTTACTTACAGTAAATTATGTGTAGATAAATAAAACATTTCTTACACATAATATGGGCATGTGTAAGAACACATATGTGTAAGTAAAAGTAATATGTACAAAATTTTAGCTACACATATATGTGTAAGTAATAATATGTTTACATATTTTCGATGACGTGACAGTTTAAACTTTTACTTACACTTAATTAATAGTTGAAATTAAATTATTTATATATGGTTAAATGTTTTAATAATTAAAAAAAATTATAAGTTGTCAGTTTTTAAATATAATTAGAAAATAAAAACTAATGATATATCATTAATATTTTATTATATTATTTTTTCTTAATATCATTATACTTTGCATTTATATATTTTTATAATAATAACTATATATTTTTTTAACAAACAATAATAATAATAACTAAACCCTATCAACCCTCAACCTCAATCTCATTCTCTCTCGTTCTTTTCCTCAAACCCAACCAGCCCTCCTCTTTGACGGCATGCATGGATCACGGCGAGGTGGTTGGCTGGTGGTCGGATCACGGCAGCGGTCTCGATGGAGAGGTAGGGGGCTCGGCTTTCTCACTCCTTCATCCTCCCATCTCTCACTCTGGCTGGGCTCGATGACGGCTGGGGGTTCAAGGGCTCGACAGTGGCTGGGGGCTCAAGGGGTGGGCTTGACGGCGAGTGGGGTTCTCCGGGGTGGCTGGGCTCGACGGCGCGAGGGTCTCGGGGGGTGGGATCGACCGCGCAAGGACGGGGCTGGCTGGACAGCACACGGTAGCGCGGGTTCGCAAGCTAATGTTTCTTTGCTCTTTCAAATGTGATTTCAAGTTTTCAGGTATGTTTGAAACTGTGGTTGATCTGATTTTGAATCCATGGATGTTTAAGGGTGCAGAATATAAATTAATTTTATTTTTGTTTGATTTTTCCATTAATATGTTGTATTTTCTTAAAACTGGCTGAGGTATTAGAAATTTAGATCATAGACATATTGAAATGAACTGAAGCTTGAAGTACTGTCGAAATTGAGGGTTCTTTCTGATAAAATTTAGGGCTTTTTCATTGGATGCCTAAACAATAAGCGGTGCTAGGGAGAAGACTATTTTCCATGAATTTTTTGAAAAAAAACAATGGTTGGTATGCATTTATAAAGTAGAAATGAGGCAATTTTTAGGAAAAAAACAATGGTTGGTATGCATTTCTAAATCTATCATATCTCATTTTCCATGAATTGTTGTTTTTCATTTCTCTGTTTTGGGTCTTGTTCAGTATCATGCTATTTATTAAACATTATTTCTGATTTGATTCTTATTTGGTTTAAGTATTGTCTTTTATTTCTCTGAGAATATTGACGCTGCACACCATCTGTTTCCAAATATGTTTCAATGATACTGTTAGTGTAGCCTTGTAGTTTTCTTCGACATTATTGTTTGTTCAAGCTAAATTGGGTTAATGTGAGGTGTAAAAATGACACAGATTTGGCCATTGATAAATTCTACGCTGTCAAATTCTGATTCTTGATGAAGAGAGGATAAAACATATGTGAATAGGCTCCAAATAATTGAGAAAGTACGTCCTCTAAATAAAGTTGTGACTTTTATTTCTTTTGTTTTGTTTTTTAGTCAATTGGTACCAATCTTAAATCTTACTTTGCCCTTGAGAGGTTTTATTCCTAAAGTTGAGTTAGTAAATAAAATAAACAACTTTGGTGACTTGAAAGAAAATGTAACTTTAATTTTCAAGATATTTTTCTCTTCTTTTAATCTTGCGTATTTGTAGATTACTAGATTGCTTAGTTTTATTATGTTTCAGCCTCATGATTATGACTTCTGCTGAAATATTTGTTATGCTAAACTTAATGTATATCTTTTGTACTAATAATAGATTTGCGGTGCCAACACTCTGAATATCTTAAGCTTGCATTATTATGTGAGGTCTGCAGTAGTACCATTAACACTAGTTGTAGAGCTCAATTTTGTGGTGTGTCAATCAGAATAGTATACCTTCATTGTTATTTTTATGCTTTAACTTTTCTAGATATAAAAGCTGCAATATTTGCTTATGTTTATCTTATAAAAAATATCACAGGATGGGGTATACACTTATAATGTTAGTTCATTTATAGGATTTTAAAAGACTAACCATAAAGATAATTGGCACGTAAGCCTTTACAGTAAAAAATTGCTCTTGGACCGTGTATCCAAATTGGATCACTTAAGTTTTGATTTACGATGTAGTTAAATATATTTTTTTGTTATAAATTCTATCTTCTTTTTTGCATCAACTTCATCCACTTAAGGGCTGTATCTCTTTGATTGATTGTTTGGCTGCTCTTTCAACCTTTTGAAGAATTATAAAATAGTCATCCATGCATTGAGTTTGATTTTGTAATTTTGTTCTCAGGAGTTGTCTCAGTTGATGTCAATGGATCATGTGAGAGGGGTAAATGTTGCAAACCTAGCTGATATGGAGCAAAGTCATATGCTTGCTAATACATTAGCTCAGAACAATGATCCTAAATTTCATGTTTGAGATTGACCATAATAAATTTATAAATAAAAATCATTTATTATATTTATAGGAGTTAAGTTGCTGCTTTTGAAATTTCATTTATGTAAATCATATAGAGACATATAACTATAAAATAGACTCTCTCTCAAAGATTTTATTAGAAAATATAACAATTTTCCATTACATTTCCTCTCATAATAAATTTTCCATATATGTCACTATAATAAAATAAAACATAAAAGAAATAATAAATTATATTATTATAGAATATTCTTAAATAATAAAGAAATAAATTTATGCCCCGCAAATACGTTGGTTGTATTTATTCATGAATTAATCTCCTTTTCTGTTCCCTTTTGCAACACATACTTAACACCCCACTCATTGCATTTATAGATTTATTATTATACACATAATGATATTTTAGTAATTAAACCATCTCTTCTATATAATAAGTGTGTAGATAACGGAAATTCTTGGTTTTAACGGTTTTTTATTTTTTTAATCTTAACTTTAACGAAATATTTTTATATTTAACATAATATTTTTATATTTAAAGGTAGTTTGTAACCACTTAAACTTAAATAAAATAAATATTTAAAAAATTAAAATAGGATATTTTTGAGATATTTTACAATGATAATTATTTACAAATAATATATAATTAAACAAATTAAAATGGAATATTTTTTAGATATTTTACAATGATAATTATTTAAAAATAATAAATAATTAAACAACTTAAAATAAGTTATTTTTGAAATATTTTACAATGATAATTATTTAAACATAATAAAATCATATATTTTATAAATAAAATAAAATTTAATTAAACTTAAACTTACTTATTAGAATAATATCATATTAAACATATAATATAATCCATTGACCCAAGATTTGGCCAACTGACACGAAGTCAGAATATGCTTGATATGAATGAATGTATGAGAAGAACGTAATGACAAAAGTAAATAAGACACAGTATTTTATAGTGGTTCGGCCCCAGAATCTGGTAATGACCTACGTCCACTTAGGTTGATATTGATATAAAGATCAGATGAGTGATCAAAGAACTTGGGTTCAATGAGTTTCACTAATCTCTGAAGAACAATGCAATATCACTAGGAGAATTACTATAGTCTCAAATGATTCAAAAGCCAAAAAAGTCCCATCCCTTGAGCTATCTCTTGCTATTTATAGGCTCAAGGGGGATTACAAAAGATTGTTACAGATATTCTTTCCTGAATAATCAGATACTCAGGAGATTGTGTGAGATAAATTCGGGATTCAGAAAGATCTTCCCATTAATGTTTCCTTGTACGCGGAACCATCGACCAGACTGGTCGCAGGTTAGACAGGTTCATACTGCTTCCAATATGTCTTCTGGTCGATACTCTATCAGAACGTTTCCAGGTGTCGGCCACGTGTCCAGGGATCACTTGCCACGTCATCAATGCTACTTTTCTGGATAACATAATCTATTGTCAATTAACCACAAATTGGTTTAAAAAAAAATAGCAAGAAACTTAAATTTAAAATTCAAGTATAATATTTAATATTACATTAAACATATAATATATAATCTATTGTTGTCACTCCCAAATTTAAAAACTAGAACAAACATAAACTTAAACATAAATAAATAAATTATTTAATTAAAATATGATATTTATTTGAAATTTATATGACATTAAAATAAATTTAATAAAAATAATTAATAAATTCTATAAATAAAACCAAGCAAACGTGCATATAGCATGTTGCTTGTATCTAGTATATAGATACATGTGTAAAATTTTGCACAAGTCCCAATTGATAATACAATAGAAAAAGTTTCATAAAAAAATACAAAAATGCAATATATTTCGATACTAAAAAAAGTAAATACTCATTTGGTACTCTTTGTTTTATAGAAATATATATTTAGCAACCTATGTTTTCAATAATACATATTTGCTATCTTTTAATTTGAAATCATACATATTTGGTATCCTAGACTTAAATTTTATCAATATAACAAAGCTGTCTTCAATTATATGAGTTTCAAATTCATATTTACTTGCCTAATTGCATATCATTGATGACAATTTGGTCACATTGATAAAATTTTATTGTTGACATTTGAGTCCAGGGTAGCTATATTATATACAATTTCAAACTACAGAGTACCATATGTGCATTATTAAAAACATGGGGTATCAAGATTGTATTTCGATAAAATACAAAGTATCAAATTATTATATTCCCTATTAAAAATGAGCATTGGATGATTTTTTTTAATAGAAAATTTAGAACAAATAAGCATGAGAGAAGTCGCAATCCTCACATATATAATTCATGGTCTTTGGCCTTAATTTTCATAATACAATTTTTTCATATCTTAATTAATTAAGAGATGATTGAAAATATCAACTTGATGACATTAATTTCTTAAAGAAAATAGTACTTAATTAATTTGACATACTCATCACAACAAAAGTATGTACATGGCCCGAGCTTAATTAAGTGCTATAAGTTATTGAAACGTGTTTTACGTACTAAGGGAACTTTGAAAGTACATTAACTGATAATCACATGGAAATTGAAAATTATGTATTGATCATTTCATCATGTCCTCAACATTTGAGGACTTTTTAGGTAGAAACTAATTGATTGATTCATTGGTGACTAATCAATTAGTATAGCTAGGTTTACCGAGTCAAATTAAACCTGATAATCGATAAAGATAATTGCTTAAGTCATTCTCTTCGGGAAAGTCATTAAAAGCCATTCTTGCAGTCTTGCAGTACACTGCGAAGGTCTCACAATTGTTCTTAGAAAAGTCGTAATCGCCGAAACCCTCGTCGGAGTTTAAGATATCAGCGGCGCGTTGGACGACGTCGTCTGGGGTGTAGATGCATGGGCCGGTGGAGCATGTTCCTGATCTATGAAAGAAAAACCTCGAAGATGAGACACCATATATAGTCGAAGAGATTGAGACTGTGGCCGTTGAGGAAGCAGTCAAGGCAGGGCTTAAAATTGACCAAACAGCGTAGCTATAAAATTAATTATAGGGTCATTTATGTGTCAACAAACTTATTAATTAATAATATAAATTTTCTTGGTATGTAATAAAAGTACGTACCAAGTCCACAATTTTTAAGAAGTCAATGATTATGAAAGTGCAGAGCAAAGTCATCGGTAAATTAAACTTTCTACAACAACAAAAAATTTCTCGATTAATACTTTTTTTTTTTAGTTTAGTAATATTATGTTATTTTAATCAAAACGACTGAATGTACACTCCATAACGAGCCACCCCTCTAAAATCATAGGTTATAATATAAGTAATATATACTACAATTTAAATACATATTTGGGTTGAGATTGACCATAATAAATATATAAATAAAAATCATTTATTATATTTATAGGAGTTAAGTTGCTGCTTTTGAAATTTCATTTATGTAAATCATATAGAGACATATAACTATAAAATAGACTCTCTCTCAAAGATTTTATTATAAAATATAACAATTTTCCATTACATTTCCTCTCATAATAAATTCTCCATATATGTCACTATAATAAAATAAAGCATAAAAGAAATAATAAATTATATTATTATAGAATATTCTTAAATAATAAAGAAATAAATTTATGCCCCGCAAATACGTTGGCTGTATTTATTCATGAATTAATCTCCTTTTTTGTTCTCTTTTGCAACACATACTTAACACCCCACTCATTACATTTATAGATTTATTATTATAGGCATAATGATATTTTAGTAATTAAACCATCTCTTCTATATGATAAGTGTGTAGCTCGAAAGTCATTAAGAGACCTGGATAAACGTGGCATTGACAATATAAGTTGATAACTTTGAATATCTTAGTGAATCATCTAAGAGAGACGCAGTCTGCATTCGTTGCTGTAAATCCCCTATAATCAAGGGATATTTATTATTCAGTTATACGCTCCCTGATCTTCAGGAGACGTTTCCTTGTATATAGGATTACAGGTTTTTAATGCAATTAAATTTATTTACATACACAGAATAACTTCCCAAAATGTGTAGGATAGTATTAAAAAATCTTCTCTATAAATAGAGAAGTCATGAACCATTGTATATGACCGAATTTTTGTAATCTTGAGAGAAAACTCTGGAGAATTCATTCTTGAGGAATTTCCAGAGATCATCTTAAAGTTCTAATAACAAAGACTCGTGGACTAGGCAGAGTTAACTGCTGAACCACGTAAAAATCTCATTTGTATTATTGTATTTTTCTGGCCATAACTATTTATTGTTTTTGTGCTCTTATTTCACTGTTGACGAAAAACGGCGTCAACAGTTTGGTGCTTTCATTGAGAGGCTTAAGCATTCAGCCCCTGAACGATTTATGGCCTTTAACGATCAAAACGTTCCTGAAGAAAATTATCATAGACGCCCTGGGAAACAGCCAATGGTAAACCCGGATGCTGAAGAGAGAAGCGAGTCCTCCGATTCTCGGGGACCACCCGCACCACCAAGGGATGAGGATATGTATTACAATCCTGAGCGGTACGTTCCCATTTTGGAACTTGAAAACTGGCAGCTGAAACAGCAGTTGGCAGAAGCCAACAAGCGGAATGAGGAGCTGGCAAGGATAGCCGCCGAGGCGCAGGCGGCTCAGCCCTCGCCTCCGCGTGAAAACCAAGCCCCTCCTTCGAGGGACGTGCATGTTCCTCCCCGCAGAGACCGTGGGCGTCCACGGAAGAATGCTGCCACAAGAAGGCCAGAACAACCTTCTGCACCAGCAGATCAATCAACCCCCTCTAGGCCCCAGAGAAGTACCCGAGCTATGGCCCCGGTTAATCCACCTGCGGAAGTACCTGCAGGAACTGAGAACAACCGAGCCCTTGCAGAGGCTCAAACTCAAGTCCCTAGGAGCGCACAGAATTCAACCAACCCATCTCGGGAAAACTTCGGACCATCTAGGGCGCGAAATGGGTGGCAGCCACCATCACCCATACGGTTCCCTCCATCACCTATAAGATATCCTTCACCTCCTCGTAGGAATGCTCAATCAGTTCGAGGTGAGGACGAAAGACGTGCAGGGAGGAGACAAGGGAACAGGGAGGCTTTCCGGGAGTGGAGAGGCGCCCCCTCTGAAAAAAGCCAAACGTCCCGAGCTCGGACTGCAGAAACGAGGCGGCATGAAAAAGACCCATCTCGAAATAATCATGCGATGAGTTTTACTAGTGATGAATCTGGAGATACCAACTTGGTCAGCATGCATGATCGACGTTGAAAGATTATTGGAAGCCGCAGGAATCGCTCCAACTACAGGAACACTTCAATCAGAGTCGGGGTAATGTTAACCCGATGAACCCAGACCTGAGGGATTGCTTAAATAGGCGTAAAGACTCCCTGCGGAGGCGCGAGCCTGGAATCGTGATCGATGACAACCAATTCCAGACAAGACCCTTCGCGGACCCAGTCCAGGAAAGAATTGATCAGTTAGAAAAAGCCTTCAGGCTTTTGAAAAATGAGCAAGGTCAAGATCGATATGAAGATTCTGATGAGGAGCTTGAACTGTTTGCTCCCCATATTTCCAACACTCCATTTCCTCAAGGATTTTGGATCCCTCACGTCCCAACGTTTAAGGGAAAGTCCGACTTGTACAACCATTTGAGTACATTCAATACCATAATGAGAGCAAGTAACGTGGGTTACGAGCTCAGATGCATGTTATTTCCAGCATCACTGACAGGACCAGCCAAAAGCTGGTTCGAAAAATATAGAAGACACTCAATAACTTCTTGGGATTAGCTGTCCAAAGACTTCAAGAAGTAGTTCAAAGCCATGATGGGAGTTAGACCCGAGGCATCAACCCTGACTAACGTTCGGCAACAGCCACGTGAGACATTGAAAAGTTACCTTACAAGGTTTAACTTGGAAGTTGCCCGAGCTCGGAATGTGGATGACAGCGGTCACCTAATGGCTGTCCAAGCCGGAGTAATGCCAGAAAATGCCCTCTGGGATGACATGCAGAGAAAACCAGTGAGGTCCCTAACCGAGTTTAATAGACGAGCACAGAGGTTTGTCAATGTAGAGGAAGCGAGGTCGACACTTAATGTGACTTCCCAGCCCATAACTACAACGATAAACGTAATCTTTGCCTCAACCTCGGTGGACCCACCAGCTTCAAAGCCTGCAGTGGAAAACCCTTCCAAGAGAAAAAAGTACGAAGGGAGTAACCCCGAGGCCGAGGGAGGAAAGAAAAAGAAGGGGGAGAGATATTTCTCCGTGTACAAAGTGTACACCGAGCTCAATGAGTCTCGGGAGAACATATACCTGGCTAATGAAAACCAGGTCCCCTTCAGGCGTCCAGACCCAATGAGAAATTAGAAGTCCAAGAGGGACTCCAGCAAATATTGCCAATTTCACAGAGACACCGGGCATACTACTGATGAATGTCGACAACTGAAAGACGAGATTGAAGGATTGATCTCGAGAGGTTACTTCAGACAATATGTCAAGAACCAGAGTACTAATCAAGCGTTCGCGAGCCAAAGAGCAGCTGCGCCACAGCTCACACAAAACAACAATTCTCGAGCCATGGAAGAAGATAGGCCCCCTCTAATTGATGGAGAAGACGTAATAACCATCTCAGGAGGGCCTCATCTCGCGGGAGTGGGCAGAAATGCCCAAAAGAGATACGTTAATGAGCTGAAGACTGGGGACGGGTCTCCTTATGAACCCGAACCTAGAGCTCCAAAAAGTCAAAAGATTGAATCGTAACCAATAACCTTCACTGAAGAAGACGCATCCCATGTTCAATTTCCTCACCATGATCCACTGGTCATCACCCTCCAGTTGGCAAATAAAAGGGTCCACCGAGTTCTCATAGAGAATGGGAGCTCAGTTAACATTCTCTATAAAGCAACCCTTGAAAAGATGGGACTCTCCCTTCGCGACCTGAAAGCATGTGCGACTACGCTATACGGCTTTTCAGGAGAAGGAACCGCCTGCATGGGATCCATCGAACTCCCCGTAACCTTGGGAGACTACCCGGTCTCAACAACCAAGATGATGGAGTTCGTGGTAGTGGATCTACCTTCAGCCTACAATGTGCTGCTCGGGAGACCCGCCCTGGTTGAGCTGGGGGTGTTGCGATAATTTTATTACACGTAAGTGCACGTATCATACAAGTAGTAACTCACACAGGTGAGGTTGAACCCAAGGGAATTGTAGCTAAGTACTAACCAAATTGGATTTATATTTCTATTTGGCAACAATAAAATTAGGTTTTAAAATAATAATGCGGAAAACAAAGCAAGCAAAACAACAATTAAAAAGGGGTTTAACAATGGATGTGAAATTAAGGATATGATTTCAATTGCTTTGATTACCCAATTGTTAATACTAGTTAACTATTCTTCTTCCTCCTATGTGATGACAGATTATAAAATCACCTAAACTCTTTTCAGATCATAAAGGTACTAAATTTCATGTCAACTACTGCATCTCTGAGAAAGTACAACAAACAATTTGCATTAAGCAATAATCTAAAAGTCACACAAGCTATGCAAATACTTTCGTTTCACATCAAAACCTACGTTTATTCATTTAGAGCATTCCTAATATTCACTTTTCAGATTTCATATTAGGATCATGAATCATGCTTAAGGTGATCAATCTCAAACGTGTATTAAGCACAATGATGAACAAATCACATAAACAATGAAGAAAGAACAATCAAATAGCACTAATCCATGGAATAATCTCAGTCAATATCCATCAAATCCCTAAATATGAGTTTAGCTCATAATCTCAGTATTCATATCCATTATCAAACTAAACATAAACAATAACATAGAAAATTAAAGAAAAGGAGAATGAAACTAGATTGGGAATTGTCACAGATCGCCCACGCTTGCTCCAAGCTTCTTCTTCTTCTTTTCCACTTGTTTTTTGTCTCTCCCTTCTAATTCACATTTTTCTCCTCTTAAAATCGCATCAGAACTCGTAACCCTAAATTATCCCCTGTGAATGGACCAAAATGCCCTTCATTTAAAAATCTGCCGAATTTCAATTTCCAGGAACCTAGCGCGGTCGCGCTCTATGGTAGCGAGGTTGCTCTACTCTCTCAGAAAAGGCATTTTTGACAGCTTTACGAATTTTTGTGCCTTTTTTGGCATCTTTTTCATTCTAAATCATCCCAATCCTTCAAAACCTGAAAATAAAAAAAAAACAACACAAAACAAGCGTAAAGTAGAACAAAACAACCCTAAACCTCTAAAATACTTCCTAAGTAGACACACTAAAACAAGTCTAAAACTCGCTAATCAGGGGGCAGTCTCATCAGTAAGGCATCTGGCCATTAAGTTCCCGACCCCTAGCAGCGTCGGGACATTGAATGGAGATCAGTTAGTTGGAAGGGAATGCTACAACATTTCCTTGAGAGGAAAGAAACAGACGAGCGCACAAGCACTCGTCATCATTCAGAGTAAAGACGGGACGGTCTTGGAGATTGATGAAGAAATCGATCCAAGGGTTGAGGAGAAGGTTGACCTCGAACCCTTAGAAGAGCTCGAAGAGATTCAGCTCGAAGAGTCCGATCCCTCGAAAAAGGTAAAGGTTGGAAAACACCTCTAGGAAGAAACCAAATATCAACTACCTTGCTTTTTGAAGAGAAACCAGGATGTCTTCGCATGGTCACATTCGGACATGGTAGGAATAAGTCCGAACATAGAAAGCCACGCGCTAAATATTGATAAAAGCTTCCCTCCAAAGCAACAAAAGTGAAGACAGCTGGATGACGACAGAAAGAAGGCACTGAAGGAGGAGGTCGACAGGTTAAAAGCAAACTGATTCATTAGGGATGCTTTTTACCCTGACTGGGTAGCCAATCCGGTGTTGGTCCCAAAACCCAATGGGACATGGCGAACCTGTATCGACTATTCGGACCTCAACAAAGCTTTCCCGAAGGACTGTTTTCCCTTACCGAGGATTGATCAGCTCGTGGATGCCACGACGGGGCATGGACTGATGTCGTTCATGGATGCTTATTCTGGATATAACCAGATTCCCATGCATGCCCCGACCAGGAACATACAAGCTTCATAACCGATAAGGGGTTATACTGATATAATGTCATGCCATTCGGGCTCAAAAATGTTGGGGCCACATACCAGCGGCTCGTGAATATGATGTTTTCGGAGCAAATAGTAAACAACATGGAAGTTTATGTTGATGACATGCTAGTCAAGTCTCAACTTAACGATAACCTTGTTAACGACCTCGAAGAATGCTTTGGCGTGCTCCGAAAGTATAACATGAAACTAAATCCTCAGAAGTGCACCTTTGGAGTATCATCAGGAAAATTCCTGGGCTTTATTGTAAACGCTCGGGGAATAGAAGCCAACCCCAAAAAGATCCGGGCCCTGATCGATATGCCCTCGCCTCGAAGACACAAGGATGTCCAAAGTTTGACCGGTCGGATGGCGGTACTAAGTAGGTTTATATCAAAATCTACAGACCGTTGTCTTCCGTTTTTCAACCTTTTGAGGGGAGGCAAGAAATTTGAATGGACGGAGGATTGCAAGCTGGCCTTCCAAGAGCTTAAAAGTACCTCGCAGAACCCCCCATCTTGTCAAAACCTATTACGGGAGAAGTATTGTACTTGTATCTTTCCACCACCGAACATGCAATAAGTGCAGTGCTCGTGCGAGAAGAAGAAAAGGTACAGAGACCCATCTATTACATCAGCAAAAGGTTACTGGGGGCAGAGTCGAGGTACCCCTTGATGGAAAAGCTAGCTCTTAGCCTAATTCATTCATCTCGTAAACTTCGACCTTACTTTCAGGCGCACCCCATCCATGTGCTGCCTCTCCAACCACTTAGGCAAGTCCTGTCTAAACCGGAGACTTCAGGTCGACTTCTTAAATGGGTAGTTGAACTTGGACAATTCGAGATCACTTACCATCCGAGGACGACCATTAGGGCACAGGCATTGGCAGACTTTATAGTGGAATGTACTGGCACCCAAGTTATGGATATTACAAATCTGTCATAGCCTAGGGCTCGGGTACTGACATCCTCATTGAGGTCACCATTAAGGAATGTCGTTTCGACATCCATTTGATGAATATACAAGTTATGTATAGAAGCCAAAACGAAAAAGATTCTTATAGAAGTTGTTCTTGAAACAGGCGCATAGGTATCAAAATAATCGATACCTTCCTTTTGCCTAAACCCTTTAGCTACTAATCTAGCTTTAAAGGTTTGGATAGTGCCATCAGTGTGGTATTTTCTCCTAAATTCCCACTTATACCTAATTGGCTTAGACCCCAATGGGAGATCTACCAATTCCTAAGTGTTGTTGGAAAGCATGGAATCCATCTCATCATTGATGGCTTCTTTCCAAAATGCATTATCTCTTGATTGCATAACTTCTCTATAAGTCTTAGGATCATCCTCAACGAGAAGTACAATAGGAATTTTCCTAATGACTTCCTCTCTATTTCCTTTTACCATGTAGAAAGAAATTCGTTGAGAATCCATCTCATCCATTACTAGACTTTTCTCCTTTCAAAGCCTTTGACTTCTTCTATGTTCAAAGTGTTACTTTACATTTTTTTGAGAATTCTCCTCTTGAGAATCATTTTTGGATGTAGAAGCTTGAGAATTGTTTTCATATAACAAATTCTCCTTTAGAGATGTTGAAGCTTTAGAATTGTTGTCACATAACATGTTCTCGAAAAATTCAGCTTCTCTAGATTCAATCACAATATTAGACTTTAAGTCTAATAGCCTATAAGCTTTACTATTGGTGGCATGACCAGCAAAAGCACACTTTTTGGCTCTTGAACCTGACTTTGTTATATTAGGTTCGTTTTTCTTGCAATATGCAAGACACCCCCACACTTTGAAGTACCCTATGTTGGGTTTTCTTCCTTTCCATAACTCATATGGAGATATCTCATTTTTCTTCATTGGTATTCGATTAAGAATGTGACAAGCGGTTAAAAGCGCTTCACCCCATAAGTTGAAATTCAACTTAGAAAACACCAACATAGAATTTATCATCTCTAGATAAGTCCTATTTTTCCTTTCGCCAACACCATTGTGTTGTGGTGTATAAGGTGCGGTGCACTCATGAATTATACCATTTTCTTCACAAAATGTATTGAATTCATTAGAGAAGTACTTTCCTCCTCTATCACTTCTTTGCACCTTAATCTTTTTATTAAGTACTTTCCTCCTCTATCACTTCATTGTTTTGAAATAAAACATAAATTTAAATAATATTGTTTACAAAGCAAAATGCGGAAAATACATAAAAATGTAGTTTAAAGTGACTAAAAAAACGTTGTCCTCGAATCGACACGCAGCCCGTCCACTCCATTCACCTCCATACACACACAACAAGCTTCCAAGAATCCTTTTGCCTTTGCATCTATTTTCCTGCATCACACTATTAGAAAAGGAGTGAGCCTATTGCCCAGCAACGATAAACCAATAACATAAATCATATACATAAAATTATATCATAACATATGCTAAAAATATTTCATAAACATATAATATAACCATATCATAAACATATGTCATATACTGCCACAATGACCATTATACTACTTGGGGCTTGTAAACTAAACAAGTCATATGCCCAATAGATTGGTGGGGCTTGCTAATCAAGCAAGTCATATGCCCATACATTATTGGGGCTTTCTAGCTAGACAATTCATATGACCAAGGTCGAATTTCATACTATACATAATGTTAACATATCATAACACAACATAAGATAACATAACATATAACATAAGCATAACATATTATACAAACATAGAAGATCTATCCTATTTTCCTTACCAAAACCGAGATATGAGAACAAATGCAAGACGTGGAACACTCCTAAAACCAACAATAGAATAGTGAGTATTTCTAGAGGAAAGAGATAAAAAAAAATCACTACAAGAAAAAATGCTTTTAATAACACCGAAAATGTGTTATCAAGACATACGATAATACTTTCTGATGTGTTAAGACCGACTATGTTATCGTAGGTCAGGGTACTTTACATAACACTTTATCAGTGTTATACAGATGTGGTATTGTACTGTCAACGATAACACAATTTCTGTGTTATTTTAACACAATTTAGTATAACACATTTTTTGTGTTATATTTAGCTTAGAGAAACATAATCTTTTTTTACTTACACAAAACTAATTTATATATATAATAATTTTTCGATATATATTTTTTTAAAACTTTTAATTATATTTTTAACAATTGAAGTTTGATATAAATTTAAATAAAAAAATTACTCACATAATTAATTATTATTACCATAACTTGTAAAAAAAAATTTATCATAATAAAAATTCATATAAATACAACATTTATTCATACAATTGAAATGTAAATAATACATCAAATCCCCATGAGACTAAATAATTCTCAATAAAAATTTATTATAATTCTCAATAAAAATTCATTATTCTCAATGTAAATAATACATCAAATCCTCACAGTACATAATTCTTACAAGCAAAAAAGAAAATAATACCCAACAACTTGAAGAAGAATTTCTTGTTGCCTTGATTCTCTTATATAATTGTATTGGTTCTCTTAAATATCCAAGTAGAGTTTTAGCCTACAATACATAATAAACACCATTAAAGTCAAACCAAAACTAAAATAAATAGAGAACTTGAGGTTGCATAAGAAATAAAAAGGATGAATGTGGTCACAAAAATGATTTATATAAAAATTGTATTTTTCTTATCAAACTGGATAGCCTCATGGCTTAAGTAGTTAGTCTTAGTTCTTTTAACTAAGGAATACATACCTCTGTCAGTCTCAATAAGAAATTGTCTCAAAGCATATTATCAATCCTTCATGATCTGAAGATTTAAACCAAACTTAATATAAAATTGCATGAGACTAAAATAAACTAAAAAAAATGTCATATTCAAATAAAATGACAGTATATATCAAACTCAACAAACTAAAAACATGCATCAAATTTGCAAGAATGAGTTCAAAACAGAGCATTATTATCAACTCAACTTAGCTAACTTTAGAAGAGCCATTGCGATTGAGGTCTCATATTCCACTACAACATTTTAGAGTTTATATCACATTAAAAAAATTACACTTTTTGAAAAGTGTTATTATTGAAAAATTGGGTCAATATCTTAAAAATAATACCATTGGCTTTTGAATATTGGGCTGACAAATATAATAAGGCTAATTATAAAGCCTGTTCATACAAAAAAAAAAAAAACTCTTCTCTCTCTCTGAACGAAGTATCCTAGATCTTCTCCACTTGCTCTCCTCACCGACGGTGACTTCGCCGCCAATCTAATCGCCGGAAATTGGTGATGATAACCTTATTATCAAGCTCGCGATTCGTTTATACTAGTTCCAATCCCAAGTTCCCAATTCTTTTTGCCAAAACCTAAACCCATTTCCTTGTAAACTTCGATCGATCGCTGAAAAATCTTCCAGTTCGATCGTTTTGTAAGTTTTTTGATTAGCAATGTGGTTTTTCAACTCTTCTTCTGTTTGGTTTTTGGAAAGTTTATTATATAAAAAGGACTGCCTTGGTTTATTAATTACGATTTATAGAAATTGGGGATTGATTTTGCTTTGAGTAAATTTATGGATTTTATTCAATTTTGCCTGCATTTTCTGGGGAAACTATCGAATTGGTTTCAGTGATCACAGTGATGATCTGTGGATGGAGTTGTGTTAGTGTTGGTTTTGACTATGGTTTTGGTGGGATTGTTATCTATCTAGATCGCAGGAAGAAATAGCCAGGGAGGCAATAAAGCATGTATTAAGCGAAAGCGACTTTGGATTGAAGAAGGCGCTCATGCTCTGGCCTATATCGCTCTATCGAAGCCTCTAGTTTCTCAGGTTTTCTCTCTAACTTTGAAACCTGTTTGTTCTTGGCGTAACACGCATTTAGATACCAATATTGGATCATTAAGTCGCACACTCTACTGTTGCCTTGGTTTTGTTCTTGATCTGACTATGACTCATGATAATAAATCAGTCATTGCAGCTAGCAGCTCAAACAATTGGTATGTCTGGGATGGTAAACAGGCCTAGGCATTGGTAGACTGAGATAGAACTAAAGGAAAAGGAAACATGTCTTTGGGCAAGGGTATTGGGTCCTTCTTTAAAGTTTCAAGTGATTGATATTAATTTGCTTATATAATTTGGTAGTTTTGAAGAAGCCCATAGACTCCTAATCAACATGATTGATTCTGAAATTTTAGCTGATGTATGTACATATAGTATTGTAATTGATTCTCTTTGCAAAGTGGAGAAACTGAAAGAGTTATATGAACTGATGTTATCAAACGGGGTTTACCAGATTCACTTTGATCAAAGGCTATATGAAGGTTGATAAAACACAAGTGTTAGTAGTGAGTTCTCATCATATAGTTTATGTTCCGTAACTAGCATTGTACAAATTAGGGAATAAGTGGCTGCATTACCCAGATTGATTGTGTTGTGTGTACCAAGACATGAGAACCAAGTACAGCAAAGGATAGCATATATACGTCAATCAGAAAGGTACTTCAGTAAGTTGTAATTAACTTAAATCATCCAATTATCTTTGCTTTGCTTTGCAGCATCAATAAGCTTTTAATTCCTAGTAGTTTGAAATTCTTTGCAATGCTTTAATTATTCAAGAGCACAAACCTCTGTTTTGCACCTTCTTTCACCGATTCTTGATATACTAGTATTTTACTTTCTGTCTCTCTGTTTTCTCTCTCTCTCTCTCTCTCTCTCTCTCTATATATATATATATATTCATACATATATAAACTCATAAACTCATATTTGGTTGATCGAATTAATGGCACTAAGTTTCATGTGGCCATAACAAAGATAAATCATTTTTATCTTATTTCCTTTTCTTTGATTATTCTAGGAGTCTGGAACCATAAAAGTATTCAGTTCTGAGAACTAAGCCTGCAAACCTTATTTGATCCTACATTACTTGAAATTATTAAATTCCTATTTTGAAAATTTATTTCTGCGAACAGTTTCTGATTAAAATTTCCATATCTTATGACCATGACTATTTTTTTCCCATTAACAGGTCCTATTTTTGATGTATCATTTCTTTGCTGCAACTGAGATATATAATGTGATCCGTGTCTTCATTGCTGCATATGTTTGGATGATTGGATTTGGCAACTTTTCCTACTATTACATCAGAAAAGATTTTAGTCTTGCACGTTTTACTCAGGTGAATTTTTTTTTTATTTCATTTCCATTTAATGTGTCATATGTATTTTCTAACAATAGATTTTTTATCGCCAAAAATAAAAAAATAGACTAAAACTAAAGTAATCTCATATCTTTCCTTATTCTGCACCATGCAGGGTATACCGATCCTGCAAAGCCAGATCTCTCTCGGCTGCATGAGTGGCATTTCAGATCTGGACTTGATCGTTATATATGGATCATTGGAATGATATATGCATATTGTCATCCAAATGTAAATCATTGAATGTTCATGCTCGCCTGTCTAATAATTATTTTTCCTTTTGGTTTCTTTAGCTGAACAATATTGTTTTATCTTAGGTTGAGAAGTGGATGGAAAAATTGGAGGAAACAGAAACCAAGAAGAGAGTTTCAATCAAAGGGATTGTAGTTGCTGTTTCCGTATTTGTCAGTAGCATTTATGTGACAACAATTTTAGTATCATGAGCTTATATAATGCCAGTGATGATTTTTATGGCTATTTTATATATATATATATATTCTTCTCACTTCATTCATGATCCTTTGTGTAGGTTGGTTATTTATGGTTCGAGTACATTTACAAGCTCGACAAGGTTTCATATAACAAGCTCCATCCCTACACCTCATGGATCTCTATAACGTGCGTGTTATACATGAGTAATAATATGGATAATATTATGATGACATAAATCATTTGCATAGATTCACAGGACACTTCTTTCTGTCTTTAATTTCTCTTCTTTTTTTTTACCAGGGTTATATAAGTTTGCGGAACTTCACCCAGCAGTTCCGAAATTTCTCCATATAAATTGTCTAAACCTTAAAAAGGCTCAAACATCAGGATCATTTATTCTTCTAATTTTTTTAACGTTATACTTTTGACAATTTATATGTAGATGGCTTGGAAAGGTTACTCTTGAAACCTACATTTCTCAGTTCCACATCTGGTTGAGGTTTGTGCTCTTGATCCTTTTGTTTTGTTTGCAATGCTTTTAATGTAAATTCTCACACTAACACAAGTTTGTACTATACAAATGCTAGTAATTTACTTATGTAAATTTAGGATTTATTGAAAAATAGCTGTTATGCTACTGAACCTTACATTTAAAAAAAAAAATATTATATCCTAAACTTTTTTTACTTGAGACATGTTAATTAGACTTGTTGTGACCTGGTTTATTGGTTTTAAGTTTGTGTTCTAAATTTGGTCAGGTACTTCCTACTATATAAAGTTTCTTCGGAGTATACCACATGATCCAGTGATGACAGATTCGAGTTCGACTACAAAATTTTAGAAGTGTTTTTTTTTATTTTTTATTTTGTGGTGTACTACTTTTATATATTAGCTTAACTTTTTAGTTAATATTTTAGAAATGTTTTGTATTGCACTTAATTACTAATGTAATGATATTAATATTTTGTGAATATTTGTTTTTGTAATATATTTGATCAAAATATATACATAATAAAATTTATTAAAATATTATATAAATAAAATATAATAATTTGTTTTAAAATATATGACAATAATAAATGCTATTACATTTATAATATAACAAAAAGAAATTGTTATAAATTCATCATTTATAACATATTATAGTGCTTAGTTTAGATAATTACAAATATAACCAAACGTTATCATTAATATAATATAACAAGCACGAAATGTTATAAGAAATCTATAATAACATTTTTTATAACTCTTAAATAATGTTATGAAATAGGCATAATTAGTTGCTCTTGACATCATATTTATAAGCTTGATAAATAGATATTATATGTATATTATAACAAAGAAAAAATGTTATATAATAGTTAATTATAACACAATTGATAACACTTAAAAATTATTATAAAAATGTTTGGACTTTTAATAACATGGCCTATGTTAACATTTGATAAAGTGTTATAAACTGTTTTTTATAGCACTTTTTCAGAGTTATTCTAAATGTTTTTTCTTGTAGTGTTCAAATAAACTGTTATATAAATGCTTCAGATTCAACAAATAAAAGTAGGCCTCTGACAGAGATACTCATCAAAACTTGTCAGTAAAGAATCTCTATGTGATGTACACTTTCTATTCTTAAACTACTTCATGCAGTACATAAATGATCTTAAAAGAAGATCATAATGTCATTAAAAATCTTACTCGACTTTGAAAGTGAATATATACTTGTCAAGAAATAGTACTTGTAATTAGTTTATGCTAAAAATAGATTGATTGTGATGTAACAAACTCATTTGTATTGCACTCTAAGTGTGTGTCTCATAGATTATCAACAGGAGAAGAAAAGAAAAACTCTATATTCTTTAAAAGCGGATGTATATATGTATACATACATCATCATGACAATGCATTGAAAAGTAAAAATCCTTAGTATAAAGTTATCTAGCCATATATCTATCTAGTCATTGCTCCTTGATTATTTGGACAACACCACATTCAACTCCTCTCAGTCTATCTGTTTACACAAAATAAATCTCTTTGGAATCCTTCAGCAGTGTACAAATTTATTTGCTTTTTCTTGTAAAAACATACAACTTATATGTAACCTGACCACCAAGGAAACTCCAATAAGCATCCTAGTATCTGGAAATTTCAAATAAATGAACATGAAGGTTTATGATACTAGGTAGATATATTCCAACATTACTTTTGCATATTCTCTACTGAATTCATTTTTGACTTGGAGTCCAAAAGGTGGATATCGAATTAAGAGTTCTAAAATGGTTGATATCTCTTTTAAAGAAAAAATACACATTTAAGTAATTTAAATAAAACATGGCAAACAAAATTTATATACTTGACCTTCGGAATCACCACTGACTTCTTGTGAGATCCTCTTGTGAGACGGGACAAGGAGAAGCAAAAATTTTCGTACTGGGCGGGGCATCATCCTAGTCCTCATTCAAATGCCATTGCATATATTCCATGTATAAAGTTCAAGACACATAATTAAATACCCATTGCCCACAACTATAAAACTACACAAATTCAAATACCCATTGCACACAACTATAAAACTGATAATGAAATTGAAAAATAATATACTCATTGCACAAAATTACCTCTGTGAACACCGTTTTTAGCCACCTCCACAAGCCTAACCCTCACCTCAATGAGCCTAGCCCCCTCTTCCACGAACAGAGATAATGCAATCCGCGAGCCCAATTCTATTTCCAGCCACCTCCGAGCCTAACTTCGTCCTCCATGAACGGCAACATCCCATGCCCAGCCCCGCCCTAAGCGAACACAACCCATGTTTAGCACAAACGACGACGGTAAACTCCGTCAGGCAGCTCTTGCCCACCGTGAATGGCAACAAAGAGCCTTCTAAAATGGTCCTGAAAGAAAAGAAAAAGGGTGTTGGGCAGCTGGTTGTATGATAGAAAGAAGATGTAGGGTTTGTAGAGTGAAAGAGAAACATGTGGGATGAGGGTTTTATGTTTTAATTAATAATAATGTATCACAAAAAATATATTTAAGTAAAAAAAATTATTAATAAATATTATTAAAAAGCTGAATAAATAATTTACTTTCAACAAAAAGCTAAATTTAATATTAAGAATTTTTATTTAAAAAAACTTCCTTTACAAAATATTTAATAAATTGAATTAACAATTAATATTACAAATCTAGTTTTTAATAAATATATATTTAAAAAAAATTAGTTTATTTTCAAAATTAAATTATTCATTAATTATATTTTTAGATTTTTTTATTTGAATTTCGACGACATATTATAACTGTCGGCATTGGGCTTTTATTAACTGTCGGCGTTGAGGTCAATAACGACAACTTTTAACCGTCGGCATTGGTCTTGAATTAACTGTCGGCAATAGGCTCAATAGCGACACCTTTTAACTGTCGGCATTGGTCTCGAATTAACTGTTGGCGTTGGGATCAATAACGACACATTTTAACTATCGGCATTGGTCTAGAATTAACTGTCGACGTTGGGGTCAATAGTGACAGTCAAAAGCAACGGTGATAGTTATTAGCTATCGGCGTTGGTCTCTGTGCCTACAGTTTTTAACTGTCGTCGTAGAGTCATACTAAGCAATTACGATAGTCAACAAAGTTGACTACCGTGGTTGGGTGTCGGGAAAGCCCAATTTTGTAGTAGTGTCACTTGAGTACTTTACAAATTTTAGTATTTTCCTTTTATTTTTTTAGTATCTATTCATTTCTTAAAAAAATGTGTGCTTTGATCTTTGAGCTGTACCAAAGCTGATGGTCAGCATGATTTGATGGGTGATGTACATCTCATTCATTTGCTTTGTATTTTGACAAACGTTTGCAATGTTCCTTGCTTTTTTTGGCAGTGGCTTCGAACATAAATCACTGTCTGATGCTGGATTTTGTAGCTTAGTTTGTTGTGGTGTTCAGACTAATGAATTAGCACAACCATTTATACTCTTTATTACTTCTTTGTAAGTAAGCCTAATCACAACCATCTAATTATTTGGAGGTCCAATTTCTAGTGTCACCTCTAGCTATCCAACTTTGAACAGCCAACAGATGCCACCTCCACCTCCACCTCCAGGTCCACTGCCATAAGCTTCGTCTTGCAGGCCTGAGTCTAGTTCGTCTGAATTCCCTCCTGTGCAGGTTTGGATTTTCTATTTTAGAGTTTAGGAGGAACATTACACGCTATTATTTGTGAGCTTATGTGTTGTATATGAAATTATTTTCTTCTTATACATATTAGCTCTCTAATATTGACATCTTATGAGCTGTCATAACGATTGTGATGAGAGCTTTAAATATATCATTGAACCTTAAATAGTTTTGCAAAAATTACAAACACTTTCTGGCATTTTATTTTGAATACTTTTTTTACTTGATTGGGGTTGGAGGAGCTTTATGTCAAGCTGACACAGTCATGTCTTGTCTTATCTAAATGCTATTTGCTGATTTTTTTAATTTATAAAATATGTGCTGAATCCCACTAATAGAAGAACTAGAAGTGCTTATTTTTCATCTGTTAGAGTAGCCAAACATGATGCATACAGTTGGTGGTGGGAATTGTGTAAAGTTGAATCGCACTAATTAATGCTCTACTATTTATTTAATTTATATATCAATTGGTGGTGGGAATTGTGTAAAGCTGAACCCTGAACCCAGATTTTCCAGCATGATGCATACAATTCACTATATAATTAACTTGAATCTCTCTCTCTCTAGTGGTACATATATACACTTTAACACTATTATTTGGTAATTAAACTTTGATCACATGATTCATTATCAACTTGCAAGGTAGGAACTAAATTTTAATATAATAGTACAGCAACACTCCATATTGGTTAATTTATGATTTTAAATTTTGAAAAAGAAAAAGAGAAAAGAATGTGGTATAACCTGTATGTGATTTTGTAAACATTTTTCTTGAAAGTTAGTTTACAAATAAATATTTCATCAAAGTCAATATACTTGGTTAGTGAGTGGCGATGACAGTTGTAGGGAATTATTTTTTTGAAAGTTGCATGGATTAGATTGAAACATACAAGTTTGATTGGAAATATGAATCCATATTAATTAACGTTAACAATGCATATAAAATTTTGATCCTAATTGATGTTTAGAAAGAATATCAGCTCCCAATTTTTATAGTTTGGGTTCTTACAATCTTTATATCTGTACTTTGCCTAGAAAGAATATCACTTCTAACCTCTTTTTTTACTGCTTATATTCTGCTGGTTATTTCTCATTTTTAGCTACGCTTGATGAATTTATGTCTCATTTACTTTGCCTTGAAAGAATATCAGTTCTAAGTTCTTTTTTTTACTGCTTATATTCTGTTGGTTATTTCTCATTTTCACTTATTAGCTACGCTTGATGAACTCATTTTTCCTGCTGGTCATTTCTCATTTACTTTGCCTAGATTTTGGTTATCACTTCTAAATTTCAGTTCAGCCTTTACCCTTTCAATTTCTCTCTGTAATTTCAACCAGAGTATATTCAGTATATAATCTATAATTTCTATTAGAGTAGAAATGTCCCCTAGAAAAAAAATTATTGGATAATAGCATCTCAATCATCCCCGGAAAGAAACAATTCAATTATGGAAAAATTACCATTTAATCCCATATATTTAGAAAACGATGAAAACTTACTGTTGTATTGTGTGAAATAGTTAAACTCTCCTATCCATTTTGTCAAAATTTACTAAGTCATACTTAAAATGCCTGTAAAATAAATGTGTGTATATATTTTATCCCCAAATTTTAAGATTGAATTACATAAATTTTGGATTTCAAAGTCTGTTTTAATATCTATTGACAAATTTTAATTTTGTATTAATATTTTAGGTATTGATTATATTCTTTAGGTTGGGGATCGAATTGGCAAGGAGCATTGCAAAGTTAATTTGCAAGAGGTACGAAATTTGTTCTTTTAACTCTTATTATTAATATCTTAAAAATGTTAGAGGAGTTTGAATATCTTAAATATTCATCCATAGAGAAGTAGGTTCTGAGATTAAAATTGTGTGCTGCGGTAATAACGGAAGGTTGAAAACTTGTGTGTATTAGAGAAGTAGGTTTTGGAAAATTTGTTTGTGTGCTGCGGTGATATAAGGAAATAAACTTATTGTGTGTTGTTTGAATTTTTTGACTTGGTATTGATATATGGTTAGGTAAGCTTTTATATGTATAGATTAGATTTTTCATTATATGTATAGATTAGATTTTTCATTTAGTCATATTGTTTTCATTATTTCCATATGTATAGATTAGATTTAATTGCCATAACCCAAGCTAAAATCTTGTCTTTGATCCAAACACAATTAGTCAGTGGCTACTATTTTAGAATATTATTTTTAAATTAAACACAACACTAGAATCTCTTGAACTAGAGACTATTAAATGGATAGAAAATAAATCAGCAGAATTAACAAAAAATGGTGGTCAAGACTTGTGTTTAGATAAGCCTCCAATAAGATAACTAGATAATCAATTAGATAAGCCTCCAATAAGAAAGACTTGTGTTAGAAGTTGTCTGGGCTGTTAGGTTGGGAAGATATTGTAGATAGAGAGTGAGATTTACTTAGAGAAGAATTTGGCAATCTTTGGGAAAGGGGAGCCTCTCAATCTAACTCAACCTTGTAATGTTTAGGGTTTTGGTCTATACCAGCACAGTCTATTAATTAATAATGAGGAATTTCAGTAGTTCTCTCTAGTTTTTGGTTCCTCAAAAATTACTATAAGGTTTTTAATCAAAGGAAAATCTATCTAAAATAAGTGAAACTCACTCTGCCTTACTGATTTCAACAGAAATCTCCATAATAAAATGCAAACAAGATTTTCAAGCCACAAAAACAAAAGTAATTTACACATTCAGAAATTGTACACAATATTTTACTATTTATTATCTTTAATATTGATTTCAAAATGAATCCTTCTCTAACTCTTTAGTGCAGCTGAAGGAGAGCATTAACTAAACTATTTGTATAGTTTTTAGTTAAAAGAAACTGAATACAAAACTAAGACTTAGAGCAGGATTCATTCTGAGATCAATACTACAAAACTTACATAATAAGAAGACCAAAATCATCAGCAATCCCTTATTACTATCGTGTATAGACAGAGAATATAATATAAAATCTGAATCAAAATTACAAATCTATGAAACAAATATTAGATAGTGTACCCCACGGAACCCCTTTGCTAGCTTGAAAATCTTACCCTTGTTCGTTGTTAAAACTTCCTTTTACTGCAAAATCAAACACACAAGCACTTCCTACAAATTAAAATCAGTCAAAAAGTCTGAAGTTCCTTAAGTAAGAACTTTGAGGAAGTTTCGCAATAGATTGCCAAACAAAGTGAGTACAATAGATTGAATTTATAATGTATACTAATAGAAAATGGTCACACTAACAAATAGATGGCAATGTACGCTTCTTAAATTGGCCCTGAATTGTGAGATATATGAAACTTGTTTTGTTAAAAATGATGTTTAAATGCATGCTCATTCCATAAGAAACAGGGCTGATATGATTAGTATAACAGAAAATAGAAAGCCATGATTTAAAAGAAAACCAAGAAATGAAATATAATAATAAAAATAATAATCTTGAGCAAAAATATAATAACAAAAAAAAACAAAAGAGATCTATGTCTTTTCCTCTTCTTTCCTTTTGGTTGGTTACCACCATTTGGATCATATAACCAATTGTTTTTACAGATTTAAAAGATTGAATTAATCATATTATACTCTCAAGAGGAACAAGTTCTTAAGAGCACATGATGTAGAGTCTGCTGCCCACTAGACATAATATCCCTTTTTTTCTTAATCAAATTAAAAGGGCCAGTGCCCACTAGGCCTTTTCATTGATATATTTACAACCCACAAAACAATTGAGGTAGAAAATAACAATATGGTCAACTTCTCAATTAAACAACATTGACTTAATGGCTTTTCTTTTCTTCTTCTTCTTCTGCAACTAACCCCAAAACAATAAAGGGATTTTTCCATTTTTAATCATTCATAGAATAAATAGCAAATATAGGATATTTAACTGAAGAAAATGATCTTTTTAACTGGTATGACCTGAAATTCTCTTTTAAGATGACCTGAAATTCAACCAAGGCATGTTTTCTTTTAAAAGCATGTGTGTTAATGACCTTGTCATGACCCTGAAATTACAACCGCAAATAATGTGATTGTCTTGTCTAACAGTTGTTAAACCCAGACAAAAAACAAGATTTTATTAAGAGAACAACATCAAATTCAAATTCATTGGAGATGGATAAAAGTTGGATCCATCTTTACAGGTTAGTAACCAAAATCATATAGTTTATTTTGGGTATAAGTTTAAGTGTCAGTGCTTGATTATTGACGTATGCTCTAAAATTGTAGAGCAACGGTGGAATATGAGCAAAAGGCTAGGGAGTTTGTACCAGAATCTTACTTATTTCGTCCTAATAATGCGATGCTTACAATACAAGAAGTAGTTGGTTCCACAGTTGCATGGCCTTTTAAAAAAGTTACTCCAAGAAGTACATTTTCATACTAAAAAAATAACCAATGTCTTATAATTTAGAGTTTAGTTTCTTTGTTTGCTTTGGTGTAGTTGTGAATTCATTATTTTGTATGTGGTGTCCTTTCTTGGATATAATTTCCATAGCATTTTTCTTGAAGTAATTTGTGATGCTAGATAATAACAATAAAATATTTCTTTGTTTATTTTGCAGATGTGACAAGCGAAGTAGAAAATGATACTTAAGACTCCTTGAAAGTAGTAACTTTGTTTATTTATTTGTGTTGAAAGTAGTAACTTTTAACTATGTTGAATATTTAAGACTCCTTGAATACTTAAAGAACATTTTGTTGTTGATGACAGTGTTGAATGTTTTAAACTAATTTGTGGATTGTTAATACAATGTTGAATGTTCTTACTTTTTGTTATTTGAAAATCAAGTTCATTTGATGATGCTAGTATATATTAGAAAGCTAATTTTAATTATATAAAAAAAATTAAAAGATAATAGAATAAATTAGTGTTATATAAATAAAATATATAATGAGAATTTAAACATATCTAAATATAACAATAATACGAAAATTGTGTTATAATATCTATTACAATAACACTTTTTATGCAAAGAATTGTGTTATGCAAACTTCATTATATAACACAAATAATGTGTTATACTAAAGTGTAATATAACATAAAAAAAGTGTTATACTAAAGTGTAGTATAACACAAAAAAAGTATTATAATAAAGTGTAGTATAACACAAAAAAATTGCTATATAATCGACTATAAATAACATAATTCAACACTTATCTATATATTAAAATAACACAGAAATTGTGTTATCGTTGACAGTACAATAACACACCTATATAACACTGATAAAGTGTTATGTAAAGTACCTTGACCTACGATAACATAGTCGGTCTTAACACATCAGAAAGTGTTATCGTATGTGTTGATAACACATTTTCGGTGTTATTAAAAGCATTTTTTCTTGTAGTGTATCCTAGGTAGAAGCAACGTGCAATGTACGTTTGCTTAGTTTTAAATTTGTAAACATTGTCTATAATTTTAATAAAAATTGGTTTACTGTTTTAAAAAATATATATATAAATTAATGAATTATAGTTCTATAGTATATATACATATTTATATTAATAATTTCTACATATATGAAATCTATAAATAACGTTGACATAGATATATATTTACATGGTTATATGACATATATATAAAATAAAATAATATTTAAAAAGAAATTAATAATATAAATAAAATAAGAATAAGAAAAAGTCATAGTGTAGACAGTTGTATATATGCATCAACTATTTTTTGTTTCTAATGTATCTCACAATATCCTTTGGAGAATTTGATGAAGAAAAAGAGCTCCAATCACTTGATAAAAAATAAACTATCATAAAATTTTATAAGAAAAAAAATGATATGTATGTCATTATGATTTTTAATTAAATATGATTTAATTATTTAAATTATTATAAAATATTTTTAAAAAATCCTATTTTAATTTATTCATTTATTTTTGTTTAAGTTTATGTTTTTTCTAGTTTTTGAATTTGACAATGACAACAAAAGATTGTATATTATATGTTTAATATAGTATTAAGTTTAAGCTTAATTAAATTTTATTTTAGCTATAAAATATATGATTTTATTATTCTTAAATTGTTATTATTTTATAATATCTTATTTTAACTTGTTTAATTATTCATTTTATTTAAGTTTAAGTCATGTTTACAATCTATCATTAAATATAAAAATATTCGGTTATTCCGTTAAGATTAATGGGCAAAAATAAAAAACCGTTAAAATAAAAAAAAAATCTTTTATGTACACACATTTTATATTGAAGAGATATAACAAGTCTGGTAGTCTTTTTTATTATTATTTCTTTCTTCATTAATAAACTTAATTAATAAGAGGACCACTTAAAACAACGACTATTTAAAGAAATGTCAAATTAGAATGAAAAAAGTGAATACACAACGTTTGGACCCATGTTGACAGGAAAATTGATGATGAATACCATGTTGGAGAAATAAATTTTGTAGAAGAAGAAAAATTTTGTAGTTTATTTTGACCTTTTGAATGGACATTAATAAATTGAGTTTTAACCATAGTATGAAACTGAATAAAAAGATTAGCACATTCATTCTTAGATTCTAAGAGATACAGCCAGGAATAGCGAGAAGAAAATATTTATACCCATTAATAGAGACCATGGGGAAGCTGCCCAAAGATCCATGTGTACACAACATTTGATTAGTGATCACAGAGGAACAATGACCAAGTCCAATTTATTAGCTAACAGATAATTCTAGATAATTCTCAACTAATAATTAAGAAATTAGAGTTCTAAACTCTAGTAAACACACGAGCACACTAGAAACTACAGTAAATACATGAAAAGTCTAGAAACTCCAAAATTCAAGCAAATTCTAGAAACTTCTATAATAAATCCAGTTTAATATTTCAACAAAAAGGTCTTGCGAGAAAGAGTTGAGGAGACACAGAATTGGACGGTGACGGAGAGAAGGGTTGATGATGTGGGGAGAGACACTCGATAGAGACCATCAACTAGGTGGCCGTGAAGAAGAACTTTCTGGGTATCGTGATGATGTTTGACACGAAAGGCATGATTATCTTTGCATAAACGGACAACACTAATAAATTTAAAAACTAGAACAAACATAAACTTAAACATAAATAAATAAATTACGTAATTAAAATATGATATTTATTTGAAATTTATATGATATTAATATACATTTAATAAAAATAATTAATAAATTCTATAAATAAAACTAAGCAAACGTGCATATTGCACGTTGCTTGTATCTAGTATATAAATACAAGTGTAAAATTTTGCACAAGTCCCAATTGAAGTACAATAGAAAAAGTTTCATTAAAAATACAAGAATACAATATATTTCCATACTAAAACTGGTAAATACTCATTTGCTACCCTTTGTTTTATCGAAATATATATTTAGTACCCTATATTTTCAATAATACACATTTGCTGTCTTTTAATTTGAAATCATACATATTTGGCACCCTAGACTTAAATTTATCAATATAACAAAGCTGTCTTCAATTATATGAGTTTCAAATTCATATTTAATTGCCTAATTGCATATTATTGATGATAATTTGGTCACATTGATAAAATTTTATTGTTGACATTTGAGTCCAGGGTAGCTATTATATACAATTTCAAACTACAGAGTACCATATGAGCATTATTAAAAACATGGGGTATCAAGATTGTATTTCGATAAAATATAAAGTATCAAATGGTTATATTCCCTATTAAAAATGAGCATTTTTTTTAATGGAAAATTTAGAACAAATAAGCATGAGAGAAGTCGCAATCCTCACATATATAATTCCTGGTCTTTGGCCTTAATTTTCATAATACAATTTTTTCATATCTTAATTAATTAAGAGATGATTGAAAATATCAACTTGATGACATTAATTTCTTAAAGAAAATAATACTTAATTTGACATACTCATCATAACACAAGTATGCACATGGCCCCAGCTTAATTAAGTGCTGATAAGTTGTTAGAGTAGTAAGAGGTCTTGAAAGTAGTTGTTGAAACGTGCTTTACGTACTTAGGGAACTTTGAAAGTGCATTAACTGATAATCACATGGAAATTGACATTTATGTATTGATCATTTCATCATGTCATCAACATTTGAGGACTTTATAGGTAGAAACTACTTGTTGATTGATTCATTGGTGACTAATCAATTAGTATAGCTAGGTTTACCGAGTCAAAGTAAACATGGGGTATCAAGATTGTATGTAAAATTTAACGTTTTAATTAAAATATATCCATTCTTTTAGACCGAAATTTTCAATCTGGCCTATTAATAATACCTAGATGCACATTTATAACCTAATGACTCATTTAGCGAGTTAAGCATTATTTAAAGTACACAGTGTGACGGTCTTGGGTTATCTATGGGGTTACATAAATAAACGTTGCTAGTATCTAGTATATATATATATATATCCTAGGTAGAAGCAATGTGCAATGCACGTTTGTTTAGTTTTAAAATTATAAACATTGTCTATAATTTTAATAAAAACAAGTTTACTGTTTTTAAAATATATATATATATATAATTGAATGAATTATAGTTATATAGTATATATACATATTTATATTAATAATTTCTACATATATGAAATCTAAACACAACGTTAGATTTACATGGTTATCTGACATATATATAAAATAAAATAATATTTAAAAAGAAATTAATAATATAAATAAAATAAGAAAAAAAAAATCATAGTGTAGACAGTTGTATATATGCATCAACTATTTTTTGTTTATAATGTATCTCACAATGTCCTTTGGTGAATTTGATGAAGAAAAAGAGCTTCAATCACTTGATAAAAGATAAACTATCACACAAATTTATAAGAAAATAAATGATATGAATGTCTTTATTATTTTTAATTAAATATGATTTAATGATTTAAATTATTATAAAATATTTTTAAAAAAATCCTATTTTAATTTATTCATTTATTTTTGTTTAAGTTTATGTTTTTTTCCAGTTTTTGAATTTGACAATGGCAACAAAAGATTATACATTATATGTTTAATATAGTATTAAGTTTAAATTTAATTAAATTTTATTTAAGTTATAAAATATATGATTTTATTATTTTTAAATAGTTATCATTTTAAAATATCTAAAAAATATCTTATTTTAACTTGTTTAGTTATTCATTTTATTTAAGTTTAAGTCATGTTTACAATCTAGCGTTAAATATAAAAATATTCTGTTAAGATTAACGGGCAAAAATAAAAAGCCGTTAAAATAAAAAAAATTCAATTAACAAACCTATAACAAGCATGGTAGTTTTTTTTTTTATTATTATTTCTTTCTTCATTAATAAACTTAATTAATAAGAGGACCACTCAAAACAACGACTATTTAAAGAAATGTCAAATTAGAAAGAAAAAAGTGAATACACAAAGTTTGGACCCATGTTGTGGTCCTGTATATGGACAGGAAAATTGATGATGAATCCCATGTTGGAGAAATAAATTTAGAAGAGGAAGAAATTTTGTACCATGGTCAGTTTGGACCTTTTGAATAGAGACATTAATAAAATGAGTTTTAACCATAGTATGAAACTGAATAAAAAGATTAGCACATTCATCCTTGGATTCTAAGAGATACAGTGAAGAAAAGCGAGAAAAATGATCAATAAGTAGAAGAAAATATTTATATCCATTAATAGAGACCATGGGGAAGCTGCCCAAAGATCCTTGTGTACGCAACACTTGATTAGTGATCACATAGGATTGATGACCTAGTCCAACGTGCCGAATTGACACATCAGAGTATTGAAAATTAAGATGAATTTGGGAGAGACTTATTAGTCTTTTATTTAGGGAGACTTATTTTTTCTCTACCCCAGAGATAGACTTATTAGTCATCTACCCCAAAAGACTTATTATCAGTCACCATCTGATTAGGGTTGCAAGCCCCATAATCATTTATTTATGCTGTATAGATGCAGTAATAAGTTTTCTTGCTGAGCCTTGGTTCACGAGTGCTATGTTGTGCAGGTAAAGGGAAAGAAAAACACACACAGCCTTGAGTGGAGAGTTTAGGTGGCGATGTGTACATATGCAGCTGCTTGACCACCACGACCAATGTGTTTCTCAGGGGAAGTAGGGTTTAACCCTATTTTTGCCGCTTAGGTTGGCGGGTTGTAACTTTTATACAGTAATGACCATTTTGGATTGTAAATAACTTTATAAAACACTTTTATCGCCCATGTGCAATTCAACATTTTTATTAAAATATATCCATTCCTTTTGACCGAAATTTTCACCCTGGCCTATTAATAACACTTAGATGCACATTTATAACCTAATGACTAATTTAGCGAGTTAAGCATTATTTAAAGTACACAGTGTTACGGTCTTGGGTTATCGAGGGCGTTACATATATAAATGTTGCTTGTATCTAGTATATATACACATATATATCCTAGGTAGAAGCAACGTGCAATGCACGTTTGCTTAGATTTAAAGTTGTAAAATTGTTTATAATTTTAATAAAAACTGGTTTACTGTTTTTAATATATATATATATAATTGAATGAATTATAGTTCTATAGTATATTTACATATTTATATCAATAATTTCTACATATATGAAATCTAAAGACAACGTTGACGTAGATATATATTTACATGGTTATATGACATATATATAAGAATAAAATAATATTTAAAATAAAATTTTGGGAATATATGCATCAACTATTTTTTGTTTCTAATGATTCTCACAATGTCCTTTGGTGAATTTGATGTTGAAAAAGAGCTCCAATCACTTGATAAAAAATAAACTATCATACAAATTTATAAGAAAAAAATAATATGTATGTCTTTATTATTTTTAATTAAATACAATTTAATTATTTAAATTATCATAAAATATTTTTAAAAAATCCTATTTTAATTTATTCATTTATTTTTGTTTAAGTATATGTTTTCTCTAGCTTTTTGAATTTGACATTGACAACGAAAGATTAAATATTATATGTTTAATATAGTATTAAGTTTAAGTTTAATTAAATTTTATTTAAGTTATAAAATATATGATTTTATTATTTTTAAATAGTTATCATTTTAAAATATCTAAAAAATATCTTATTTTAACTTGTTCAGTTATTCATTTTATTTAAGTTTAAGACATGTTTACAATCTACCGTTAAATATAAAAATATTCGGTTATTCCGTTAAGATTAACGGGCAAAAATAAAAAAAACCGTTAAAATAAAAAAAATTCTTTGAAAAAATTTGTAGTTTACTTGGACCTTTTGTATAGAGACATTAATAAATTGAGTTATAACCATAGTATGAAACTGAATAAAAAGATTAGTACATTCATCCTTAGATTTTAAGAGATACAGCCAGGAATAGCGAGAAAAATCATCAATAAGCAGAAGAAAATATTTATACCCATTAATAGAGACCATGGGGAAGCTGCCCAAAGATCCATGTGTACACAACACTTGATTAGTGATCACAGAGGAACAATGACCAAGTCCAATTTATTAGCTAGCAGAATATTCTAGATAATTCTCATATCCTAATTAAGAAAGTGGAGTTCTAGAATGCTAAAAACCCAACAACTTCTAGTAAATACACACAAAGACACTAGCTAGAAACTATAGTAAATACATGGAAACTCTAGAAACTCCAAATTCATGCAAATTCTAGAAACTAACAATAATAAATCAAGTTTAATATTTCAACAAAGAGGTCTTGCGAGAAAGAGTCGAGGAGAGACAGAATTGGACGGTGACGGAGAGAAGGGTTGATGATGTGGGGAGAGACAGTCGATAGAGACCATCAACTAGGTGGCCGTGAAGAACTTTCTGAGTATCGTGATGATGTTTGACATGATTATCTTTGCATAAACGGACAACACTAATAAGAATATGAGAACTATCTTTGCATAAATGGGCAACACTAATAAGATTATGAGAAATAGAGGGAGCATGTAAGGCATCTGACAAGGTAACGGGTTGAACAGAGGTAGAAAAGGTACGCTTCGAATCTTGTCACCATCATCATCATCCTTTTTTTCTTGTTGATCTTCGTCTGCACCATTAGATTCTTGTTGATGCATTCTTATATCATATCGAAGCGTATCAATCTTCTGTTTCACAAGCACATTAAACACAGTTTTAGCCGTGTTCTTCACAGAAAGGGGCTGACGAGTCATATCTTCAAACGCAGTCTTTCCTTTATTTTTCCAAGAAAAGATTTGCAAGCTTACACGTTTGCCAGTCTTGCAGTACACTGCGAAGGTCTCACAATTGTTCGTAGAAAAGTCGTAATCACCGAAACCCTCGTCGGTGTTTAAGATATCGGCGGCGCGTCGGACGACGTCGTCTGGGGAGTAGATGCATGAGCCGGTGGAGCATGTTCCTGATCTATTGAAGAAAAACCTCGAAGATGAGACACCATAGTCGAAGAGATAGAGACTGTGGCCGTTGAGGAAGCAGTCAAGGCAGGACTTGACCACTCCTCGGTCCTTCGTTGGAGCGTAGTTGCAGTCTCCGCAGCTGGTGACATGGTTTGGTGATTTGGAGAAGTCAGGGCTTGTGAAATGAATCACTCTATCATCTCCAACATATATTCCTGTTTATTGATGAGAATAAATAGATCATTTACTCATGAATAGATGTTAAACCTTTTATCGGGCCAATACAAAATAATCTATATTCTGACTATTACACATTATATAAACACTCAAAAATTATTATTATTATTTTTGTATCGATCTTTGAAGGAAAAAGCATGCATTTAACAAATTATTCATCTGCTATATATAGGAATATATAAATTAAAACTAACCGTGGTGGGTGTAGACGTGCGTGTTTCTGTAGCCGTAAACGTGATCTCCTGCTCGAAGTAAACTCTTATCGATTGGAAATAAACCCATGATCACTTTGCATATGACTATTATTTCTTAAACCCAAAAGAATAAATGGAAAATGGGTTACTCTTCTCTTGTTTTTCTCATTCACTATAAACCTTTATCATCTACTTTTACGATTGCAAATCTTCTTATATAGACAGAAAACGTCCTATAGTAGTGCTTTCTTTCTTTGTTGACCCATTCCACTATCTCAATTTCTTTGTAGATTCATTCCATATACCATACATGACACCACTCTTAAAATTGACCAAACTGCGTAGCTATAAAATTAATTATAGGGTCATTTATGTGTCAACAAACTTATTAATTAGTAATATAAATTTTCTTGGTACGTAATAAAAGTACGTACCAAGTCCACATTTTTTAAGAAGTCAATGATTATGAAAGTGCAGAGCAAAGTCATCGGTAAATTAAACTTTCTACCAACAGGGCGTGTTTGGATTGACCTTTTTTCTACAACCTTATTACTTCCAAAATAAAGTCGTGGGCATGTGCAACCAAATGTGGCCCTCTTCTCATTGAATTTTAACTTCGTTTTTTAAGAAAGTGAACTAGTATCTATTTTTTTAGCGCTAGATCCAAAAGCAAAGTAAAAGAGTTTAATAAGTCTTTTACTTTAGTTTTTTCGTATGTTGAGCATAAAAGCTAAAGTAAAAGTCTATATTTCTAGTAGTGCTGCAAAAAGGTAGACTATTGAAATTGTTAGTAATACTGGCCCAACACAAGAGTCACGCCCAATTAAGTTGGACTCTATAGAGCGTCGACAAAAGTCCCACCAATTCAATTTTCATCGGCAACATTGTTTGCCGGTGAAAGTGGTCCAACCGTCGGTGAAAAAGAGCCGTCAATGCATAATCCGACGCACTTTTGCTGGCGCGTTGACTTTTGTCGGCGTTATTTAAAACCGCCGGTACAACATACTTTGCCGGCGCAGTTAATACATCGCCGACGAAATGTCACCGGAAACCTTTGCCAGCGCTAAATTGCGCCGACGAAAGGTGACTCGACGAAATGTTTTTGACCTATGCCGGCGCAATATGGGTACTTTTGATGGCGCAAATTTGCTGTCTCACAAATTCTCGACCTATTGCTGTTGTCCTCCTTTCTATATATCTCTCGGAATGTACATATACTGGTGCAAGCAACATACAATACATGTTTACTTAGTTTAATTTTAAAAAATCATTATTTATTTTATAAAGTTTTTATGATTTTTATAGAAAATTTTAAATAATAATAAACAATATTATAAATAAAAGAATGACATAAACATATTTAAACAAATATTAAACAAAACATTGATTATAGATTTTTATTAAAAAAGATGATAACATTTAAGATATTATTCAAATGACACCTGAATGATTAAAAGAAAATCTTATTTATTCTTAATACATATATTTAAATAATCCTAATTCTTTTGGGTTTGGACAAGGCCCAATGTTGGTGCAGATCGATCATTCAATCCTCATCTTCCACTTCATCTTCCTCCTCACTTGTCTCACCTGTCTTCCCTTGATCATTGATTCTTTGGGCTTTATTCGTAAAGAAATTTCTTATAAAAGACTCAGTAATGGCTCTAATAGAATCATGTTCACCACTGGTGGCCGTTTGATAAACAGTCTCAACTAGAGCTTTGAAAGCATTTCCTTGAATGCTCTTACGATAGTTTGTTGTGCAGTAGAAAGCAAAGGACTCACAGTTGTTCTCGATAGGGTGATATTCTCCAAACTTTTTTCCTTCTTTATCATACATTGCGGTGGCGAGTTGAATCACCTTCTCAGGAGTGTTGGAAGATCTGTGATGCATGAACCTGACTTTTTGACGAGACACTGAATCATGGAGACATTGTATTCACATCGAAAGAGCCTATGTTTCTTTAGAAAGCAGTCAACACAGGTCTTCACCACTCCTTTGTCCCTACGTGGGTTGTACTTACACTTTTCACAGGATTTTCTTAGTATGAATTTTGAGATTTTGCTTTCTTTTGTTCTTGTGAATTGGATTACTCTGTCTTCTCCAATGTAAATTCCTACAATTATATTTTCCATACATAATGCATATAAGTATACGTAGTAACACTCATGCATGGTGTATATATATGATCAGATCGTAAGAAAATAATATATATTGAACTGAAGAAACATTGTTGTATTCATAACATACATCACAATATGATTTGGTACCGTGGTGGGAGTATGTGTCTGCTTTTCTCCTGGCCGGAGCTGGCTTCTTTTGATGCTGTTTGATATTATTCCCATTTCTCTCTCTCTCTCTGTTGAGAGTTTATGTGGATGCCCAACACCACAAGAAGATGTCATATTCTTATATATTGGTGTAATCTAATATAGAGTCTCACACATTTCAATTTAATAAGTATTATGAGGTATTGTTAACCAAACATAGAGTGTCACCTCATTTAGTAGTAGATACCTTAAAATATTAAAATATTAAATAGCGGGTTTTAATAACTTTTCTACCAATGATAAGAGAAACACACACATATATGGTTAATGTTGCTTTTAATATTTTAGAATTAATAGGGCCCATTTGAGTTGTCAGGTGGACTTTGTGTCCTAGATTATTTATAACTAAATTAATTTTAAATTGGCTGTTTCTTCTTCTTCTTTTACATATTAATTTATTCATTTCAGGCATTGTTTTTTTTTTTTATTTTAAAATACATATTTGGGTTGAGATTGACCATAATAAATATATAAATAAAAATCATTTATTATATTTATAGGAGTTAAGCTGCTGCTTTTGAAATTTAATTTATGTAAATCATATAGAGACATATAACTATAAAATAGACTCTCTCTCAAAGATTTTATTATAAAATATAACAATTTTCCATTACATTTCCTCTCATAATAAATTCTCCATATATGTCACTATAATAAAATAAAGCATAAAAGAAATAATAAATTATATTATTATAGAATATTCTTAAATAATAAAGAAATAAATTTATGCCCCGCAAATACGTTGGCTGTATTTATTCATGAATTAATCTCCTTTTTTGTTCTCTTTTGCAACACATACTTAACACCCCACTCATTACATTTATAGATTTATTATTATAGGCATAATGATATTTTAGTAATTAAACCATCTCTTCTATATGATAAGTGTGTAGATAACGGAAATTTTTTTATTTTAACGGTTTTTTATTTTTTTAATCTTAACTTTAACGAAATATTCTTGTATTTAACAGAATATTCTTATATTTAACGGTAGTTTGTAAACACTTAAACTTAAATAAAATAAAATAAATATTTAAAAAATTAAAATAGATATTTTTGAGATATTTTACAATGATAATTATTTACAAATAATAAATAATTAAACAAATTAAAATGGAATATTTTTTAGATATTTTACAGTGATAATTATTTAAAAATAATAAATAATTAAACAAATTAAAATAAGATATTTTTGAAATATTTTACAATGATAATTATTTAAAAAAAAATAAAATCGTACATTTTATAAATTAAATAAAATCTAATAAACTTAAACTTACTTATTAGAATAATACCATATTAAACATATAATATAATCTATTGTCAATTAACAACAAATTGGTTTTAAAAAAAATAGCAAGAAACTTAAATTTAAAATCCACGTATAATATTTAATATTACATTAAACATATAATATATAATCTATTGTTGCCACTCCCAAATTTAAAAACTAGAACAAACATAAACTTAAACATAAATAAATAAATTATGTAATTAAAATATGATATTTATTTGAAATTTATATGATATTAATATACATTTAATAAAAATAATTAATAAATTCTATAAATAAAACTAAGCAAACGTGCATATTGCACGTTGCTTGTATCTAGTATATAAATACAAGTGTAAAATTTTGCACAAGTCCCAATTGAAGTACAATAGAAAAAGTTTCATTAAAAATACAAGAATACAATATATTTCCATACTAAAACTGGTAAATACTCATTTGCTACCCTTTGTTTTATCGAAATATATATTTAGTACCCTATATTTTCAATAATACACATTTGCTGTCTTTTAATTTGAAATCATACATATTTGGCACCCTAGACTTAAATTTATCAATATAACAAAGCTGTCTTCAATTATATGAGTTTCAAATTCATATTTAATTGCCTAATTGCATATTATTGATGATAATTTGGTCACATTGATAAAATTTTATTGTTGACATTTGAGTCCAGGGTAGCTATTATATACAATTTCAAACTACAGAGTACCATATGAGCATTATTAAAAACATGGGGTATCAAGATTGTATTTCGATAAAATATAAAGTATCAAATGGTTATATTCCCTATTAAAAATGAGCATTTTTTTTAATGGAAAATTTAGAACAAATAAGCATGAGAGAAGTCGCAATCCTCACATATATAATTCCTGGTCTTTGGCCTTAATTTTCATAATACAATTTTTTCATATCTTAATTAATTAAGAGATGATTGAAAATATCAACTTGATGACATTAATTTCTTAAAGAAAATAATACTTAATTTGACATACTCATCATAACACAAGTATGCACATGGCCCCAGCTTAATTAAGTGCTGATAAGTTGTTAGAGTAGTAAGAGGTCTTGAAAGTAGTTGTTGAAACGTGCTTTACGTACTTAGGGAACTTTGAAAGTGCATTAACTGATAATCACATGGAAATTGACATTTATGTATTGATCATTTCATCATGTCATCAACATTTGAGGACTTTATAGGTAGAAACTACTTGTTGATTGATTCATTGGTGACTAATCAATTAGTATAGCTAGGTTTACCGAGTCAAAGTAAACATGGGGTATCAAGATTGTATGTAAAATTTAACGTTTTAATTAAAATATATCCATTCTTTTAGACCGAAATTTTCAATCTGGCCTATTAATAATACCTAGATGCACATTTATAACCTAATGACTCATTTAGCGAGTTAAGCATTATTTAAAGTACACAGTGTGACGGTCTTGGGTTATCTATGGGGTTACATAAATAAACGTTGCTAGTATCTAGTATATATATATATATATCCTAGGTAGAAGCAATGTGCAATGCACGTTTGTTTAGTTTTAAAATTATAAACATTGTCTATAATTTTAATAAAAACAAGTTTACTGTTTTTAAAATATATATATATATATAATTGAATGAATTATAGTTATATAGTATATATACATATTTATATTAATAATTTCTACATATATGAAATCTAAACACAACGTTAGATTTACATGGTTATCTGACATATATATAAAATAAAATAATATTTAAAAAGAAATTAATAATATAAATAAAATAAGAAAAAAAAAATCATAGTGTAGACAGTTGTATATATGCATCAACTATTTTTTGTTTATAATGTATCTCACAATGTCCTTTGGTGAATTTGATGAAGAAAAAGAGCTTCAATCACTTGATAAAAGATAAACTATCACACAAATTTATAAGAAAATAAATGATATGAATGTCTTTATTATTTTTAATTAAATATGATTTAATGATTTAAATTATTATAAAATATTTTTAAAAAAATCCTATTTTAATTTATTCATTTATTTTTGTTTAAGTTTATGTTTTTTTCCAGTTTTTGAATTTGACAATGGCAACAAAAGATTATATATTATATGTTTAATATAGTATTAAGTTTAAATTTAATTAAATTTTATTTAAGTTATAAAATATATGATTTTATTATTTTTAAATAGTTATCATTTTAAAATATCTAAAAAATATCTTATTTTAACTTGTTTAGTTATTCATTTTATTTAAGTTTAAGTCATGTTTACAATCTAGCGTTAAATATAAATATATTCTGTTAAGATTAACGGGCAAAAATAAAAAGCCGTTAAAATAAAAAAAATTCAATTAACAAACCTATAACAAGCATGGTAGTTTTTTTTTTATTATTATTTCTTTCTTCATTAATAAACTTAATTAATAAGAGGACCACTCAAAACAACGACTATTTAAAGAAATGTCAAATTAGAAAGAAAAAAGTGAATACACAAAGTTTGGACCCATGTTGTGGTCCTGTATATGGACAGGAAAATTGATGATGAATCCCATGTTGGAGAAATAAATTTAGAAGAGGAAGAAATTTTGTACCATGGTCAGTTTGGACCTTTTGAATAGAGACATTAATAAAATGAGTTTTAACCATAGTATGAAACTGAATAAAAAGATTAGCACATTCATCCTTGGATTCTAAGAGATACAGTGAGGAAAAGCGAGAAAAATGATCAATAAGTAGAAGAAAATATTTATATCCATTAATAGAGACCATGGGGAAGCTGCCCAAAGATCCTTGTGTACGCAACACTTGATTAGTGATCACATAGGATTGATGACCTAGTCCAACGTGCCGAATTGACACATCAGAGTGTTGAAAATTAAGATGAATTTGGGAGAGACTTATTAGTCTTTTATTTAGGGAGACTTACACTACAACAAATTTGACATACAATGACTCCCTACAATGTCTTACACCATTGGTGTAAGACATTAAAACTTATCAGGGGTTTTAAATGTCTAATGGTGTAAGACATTGAAAGTTTTTATTAATGACTACAATTGGAAGACATTAAAAATGGTGGAAGACGTTAGAAATAGGTTGAGAAGTGGCCAGGGGGACATCTAATGTCTCCCAGTGGGAGACGTGCCACGTGTCCCACGTCTCCCAGTGGGAGACGTTGGATGTCCCCCTGGCCATTTAATGAATTTTGGGTCTTCTTCTTCCTCATAACACCAAACAGAGAGAGCACACCAAACAGAGAGCACGAAAGGGGTTGCGATTTTAGGGTTTTCAAGGTTAGTTTTTTTTAATTTTTATGAATTTTAGTTAATTATTTTGATAAAAAATCATAGGTTTAGCATTAGGATGAGTAATATACATGATTTTGTGTTAATTTTACATTTTTATGCATTTTTTTCTATACATTGTTAGATTTATTTGTTTTTCTATGGAGGTTTTTTTATAGATTTAAGATTTCATAGTTTTTTTTTAATTTAACCTATCACATTGTATATATTTCATTATAATATATATGTTCATGATTTTTTTTAATTTTTATCATTATTTATTTCGTTAGATATATTTTTGTATGTATATTTAAACTTTTTTTTTTTTAAATTCTAACTATTTTGTTATATATATAGTTATTATGTTAAAATAAATTTATTAAATAATTTAAAAAATATAAATATATGCAAAAATTTATGTTTTTGTTGATTATTGAGATTTTAGGTTATGAAATTTTTTATTGATTTTTTGTTTAGGTTATAATTAGTGGCTCATTGGAGTTTTTTTTTATTTGTTTACCAATCAATTACTTATTAGGAATTTAGTGATATTTGTTTAGTAATGTTTAACATATTAATTAATTTAATTTCGTAGGTTGTGATTTTGGTGGTGAGATTTTAGAGAGTACTTTGCATCAAAACTTCTATATCTATCAATCACACATTTGAGGTAATTAAGTTTCTAAAATTATAATAATAAGTTATATATTGCTATATATTTAGTGATATTTTATTTATTATTTATTAATTTATTTATATTGGTTTGTGAATTTAATAGCGAATTCGATTACTACTTGAAGTAATTTTGCTAGCTTTTGAATTATTAATTGCAAGAGGTAAATATATATTCTCTTACTTCTACTTTTAATATTATTAAACAAATGTTAGAAGAGTTTGAATATCTTAAATATTCATCCATAGTGAAGTAGGTTCTGAGATTAAAATTGTGTGCTGCGGTGATAACGGAAGGTTGAGAACTTGTGTGTATTAGTGAAGTAGGTTCTGAGAAATTTGACTGTGTGCTGCGGAGCTATAAGGAAGAAACTTATTGTATGTTGTTTGAATTGTTTGTTTTGCTATTCACATGTAGATGGTTAGGTCACTATTATAGGGGAAATGCTGCCCGATTTTATCTAGGATAATAAACAATTAATTTTATATAGGCATTCTATAAGGAAGAAACTTATTGTATGTTGTTTGAATTGTTTGTTTTGTTATTCACATGCAGATGGTTAGATCACTATTATAGGGGAAATGCTGCCCGATATTATTTAGGATAATAAACGATTAGTTGAGAACGGGCATTACTTGATTGAACATGCAAGTCCCAGGCATTACTTGAGAACGGTATTATTAATTAAAATTTACAAATTATTTTTGAAACTATAAATGTAATCAAATAATTAATTAATATATTTTACTTTATATTTCTTGCAGCTAACAAGCACATCATATACAGAGGCACAAATTGATGAGTTGCGACAAGAATGGGCGACATATATGTTGCCGATAATCCAAAGTTACCGACCTCGTTGATAGGTTTTTTTTTAATTTTTTAACTCTTTCTTCATACACAATGCAATATTTGTTCATTTTGAATATTTCTAACAAATATTGTATTTCTTGTATATATCTAACAAATATATTTTTTTATTTCAATTTAAATTAATATTATTTCAATTTAATTAATTATTAAATTAATTTCAATTTAGATTAAAATAATTTCAATTTAAATTAAAATAATTTCAATTTAAATTAATATTATTTCAATTTAATTAATTATTAAATCAAATTAAAATAATATTAATTATAAATTTATTTAATTTATTTTTTTTAAATGTGGGAGACTTTCAATGTCTCCCATTGGGAGAGGTGGGAGACTTCCCACGTTTCCCAATGGGAGAGGTGGAAAGTCAAATGTTGACTTTCCACCTCTCCCATTGGGAGACGTGGGAAATGACTCACCTCTCCCAATGGGAGACGTGGGATGTCTCCTAGGGACTTCCCACGTCTCCCATTGGGAGAGGTGAGTCACTTCCCACGTCTCCCAATGGGAGAGGTGGAAAGTCAACGTTTGACTTTCCACCTCTCCCAGTGGGAGACGTGGGAAGTGAGGCACGTCTCCCAATGGGAGACGTGGGATATATACCTACAATGACCCTAGCAACAACGTCTCACTAAGTGGGAGACATTGTAGACTTCCAATGTCTCCCAATTAAAGTCATAAAACCTCTATTTTGTTGTAGTGTTATTTTTTCTCTACCCCAGAGATAGACTTATTATCAGTCACCATCTGATTAGGGTTGCAAGCCCCATAATCATTTATTTATGCTGTATAGATGCAGTAATAAGTTTTCTTGCTGAGCCTTGGTTCACGAGTGCTATGTTGTGCAGGTAAAGGGAAAGAAAAACACACACAGCCTTGAGTGGAGAGTTTAGGTGGCGATGTGTACATATGCAGCTGCTTGACCACCACGACCAATGTGTTTCTCAGGGGAAGTAGGGTTTAACCCTATTTTTGCCGCTTAGGTTGGCGGGTTGTAACTTTTATACAGTAATGACCATTTTGGATTGTAAATAACTTTATAAAACACTTTTATCGCCCATGTGCAATTCAACATTTTTATTAAAATATATCCATTCCTTTTGACCGAAATTTTCACCCTGGCCTATTAATAACACTTAGATGCACATTTATAACCTAATGACTCATTTAGCGAGTTAAGCATTATTTAAAGTACACAGTGTTACGGTCCTGGGTTATCGAGGGCGTTACATATATAAATGTTGCTTGTATCTAGTATATATACACATATATATCCTAGGTAGAAGCAACGTGCAATGCACGTTTGCTTAGATTTAAAGTTGTAAAATTGTTTATAATTTTAATAAAAACTGGTTTACTGTTTTTAAAATATATATATATATAATTGAATGAATTATAGTTCTATAGTATATTTACATATTTATATCAATAATTTCTACATATATGAAATCTAAAGACAACGTTGACATAGATATATATTTACATGGTTATATGACATATATATAAGAATAAAATAATATTTAAAATAAAATTTTGGGAATATATGCATCAACTATTTTTTGTTTCTAATGATTCTCACAATGTCCTTTGGTGAATTTGATGTTGAAAAAGAGCTCCAATCATTTGATAAAAAATAAACTATCATACAAATTTATAAGAAAAAAATAATATGTATGTCTTTATTATTTTTAATTAAATACAATTTAATTATTTAAATTATCATAAAATATTTTTAAAAAATCCTATTTTAATTTATTCATTTATTTTTGTTTAAGTATATGTTTTCTCTAGCTTTTTGAATTTGACATTGACAACGAAAGATTAAATATTATATGTTTAATATAGTATTAAGTTTAAGTTTAATTAAATTTTATTTAAGTTATAAAATATATGATTTTATTATTTTTAAATAGTTATCATTTTAAAATATCTAAAAAATATCTTATTTTAACTTGTTCAGTTATTCATTTTATTTAAGTTTAAGACATGTTTACAATCTACCGTTAAATATAAAAATATTCGGTTATTCCGTTAAGATTAACGGGCAAAAATAAAAAAAACCGTTAAAATAAAAAAAATTCTTTGAAAAAATTTGTAGTTTACTTGGACCTTTTGTATAGAGACATTAATAAATTGAGTTATAACCATAGTATGAAACTGAATAAAAAGATTAGTACATTCATCCTTAGATTTTAAGAGATACAGCCAGGAATAGCGAGAAAAATCATCAATAAGCAGAAGAAAATATTTATACCCATTAATAGAGACCATGGGGAAGCTGCCCAAAGATCCATGTGTACACAACACTTGATTAGTGATCACAGAGGAACAATGACCAAGTCCAATTTATTAGCTAGCAGAATATTCTAGATAATTCTCATATCCTAATTAAGAAAGTGGAGTTCTAGAATGCTAAAAACCCAACAACTTCTAGTAAATACACACAAAGACACTAGCTAGAAACTATAGTAAATACATGGAAACTCTAGAAACTCCAAATTCATGCAAATTCTAGAAACTAACAATAATAAATCAAGTTTAATATTTCAACAAAGAGGTCTTGCGAGAAAGAGTCGAGGAGAGACAGAATTGGACGGTGACGGAGAGAAGGGTTGATGATGTGGGGAGAGACAGTCGATAGAGACCATCAACTAGGTGGCCGTGAAGAACTTTCTGAGTATCGTGATGATGTTTGACATGATTATCTTTGCATAAACGGACAACACTAATAAGAATATGAGAACTATCTTTGCATAAATGGGCAACACTAATAAGATTATGAGAAATAGAGGGAGCATGTAAGGCATCTGACAAGGTAACGGGTTGAACAGAGGTAGAAAAGGTACGCTTCGAATCTTGTCACCATCATCATCATCCTTTTTTTCTTGTTGATCTTCGTCTGCACCATTAGATTCTTGTTGATGCATTCTTATATCATATCGAAGCGTATCAATCTTCTGTTTCACAAGCACATTAAACACAGTTTTAGCCGTGTTCTTCACAGAAAGGGGCTGACGAGTCATATCTTCAAACGCAGTCTTTCCTTTATTTTTCCAAGAAAAGATTTGCAAGCTTACACGTTTGCCAGTCTTGCAGTACACTGCGAAGGTCTCACAATTGTTCGTAGAAAAGTCGTAATCACCGAAACCCTCGTCGGTGTTTAAGATATCGGCGGCGCGTCGGACGACGTCGTCTGGGGAGTAGATGCATGAGCCGGTGGTAACAGGAAACAGAGAAAGTGGAAAAATGTGGAAAGATTGAAAATGGTAAAATGTAGCTCAACCGGAATAGCTGAGACTAAGGAGCTTATATATATCAAGAGAGAAGAAGTTTGTTACAACAGAAAAGAAAACAGAACATTCAAGAACTGATATTACAAGACAAGTTAGTTAAGATAACCAACTGTGTAACAGAGTAAGCTACCAAGATGAGACTGTTAAGTAACAGCCGAGCTGAGGTGTTCAATACCCCCCCTCAAGTTGGACGGAGTCTGATGAAGAGCCAACTTGTTGCAAAAACCAGTAAATTGATGATGAGGCAGAGGCTTTGTCAAAATGTCTGCAAGTTGAGAAGCTGATTCCACATATCGAACATCCAGCTGCTTAGACAATACTCTGTCTCGGACGAAATGAAGATCGATCTCTATATGCTTTGTCCTTGCATGGAAGACAGGATTACTAGCTAAGGAACCAGCTCCCATATTATCACACCAAAGAACAGGACAAGTATGCAGAGGAAAGCCAATTTCAGAGAGCAAGGATTGAATCCAGATGATTTCAGCAGTGGCGAGGGCCAATGATCGATACTCAGCTTCTGTGCTTGATCTAGCCACCACATTTTGCTTTTTGGAAGACCAACTGAGAAGATTGGGACCAAGGAAAACACAATATCCAGAGGTGGACTTTCTGTCATCGATGTTGCCAGCCCAGTCAGCATCAGAGTAAGCCTGGACAGTAAATGAAGAAGCAGGAGTGAAATGCAAGCCAAAAGTGGTAGTGCCAACTAAGTATCTCAGAACCCTCTTGCAAGCAGCCCAGTGGATCGAAGTAGGAGCCTTTAGATATTGACTAAGGCGATTGACAGCAAACGAGATGTCAGGTCGTGTCATTGTGAGGTATTGCAAAGCACCAACTACACTCCTGTAAACCTTTGAATCAGCAAGCGGAATACCTGAATCAGAGGCCAATTTTACACTCGAGCACATAGGAGTAGGCTGGGGTTTGGCACTTAACATGTTGGTTTTGTGTAGTAAGTCAAGAATATATTTTCTCTGATTGAGATGAAGCCCAGTAGAATCACGAGTAACCTCAAAGCCTAGGAAGTAAGTAACAGACCCGAGAGTTTTTAAAGCAAACTCTAAGTGCAGATCAGTGATAACTTTGTGAATCAAAGCAGTATCTTCACCAGTGAGGAGTATGTCATCGACATAGACAAGTAGAAGAACCAGCTTGCCATTTTTCCTTGTATAAAAGAGACTAGAATCTGCCTTGGAGTTAATGAAACCATACCTCAGTAATGATCCTTTGAGTTTATCAAACCAGGCTCGTGGAGCCTGTCTCAAGCCATAAATTGCCTTGTTGAGCTTGCAAACATGCTGTGGAAAATTGGGATCAACAAAACCTTTGGGCTGCTGCATAAAGACTGTCTCCTGAAGAATGCCGTTCAAGAATGCATTGTTTATGTCAATTTGCTGTATATCCCATCCAAAAGTAACAGCTAATGTGAATATGAGACGTATTGTACAAGGCTTCACAACTGGGCTATATGTTTCGAAAAAATCAAGGCCTGCAACTTGTTGAAACCCTCTGGCTACTAGACGGGCTTTATATCTGTCCACTGTGCCATCCTGCTTTGTTTTTACTCTATAAATCCACTTGTTGCTGATTACTTTCATCTCAGGCTCAGCAGGTACCAAGGTCCAAGTTTGGTTGTGTTGAAGAGCCTGTATTTCCTGGTTCATAGCCAGCTGCCAAGAGGGGTTAGTAATAGCATGTTTAAAAGATATAGGCTCTAAATCATGGAATGCAGTACTTAAGAAAACTTTAGGTTGAGAATGGCCAGTTTTGGACCTGGTTAGCATCGAGTGAGTGTTGGTTGGGACAGGTGGAATGGGCAAATCAATTTGTATATCAGAAATGGGAATATATGGTGGTGAACTAGCAGAGGGTGACTGAGATGATTGTAATGAGGTGTTTAAATGAGATGAGCTATCAGCTACGATCGTAGGAGAAGAAGTGGATGTGTTGGACTGAGTTAAGGCTGCTGGAGAAGACCCTGGAACAGCTGGAGTGGGAGCACTGGGCGCATTAACCTGAGCAGAAGGAAATGTAGGCAAATGTGGGATTGGATGATCACTAATATTGATGTAAGTAGTATGAGGAGTAGGTTGTGAATCAGATTGTGGAAAAAGAGATGTATAGGGGAATTCAATTTCATTGAATGTAACACTACGGGCTATGTAAATTCGACCAGATGGATGCATACATTTATACCCCTTATGCAGTAAGCTATAACCAAGAAACAGACATTTAGAACTTCTAAATGAGACTTTGTGACTCTGATATGGCCTTAATAAAGGAAAGCAAGAACAACCAAAGGACTTTAAAAGATTATAATCTGGTTCATGGTGAAATAATGCTTGATATGGTGAGATGAGTTTAAGGGTGGGAGTGGGGAGCCTATTAATGAGAAATGTTGCTGATAAAAAAGCTTCCCACCAAAATTGTAAGGGCATATTGGCTTGAGCTAATAACGTGAGGCCTACATCTACCACATGCCTATGCTTTCGTTCAACCCGACCCTGCTGTTGGTGGGTGTGGGGACATGAGTGCCTTCTAATAATGCCTAATGTGTTGAACAAATTATAAAGAGGTTTGTACTCGGCACCTAAATCAGTCTGTACAGATTTAATTTTGACATCAAAAACTCTTTCAACATAAGAATTAAAATTTTGAAAGATGTTTGAAACTTCAGACTTTACTTGCATAGGGAATATCCACGTGTAGTTAGTGTATGCATCTACAAAACTCACATAATACCTATAGCCATCCATTGAACTGTAAAATGAGGGACCCCATACATCAGAATATACAAGTTCAAAAGGAAATGATGTTTTATTGATGGTTGATTTAAAAGTAAATTGATGAAGCTTGCCAACTTGACATGCATCACAGAATGGAAACGAAGTACATTTGGTATTCGGTTGCACTATAGACAAGACCTTTTGCAAAATTGGTTTGGAAGGATGACCAAGTCGACAGTGCCAAACTTTGGCTACTTGTGACTTGTCATTTACAGGGTTAGAAGTAGTATTACAGTTGTAAAGTTGAACTGCAGAATCTGGTGTATTGGTAGACTGGACAGGAGAGGAACGGGAACGAACAGGACATGGAAGCTGGAGTTTGTAGAGACCATCAATGAGTGATCCCCGTAGAAGTACTTGGGCCGTGGTCTTGTCCTTGATAAGACAACAAAGAGAGTCAAATTCGAGCACAACATTATTATCCTTAGTAAATTGAGAGATGCTAAGCAGATTTTTCGTGGCATGTGGAACATGTAAAATGTCCCTAAGTTCTAAAGATTTAGACTTATGTAATGCATGAATGAAATTAGAGCCTATATGTGAAATAGACATGGAATTACCATTACCAACTAAGACTTTGGACTTTCCTTTATAGTCAGTCTTCGAGGAGAGATTCTGAACATCAGGGGTTATGTGATTGGTAGCACCCGAGTCCAAGAACCAAGAACCAGATGCATCATCACGAAGAAAAGATTCAGAGAGATATGCCTGCGCACTGTCTGTACCAGAACTTGAAGAGGAGGACTCAGGAGAGGGAGTGTTGCTTCCAGTGGTTCCTGTATAGTTGACATCGAACCTATGGTAACATTTCTGAACAATGTGACCTGTCCTCCCACAAAGTTGGCATACTGGCCTATTAGATCGGCCACCCCTGTTAGAATAAGAACCGCGATAGCTCGGACGACCGCCCCTGTTGTTGAACCTGTGATTGCCTCTTAGGGAAAGATTGGCAAGATTAGCCTGAATGGTATCAAGAGAACCTGTGGACTGTTGATGCAGCCTCATTTCCTGGGTATGCAAGCTAAACTGAAGATCTTGAACAGTAAGGGGCTCAGTACGATTGGTTAGATTCACAACAGTAGCCTCATATTCAGCACCAAGACCACCTAAAATATAGAGACATAAATTTTCATCAGAAAGAGGTTCACCAGCGGCTGAAAGAGCATCAGCATACCCTTTCATCTTGAGGATGTAGTCATCAATGGATGAGGATCCTTTCTTGGTCGACTGGAGGAGTCCTTTGACTTGGAGAAGACGAGCTTTTGACTTTGTAGCGAAGATGCGCGCCAAAACGGACCAGATTTCAGAGGAGGATCGACATTGAATGATGTGTCCGAGCATTGATTCCGAAACCGAGTTGAGCAGCCAATGCATCAAGAACTGATCGGATCTGAGCCACGCCAGGTACGCTGGATTGGGATCATTGTTGAGGAGAAGAGGAACTGGTGATGAAGTAGTGCCGAGTAGATAACCATCAAGACTGTAAGCACGCGCCGCAGCCAAAACAAGAACTCGCCAGTAGGAGTAATTGGATCTGTCAAGACGTAATTGAAGCGGAAGGAGATGATTACTGGGAAGAGGAACTGGATCGACCGCCATGGGAGCTACGGGAGGGAGAACACCTGTGGAGGGAGACGAAGAGTTTGAATTGTTGTTGTCATTTGCCATGGCGACAATGGCTCTGGTACCATAACAGGAAACAGAGAAAGTGGAAAAATGTGGAAAGATTGAAAATGGTAAAATGTAGCTCAACCGGAATAGCTGAGACTAAGGAGCTTATATATATCAAGAGAGAAGAAGTTTGTTACAACAGAAAAGAAAACAGAACATTCAAGAACTGATATTACAAGACAAGTTAGTTAAGATAACCAACTGTGTAACAGAGTAAGCTACCAAGATGAGACTGTTAAGTAACAGCCGAGCTGAGGTGTTCAATAGGTGGAGCATGTTCCTGATCTATTGAAGAAAAACCTCGAAGATGAGACACCATAGTCGAAGAGATAGAGACTGTGGCCGTTGAGGAAGCAGTCAAGGCAGGACTTGACCACTCCTCGGTCCTTCGTTGGAGCGTAGTTGCAGTCTCCGCAGCTGGTGACATGGTTTGGTGATTTGGAGAAGTCAGGGCTTGTGAAATGAATCACTCTATCATCTCCAACATATATTCCTGTTTATTGATGAGAATAAATAGATCATTTACTCATGAATAGATGTTAAACCTTTTATCGGGCCAATACAAAATAATCTATATTCTGACTATTACACATTATATAAACACTCAAAAATTATTATTATTATTTTTGTATCGATCTTTGAAGGAAAAAGCATGCATTTAACAAATTATTCATCTGCTATATATAGGAATATATAAATTAAAACTAACCGTGGTGGGTGTAGACGTGCGTGTTTCTGTAGCCGTAAACGTGATCTCCTGCTCGAAGTAAACTCTTATCGATTGGAAATAAACCCATGATCACTTTGCATATGACTATTATTTCTTAAACCCAAAAGAATAAATGGAAAATGGGTTACTCTTCTCTTGTTTTTCTCATTCACTATAAACCTTTATCATCTACTTTTACGATTGCAAATCTTCTTATATAGACAGAAAACGTCCTATAGTAGTGCTTTCTTTCTTTGTTGACCCATTCCACTATCTCAATTTCTTTGTAGATTCATTCCATATACCATACATGACACCACTCTTAAAATTGACCAAACTGCGTAGCTATAAAATTAATTATAGGGTCATTTATGTGTCAACAAACTTATTAATTAGTAATATAAATTTTCTTGGTACGTAATAAAAGTACGTACCAAGTCCACATTTTTTAAGAAGTCAATGATTATGAAAGTGCAGAGCAAAGTCATCGGTAAATTAAACTTTCTACCAACAACAACAAAAAAGTTCTCGATTAATACTTTTTTTTTTAGTTTAGTAATATTATGTTATTTTAATCAAAACGACTGAATGTACACTCCATAACGAGCCACCCCTCCAAAATCAAAGGTTATAATATAAATAATATATACTACAATTGAACAAACCTCTTTATTTGTTATATAAAACCTTGCATTTATTTATTGATAACGAAATTCGTCAATTTTATTCTTACAATATTAAGTGATAAATAGTTCAAATTAACACAATTTATAAATTTGTTTGATATTGGGGCACAATTTTGTAAATAAGCGACATAATAATAGCATGATAACTAGGTTTGATATACATAATTAAAAATGGTAATAAATAGTTATTTATATATATATAATAATAATAATAAAAAAATCTAAAAGGCACTACAAAAAAATGTCTTAAATGTCGTTGACTTGTGGGGGTCTCTGTCGACGACTTCTATCGTTGCTAGAAGTGCACGAGATATCAATTTCATCTAGAATCCTTTCTATTTCCTCAATCTCTCCATTACTTTCAAAGAGAAAACAATTAAAAAGCAACTTACAAAAAATTTATTGGACCAACTAAACATCAACAAAAGAAAACTTAAAAATAACAGAAAAAAAAACAAAAACGTAAAAATGTAACTCCTACATCATACTACTCTCTCAGTCTCTCTCTACTTTTATGCTATATGTTTGGTAGGAATGAGAGAGAGTATGATGGATAGAGTATTTACATAGGAAAGATGAGGAGTGATATATGGATGGAAATGCTAGTTGCCAGAAGATAGTTACTCTCTTTTATGTTGTTTGGTATAAGAAATAAGTTGGAAGAATGGAAATGAAATAAATTATTAAAATTACAATTTTATATTTTTAATAAAGATATTTATTATTTTTTAAAATGATATATATTATTTACATAATTCTTTTTTGTCTTTTTTTTGGTTCTTTCTATTTTTTAAGGGATTGAATCATTAAACTTTAGAGGAAAAAGGTCTTCCTCCATTTGTCCCTCTCCATTCTTCTCTCTCTCTTACCAAAAATGATTCAAAACCTATCCTACCATTACTTTCTATCCACTAATCTCTCCTCTGAAACTTTAACCTCAGCTCCTCACATAATCTCATTATCTCTCTTGATATATGTATATATATTTAAAGAATGTATAAAATAATTTATGATTTAATATGAATTTTGTATATTGCATAGGTATTATAGAAAATGTAAAAATCAGATTTGTTAGAGTTGTTATTTTTTGTTGTATTTTTTTAATGATTTAGCAAAAATGAGATAGTGAAATTGTAAAAATAAGATCAAGGGTAAGTTTTTTTGTTTTTTATTTTAAAATTTTTGCTTTGTCCTTTCTCATTGATTCTCTCTCTCACTAATTCTCGACCTAGCTCCATTGCTTTGAGCTTGCTGTTGTCCTCCTTTCTATATATCTCTCAAAATGTACATATACTGGTACAAGCAACATACAATACATATTTACTTAGTTTAATTTTCAAAAATTATTATTTATTTGATAAAAAATTTATGATTTTCATACAAAAATTTAAATAATAATAAACAATATTATAAATAAAACAATGACATAAACATATTTAAATAAATATTATACAAAACATTGATTATAGTTTTATATTAAAACAAATGATAACATGATAACATTTTAGTTCATGAAATATTCTATCTAAGATACAAAACATTTAAGATATTATTCAAATCACACATCCATTATTAAATAAAAAACTTATTTATTCTTGATGTATATATATAAAAATAATCCTAATTCTTTTGGGTTTGGACAACGCCCAATGTTGGTGCAGATTGATGATTCAATCCTCATCTTCCTCCTCACTTGTCTCACCGGTCTTCCCTTCATCATTGATTCTTTTGGCTTTATTCGTAAAGAAATTTCTTATAAAAGACTCACCAATGGCTCTAATAGAATCATGTTCACCACCGGTGGCCATTTGATAAACAGTCTCAACTAGAGCTTTGAAAGCATTTCCTTGAATGCTCTTACGATAGTTAGTTGTGCAGTAGAAGGCAAAGGACTCACAGTTGTTCTCGATAGGGTGATATGTAAAGGAAATCACATCAGCTGCTAGATCAGCACCTGTATTGGACATTCTTGATGACTCGGAAAATGACTCAAACACTCTAGAATATTCAGCCAGGACCACAAGATGAGCAAATCACCTTCTGTAACAAATTCTTGTTATTGAGAATATTTTTCTGTTATAAATATATAGCAACGTGTACAAATCCTATTGGACTCTGTTTTGTAAATGTATATTCACAGAACAATATATATGTACAACAACTACAGCAGTCTCGTTTTTGAGCTGCTTCTTTCCATTCATTCTCAGTCTAAAAATACCATCTCTGCATATATTTTCTCTTGGTATCAGAAGCCATAGGCCTACGCCAACATGTCTGAAGCTCCAGTCGACTCCACCTCTGCCAGCGTCGTTGCTACGACTCCGGTGATTGCTGTCGTCGAGGTTCCTGTGGCCCCCGCCCCTGCTCTAGCTGCTCCCTTCACTCCATACACCTTATCTCAGCCTTTTGCTCTTAAGCTTGACCGCCACAATTTTTCTCTTTGGAAGACGATGGTTTCTACCATCATCCGCGGCCACCAACTCTCTGGGTATGTTGACGGCACCTTGCCTTCCCACCTGCGACAATCCCCGACTCCGCTGCTGCTGTTTCCGCCACTACGCCAGCCCCACCTCGCCCTAATCCCAGCTTTGAAAACTGGATTGTCCATGACCAGCTCCTTATGGGTTGGCTTTATGGGTCCATGACGGAAGCTGTTGCTATAGACGTCATGGGATGTCGTTCCGCTGCTGATCTCTGGCGTTCTCTTGAGTTGCTCTACGGTGCTCACTCCAAGGCTCAGGAAGATGATGTTCGCACCAAGATTCAAACTGCTCGCAAAGGCTCTCAGTCCATGGCTGATTATCTACGTCAGATGCGCGTGTGGGCAGACATTCTCGCCCTTGCCGGTAGTCCCTACCCTGAATCTCATTTGGTGACTAACGTTCTGAATGGCTTGGACTCCGATTACTTGTCGATTCTGGTTCAGATTGAGGCACACCCCTCTATCAGCTGGCAAGAGCTCCAAGAAATGCTTCTCCGCTATGACAGTCGCCTTGAGCGCCTTCATGCCTTACCCACACCCAAGTTGCTCGGCTCCGTTACTGCCAACATGGCCACCAAGACTGACTCGTCGTCCTCGTCCAATCGGTCCCCGTCTTCCTATCGTGGTGGTGTCCCTGCCCAGGGTCGTCCCTTTTCCTTTGGTGGTCCTCGGTCTAATCGTGGGTTCAGCCAACGCTCCCGAGGAAGGGGAGGCAGAGGTCATGGCTCTCGTCCCACTTGCCAAGTTTGTGGGAAACTTGGTCACACAGCTGCAGTGTGCTACAACCGGTTCAATGAAGCATACATGGGTTCAGATCCAACTCACACTCCGCTCCAACCAACCTCTTCTCACACTGCCCTTGTAGCCTCTCCTGAGATCATTGATAATGCTGAATGGTATGTTGATAGTGGAGCAAGTGACCACCTCACCTCAGATCTAGCCAAACTCACCACGGCAACACGATATTCTGGTAAGGAGTCCATCGTCATTGGTAATGGTAAGGCACTACATATAGCAAATGTTGGTTCTGGCTCTTTGTACACTCATTCGCCTAACCCTCTTGTTCTTAAGCACTTACTTCATGTCCCACAAATCACCAAAAATCTTATAAGTGTTTCCAAATTAACCTCAGAAAATAATGTTCTCATTGAGTTTCATTCTGATTTTTGTTGTGTGAAGGACAAGGTGACAGGGGCGGTGCTACTTCAAGGGCGTCTTAAGGATGGTCTCTACAAGTTTGACACCCCAACTTCCATTTCCCAGCTGCACTCCTCCACTTCAACCAGCCATGTTCCCAAGTGTCTACTTAGCTCAGCCCTTAAGAATAATGTAGCTCAAACACCTCAGTCTGAACTGTTATGTATCTCTAAGAATGATGTATGGCATAGGAGACTAGGCCACCCCTCTTTTCGAGTTTTAAATCAAGTTTTATAGAAAATGAATGAAAAATCGCTGCTTAATACCTCTGTACATTTTTGTGATGCTTGTCAAATGGGCAAATCTCATGCTCTTCCATTTAAAAATTATGTCACTAGAGCCTCTCATGCACTAGATCTGATTCACACGGACCTTTGGGGTCCAGCACCAATTTTGTCTAATACCAAATACAAATTTTATATTCACTTTATTGATGATTTTAGCCGCTTCACTTGGATTTATCCATTACGAGAAAAATCTGAGGCGCTTGCTGCTTTTATTGAATTCAAGAAACTCGTTGAAACCCAGTTTGATAGGAAAATAAAAACAATCAGATTTGATTGGGGTGGGGAATACCTTTCTTTCTCTCAATTCTTGCATGACCATGGTATTGTTTTTCAACACTCCTGTCCACATACTTCCACTCAGAACGGAAGAGCGGAACGCAAGCATAGGCACATCGTGGAAATGGGTCTTACGTTACTTGCCCAAGCTGCAATGCCACTGAAATTTTGGGTTGATGCCTTCCAAGCTTCAGTCTATTTGATCAATAGACTTCCCACACCAGTCCTAGCAAACAAGTCACCCTTTGAAGTCCTACTGTCTAAACAGCTAGCTTACAGCTCTCTTCGAGTATTTGGTGCAGCCTGTTTCCCATGCCTACGCTCTTACAACACCCACAAGTTCCAATTTCGTGCTCTCAAGTGTGTCAATCTGGGGTTTAGTGAACCTTTAAGGGGTACAAGTGCCTTAGCTCCACGGGGAGAGTGTATATTTCTCGCCATGTCACTTTCAACGAGACTGATTTCCCTTTCCGACATGGTTTTCTAAACACGCACAACTCAGAACTTCAGGCTAAAACATCATATACAGGGTGGTCTCACTTGCCATATGTTGCACCTGAACCCGTACATACCAGCAGTACCCTTACTGACGACGCCCCTGCAGTAGCACCACCTGTCGTCTCCTCTTCTAGTCACACTCAGGTATCATCTTCCTCACCTTCCTCACTTTCACCTTTTACACCTAACGCTACTTGCCCTGTTGCCTCATCTATTGGCTCTCAGCTATGTTCCAGCAGCTATCACTCACCTCAACCTCCAGCTCCACCCAAACCAACTCACCCCATGGTCACTCGGTCCAAGCATGGCATCTACAAACCCAAAGTGTACCTTGGCCAAGCAAAATGGACTCCCAATAGTGATGAACCTGCCACTGTAGATGATGCCTTACAACATGAAGGTTGGCGAGCTGCTATGCAAGAGGAATTTCGTGCCTTGACAGACAACAAAACTTGGACTCTTGTCCCTCACCAAGATCATTACAATCTTCTCGGCAACAAGTGGGTTTTCAAAGTAAAAACCAATTCTGATGGTTCCTTTCAGCGGTTCAAAGCTCGCCTAGTTGCTAAGGGGTTTCACCAACGGCCTGGCATCGATTTTGGTGAGACTTTCAGCCCTGTGGTAAAAGCCTCTACTGTTCGGATAGTGCTTACAATAGCTGTCTCTATGAATTGGGAGATTAGACAACTCGATATCAATAATGCCTTCTTAAATGGCAGCCTTGAGGAAGATGTTTTTATGGCCCAGCCACAAGGTTTTGAAGATCAAAATAAGCCTCACCATGTGTGCAAACTCCACAAGTCATTATATGGACTGAAACAAGCACCTCGTGCATGGTTCGATAAACTCAAACAAACCTTGGTTTCATGGAACTTCATCAATTCGAAGGCAGATAACTCATTGTTCTTTTATACTCACGACAAGATCAAGATTTTAGTCCTCATTTATGTGGACGATATTATCATCACAGGGAACAATTCAAAAGAAGTACAAGGGTTCATAGCTACTCTCAATAAAAGCTTCTCCCTTAAAGATCTTGGACCTCTAAACTTCTTCCTTGGTATAGAGGTTCACCGAGATGACACTGGGCTATATTTGACTCAGACCAAATACATTGAAGAACTTCTGACTAAGTTTGGCATGAAGAATCTGAAACCAGTCCCCACTCCTATGACTGTGGGAAGGCCAATATCTCGGACAGATGGAGAGTTCTTGCAAAATCCAACTCACTACCGAAGTCTTATAGGTGCCCTTCAATATCTCTGTCACACAAGACCGGACATAGCATACTCAGTAAACAAACTGAGTCAATTCCTTCAAGAACCAACCAACACACATTGGAGTGCTGCAAAAAGAATTCTGTGATACCTGAAAGGCAGTGCTAATGTTGGTCTTCACATAGCTTACAGTGAGAGTTTGAATATAACAGGATATTCAGATGCCGATTGGGCTTGTTGCCCAGATGATAGACGTTCAGTGGCTGGGTATTGTGTCTATCTTGGCAACACATTGGTGTCATGGTCCTCTAAGAAACAAGCTGTTGTGTCAAGGTCCAGTACTGAATTCGAATACAGAGCTTTAGCTCAAGTTGCTGCTGAGATTGCATGGATTGAGTCCTTGTTACGAGAGCTGAAGTTTCCTGTTATTCAGAAGCCAATCATCTGGTGTGATAATGTTAGTGCAGGTGCTTTAGCATCAAATCCAGTGTATCACGCAAGAACGAAACACATTGAGCTCGACGTACACTTTGTATGTGACAAAGTATTGAAGAAAGAACTTGAAGTTCGATACATTCCCTCTGCAGACCAAGTAGCTGATTGCCTTACCAAGAGTGTCTCCCATACTCGATTTCAGTTTCTGGTTTCCAAACTTGGAGTGCTGTCATCACCCTTTCGTTTGAGGGGAGGTGTAAAGGAAATCACATCAGCTGCTAGATCAGCACCTATATTGGACATTCTTGATGACTCAGAAAATGACTCAAACACTCTAGAATATTCAGCCAGGACCACAAGATGAGCAAATCACCTTCTGTAACAAATTCTTGTTATTGAGAATATTTTTCTGTTATAAATATATAGAAACATGTACAAAGTCTATTGGACTCTATTTTGTAAATGTATATTCACAGAACAATATATATATACAACAACTACAGCAGTCTCGTTTTTGAGCTGCTTCTTTCCATTCATTCTCAGTCTAAAAATACCATCTCTGCATATATTTTCTCTTGATATTCTCCAAACTTTTTTCCTTCTTTATCATACATTGCGGTGGTGCGTTGAATCACCTTCTCAGGAGTGTTGGAAGATCTGGTGCTGCATGAACCTGCCTTTTTGACGAGACACTGAGGCATGGAGACATTGTATTCACATCGAAAGAGCCTATGTTTCTTTAGAAAGCAGTCAACACTGGTCTTCACCACTCCTTTGTCCCTACGTGGGTTGTACTTACACTTTTCACAGGATTTTCCTAGTATGAATTTTGAGATTTTGCTTTCCTTTGTTCTTGTGAATTGGATTACTCTGTCTTTTCCAATGTAAATTCCCACAATTATATTTTCCATGCATGCATATAAGTACGTAGTACACTCATGATGTATATATCGATCATAAGAAAGATGACTACAAATTAAAGAGGAATACTCATGCATGGTGTATATATATATCATAATAATAAGATTTGGTACCGTGGTGGGAGTATGTGTGTGCTTTTCTGTAGCAGTAAATGTGATCTCCTGGCCGGAGCTGGCTTCTTTTGATGCTGTTTGATATTATTCCCATTTCTCTCTCTCCCTCTCTCTCTCTCTCTTGAGAGTTTATGTGGATGGAAATATGGACGAAAGTACTAAAAGTCTATGGGTAAACATAGTGATGGAGTGTATATATATAGCCTGATTAAGTGTTGGTAAGTTTGGAGTAGGAAGAAGTCTTGAAACTACATAGTTGTAGAAACGCGTTTTTTTAAGAGAAATGCTATGAGACACTATTGATGGCCAACACTACAAGAAGATGTCATATTGTTATATATTGGTGCAATCCAATATAGAGTATCACACATTTGAATTTAATAAATATTATGAAATATTGCTAACTAACACTCGGGTTTTAATAACTTTTCTACCAATGATAAGAAAAACACACACATATGGTTAATGTTGCTTTTAATATTTTGGAATTAATAGGGCCCATTTGAGTTGTCATGTAGATTTTGTCCTAGATTATTTATAACTAAATTAATTTTAAATTGGCTGTTTCTTCTTTTTTTTTTTTTTTTACATATTAATTTATTCAATTCAGGCATTGGGGTTTTTTTTAAATTTTAAAATACATATTTGGGTTGAGATTGACCATAATAAATATATAAATAAAATCCATTTGTTATATTTATAGGAGTTATGTTGCTGCTTTTGAAATTTAATTTATGTAAATCATAGAGACATATAACTATAAAATAGACTCTCTCAAAGATTTTATTATAAAATATAACAATTTTCCATTACATTTCCTCTCATACTAAATTTTCCATATATGTCACTATAATAAAATAAAACATAAAAGAAATAATAAATTATATTATTATAGAATATTCTTAAATAATAAAGAAATAAATTTATGCCCCGCAAATACGTTGGTTGTATTTATTCATGAATTAATCTCCTTTTTGTTCTCTTTTGCAACACATACTTAACACCCCACTCATTGCATTTATAGATTTATTATTATACGCATAATTATATTTTAGTAATTAAACCATCTCTTCTATATAATAAGTGTGTAGATAATGAAAATTTTTTGTTTTAACGGTTTTTTATTTTTTTAATGTTAACTTTAACGAAATATTCTTATATTTAACATAATATTATTACATTTAACAGTAGTTTGTAAACACTTAAACTTAAATAAAGTAAAATAAATAATTAAAAAATTAAAATAGGATATTTTTGAGATATTTTACAATGGCAATTATTTACAAATAATAAATAATTAAACAAATTAAAATGTAATATTTTTTAGATATTTTACAATAATAATTATTTAAAAATAATAAATAATTAAATAAATTAAAAAAAGATATTTTTGAAATATTTTACAATGATAATTATTTAAAAATAATAAAATCATACATTTTATAAATTAAATAAAATTTAATTAAACTTAAACTTACCTAGTAGAATAATATCATATTAAACATATAATATAATCTATTGTTAATTAACAACAAATTGGTTTTTAAAAAAAAATAGCAAGAAACTTAAATTTAAAATCCACGTATAATATTTAATATTACATTAAACATATAATATATAATCTATTGTTGTCACTCCCAAATTTAAAAACTAGAACAAACATAAACTTAAACATAAATAAATAAATAATTTAATGAAAATAAGATATTTATTTGAAATTTATATGACATCAATATAAATTTAATAAAAATAATTAATAAATTCTATAAATAAAACTAAGCAAACGTGCATATTGCATGTTGCTTGTATCTAGTATATAAATACATGTGTAAAATTTTGCACAAGTCCCAATTGATAGTACAATAGAAAAAGTTTTATTAAAAATATATTTCCATACTAAAAAAGGTAAATACTCATTTAGTACTCTTTGTTTTATCGAAATATATATTTAGTACCCTATGTTTTCAATAATACACATTTGTTGTCTTTTAATTTGAAATCATACATATTTGGTACCCTAGACTTAAATTTTATCAATATAACAAAGCTGTCTTCAATTATATGAGTTTCAAATTCCTATTTAATTGCCTAATTGCATATTATTGATGATAATTTGGACACATTGATAAAATTTTATTGTTGACATTTGAGTCCAGGGTAGCTATTATATACAATTTCAAACTACAGAGTACCATATGAGCATTATTAAAAATATGGGGTATCAAGATTGTATTTCGATAAAATACAAGGTATCAAATGGTTATATTCCCTATTAAAAATGAGCATTGGATGATTTTTTTTAATAGAAAATTTAGAACAAATAAGCATGAGGGAAGTCACAATCCTCACATATACAAGGTATCAGGGTCTTTGGCCTTAATTTTCATAATACAATTTTTTCATATCTTAATTAATTAAGAGATGATTGGAAATATCAACTTGATGACATTAATTTCTTAAAGAAAATAATACTTAATTTGACATACTCATCATAACAGAAGTATGTACATGGCCCCAGCTTAATTAAGTGCTGATAAGTTATTAGAGTAGTAAGAGGTCTTGAAGGTAGTTGTTGAAACGTGTTTTACGTACTTAGGGAACTTTGAAAGTACATTAACTGATAATCACATGGAAATTGAAAATTATGTATTGATCATTTCATCATGTCCTCAACATTTGAGGACTTTTTAGGTAGAAGCTACTTGTTGATTGATTCATTGGTGACTAATCAATTAGTATAGCTAGGTTTACCAAGTCAAAGTAAACATGGGGTGTCAAGATTGTATGTAATTTAGCGTTTTAATTAAAATATATCCATTCATTTAGATTGAAATTTTCACTCTGTCCTATTAATAACACCTAGATGCACGTTTATAACATAATGACTTGTTTAGTTTGTTAAGCATTATTTAAAGTACACAGTGTGATGGTCTTGGGTTATCTAGGGCGTTATATAAATAAACGTTGCAAGTATCTAGTATATATATATATCCTAGGTTGAAGCAACGTGCAATGCACGTTTGCTTAGTTTTAAATTTGTAAACATTGTTTATAATTTTAATAAAAACTGGTTTACTATTTAAAAATATATATATATAATTGAATGAATTGTAGTTCTATAGTATATATACATATTTATATCAATAATTTCTACATTTATGAAATCTAAAGACAACATTGACATAGATATATATTTAAATGGTTATATGACATATATATAAAATAAAATAATATTTAAAAAGAAATTAATAATATAAATAAAATAAGAATAAAAAAAAGTCATAGTGTAGACAGTTGTATATATGCATCAACTATTTTTTGTTTCTAATGTATCTCACAATGTCCTTTGGTGAATTTGATGAAGAGAAAGAGCTCCAATCACGTGATAAAAAATAAACTACCACACAAATTTATAAGAAAAAAAATGATATGTATGTCTTCATTATTTTTAATTAAATATGATTTAATTATTTAAATTATTATAAAATATTTGAAAAAATCCTATTTTAATTTATTCATTTATTTCTAGTTTTTGAATTTGACAATGACAACAAAATATTATATATTATGTGTTTAATATAGTATTAAGTTAAGTTTAATTAAATTTTATTTAAGTTATAAAATATATGATTTTATTATTTTTAAATAGTTATCATTTTAAAATATCTTATTTTAACTTGTTTAATTATTCATTTTATTTAAGTTTAAGTCATGTTTATAATCTACCGTTAAATATAAAAATATTCGATTAAATATAAGAATATTCCGTTAAGATTAACGGGCAAAAATCAGAAAAACCATTAAAATAAAAAAAAATTCTTTTAACAAGCCTATAACAAGCCTGGTAGTTTTTTTTTTATTATTTCTTTCTTCATTAATAAACTTAATTAATAAGAGGACCACTTAAAACAACGACTATTTAAAGAAATGTCAAATTAGAAAGAAAAAAGTGAATGCACAAAGTTTGGACCCATGTTGTGGTCCCGTATATGGACAGGAAAATTGATGATGAATCCTATGTTGGAGAAATAAATTTAGTAGAGGAAGAAATTTTGTACCATGGTCAGTTTGGACCTTTTGAATAGAGACATTAATAAAATGAGTTTTATGTTAAAGAAACAGAAAAAGTGATTCTTATTAAACTGAGAAAAGGGATTACAACTTATTTATAGAGTTCTGTTAATCATAAAGTCTAATGAGTTAGTTAACACTAACTAACTAAAAAACTAATCTAACTACTCTAACAGAACCAACTTTGTTAACAACTAATTACAATTAATTACAACTCTCATTCTTAACATGCCCCCTCAAACTTAGGGTGGACAAGGAAGCCACACTAAGTTTGGATCGAAGAAAAAGAAATTTGGTGTGTGACAGTGCCTTGGTGAGGACATCAGCGACTTGTTCATGTGCAGTTTGGCCAAAACCTTTTCTCTGACAAAGAACAAATCCAGTTCAATGTGCTTGGTTCGAGAGTGTAGAACTGGGTTTGCTGACATGAGAACAGTACTGAGATTGTCACACCAAATGATTGGTGGTCTTGGAATGCACACTTTGATTTCAGATAACTAGGACTGAATCCAAGTCATTTCTGCAGCGATGCTAGCCAAGCTTCTGTACTCCACTTCGGTTCTACTCCGCGACACTGTTTGTTGCTTCTTGGAAGACCAACTTATCAAGTTTGATCCTAAGAAGACACATAGCCCAGAAGTGGATCTGCGATCATCTGGATCTGTTTCCCAATTGGCATCACAGAATCCCACTGAGTCGAGAGAAGCCGATTTCTCAAAGTGAAGACCAAAGTCGAGGGAGCCTTTCAAGTATCTCAGTATTCACTTTACAATTCGCCAATGCGATTCAAGAGGAGCATGCATGAATTGACACACTCGGTTCACAGCATAGGAAATCTCTGGGCGTGTTATAGTGGCGTACTGCAGTGCTCCTACAAGTCTTCTATAGGTTTGAGGATTCTGGCAAGAGTCACTACCTGTAGCAGAGAGTCTTTCTCCACCAGTCATAGGTGTTGGTAGGCTGTTTGCAAATTGCATTTTGGCTTTGCAAAAAACATCAGTTATATACTTTGTTTGGGATAAATGCAAGCTAGTAGAGGTGTGATGAACCTGTATACCCAGGAAGTAACTTACCTCTCCCAAATCTTTCAAGGCAAACCGTGAGTTAAGCTGAGTGATGAGATCGGCAACAAAGTTGGGGTCACTCCCTGTGACTAAAATGTCATCAACATAAACCAAAAAATATGTAACATGTGAGGTAGTATGTCTAATAAAAAGAGAGTTGTTTGATCTAGCATTGTGAAACCCAAAACCAATGAGAGAGTACTTGAGTTTATCAAACCAGGCACGGGGCGCCTGCTTCAGCCCATATATAGCCTTGTGGAGCTTGCAAACCAAATGAGAAGATTCAGGAGAAATGAAACCTGGTGGTTGAAGCATGTATACCTCCTCGGACAAGGTTCCATTTAGGAATGCATTGTTAACGTCCAGCCGCCTGATTTTCCAGCCATTCGAGAGAGCAACAGTGAGGATGACTCAAATAGTTGTAGGCTTGATCACAGGGCTGAAGGTCTCGGTGAAGTCAAACCCATACTACTGGTGAAACCCTTTAGCCACAAGGCGAGCTTTAAACTTTGATACAGTGCCATCAGGATTTTATTTTATTTTGTAAACCCACCGACAGCCAATAGCTTTTCTCCCAGGAGGAAGAGGGACAAGAGTGTAAGTTTTGTTCTTCTGTAAAGCCACTATTTCAGTACCCATTGCATTTTTCCATTCCGGGTGAGCAAGAGCTTCCTCAACAGTGAGAGGTTCTTTAGAGGTGAGATACACTTTCGGCTTGTATATCCCGGCCTTGGCACGAGTTTTCATGGTATGTGTGTTCAATGGAGCTGGAGTAGGAGTAGAGGGAGAGGGGGAGGTGAGTAGGGGTGATGGAAGAGGGGATATCTGGTAAAGATGATGAGGGTGAGGAAGGCAATAGTGTGGAGATAGGAGGGGTGATAATAGAAGAAGGTTCAATGGGAATAGGAAGAGAGGAGGAAGACCCTGATGTTGACTCATTATGAGACAGCACAAGAGAGGGAACACTGGAAGCAAAGGGAAAGGAAGATTCATTAAAGATTACATCTCGTGAGATGTAGAGACGGCCAGTGCGAGATAAGCACTTGTAGCCTTTATGTTTGAGACTATTTCCTAAGAAGGTGCACTCCTCTGAACGAAGTTGTAATTTGTGTTTATTATGCGGCCTTGTATTAGGAAAACAAGAGCAACCAAAGACACGTAACTGGCTGTAATCAGGGTCTTTTGCGAACAATTTTTTTATGGGAGTAAGGCCTTTGAGGACAGAGGAGGGTAGACGATTGATTAAATAAACTGAGGCACGCACAGCCTCATCCCAAAATCGTAATGGCATGGAAGCATATTGGCAAGCAAAGTTAAAGCCGTTTCAGTTATGTGTCGAATTTTCTGTTCAGCTACACCGTTTTGTTCGTGTGTAGGGCGACAAGAAAATCTATGAGAAATACCAGAATTGACAAAGTAATCTGTACATGCTTGAAATTCCCCACCCCAGTTGGATTGAAAGTGTTTGAGTTTGTAAGGGAGCTCATTTTCAATTTGTGTTTTGAAATTAATAAAGGTTTGAAGAGTGTCTGATTTATTTTTTAAAAGGTATACCCAGGTATAACGAAAATAAGCATCAGTGAAATGGACATAGTATCGATATCCATTAGAAGACACCATGGGAGAAGGTCCCCTTAAGTCAAAGTGAACCAATTGTAAGGGTTCAGTGTATTCAGTTGTAGAATGAGAGAAAGGAAATTTATGAATTTTTCCTAGACAACAAGCTTTACAAAAATCTGAAATGTCTTTATTTCGATTTGGAACATTACAAAGAGACATTACAGTTTGCATAGTCTTGGCAGCAGGGTGCCCAAGACAATTATGCCACAATTGAAAAGGAGAAAAAGATTGATTTGAGGGCTCAATAACATGAGCATTATTACAAGAAACAGTATGAAAAATGGATGAGCTTGAGGAAGAGCCAGCAGGGATGGAGTGATGAAGAGACAGAGGAGGAAAGATATAGAGACCTTTCTTAAGTGTACCCTCCAGAAGCACCCTCTTGGAATCCTGATCCTTTACGAGACAGAAATCAGGATGAAATTCAAAATAGACTGAGTTATCTCGAGCAAATTGAGACACAGAAATAAGATTTTTAGTAATGCTAGGAACATGGAAAAGATTATTAAGAACAAGATGTTTGGAAATATCAAGAGAAGAAAAGACAATCTTACCAACATTCTGGATTGTGAGACCTGCTCCATTACCTATATGAACTTGTTCAGACCCCTGATACTCACCTTTGGTACCAAGATTATCTTCATTAGCAGTGCAATGATGTGATGCGCCCGAGTCAGGGTACCAAAAATTGTCACAAACACTGTCAGCAGTGGCAAACAAAGCAGATGGCATCGCTTGAGATCGATCAGTAGGACCAGCACCAAAACCAGGGTAGGCAGGATTGAAACGTTGATAACACTTGGAAGCAAAATGTCCGGGATTAGAGCAAAGTTGACACACAGGACGGGTCCCAGTGGCACCAGTTCCACGGCTAGAATTGGATGTATATGAAACACCACGTCCACCAGATCCATTGACTAGAGGGAATTGATTCATCGAACTTGAGTAATTACCCCCACATCCAGTAGCAAAGGGATTCTGAAATCCCTGTCCAGAATTTCTTGAAGAATTAGAATGAAATGCACCACGAGGCTTGAAGTTAGAATTGGAAGGATTTACAGAAGCAGAATCCAAATCTTTATGTTGTCATTCAATTCGATGTTCTTGAGCTAAGAGAAGAGCTTCAAGAGCAGCCACACCAAGCGGTTCAGAACGAGAGTTAACAGAAATAACAAAGGTGTCGTAATTTGGTGAAGGCAGACCACGAAAGATTGCAGCGATATGATCTTTGGTAGTAGTAATGTGTCCTACTGAGTTGAGTTTATCAATTAGGGATTGAACCTTGAGGAGATAGTCAGTAAGAGATTGTGACCATTTCTTGATATTCTGAAGCTCCGTTGTAAATTGATCAATCTTGGCCTCCGTTTGAGATGCAAAATAGGTTTCAAGAACCGACCAAAGCTTCGCAGATGTACCACTTTGAACGACACGAGTGAGAATTGGTTCTGTCATAGACGATAACAACCAGGAATAGAGCAATTGATCTTGCTGATCCCAATTCGCAAAGGCTGGGTTAACCTCACCTACAATCCGAGCTGTTTCAGAGAGAAATCGAGGAGGAGGAGTGTAAGAATCAGAGATGTAGTTCTGTAACTTGTGGCCTCTAATGGCAGAAAGGACTTGAGGTTGCCATAGAAGGAAATTATCATGATCTAATTTTGTAGCAAGTTTATGGGAGAAAATGACTGGAACGAACGAAGAGGACGAAGCGTCAAACGAAGTGGCCTGAGTTGCTGTGGACGGAGGTGGAGAATCCATGGAGATCTCTGATACTGAAACTGAATAAAAAGATTAGTACATTCATCCTTAGATTTTAAGAGATAGAGCCAGGAAAAGCGAGAAAATCATCAATAAGCAGATGAAAATATTTATATCTATTAATAGAGACCATGGGGGAAGCAGCCCAAAGTTCCATGTGTACACAACACTTGATTAGTGTTCACAGAGGAATGATGAACAAGTCCAACGAGCCGAATTGACACATTAGAGTGTTGAAAATTAAGATGAATTTGGGAGAGACTTATTAGTCATCTATTCAGAGAGACTTATTATGTAGAGTCCCAGAATTTTACTTAGCTAGTTAGATAGTAGTAGTAGTAGGAATATCTAGTATTAGTTTGTAATATGTTAGATTTCGTGGATTTTGGTTCAAACCGGGACTTAGTTGGAAACTCCTAGTAATAGTTATGGATTTTATAAGTTTAACCTATAGTTTAAGAATATTAATTATAACATAAGGTTTGATTAATATTTCTGGTTATTAATATGATAATTATTATAACTTAAGGTTTAGATAGTGCCAATAAGAATATGACACTTGTCATGAGCATGGTTATTCCTAAGGTTTAGATAAAGCCAATAGGATTATGACAGTTATCGTATGCATGATTATTAAGGAATTATTATTTTAGTGATAAAATAAGGGAATATAAGACTTAGTCTTCACCAGAATCTGTTAGGGTCGTAATTTGACTCAGTCAAAGTAGTTATCCAACCTTAATTATGCTAAAAACGTGCAATTACGTGTTTAAAATAATCACGTATGCCGATATATCGTAGCAGTGGAGTCGATATATCGCCTGACGCTGAATACGGAAAACACGTTGACGTTGCAAGATCATACGAACGGAGACTCGGAACTAGGGTGCAGCCGATATATCGCCACATAGGGGCGATATATCGCCTATATTTCTTTATTTTTTTTATTTTTGTTTTAATTTTTAAAAACCACCTTTGACTCCTTAGACCTACCTCTATTAGTTTTGACCGAGTCTTCAGCTTCTGATTGACAAAAATTCAAATATCTTCAATTAAATTCATTATTTTTATTCAAATCAAAATGGGGTTAGTTTCACTCCTTACCTCTATAAATAGGACCTAGTACCCATCCCTTTCACTTACTCTTCAGTTGTGATCAGACTCCAAGGTGCTAGTGAGACCATAAGAGTGATACACTTGGGTGGGAAAGAAAAAAAAGCCTTATCATTTTTAAACTTTATCAAACACTTGGGAAGTAAGGATTAGAGTATTTCGGTATTGGAGTTAGGCCAATCTATAAGGTCAATAAAGGTACCATTATTCTTAAGTTCAATTCTGTTTGATTCCTTAGTCTCTTTAGTTTTCATTCAGGTTCTAACTTTTGTTATGGTTTTGTGGTTAGGTTTTTAAGTTCTTTGAACTTAAGGTGTCTTTTTGATAAGTTTTCCCTTGGTGGTTTAGTTCTATTTTTTTTTATCTCTTTCCTTTAGAAATACTCACTATTCTATTGCTGGTTTTAGGAGTGTTCCACGTCCCACATTTATTCTCATATCCCAGTTTTGGTAAGGAAAATAGGATAGATCTTCTATGTTTGTATGATATGTTATCCTTATGTTATGTGTTATGTTATCTTATGTTGTGTTATGATATGTTAACATTATGTATAGTATGATATTAGACCTTGGGCATATGACTTGTCTAGCTAGCAAGGCCCAATAATTTATGGGCATATGACTTGCTTGACTAGCAAGCCCCACCAATCTATTGGGCATATGACTTGTTTAGTTTACAAGCCCTAAGTAGTATAATGCACTACAACAATTATGCCCATATATTACACTAAAATATCACATATTTTAAAAAGTGTTATTGTTGCATGCTAATACACAGACATTTTACTTAAAAGAAATGAAAACAGGCGGTAAATGAAATACACTTAGGCGCCAAATGAAAGACAAAAGAAATCTCTAAGGTTGAATCCCTAATAACTCTTCACGCCTCCTCTCTCTCTCGCTCTATCTTTCTCTCTGAGCTACTCTCTTATTCAATCTTTCTTTCTTTCTCTCTGTTTGTTGCAGGTGTGTAACAAGGTGATGGGGGCCTGCGGCTTGGGTCGTGTGATAGGGAGGCTCGACTCGTGGGTGCGACGGTGCTTGCGGCAGTGGGTCTACGGGGTGGCTCGACTCATGGGTCTTCCACAGTCTTATACCAGGTTAGTTCCAAGTTAATGGTCGATCTTCCATCTCTGTATTTTTTTTCCTTTTGTTTCTCAAGAAATTCTTGGGGCAATTGATTAGCAGTAGGAAGTTTTGAAGATAGTATAACTTGTAGCTCTTCTGCTATCATGATGAATTTTTAGAGAATAGTATATGATCACATCACATGTTTTCGAAATTTTCACCAAATTACTCAATAATAAGATGCCGAAAATTTAGTACAAATGGGAAATAAATCTGTTTGCATATTTTTTTTAATGTTGATTCGATTTGTATGCTTTGATAACTTCTTCAGCACATAGCTGCATATATCTTTCTTTTTAAAGGGCATTATTATGTTCGTTTGAATGTAGATAGAAACCAAGTTTACTCTGTAAACAAAATTGGCTGTTGAAGGACCACTTCGAATGAGAGAGGAATGCGCAGAAGGGGTTTTTGAGACACATAAGGTTATTGAAGAAACAGTGCCAGAATAGATTAAAGGTGCACTTGGTCAGGCAGCAAACACAATACAACAACTTCATATACCTGTTAGGGATGCTTTCACTGGTGGTCTGAGAGTTCCTTTAAGTAAGAAAAATTTATGCTTTATTGACCATTTTTGAAACCTTAAAAATTTGAGTTAGTACCTACCTATAATCACAATTTTAATATGTTTGGTCAGATATTGCTTGTTCTTGGTCTTTGAAACAACTGCTGTATGGGACAGAACCATGTCCTTTCAGCCTGTTAACTTTTGCATTACCATTCTTGCTTGTATAAGAAAAAAGTAATCAACCTTTGGTGAGGTAGTATCCTGCACTTGACATTTGCAGTTTCCTGGGGTTTTATTATCTTCTAGATTTCCTTTATATAGCTCTTTTATAACACCCAAACGCACTTGAAATTTGCAGTTCCCTGGAGTTTTATCTTCAGTTGCTTTTACATAGTTCTTTATAACACAAAAATGACCTGACCTATTACAGCAGCTAAGATAACTATTAGTAACTGAAAATTTGAAAGGATCATTAAGTGTTGACTGCTAAGGATACTTTTTGTACTCACCTTTTATTACACTTGATCATTATAATATTCCATAGAAAGATACAAAAGATCATTAAAATGTGGTACCTGTTAGGCCGATTTTTACAGCTACTAACTGTTTTGGTTAGTTAGTTGTTCATTGTAACTAATTATTGTTATTTTGTAGATTAGTTACTTTATTAGTTTTGGTCTTTTCTGTATTGCGATGGAATATTACGGTGCATAACAGGTAAAATAGGAGAACACACATAATATTTTGAGTAATTTTTCTTAGGAAAGAAAACAGATCTCTTTGTATTTTTTTTTGTTGCATGTTTGATAAGTTATGAATGACCTTTTTATTAAGACATAAGCTGTTGTGAGAATTTTTTTTTGCATGTTTGACAATAGCTTGCTCATGACTTGGAATCATGTTCGATTCATACAAGAGAAACAAGCTGCAAGCAAGATGTTGATTACATGTCTATTGTCGAGGATGAGGACACTTTTTACAGTTCATCTACTTTTTGGGTAGTGGGGGTTTGTTCAGTGATTTTTTTCATAATATAGTTTGTAACTTTTTCCTAAAATAGAGACTATTGTTTTTTTTTGTTCAAAAGGTATGGGAAAATATGGCAACAAAATAATGATTGCATTCAGTTGTTATTGTTTCTCAGTCTCTTTGAACTGTATTCCTGACCAGGACCTCCTATCTTGTCTGCTTACCATGAGTTTTTATTTTTTAAGATAACAATTGGTTTTTGTGCTGTGGAACATTAGATCTGTTTTATTAACATAAGGATGTAATATTTGCTTCTACATTTACTATCATTCTAGTCATAGAAATTTAGTATAGTTTAGTTACAAGTTTAATTGCTTTGCACCTATAAGGGCTCTATAACCCATGCCTGCAAACTGGAAGAGACATCAAGGAAATAGTGTTTGAAGTGTTTGTTGATAAGGAAGTTTTATACTGTATTTCAGATGAATCTGAATCTACTTTTCATGAGGCTTTTCTTAGTCGTCTTACGGAAACTGGTGCAACAGAAAGTTCATCTTTATGTGACCTTCCTAAACAGATGGAAGGTGATCAACAGAGAGCCTCTGAACAGACTAAGAACATCTTAAGTAATTTAGTTGCTGCTGTTGACAATTTGTGGTATCTAAAAGATGGAATACATACCGTAGTCTTGAAAAAACTTTCAGAAAATGGTAAGAGCTATGTGGGTTTTACAGTTTTATTTTTTCATGATACTTCAAGCACTGATCTGTAGACTTATCTCAGTTTTTGGTGGATCCTACTCCATTTTCTAGGATCTTGCAGGCAAAGGACACCAAGTGAATTAGATAGAGAGGTTAATAACTTGAGGGTGGCATTTACTGACCTATTTTTGAAGCATAACACTTTCAAAGAAACTGCAAATCCATCGAGATATTGATGCAAAGAATAAAGTCGAGCTTAGAATATTAAGAGGTAACTCCACTCTTTTTTTTGGTATAATCAACAAATAATGATACACATTCCATACAAATAAATAAGTATATAAATTAACAAGGTTTTTATTTTTATTTTTATCATTTTTCTAGTAAATCGGTCTTTAGTATTTTTTATTCCCATCTTTTCAGTATAATGAAAAAATAAGTTGGGGCAGCACCCACTTGTGTTGGTTGGTCAATCTATGAGAAGCAATTTGGTATTTGTAACTTGGTCTAAAAATGAAGTGCCATATTAGTATATTATATTTTTCTTTCTAATGAATATGTATCATATTGGTACTCATAGGAACCTCAACTTTTTCGAATCCTTCATGTATTACATTAGAACTTTCCATCTCCTTGGACATGGTATGACCTAAATGTTGACCTTTTGGATGTTCACGCACACAATAGCACATTTCATTGTCTTGACAAGTTTAATCTCAAATACAATCCCTGTGGCCAAAGTTGGCTCATGGAGATTTTTCCTAAAGTAGGACAATCTTATTCAAGATATGATCTTTGTGTTTACTTTATAAAAAATGATAAGCCTGGATAAAATTTTTCCCCTTCTCTTTCTATTGGTTCTATGTTGAAATTACTTTCTTACCGAAAGCAAGAGGAATAGGACTACATAACAGTGTTTTTTTATTCCTTCAATCTTTGTTTCATTTTGATAATACAGTTTGTTGTAGTACTTGCTTCTACTCGTTTTCTTTCTCTTCCCCATTTTTTTGGGGCACTTTAATTTTTATATGCTCATAGTATAGTATATATCAAAGGAAAGGCTTTACACAAATTTAGGCCCTGACTTGCATTTTTTGTTGCTAGTTTGCATACTAAGCTAATTAGTAGGAGACACAATCTTAAGTAGAGCTACCTTATTTTCTTTTATTTTTGTTAGTCTATGTAATATGATCTTGTGTGTGGCACCACAATTTTTACTATAAGGGAAAGAAAATCAATATAATATGTGATGTGGGAGAGCTAAATTGATAACTTTGTCCATGTTGTTTTTTGTTGAAGTAGTTTTTATGGATGCTAATAGTTCTGTTAATACGTTATTCAGTTTTGGCCTCTTCTCTTTATGATAAGCCTATTCAAGTATACTAGTAATATCTATTATTGAGTGGCAATCATATTGTCAATACACAGTTGAGGAACACAGTGTCAAGTTCTGTAGTTGTGTTAATCAGTAATCAGTGATTGCTTTGATCTGCAAGTGTTGTCTCTTTTTTACAAATGCACTAAAATGCTGAAAAATGGTGTCTTGTATTTATCCTTGCATTTTATTTATCTCCACTCTTACTATCATATGATGTCCAACTTTTAATTGGTTTGGAATTTTCAGGTTGTTGGGTTGGATTTAGTGGATGATGAAAGAAAGCCTGAAAGAACCCCCAAAAAACATATGCCCACTCCAGATTAGTGAACCAATGCCTTCAATCCTGCCTTTTCTTACTATTTGTATTATTGTTATGAAAATCTCTACAAATTAAACAAGGTATTTCATAACAGTACACAAATTTTTAGAAAAGTTTCTCTTTACACTGTCTATAATTTTTAGAGAGAAAGAACATGCTTCACTTGAATTTGATAGAACAAGATTAAACTTGGAAGAGGGTGGTGATTCTGCCGAGCAAGGTCTTCTAAAAGACCATGCATCTATCCTTTGATTATGTTTTCAACTAATGTATAAAAAATTCTATTACTTATGCATCTAAGCATATAATTGTATATTTGTATAATTAATAAGCGGAGGATAATGTGCTTTAAATTAATTAAAACTGAAGAAAGATATAAGAAGCATCATCCTTTTAATATTAGGCCTAGTAGTTGATACACACAAAGAGTTTTTTTACTATGATAGCTTTTGTTTTTGTTGTTTTCTTCTGAAATAAATTAGCCTTCTTCAAGTTTTCTTATAATGTGGGTAAGCTATTTTGGAGAATGAGTCCCAGATGAGTTACTATGCTAGTATATTTATTCTATTTATATTGAGTATTTTTTGGTCTTCTTTTTAGTCAATATTATATGGGTTAGTTTTAATTTGTTGGTTGTTTCATTGCATTGACTATCAGATGAAGTCCATGGCTGGCACCCAAGCTTATCCTTGGCCCCAGAAGTTGAAGAAGAAAGCTTAGAACTTTTTGTTCATTTCAAGTAAGTAAATAAGCTTCTTTTCCAAACTCTTTTCCTTTAGAACTCAAATTTTGTCTATAATATAGATTTAGCATTCGCCTATGTTTTTGTCTTAGTTCTGAGTTTTCTGTTTTAGGATGATGATAGAAAATTGGCTGAGAATTCTGAGCTTTTCATTTGCTATAGAACTCACTTTTTGTATATATATTTATATATTGGCTGAGATTTCTGAACATTCCATTTACTTTTGGTTCGAGTCATAGATCTATGATAAATAAAGTTATAAAGGGCCATCGATTGTAAGAACAAATATGAGTTTATAACCATTTCTTATATATAGATGATTATATATCTAGGTAGGTTAGGTGTTAATTAGTTTTCCAGTAAATAAATGCTGGACTTGATTCTTCTTCTAGTAGTGTGGGTAGTATTACCTTAGATGTCTCATCAGTTGCCAAGAAGAGTCGATACCCAGACCTCAGAGGTTTTTGCCACTCTTTTTTACTTCCTACTTTCACTATTATACCTTTTGTTTCAAGATTTAGAGTCTTGAGATGCCTACACTTATTATGAATCCCAATACCAAGAGTCTATGTATATATACATATCAGCATATTAATAGATATAACAAAAAAAAAAAACCTACTAATATTACCAACTATTCTTGATGGTGATACTCTGAGCTTTTCAGGTGAAACCAACAGAAATTCTCTTGAAGCCATGGTGAGTCCTTTGTATATTTATACTCATACATATTCCATTAATCTTCTTATTAATATAAACTAATATGTGTTAATAATTCTGCACTTTGTCAGGTGAAGAGCACAGGAAAAGAATCATTACAATGGGGTGAGTGTGAGAGCAGCTTCATTAGCTCAATGTTCTTAATTACTTGAAAACCATTTAAAACTCACTCTGTTTGTGTTCTTGCTTATACATATATATATGTATATATATATATGGCTGGACTGGCTGGTGGAGTGTATTCAGGTCTCACCTATGGACTGGCCGAAGCTCGAGGAGCTCATGATTGGGTAAGACAGACCACTCTGAATTATCATTTTCAACTATAAAAGTGTATGATTATGATCGCCATACATATGTGGTAGTGATTGAATGAATAATTATTACTACTTAGAATTATAATGAATTTGAATATGTATTTAAGTTTGATAATAGCTGAATTTAAGATAGAATGAGCGGAAATGATGATGATTATGAAAATGATGATTTTTTTGGACATTTGAGTTGGAATATGTTTCTTTATGTTAAGTTTGAACCATTAACGAATATACTTTATGATTTTAAGACTCGTAACAAGTAATTTCATGAATTTTGTAATGCCCCAAATTTCCTAATAAGGTTTAGGACCTTGATTAGGAGGGCCATAATTGATTTATTATAGTATTTAATGATGATATGCATGTCTACGTGAATTATATTATTATATGATGGTGTTATTATATGATGGTGAATGAATGCATATGGGAGTATTTTTAGTTATGAGGGCATTTTGGTAATTTGGCTTGTTAAGGGCATATTTGCAAATTGGGTGCATATTGTAATTCGTGAATGAGATTTTACTATTATGGAGATATATTTGAGCTATTCGACATGAGACGGTCATGTATAGTGGATTAGCGGCTTTGTCATAACGGCGTCAATTTCGGGGTAATAGAAATGTTTATTTGGTGATGGATTGGGAGTATTTGAGATCAGGATGGAATTCTGGAAGTTTTGACTATAATGTCCCCGGGGGTGTTTTCGGGACCCCGAGCACTAGGTTTTATTTGAGGTTACTTACGTTAGGAAACCTCTCGTTCTCTCTCTCGACGGTCCGTTTTACCGTTTGAGCGTTTTTGAAGATATCTTGAGTTCTAGGAGTCGGAATCAAGCGAGGTTCGAGGCATAGCAATCCTAGGAAAGAATAGAAGCTTCTTAGCCGAAGGATTTGACGGAAAACAACCCAATCAAAGGTAATTGAAGTTTAAGTTTTGAGTTATTTCGAGTTTCTAAGCTTTGAATTGTTTTTGTGAATCGTTGAGTTTTCGGTTTGTTTGAACCTTGGGTTTTGAGGGTTTTGAGGTATTGGGAAGCTTGGGAACTTTGTTTTGATGATTGGGGAATGTTTAGGTGTGTTTTTGGGGACTTTGAAGTGTTGAAAACACGTTGGAGAATGGTTATGGGTTGGGCGCTGCGGCCCTGTTCTTGGGCGGCGCGGCCCTAGCTCGAGTTAGCAGGTGGCCTTTCTGTTTCGCTGGACGCCGCGGCCCTTGTGTGGGGCGCCATGGCGCTTGCCTCTGGAAATTCTGGGGGCCGCGGCCCATGGTGCTAGGGCCGCAGCCCTTGCCCTGTTTTCACCCCGTTTGCTCGTTTTGACCCCGAGAACTTAGATACGGGCCTCGGGAGTGTCCCTACTACTTGGATTAGTTTGGATTGATCTCTTGGAGGCTAGATATTGGTTTGAAAACCTTTGGTTACCATGTTATTGATGGTGTTCCATATTTGGTTATGATTAGGTGACCGCTAAGGGCTTAAAGGTTGACTGTTCTCAAGGGTCGTTCTTATATTGGTTCTAGCTCAGATTTGAGGTAAGAAAACTGCACCCTGTGTATATGAGACATGCATGGCTATTATGATGCATGTTGGTTGATTATTGAGTGTGACGTGCGTGGTTATTCTTGATGCATGTCGGTTGATTATTATGTATGACATGCATGGCTATTCTTGATGCATGTTGGTTGACTGTTAAATGTGGCATGCATGGCTGTTATTGGTGCATGTTGGATTGTTGAATATATTGCATATGATGCATAAGAAACATGTGATTAGGACATGCTTTGTATACCGGGTATGATATTGTTCAGAGCTTGAGCCTCTGTGGTTGTGCATGGTCCTAACTGTACTGGTATCTGTTAGTAAGCATGCTAAATACCTTGTTTGTGGACATTGGACATGTGATATATGTTTGGTGGTATGGCTTACCTGTGTATGGCGCTGACTTATTAGTCAGAATCGAAAATGGTGTCAGATCCGTCTGTGAAGCTGTGACTTATTAGTTGAGTTCACCACAGGCTGAGCACTGGTCGTGTTTTACCGACCCAATGGTCAGAAGTGGTAGTGCGTTGTGAACGCCGAGCCGATTAAAGATTAGATCTAATCGAGGTCGGCATTGAATGACTCATATGGGGTATTAGTGCTGGACCGACCGGAAGGTCAATGAGAACTATAAGTGCTTGCCTGGTCTACGACCAGATGACTATAGCCAAGGTATATGACCCCGGCGACTGTTTGTCACATGGCTAACGGACGTTGTCCATAGTTTCGACTCTAGAGTCGTGAGGAAGGTTATGTTGGTGACTAATCACCTTGCACCTGTCCTAATCAAACTTATGAGAGAATCACTTATCAGTTGAGCCCTGGTGACCCTATCGTCACATGGCTAGAGGGAGCGATGCTCATTACTGTGACTTTTGGCTATTGTCACCTATCTGTATGGACCGTTGGTTCCGAATGGTTACTATGGTTATTGTTGATATCATATCATGTTATATGGTGTTTTCTTGCTGGGCTTTGGCTCACGGGTGCTACGTGGTGCAGGTAAAGGCTGGAGGAAGCTGGACCATCCTTGAGTTGGAGAGCTTAGGTGATGATGTGTACATATGCAGCTGCTCGTCCGCCACGGCCGAGGTTTAAAGTGGAACTAGGGTTGAACCCTGTTTTACCGCTTAGAACGGCCTGTTGTAAATATTTTCTGTAATAAACTCTGAAATTATATTTTCGGGATCCCAATGTATATATTAAGCGTTCTAGTGAGACGTTACATCTTAACCAAAATGTTTAGTCCCTAAACCGCTAATCATACCTAGTTACACGTTTTGGCCAAATGACTCGATTAGCGAGTTTAGCACTGTTTACAAGGCACACCGTAACGGTCCCTGGAGTTTGGGGCGTTACAAATTTTATGGCAGCTTTAGTGGCAGCTATGATTATGGCAGTGAAAACATTTGATAACTACTAAATTTAAATTGGATTTTTTTTTGTCGATAATAGATACTTGTGATAGACTTTGAATTCTTTAGTTTGGACTATTAGGAACCGGTGTAGTGCTATGAATTTATAGAAATATACTCAATCAAGAAGACATGATTAAATGCATGCAGCCCTTATATATATGTCTGTGTGTTTATGGAAAAGGAAATAGGCTAGGACAGAATAAGATTCTCATAGTTATATTTTATGAATATTGTTTTTGTTTAGCCAATTTTTAAACAACAAACTGCATATTCTCATAGTTATGTGTGTGTGTTGCTTTAACTGATAGGATGTAAACTCATGATGAATTGGTGCATTGTAAATACATATGCCTCAAATTTGTAATTCAATAGGTTGAAGTACCAGAAAGGAAAATGTATAAAATGCTAAAGCCATATGAGAATCTAACGATAACTATCAATAGTTTGGGATCTTGATTGACACTATATTCTTCACTATTGAGCATTGGACACTAGTCACACACTGACTTTTTAGATTGCCAATTTCCTTAGGAGATACCATTTAATGAACAAGTTTGGTAAACTGCATCTAGTAATGGATTCCTGACCGTGCATATCAAGCTTTCAGTTCATTTGGCACTGGGAAGAGTGGGCTTATGTTTTAGACCTCCCAATTGGTAAGAATCATGCTGAAGTCACACTACAAAAAAAGAGTGTTTTATTTCTTCTTTTTTTTTTCTTTTTTATTTCTTTCCGTGGTATCATGATCCAAGCTAAAATTTTTGTAATTTTACACCCATAACCTCAATTTGAGATATTAGTTTGTTGTGATATGACTTATGTGCATTAAAATACATCGCACTTATCAATAGAAGCAAACCACGCAAAAATTTCCTTTTGGAACATTGTATGCGGTGTCCTCTCTTGGAAATAATTTCCATATCATTTTTCTTGAAGTAATTTGTGATGCTAGATAATAACAATAAAATATTTATTTGTTCATTTGACAGATGTGACAAGCGAAATAGAAAAGGATACTTAATTTTGAAGGCTTTGTGTTGGGCAGCTGTAGAATATTTTGTGTTGAAAGTAGTAACTTTTCAATATGTTGAATATTTAAGACTACTTGAATACTTAAATAACATTTTGTTGTTGATGACAGTGTTGAATGTTTTAAACTAATTTGTGGATTGTTAATACAATGTTGAATGTTTTTACTTTTTGTTATTTGAAAATCAAGTTCATTTGATGATGCTAGTTGTTATCCAATAAATTAGCATTTGTGACATGGCGATTAATCTCTTGACACGTGCCTGACACCTGGAGCGTCTGCTAGAGTATCGACCAGGAGACACACCAGAAGCAGGACAGACCTGTTTTTGCCACGACCAGACTGGTCGGTGGTTCCGCTGGCAAAGCAACATTTATGGAAAGATCTTATGTATCCCGAATTTATTTCATGCAATCTTCTGAATATCCCATGATTCAGGGGATAATATCTGTAACAATATTGGGCAACCCTCCATGGGCCTATAAAAAGCAAGAGATGGCTCATGGGAAGGGACCTTTTTTGGCAGCTAAAAAACCAGAGAAATATAGAAATTATCTGTGAAAACTAGTATTGTTTATGAGGAGTGTTGAAACTCATTAAGCCCAAGCTCTCTGATCACACTTTTGTTCCCATATCAATATCATTCTAAGTGGATGTAGGTCATTACCAGATTCTGGGGCCGAACCACTATAAATTACTGTGTTTTCTTTACTTTTGTCATTACGTTATTATCTATACATATTCGCCTATATCATTCATATTTTGACTCCGTGTCAGTTGGCTAAATCGAGGGTCAACATTCTGGTGCTTTCATTGAGAGGGCGACTCATCATTGTTGATAAAACTAATGACGAAAGCAGGGAAGAAAGCCGCTCAGACCGCCGCCGCTGCACCGTCGAATCCGCCACCTCCTCCTCCCCCAGCAAGCATGGCGGAAGATGAACCGCAACTAGATTTTGAAGAGGAGGAAATGGACGATGCGACTTTGAGGAGCACCTTGGGCACGTTGCAGGAAGAGCTGGCTAGTCTGAGAGCCAATCAAGAGACTGCCGCAGAAGCTATGGCGAGGCAGCAGCAGGAACTTGATCGTCAGAGGGCGGAGTTGAGCGAGAGACAGGCGGAGGTGGATCGCCGCCAGACTGAGGCCATGGCAGCCCTTGAAGCGGCCTTGCTGTTGGCCAGAAATCAGGCCGCGCCTGCCTCGCAGCCTAATCAACCTGAAACTAGGCCACCCCAGGGAGGTCCCAATCCTAGCCCACCAGTCCATCCTTCAAGTCCACAAAGGCCTGAACAGCCCCAGATGCCCCATGACGATGTCCCACTGGACCCCGAGGCAGATCCACCATCCCACGCTGCTCGAGTTAATCCCCCGCAGCAAAGGCAGAATAGGGCCGAGCGACAGCCTCGTAGTCCTAGACGCCGCGAGAATGATGGGCCACACCAAGCGAACAGGGGTCACTACCCTCCTGGTAACAGGAGAGACTCGGAGTTAGGCTCTGCGGTCCGTGGATCCCAGCAGCATGATAATGCACGGGGACATCGCGACCAGCGCAGGCCACCCCCTAACGCTCGGGGTATTTCTGCCAGAGACGGGAATAGAGGGAACAACCAGTCTTACCATAGCCAGTCAAAGTTCAAAGATGGCCACGGCTACAACGAGGCTGACTCAGGCAAGAACAATGCTGATGGGAGGAACGGAAATAAAGATAGGAGCAGGAGCCAAATACCTCAAGATGATCAACCAAATAGACACGATGCTGGGGGGCAACCCAGGCAAAATAATGTCTTCAACCGACTCGGAGGTAGCGAGCAACGGAGAAGAAAGGAAGATCTAAGAGACATACTCAATGATCGTCGAGAGAAGCATGGTGAGAACATCCCCCCAGCAGCAGAGAACGTAGCTATTCCTACTGCCTTGCAAGCCCAGATAGACGCACTAAATCAGGCTGTGCAACAATTGGTCGGAGGAAGAACCTCTTATATTGACCACGATAGAAGAAAGGGCACTCCATTTATCCAAAGAATAGCCAACGCAGAGACTCCCGGCAAGTTCAAGATGCCCACGCTCCCGAACTTTGATGGATACGGAGATCCCGTCTCGCATGTGAATAAGTTTGAAATCCAGATGGACATTCAGAAGGTATCCGAAGACGCTCGGTGCAGGATCTTTCCTGCAACACTTTCTGAAGCCGCGCAGGAATGGTTCTTTAAGTTCCCACCTGCAAGCATAGTTTCCTGGGAAATGTTCGTAAGGGAGTTCTACGGACAGTTCTACGCAGGTCGTGTCCACCCGACCGAAGCAAACCAACTGGTTGAGATCCGCCAGCAAGATGGAGAATCACTAAAAGATTACATCCAGCGCTTTATGCGAGCGGTAGTCGGAGCAAAGACAGTCGGGGACGAAGGAAAGATGATGGCTATAACCGCGGGAGTGAGACGCCGTTCGCCCCTATGGAAAAGTCTTCGTAAGGATGGGGTCAGAACCACCCAGGAATTCTTAGACCGAGCTGATCGGTATATCAAACTCGAAGAAGCCATTGCCGATGATGGAAAATCCTCGAACAAGGGCAAGAAGGCTGCCGAACCCGCCAAAGCCGCCAATGGCACCAAACCAAATGGCAACGGCAAGGGCAACGGAAACGGCAACGGTAATGGCAAGAATGGTGGGAAACGGCAACACAATGAGCCTTCCACCTCCGACAATAAGCGAGCCAAGAGTAATCGTTATGAACCTAGGTTCACTAACTACACTGCCCTCGTTGAGTCTCGAGGAGAAGTATACCAGGCCACAAGCTCTAGCGTGCCCTACAAGAAGCCTGGGCCCATTCGAAAAGACATTTCGAAAAGAGACGCTACCAAATTCTGTCGTTATCATAACGACTATGGACATGACACTAATGAATGCAACCAGCTAAAAGATGAAATCGAGTTCCTCATTAGACAAGGACACTTGAGAAGGTACGTACGGACCTCGGGAACTTCCCAACGAGAAGCTCCAGGTGGCAACGAGCAGACGTCCACACGCCAACGCTCGCCACCATTACAGCCTGCCCCCGTAGCCGGAACACTTTTAACCATCTGTGGAGGCCCACACCTCGCTGGAAATAGCGGAAAGGCTAGAGAACGATATGCTCGAACTCTGCGCCACGACCAGGACATCGAGATGATGACTGTAGAGGACCGAGCGCCGAAAAAGGCCCGCTCAGAGGAGTGCGGGATAACCTTCTCTGAAGGCGATGCCCAACACGTCCGGTTCCCACATTCCGATCCGCTGGTCGTGGATATCCAAATGGCCAATATGATGGTAAAAAGAATACTGGTCGATACAGGAAGTTCCGTGAACATCCTCTATAAATCAACGCTGGAACGCATGAAGCTGTCCGTGAAGGACTTGGAGCCCTGCAATCAAACCATATACGGCTTCTCTGGAGAAGGACTCGCTCCAACCGGAATGATCAAACTCCCAGTGACAACGGGTACAGCGCCTGCTTCAAGGACATTACTCGCCACTTTTGTAGTGGTCGATTGTCCTTCAGCGTATAACGCCGTTATTGGAAGACCCATACTGGTTGAACTGAGGGCCATCATCTCCATGTGGCACCTAGCCATGAAATTCCCAACGGACGCAGGGGTAGGATGCGTTTTGGGAAACCAAAGGGAAGCCAGGGAGTGCTATAACGCCTCGATCACAAAGGCAAAAAGTGGAACATCAAGGAGCGCTACCCCAGAACGATTGCAGATGATGGAAGACAGCAAAATCCAATCAGGTGGAAAAGTCACCAAATAGGGTGTTGCCCAAAGTGAGGATATAGATTTGGATCCTCGCTTTGGGGATTTTGAAGAAAATGTTGGACCCGTCGAGGACCTGGAGGAGGTCCATCTCGATGAATAAGACCCGACTCGAATCGTAAAGATTGGGAAGAATTTAGAGCCTACCGCGAAACAGGCGCTGGTGGAATTCTTGCATGAGAACCAGGGAGTTTTCGCCTGGTCACATAAAGACATGGTCGGAATAGATCCTGCGGTGATTAGCCATATCCTGAACATAAACAAAGTCTTTCCACCGGTGCAACAAAAAAGAAGGCTGCTCGATAAAGACAGATCAAGAGCCTTGAAAGAAGAAGTCGAAAGACTTAAAGAAAATGGGTTCATCAGGGTGGCGTTTTATCCATCATGGGTCTCCAATCCGGTGTTGGTCCCCAAGCCTAACGGCAAATGGCGGACCTGTGTGGATTTTACAGACCTCAATAAGGCCTGCCCAAAAGACTGCTTCCCACTCCCGAGGATCGACCAGCTAGTCGATGCAACCGCTGGGCATGAGACCCTTTCGTTCATGGATGCGTATTCAGGTTACAATCAGATCAGCATGCATCCCCCTGATGAGGATCATACCAGCTTTCAGACCGATACGGGCTTATATTGTTACAAAGTAATGCCCTTTGGACTGAAGAACGCGGGTGCAACTTACCAACGATTGGTCAACCACATGTTCAAGGAGCTGATCGGAGTAAGCATGGAAGTATACGTGGATGACATGCTGGTAAAGTCCAAGAAGGCTGAAGGACATGTGAAGGATTTGCAAAGGTGCTTTGATGTGTTAAATAAGTACCATATGAAGTTGAATCCCCTCAAATGTTCCTTCGGAGTCGGGTCAGGAAAGTTTTTGGGATTTATAGTGAATTCAAGGGGAATCGAGGCCAACCCCGACAAGATAAAAGCCCTGATCGATATGAAGTCGCCAGAAAAGATCAAGGATGTCCAAAGCCTGACCGGAAGGATAGCTGCCCTTAGTAGATTCATCTCAAAATCAACTGACAAGTGCGTTCCATTCTTCAATCTACTTAGGGGAAATAAAAAGTTTGAATGGACGGAAGACTGCGAACAAGCATTCCAGACAGTAAAGGCTCATATGTTGCAACCTCCTGTCCTATCAAAACCAATGGAAGGAGAGACTTTGTATATTTATCTGGCGATTACCGAAGTTGCTGCTAGTGCGGTACTGATACGGGAAGAAGAAGGCGTGCAGAAAGCTGTTTACTACGTCAGCAAAAGGCTGATCGGTGCAGAATTAAAATACCCACCGATCGAAAGATTAGCGTATTGCCTAATTCTAGCCTCCCGAAAGTTGCGACCGTACTTCCAAGCCCATCCTATCACGGTTTTGACCGACCAGCCCCTTCGGCAGGTCCTCCAAAAACCTGAGGCGGCTGGACGACTGTTAAAATGGGTGGTCGAATTGGGACAGTTCGACGTGACTTATTCACCGCGAGCAGCAATAAAAGGGCAAGCCTTAGCCGATTTTATTGCGGAGTTCACCGAACTCCCCAGCAACGAGTTGTGCGAGAAACCTGAGGCGCCCATGCCTCAAGACAAGACTCCTTCGTGGAAACTATTCACAGATGGATCATCTAATGAATCTCACGCTGGAGCAGGAGTGATATTGATAACGCCCGATGGGCATCGATTTCACTGCGCAATCAGGTTTGATTTCGCAGCGTCAAACAATGAAGCGGAATACGAAGCACTCCTCGCTGGACTGAAAATGGCCAGGGAGATGAACATAAAAGCGCTCGATATTTTCAGCGACTCTCAGCTGGTCGTGAATCAAGTCCTGGGAGAATATCAAGCACGAGGGTTAAAAATGATGGCCTACCTTAATAAAACAAAAGATTTGCTAGCACAGTTTACAAAATACACCCTCCAGCAAATTCCGCGAGACCAAAATTCGAATGCAGACGCCTTGGCCAAACTTGCAAGTGCCAAAGATGCTGACACCTTGAACATAGTCCCAGTAGAGAGATTAAGTGAACCGAGCATTGATGCAGCCGAAGCCAGCATGGAAATTCGAGTAGAAGATACATGGATGGCACCTTACCTGGAGTATCTGACAAATGGGACATTGCCAGTAGATAGAAACAAAGCCAGAACTCTACAAAGACAAGCTGCTAGGTACATACTGCTCGACGGTGTTATGTACCGAAGAGGATATTCAATGCCGCTGCTCAGGTGCATTACAACAGAAAAATCCAAGGAACTCATGAAAGAGGTGCATGAGGGCTTCTGCGGAGATCACGCTGGGGGGCAGAGTTTGGCGACGATGAACGAGGATTCAATGGAGTACGTACGAAGGTGTGATAAATGTCAGAGGTTCTCCAAAATCCCACGAGCAGCTCCAAACGAGCTAAAACAGATGCAAAGCCCGTGGCCTTTCGCAATATGGGGAATAGATTTAATTGGATCACTACCGATAGGAAAAGGAGGAGTAAAGTACGCAGTTGTGGCAGTCGATTACTTTACAAAATGGGTCGAAGCTGAACCACTCGCAACCATAACGACCAAGAAAGTTCTCGACTTTGTCATCAAGAACATTGTGTGCCGGTATGGTTTGCCCAGAAAGATAGTTTCAGACAACGGAACCCAATTTGACAGCGACCTGTTCACCGATTTCTGCGAAAGGCATGGGGTAATCAAGAGCTTTTCTTCAGTCGCACACCCCCAAGCGAATGGGCAAGTCAAAGCTGTAAACAAAACCCTCGAAGACACCCTGAAGAAAAGACTTGAAGAAGCGAAAGGAGCATGGCCAGAACAACTACCGGAAGTCCTCTGGTCATATAGAACATCTCATCGAACAGCCACAGGGCGTACCCCATTTTCCTTAGCCTATGGGTATGAGGCCATGAAACCCGTCGAGATAGATCCCCCCTCACATCGGCGTTTAACGTATGATCAAGAGAAAAACAGCCAGCTAATACTGGAGTCTTTAGACTCAATTGATGAGATACGAGAAAAGTCTCAACTCCGAGTTGCTGCTTATCAACAAAAAGTCGCCCGGTACTTTAACTCCAAAGTTAAAGAAAGAAGATTCAACGTCGGAGACTTGGTGTTACGACGAGTCTTCTTGAATACCCGCGACCCCACTGCCGGCGTGCTCGGACCTAACTGGGAAGGACCTTACCAGATTGAAGAAGTCCTTCACCCAGGCACCTACAAACTTGCACGCTTAAACGGAGATCTCGTTCCACGTTACTGGAATGGAGAACACCTGCGCAAGTATTATAAAAAAACAGCCCTTCTTAAAGGGCTGGCTTGTTCAAATTTTCCCCATTAATTTTTACAAGTTTTGCAAAGAGGGTTAGCCACGGTGTATGGCTAACTGCTCGTATATGTAAGATTCTGTTTCAGAATCATTCGTAAAGACATGATTAGTCCATTTTTAATACGAAATTATAAGGGACTGTGCTCAGCCAGTAGTTCTTGCCAAACTTTGTGAATTTACATTTACAAGTATTTGTTCATTACGTGTGTTGTTTTGCTGTATTACAAGTATCATTTTTCCGCTCGAACAGTAATGTTTGAACAGGCCATGGTCAAGGCAAGTGACCAAGGACCTAAGAGCTCCTCGATCACTTGGGGGGCATATAAGGCACATCGATAGCAAAGCATACTCTCAAGGTATGTAAACACATGAACAAAATGAGTGAAAGCATGCTTCAAGTACTTAGAGTATTTTTTCAAAATATATGATGCCAAAGTACTATGCTAAGTTCGGTCATACGGACAAATGTTATAATAAGTAAAAATATTATAACACCAAGAGTTAAGCTTTTACACCGCAAGCATTGCTTCTTGGATGTAATTGTTCAAAAAAAAAGATTTACTGCCTGTGCAGCAAAGTTTAAAAAGAAATTATTGTCTTTACATTGCAACCCGTGGGTCGCGTGTTTAAAAAGAAAGAAGAACAGCTAAATAAATTAAGAGGCATGGGGGGCAGGAGGATCCTGGGCAACAACCTGGTCAGTCTCTTCCTCGATGGTTTCTTCGTCCAAACCAACGACGCTTGGGGTTGCAGGAGTCGCAGCTCTCGCCTCCTCTTCAGCCAGTTGAGCAGCGCACCGAGCCAACTCCGCAACTCTGACCTCCTCTGAAAGGTAGCTAAAGTCAGCACCCCGATTATGTTTCCAAAAGTTATAGAAACATCAGAGTGTCGCCCTCTTATACTTTTCCAGATTCTTGGAGTTGTCGAGCTCCGACTGCTACAGCTTGCCCTCGAGAGTGGCAATAGTCTCGTCCTTAGACTTGACTACCCCCTCCAGATGCTTGATCTCGCGGAGATGAGTTTTATTGTACGACCGGTACTCTTCCCTCAGCTTAACCGCTGCATCTTTAGCAGCTTCAGCCGCAGACAGTTTGGTCACCGCTGCATCCCGCTCTTGGACCACCGTCCCCAACTCCTTAGCATGTTTGGCTTCAGCAGCCGAAAGCTCCTCAGCCGCCTTCACCTGATGTTTCTCGAGAACTTTAACCTCAATCTGCTCAAAGTAGGCCTGGGCTCGGGTACGAGCAGTAATGGCAGAAAGTAAGGCCTGTAAACGAAAAAGAAGTCAAGACTCATCACGAGAACTGAAAAAACAAAGACTAGAGAAACAAAGAAATACTTACGCTGGAGATCTCGTTCAGAGTCCTGTTCAGAATCTGATCGACTGGTAGCTCTACAGCTTGGATCATGGCAGCCCCAACACGCTCACCTCTGCCAATCCGTTCAATTCGATCCTTAGCGGATCGAATGGTATGGCTCACGAGCCTGGCCTCATGGGCCTCTTCGCGAGAAAGATGCTCCCTAGCAGGCACAGGTGGAGGATTGGATCGAGCAGGGGTGTTTTGCTGTTCAGAAGGAGCTGGAGGAGGGGTAGGAGTTCGCCCGGTTGGCGCAGGACTTTGCCCGGTTGGAGTACCCTGAGGAGGGTCTTCTGGTCGACTCTTCTTGGCTGAAGGGCCTCGACTGGTTTCACCAGTTCGTTTCTTTGACCTCCGTTGAAGTTGAGGGACTTCCTCTTCCTCTTCGGCCTGGTACATATCAAAGATATTGGGAGTCGACATATCTGCATGAAAATAAACACAAGAGGTTAATAAGGGAAGAAAAAGGTGGAAAAAAGTAATACAACAGAAAGAAGATAATAAAGTGAATACCCGAGCTACAACTACTGGTCGCTATACTATTGACTCTATTAATCATATACTCATTTTCTGGCATGAAGAAGTTTGGCCCTAGATTTGGAGCATATGTAAAGTTGCCATCCCCATCAAACATGTGACAGGGGATTGGCAGACCATTTAAAAGCGAAATAACGTTACCATTGTCATCAGAAGACTCTTCCAAGTCAACAACTGGTTCTTTGGCCTTTTCTTTCCCCTTGCCTTGGGGAGCAGAAGGCCTTTCTGCAGAAGGGCTGCCCGTGGGTTCCCTGATCGTAACTCCTGTTGGCCTCCTCCTTGGAGAGGGCGCAGGAAATTGCTGCTCGGGAACCCCCCCAGCAGTGGGTTCGTTCGTTTCGGACCCTCTATTGTCATGGCGAGGAGCCAGAAGGCCAGACGACCTCAAATTCTTTTCTTGTGTCAAGGTCTTGACACATTTGGTAGCAGCAGACATCTTGGCCAGAGTGTCAGACCTCGACACCATGTCTGGTGTTGGGGTCGGGCGCAACCAGGGGCCTGAAAAGCAAGTCGAGTTTGAGAAATGACGAAGAGAAATACTCTATGATAAAGTATCGACCAGGGCAAAGACAAAATTGTACCTCCTCTCGCGAAAGCCAAGTTGTTGCTGGATATATCCGGAGTAAAGAAGTACTCCTTGTTGTAATGTCCCACGTTTGATATGTGGGTGGTGCCACTCAAAAAGGTCCGACTAGTTTCCTGATGGCAGAAGTGAAAAAAGCCCGTCCCGTTGTGTTGGGGATTGGACTTAAGATCAAAAAGGTAATTAACCTCATGAGGTGAAGGTTCTGGCCACTTGTTAAGTTTGTACAGGACATAGAGTGCAGCCAACATCCTATATCCATTAGGGGTTATTTGAAAGGGAGCGACGCCGAAATAATTGGCCACCCCCACAAACAAAGGATGAAGAGGGAGATAAGCCCCCGCTTCAATGTGATACCGGGACCAGGCGCTGTTTGCCCCTCCTGGACGGTTAGCCCTCTGCTCCGCAGTAGGACGTGTAATGGTTACCCCCGTTAGGGGGTATTTTCTGAAGCAGTTCGCGACCATCCGAAGGGTCATCGAACTGGCTGGAGGAGTGTACCACTCGACATCAGGCGGATTGCGATGACGAGGACGAGCCCTGGTTTGGATATTGGGGTCAGGTACAAGATTCTCTCGACCACTGGTCAAGGGAGCCCCCGCCTGCGAATCAGGCTGGGCAGAAGAAGAAGGGTTACTTTCAGATTCGGGCCTTTTCTTGCCAGAGGATTTTGAACGGGCCATAGAAGGAGAAGGGTGCGGTCTGGAAGAGGCTCGTGAGAAGGGTATCTGGTGGATGTGATCGGATATTTGTTCTTCACCCTCGAGCAGTTGGGCAAGGAGGTCGTCGTCGATGGGTCTCTCACCTCCCCACAAATCTGGCATTAAAATCTGCAAACAGAAGAATGGGGAGGCGAGGTCAGAGGGATCTAGGAGATTCTTAAAGTAACGCTGGTCGAAGTATAAAAGCTAAGCCTTTATATAACAGTATTCTAACTAAGTCTCTCTGCGCAAACAGTTTAAAAAGCGGACCAAAAGGGTGAAAGTGAAAAGTTTTCCTGAAAAGCTTTTTCGACTCCCCTCGCAACGGGAAGAAATTATTTCCAACCGGATTAAAAAATTGAAATGCTACTTCGATCATACGTCCTAAAAAGTGCTAATCCTGAGTTTTAAACCTACTCAAAAGCATACTTTGACGACAAAAAACATCTTATCTACAGGCGTTCAAAAAACCAGAAACCAAGAGATTCAAACAGTACACCATTTAAAAGCATGCACCACGAAAGGTTAGAAGCATGGAGTTGCAGAGTAACTTACCAAGGAAAGTGGTCGTGAAGATGAAAATGAGAGTTTCGGAAGTCAATGAGCCCACCGTCTGATCCTACAGCACGAAGGAAGGTTTGCCGGAGAGAGTAAAGCTCTGGTTTTTAGGGTTTTTCGACAAAGAGATGACGTGCGTAAAAAGGAAGAAAATGGCTCAAGTAACCTTATATAAGTTTGTCTTTGGTATTCAAAAGGCGTGATCATTAGTTTTCCATTTTCGAAGTATGGGGAAGCGTAATGGCCGTCAAAATTGTTTCTGGGAAACTGAAAAGCCTTGATTAGACAGGAGTGGTTTGCTTTTTTCAAGAACGCACGAAAGGCTCTGACACGTCAGGAGGGGTTACCGAAGAGTCGTTCGCTCAAAGTTTATTTACTGTTCGTAGTAAATAAACTTTGGGGGGCAAATGTTATCCAATAAATTAGCATTTGTGACGTGGCGATTAATCTCTTGACACGTGCCTGACACCTGGAGCGTCTGCTAGAGTATCGACCAGGAGACACACCAGAAGCAGGACAGACCTGTTTTTGCCACGACCAGACTGGTCGGTGGTTCCGCTGGCAAAGCAACATTTATGGAAAGATCTTATGTATCCCGAATTTATTTCATGCAATCTTCTGAATATCCCATGATTCAGGGGATAATATCTGTAACAATATTGGGCAACCCTCCATGGGCCTATAAAAAGCAAGAGATGGCTCATGGGAAGGGACCTTTTTTGGCAGCTAAAAAACCAGAGAAATATAGAAATTATCTGTGAAAACTAGTATTGTTTATGAGGAGTATTGAAACTCATTGAGCCCAAGCTCTCTGATCACACTTTTGTTCCCATATCAATATCATTCTAAGTGGATGTAGGTCATTACCAGATTCTGGGGCCGAACCACTATAAATTACTATGTTTTCTTTACTTTTGTCATTACGTTATTATCTATACATATTCGCCTATATCATTCATATTTTGACTCCGTGTCAGTTGGCTAAATCGAGGGTCAACACTAGTATATATTAGAAAGCTAATTTTAATTATATAAATAAAAAATAAAAATAGAATAGAATAAATTAGTGTTATATAAATGAATATATAATGAGAATTTAAACTTATCTAAATATTAAAATAATACGAAAAATGTGTTATAATATCTATTACAATAACACTTTTTATAAGTAAAGAATTTTGTTATGCAAACTTCATTATATAACACAAAAAATGTGCTATACTCAAGTGTAGTATAACACAAATTTATAAGTATTGAAATGTGTTATATAATCGACTATAAATAATATAATTAAACACTTATCTATTTATTAAAATAACACAGAAAGTGTGTTATCGTTGACAGTATAATAACACATCTGTATAACAATGATAAAGTGTTATGTAAAGTACCCTGTCCTATGATAACATAGTCGGTCTTAACACATCAAAAGGTGTTATGGTATGTTTTGATAACACATTTTTGGTGTTATTAAAAGCATTTTTTCTTGTAGTGATGGCCATTGTAGTAGTATATGACATATGTTTATGATATGCACTACAAGAAAATGGGATCTTTACCTACCAATTGTAAGTGTAGGTAAAACTAGCCTAATGGTGGGTAATATGGTTTACCTACCAATATTGAATTGGTAGAGATTGGTAGGTAAAAGTTAGTGGGGAAAGAGTCTTTACCTACACTTATTAACAATGGTAGGTAAAAGAATCAGTGGACCCCACTAAGTTATAAATCAATTGATGAGTCATCAGATGACGTGTTTGATGACATGGCATCCTACGTGTATGCTGACATGGTTTTTGCAGTTTTACGTGTCTGATGACGTGGCATTCTACGTGGCATCCTATGTGGCATCATGCGTGGCATCCTATGTGGCAGCCTGCGTGGCATCCTACGTGGAAGCCTGCATGGCATCCTACGTGGCATCATTTTATTAGCCCACATAGCATTATTTTATTGGTTTGTTACACAATTTATATTTTGTTCAAATTTAATGGTTATGTGTAGGTAAAAGATAATAACAGTTATTTGTAAATGTTCTATATTAGAAATAAACTAGAAAAAAACCATTAAATAATAAAATGTTTAATGCTAAAATTCTTTATAATGTTCAATACTAAAATAAGTCATAAAATTATCATTTTAAGGTTACCCCTACCAAAATAAAAAAAAAACTTCATAAAGTTCATTCCTTAGTAAATTAATGTAAATAAACTAAGAATCATCTTGTGACTCCCGAACTGAAATAGATGGCGACTCTCTTAAATTTGCATCTGAAGCTTGGTCTGTTGGAGGTGGTGGTGGCGGCAGTGCCATCAAATTGTTATGACGAAGTATATCCACAACTACACTAAGTTGTTCGTTAGTAGCATTAAGGCAGGAAGTTGTATTATTAAGTCGTTCAAGTAACTCTTCATAAGTTGGTTGATTACCCACAATATTTTCACGATGTGAAGTAGAAGTTGTGACACTAGGAGACCGCCTCCACCCTCGCAAGTATACCGAATCACGTCCAAGTACACGCTCCATAATCTCTTTATCAGACAGTTCTTCTGGAGGATGTTGACCCCTTAACTCCATCATTTTATCCTAATATTATATTTAATTAATTATTAGTAAGAAATATAATAAATAAAAATTTAAATTACTCACATATAACACAGAGGAGAACAAGAGCAAGAAAAAGAATAAGAAAGGATGGTAAATATTAAAGATTTTTCTTATTTGTAGATTATTATAAATGAATTAGGAAAATAAGAAAGAAGAGAGAGTGGGAGATTGATTTGGGGGAAGTGAAATGAAAATGGAGAGGCTACAAAAGGATGAGGAAAACAATGAAAATTGTTATAGTTCAGTTACTTGGGGCAGCTAAACTGAGAATCATGGAAGTTGCTGCTAGACAAGCACCTCTAATGGACATTGCATTTTTTGGGGAGGTTCAATTTAGTAACATGGGATTTGATCTATCTGACAAAGACTCATGAATGCATCTTTATTATTAATTCTTTCTTTTAAAAAAAAAAACAATATTGAATTGAAAGAACTATTGTCATTATATAGAAACATATAAATATATGTATGTATATATATGTGGTGCACATATTTTTGTACATATTCAAAGCAAATAAACCATAACAGTTTGTCTCTGAACTCTAAACTAAGTACCAATAGAAAATGACAGTAAGCTTATTAAATAGTGTTAATTTATTGATTTTTTATTTTATTATTTTGTAGTCTCTTCCAAAGAAACTAGACTTTTAATCAATCTTAGTACATAAACAACAGAGGGAAAGCCACTAACAACAACTCATAAACAAAGTACCAAAAACAAAATACAAAAGAAATAGCATAGAAAAATTCAAATGCATAAACAACCAATCACAAAAACTATAAACAAAGCACCAAAAAGTGCCTCAGGACAATGATTCATCATCAAACTTTCAGATTAGTAAGGATTTGATATCACTATAAATCATAAAAATGTTACCTCAAGGCTTCCAAGGCTAAATTCCAAAAGTGTTAAAGCCGCCAAGCCTAATTCAAAAATCACAGAGCCACCCAGACCAAGCCCAAAACCTCAAAGCACTACAAGAAATTCATATTACAATTAAATTCTGATTGAAAATAATGATCAACAATAAAAACAACAAGAATTCAATCAAAACTAAAATAAAATCAGATCTGAAAGTTATACAAAATTTTTAGAAAACATAACTTGCAAACAAATATAAAGAATCAAATCAAATAAAAAAATGCAAAAATAAAAAGACAGTGAAAACAGGAGAGTCCAGCGAGAATCCAATTTACCTGCTCGTATGTGTTATGATTTACCTCATAGACATTGGTATTGAGGACACACAATACCACAACTACAAGAGCTACAAACAACAATTATCTCATATCCAACGGATCCTATATTTATTTAAATATAAACAAAACAATTCTATATTCTTAATTCGAAATCAGAGGTCTCAGAATGTAACATTGTTAAACTCTTTAACATAAAAAAGCTACAAGTTTTAGAAATATATATACATGTATACATATCTGTTATAGATAATGCATTATCAACATCCTGCTTATGTATGTATGAGATATGTGTGCATAGATACCCACAAGTATGTGCTATAATCATAATACACGTCTAGTACAAAAGGAAATATAGGTGTATATATTTTATGTAATTAGAGTATACTGATAGCAATACCAGAGGTCAAATTACATCTTTTTCTTCGGTCTTCTAGAACTAATGTATTCCTGCTAGATCATCTGGCATACATCCATGAAGTGGCACAAGAAGAAAAATCCTCAACTGCTAATCCTATTTTGTCTACCCCTCTACAGTTCACAGTGACTGATTGACTGATTAACAGAACATATACATATGGACAGTGAATTGATTTTGTAAAATTAGTTAGTTATACATATGGATATATACATATGCATATGTAAAATTAGTTAGTTGGACATATACATATGGACACGTCTTCATGCTCATTTAAGTAAAATTAGTTACACAATGTAACACTCGAATATCTAATACGCATTGGAAAAATATATGATGCATATACAGTCCGAATAAAGCAACCCTATATTTACAGATATTAAGTCGACTTGTCATTGCATTTAAACAATTTCTTTGGTACAAAACAATATTTGAGATGCATGAGGCTGCAGAGTATATCATTCATAAAACATTCAGAAACTTTCCATAGGTTAACAACATAAGACCTTAATAAATCAGAATTTTGCATGAATCATTTGTTCATAACATAACACATTAAAGATATGAATCATTCTATAGCAAAATAATCAGCAGACAGTGTAAAATTTTGTATGTTACCCTGTATTTTGAAAAAATGATATTTGGTATGTTACCAAATAAAAAAAAATGATTTACCTCACAGACAGTGTAAAAAGCAGGAGAGTCCAGCGAGAATCCAATTTTTACCAATGCCTGCGACCAATATTTAGCAGCAATTGAGAATAGGAAATTAACAACATGAAAATCGAGAGAGAAAGAGAGAGTGAGAGAGAGAACACGAGCTAATAATAACTCTCATACCAGTAGCTACAAGTACTGGACAAATAAGTGCCACCACCAATCACTAGTCAACATACAATTACAACTTGGCTTTCATCGAAAGCAACTAAGTTAAAAATTACCTCAAACACTTCATCAGTAACAAGATAACCACGCTCCCTGTAAACAACAACAGCAGCAAAGAATCAAGAGTTTGAGAAAACAGCTTTTTAGCCAAAGGATGCTACTGCTACAATTTAAGAGCAAACAAATACATGCATAATCAAATATGTTGGCTGCCAATGACTTCTTAAAGCAGCCATTTTTATTATAAACTAATACAATATAGAACTTAGTTAGATATTACATTTTTATTATAACACTAGCATGTTTACAAGATTCCTGTACCCAAAAAAGCACTGAAATTACCTCTCCAGGTCTGAAAAAGCTTGTTGAACCTGCACATAGAAGAAGCAACAAACCAAGTGTATGTATACTAGTATAGTCAGAATACAAAATATACCAAAATATTCACAACGCTTTTCAGATATTTTTATGGTTTAATAGTGTTTAATATATTATAATTTGATTAAACAAACAAAAAAAAAAAGTTCACAGGACGTGTTGACTATTTGTCCTTTTTCATTTGCAATTATATAAATTTAAAAAGTGTTGAATATTTGACTTTTTTCATTTGCAATTATATAAATTTAAAAAGTGTTGAATATTTGACTTTTTTTCATTTGCAATTATATAAATTTAAATCTGAACGTGTTGTAGGCCTATGTCTATATGTCTATATACAATTCAAACCCATAAAAGTCTATATGTCTATATATAATTCAAACCCATAAAAGTCCCACAGTCAACAGGAAAACTTGGAAGTATTATATATATTAAAAAGTGTTGAATATTTGACTTTTTTTCATTTACAATTATATAAATTTAAATCTGAACGTGTTGTAGGCCTATGTCTATATGTCTATATACAATTCAAACCCATAAAAGTCTATATGTCTATATATAATTCAAACCCATAAAAGTCCCACAGTCAACAGGAAAACTTGGAAGTAAATTTATGGGCGAGTGAGCTAGACATTCTACAGCATCTAGAATATCATTTCACTATCGCAAACGAAGAGACTGCCTCAAAACATTCGATACACGGCTGGATCGTTGTCGATTCAAGATGCAGACAAGAAGCTGTTCTTGCTTTTAAATTCTAAACTATTTTCTTTGATCTGAAATAAGAAAAAACTGAAAATGAAAAAAATTTGAAATATAGTCGTGGGTGATACCTTGTTACCCAGGAGTTGCAGATATACAGGTCTTGAGGAAGAACTGAAAGAGGCGGCGTGCGGTTGTGATAAGGGTGTGGCTGTGAGAGAACAGGGAAAGGGTGCGGCGTGCGGCTGTGAGAGAACAAGGAACGGAACGGCTGTGGAGAAAAGGGTTGTGAGAGAACAGGGAACGGAAACAGGAAAGAAAAGGGTGCGTGAAAGGGTTATAACATATAATGTATTTGTTAATTTGATAAAAAAAAAAAATAGGCCACATGGCAGACACATATTACAACAAATTCAACACGGAAATAACATTTCTGAATTAATATACTAATGACAAATAATTACTTACCAATATTCGCTACCAATAAATATTAGTGGGCAAAAGATATTTTTACCTACCAATATATATATGTAGGTAAGAAATTGGTAGGTAAATGTCAGCTTATTTACTCCACATAAGCTTCCAAATAAGCATTTATAATAATAAAATAATATAATGAAAATAAAAAAAGGAGGGAAAATTGAGCGGGAATGGTTAAAAAATTTCCCTCCATAATATACGTAGGTAAAGATCATTACCTACTGATATTATTGGTAGGTAAAGCTCTGTTCAGAAATATAATATAATGGACTAGCATTTACCTACTAATATTATCTACCAATAAATATTGGTAGGCAAAACATTACTTTCCCTACCAATATATATTGGTAGGTAAAATATTGGTAGGTAAAGATCAGATTTCTTGTAGTGATGCTTATATTATATGTTTATGAAATGTTTTTAGCATATGTTAAGATATAATTTTATGTATATGATTTATGTTATTAGTTTATCCTTGCTGGGCATTAGGCTCACTCCTTTTCTTTAAGTGTGATGCAGGAAAATAGATGTAAAGGTAGAAGGATTCTTGGAAGCTTGGTGTGTGTGTATGGAGGTGAATGGAGTGGATGGGCTGCATGTCGATTCGAGGACAACGTTTTTTTTTAGTCACTTTAAATTATGTTTTTATGTATTTTTCCACATTTATCTTTGTAAACAATCTTATTTAAAGTTATATTTTATTTCAAAACATTGAGCTCATCTATGTATTACAAATATTATTTTTAAAGTTTTCAATAAAGTTATGAATTTTCTCATATATATTCTCTTTAAAGTTATAGTTATGTCTAGTAGGTTTAATGACCTAAGTCTCATAGATAGTTAGGTCGTTACAGTTGGTATCAGAGCAACGATCCATTTACACAAAATTCTCCTTGATACACACGCTCAAGCTCCGAATCTAATCGCCAATGTAAGTACTTATGTTTTAATTATTATGTGTATGTGTTATAGCTAACGTTTTAGTTTTATGTTTTCAGTTAAGATGTGGAATGAGCTTTATCATATAACGATATCCAAGCCATTAAAGCCTTAAAAAGGATTAGAGAACCAATAAATACTATAGGAATATTGGAGAGAATCACTCGGAGATTTCTTTTATTCATAAGATTAAATTATTAATACTAACATAAATCATTTCATAAATTAAAACACTGCATAAACCACACAAAAAAGTGCAAAGAAACCAAAATATAACCAGACTTGATCATTAGGAGATCACAAACACGCATCTGGTTGTGGGTTTAGTACTCTTACAATTTGGAACTACTCTGAGCCAAAGATTGGAGCTACTCTGAGCTAGAGAAAGAGGAAGTGAGAAAAAAAAAGAACAAAATTAAACGAAAACTCACCACTCAAAACATACATATATGCATATATATATATGCAAAATAGAGAGAGACCCGAGAATGTCGTGGGTCACAAAAGAAAAAAAACATTTATAAATAAATTAACTAAATATATATACCTTAATATATATGTGTGCATACGGAAATGGCACTACAAGAAAAATGACTTTTGCTGGCGCGTTTCGAAAAAGCGCCGACAAAGGTGACTTTTACCGGTGCTATTCATGAAACGTGCCGGCAAAAGTCTAAATAATTGCCGACATTTTTTTACGCCGGTAAAAGTCACTTTTGCTAGCACTTTCCTGTGATGCGCTGGTAAAATTCACTTTCCCCGGCGCTTTTTCGTAATGCGCTGGTAAAAGTCCTCACCTTTTGGCGATCAGAGACTGTTAGTGGCGCATTTCGCAAAAAGCGCCGAGAAAAGTACTTATAGTGGCACATTTCGTGAAATGCGCCAGTAAAAATACTTTCAGCGACGCATTTCGTGAAATGCACTGGTAAAAGTGTTTGAAAATTTTATAAACTCGATTTGTAATCATCACCGATCTTATCCTGAGGTAGTAGTTTCTGACAACCTTGGCTAATTATGAGATATTTCATATCTAATCAACGGTTTCATTATGCCTGAAATGTTCCAAGATATACAATTGTACTAATAAAGACTGTTCAAGTTGACTGTTGATGGTTAAAGTTTTAATATCGATGTGAATCATAGTCAATATCACCCCTGAAATTAGTTTCTTGCAACCAAAGCACAAATTATGGGGTATTTAAGACCTAATCAACAATCTGATTGCCCGCATGATGTTTCGAGATTAACAATTTTACTAACCAATACTGCTCTTCTTGATTGTTAGTGATCAAAGTTCTACTATCGGTATGAATCATAGTCGATCTCACCCTGGGGTAGTAGTTTCTTGCAACCTTTGGCTAATTATGGAGTATTTCAGACCTAATTAATGGTCTGGTTATGGTCGATGTGACTCAAGATTAACAAATACAATAATTAAATAAATTACATTAATAGACTTTTAGCGGCGCATTTCGTGAAAAGCGTCGGGAAAAATACTTATAGTGGCGCATTTCGCGAAATGCGCCGGGAGAAACACTTTCAGCGGTGCATTTCGTGAAATTCGCTGGCAAAAGTGCCTGAAAATTTTATAAATTCAATGTGCAATTATTATCGTTCTTATCCTGAGGTAGTAGTTTTTGACAACCTTAGCTAGTTGTGGGATATTTCCGATCTAATCAACGATTTGATTACGTCTGGGATGTTCCAAGATACACAATTTTACTAATAAAGATCGTTAAATTTGACTATTGATAGTTAAAGTTATGCTATAGATGTGAATCATAGTTGATCTCACCTTCGGACATTAGTTTCTTGCTACCAAAGCACAAATTATGAAGTATTTCAAACCTAATTAACAGTCTAGTTGTCCGTTGGATGTTCCTAGATAAACATTTTCACTAACAAGATTGTTCTTATTGAATGTTAGTGGTCAAAGTTCTGTTGTTGGTGTTAATCATATTCGATCTCAACCCGGGACAGTAGTTTCTTGCAACCTTGACAAATTATAGAGTGTTTCAGACCTAATCAACAATCTTATTTATCGCGGGATGTTCCAAGATTAACAATTTCACTAACCAAGATTGTTCTTGTTGACTGTTAGTTGTCAAAGTTCTATTATCGGTGTGAATCATAATCAATCTCACCTTGGGGTAGTAGTGTTTTGCAACCTTGGTTAATTATGGAATATTTCAGAACTAATTAATGGTGTAATTATGGCTGATGTGACTCAAGATTAACAATTACACTAATAGACTTTTAGTGGCGCATTTCGTGAAATGCGTCGGGAAAAGTACTTTTAGCGGCGCATTTCGCGAAATGCGTTGAAAAAAGTTGAGCGGAAAAATTCCCGCCTTGCCCATTTTGAAACTCATGTGGGAAAGACTTTTGCCGGCGCGTTTCACCTAACACGCCGGCAAAAGTCCACATTTTAATTATGGTAGTTGCGTTGACTTTTGCCAACGCGTTTCGTTGCGCCGGCAAAAGTTAAATTTGCGCTGACAAAAGTCTCATTAAATGAAACGATGTCGTTTTGAATTAGGGCAGCAGAGGCAACTTTTGCCGGTCCAATTTTTGACTTTTGCCGACTCAACTAAACGTTCCGGAAAAAGTCTTAGCGGTAAACATAGCCGCCCACCCCTTTTTCCTCATTTTGAAATTTTTACAGATTTTCCCTTTCTCCTTCACCCTCTCTCTCTACTCTCCCTTTCTCTGGTTTCATGGCCCTCTCCGCCCCTCTCCCACCCTTCTTCGCCTCTCTCCACCCTACGCACGACCTCCACCACCACCATCCATGGTATTATCTTTTAATTTTTATTTTATTTTAATGGTTTAAATATTTTTTTTTTTGCTAAGTTATTTTTTTTAGGGATTGCCAAGAGCCACTGTGAAGGATCTCCCAAGCACCTCTGCCCCTCTGCCGAGCCCCCACTGTAATTTTTTCTATATTTGTTATACTTTTTTTGTCGATTATATATTTTGTAATTTTTTTGTTAATGTATACTTTTCCTCTGTGTATATATGTATATATATACATTTTTTTTTAAAAATCATATTATTTGTGTAGGATATTTTTGTGTTATTAAAAAAATAGATATTGCATATATTTTTCTTAGGTATATATGTTTATGAAATTGTATTTTTTAGATAAATATGTGTATGTATGTGTTTGTATATGTTTTTTAAGATAAGTATGTGTATAGTTAATTTTGGTAGGAAATTATTATTTGTTATGTTTTTATTTTTTGCATGTTCTGGGAATATTTTGGATTTTTGTGTGTGATTTGGAGGTTTAAAATTTTTTTGGTAGTTAAAAATATAGATGTTATTCTGCCCAAATTTTTTTAGATTTGGGAAAATTAACATTAATTAGTCAAATACTTAATTATTATCCTTAATTATTTTCATCATTTTATTTAAAATAATGTATAAGTTTTAAGAAAAAAAAAACCCTTTTTTAACAATATATTATACATATTTTTTTATGTTAATTTTTTATTTAAATATTTAAAAATATAATTTTTATGTATTTTTTAGAATATGTAATAGAAAAAATATAAGCACAAGTTGAATTTTTTTTAACATATATTAATTTTTAAGAAAATGGCGGTACAAATCAAATTTTGGGGTGCAAAAATAATGACACTTAATTAAATAAATAAATCAGTTATATTTTAATTATTATGAAAAAAGTAAAAATAATAATTAATTTAATTAGTAAATAAATAATTTTAAAATAAAATTGTTATTACTTACTAATTAATAGGTTAATGTAACAAAAGTTTAAGTATAGTTAAATATAATTATAATTTAACTAAATAAATTAGTAAAAATTTAATTATAATTAATAAATAATTAAATGATTTTTTAAAATAATATTGTAATAATTAATAATCAACTAAATTGTTAAATGAATGTTTAATTGTAATATAATATTACTAATTTACTTATAAGGAAAAAAAATAAAATTGCATATGACATAATAATTTATTTTTGCATAACACATCATAATTTTATATCTGAAAAATAAGAAATCATAATTAAGTACATTTTCTTTGGTAATTATCACTACTACAAAACTATACTTAGGCAACACACGAGAGACAACAGTTTTTGTAGAACTGTTGTCTGGTATCAAAAATAGACATGGCACAACAGTAACTCTTCAACTGTCATGTCATGCAAATTAAAACTTACATGAGACAACAGCTCTAGTAAGACTATCGTAACATGTCTACTTTTAACACGAGACGACATTTCTACGAAAATTGATGTCTCAATTTTTTTAATCAAGTAGGGATAAAATTGTATTTTGTATTATAATTTAATATATTATATAAGGATATTCATAAAAAAAAGTATAAATTAATAATATGCAACATATAATAACTATTAGTCAAAAAATGAGTTTTTTTTAAAAAATAATTATTCAAATAATTGTATAATTTTATAATAATTTGTAATATTAATTGTTAATTCAATTAGTTAATATATATTTAATAAAAGAAGCTTTTTTTAAAATAAAAATTCATGAATGCTACTTATTATGATGTTATAATTTGGACTGTTTTACCACTTAATTACTATTTAGAGTGGACTTTATTCTTCATAAACTTGCTGATAATGACTGTCATCAGAAATATAATTATGGGAAAGAAAATGTTCTATCAAACCTATATTATATTATATTAATACTATTAATGCATGTGGTCTATTAAATTAAAAAGGATTCAGTATATATTAAAAAGGATCACATTGGTCTTTGCTTTTATGTGCTCAGGGGGTCATTAATTGGACACTAGTTGAAAATATTTGTATATGTTTAACAGATGGAGAGTTAGCTGCAATATATGCATTTAGAAAGGTTCTTTTATATGCAGTCTTTGTATTTTGATTGTGACAACCGTATGTAATTTTGTATTATATTTTATCTTGCTTTCTCCTCCAGCTTAAAATTTGAATTGGTACTTATTTTAATTTTCTTCTTGTAAACCAGTGTCATACAGCAGCAAGACCTGTGATATTGGAGTCTGTTATGCTGGCAAATTTGTAAATACCCACATAATTAGACAATTGTACCAGATTTTGCTACAAACTTAAATCATTAAAGCTAGCTATATAAATCTTGATCACAAAGAAAAACAAAATGTGATCACTTTAGCAATTTCAATTATAAAGATCTTGAGTACTGTGACAACTTGAGTTAATTCGATCTATGAAGGAAGGAAATAATCAAGGAAATAGCAAAATGTAATGTTAGATAGATGTATAGAGACAAGTGTAATGCTATAATAGAGGTTGGAAACAATTTTAAGAGAGGTTCCTTTATAATATTGTGAAAGCACAATATAAAACCTCAATTCTAAATTCTTGTAGTGTTTAATCATTTTTTAGCTTGAAATATGAATTTGGAACTTGACAAACATGAGCCAACCCTTTCCGTTATACTTCATCTTCTTTCATTTATATGAAATCTGTACATCCAAATGGTAGAACTAGTTAGGTTTGTCTCATTCAAACCAACTTAAAAAAAAATATCTAATATTTTACCTTCCAACATCAATATTTAAAACATGACGAATCTTGGGCCAATACTTGCCCGTCTCCCTCTGGCAAAATTTTTGTAGAATCCAACCACCATAAATTATCAACTTCTTTAGCGGAGTTGACTCAAGGAAGTCAGGCAACGTTTCCAAATTTGTGCATGAAGAGACTTCCAAGGTTTCAAGAGAAGGCATTATTTTCAAAGGGCCATTCATCTTCCAAGGTTTCAAGAGAAGGCAAATTTGTAAGTACCCACAGAATTAGACAATAGTACCAGATTTTGAGGACAGCCACGGGTTTTGCCAAGTATTTATGTAAATCTTGACTAATCTCTTATCTATTAATCTTGACAAAATCCTGTATTATACTATATTATATACTCATTAAGGTTGTAAGTTCTAAATGATCAATGACCTTAATTTTTATTTGTCTAGTAATCTTTAAGGTATTAATTTTATTTTGTAGGCTTTGGGTGGAAATATTAGCAAGGATCATTGCCAAGTGAATTAATTTGCTTGATTATTGTTAATTGCAAGAGGTATGGATGTTCTCTTATTTTTTTTTTATAAATATTATTATAAAAATATTAGAGAAGTTTGAATATCTTAAATATTCATCCATAGTGAAGTAGGTTCTGTGATTAAAATTGTGTGTTGCGGTGATAATGGAAGGTTAAGAACTTGTGTGTTTTAGTGAAGTAGTTTCTGGGAAATTTATTTGTCTGCTGCAGAGATATAAGGAAGAAACTTATTGTGTGTTGTTTGAATTGCTTGATTCTCTATTGACAGATGGTTAGGTCACTATTACAAGGGAAATGTTGCCCAAATTCATCTAGAATTATGTTTTATTTTATTATATTTAAATTATGTTGTGCTTGCATTGTTCTTGTTTGATTGGTATAGGGAAGCTCTGTCAAAATTTAAAGATGATGTTAGAGTGACACAAAATAGCGGTGTATGTATTGTTGCAAAAACTCTTCAATTTCCTTCAGCTCGTGATAAGAAACCATTTTATGGAGATATGAAATTTTATGGAGTCATTGAAGAAATATGGGAGCTTGATTATCGTGATTTTAGGATGGCAATGTTGAAATGCGATTGGGTAGAAGACAAGTATGTTATATCAGATGAGTTAGGATGTACTTTAGTGGATCTCAATAAAATAGGCCATAAGGAAGAATCATTTATATTAGCAAGTCAAGCAAAACAAGTATTCTATATTCAAGATCCATCAGATTCAAGATGGTCAATTGTACTTGCATCACAACCAAAACTCATAGGTGATGATGATGATGATGATGATTATGAGATTGGCGAACTTCAAACTTTTGAGAAAGAAATTGGAGATATCAATGAATTTGAGGGAATTGAATCAATAGTTGGACCATATGTTCAAAGAGATTGTGATGGAATTTGGATTGTAAGTTTGTATTTAAAATATATTTTCTTTTATCATTAGCACACTTGGTACGTAATTGAGACTAAAAGCCTTAATAACAAGAGATCCTAGGTTCGAACCTTCGAACCTGAGATCCTAGGTTTTAGTGGACTTCAATAATATCAATTTCAATTTCAACAACACCAATCGCAAAAATACTTAGATGACTTTAAAAAGTTAGAGCAATCCTTTGAGCAAAGACTACGTAGTCAAGCTGAACAATTTGAAGTAGAACGAAAATGAGAAAGAGAAGAACGAGAACAAGAACGAGAGTTATTTTTTACAAAGTTTACAAAATTAGCAAACCAAATTTCATCATTAAAAGGAAGTGAAGTGAGTTTGCCTACGATAGTTTCACGAACAAGTGAGACCCCTACACCAATGGAGGTGGTAAATGAGTCTTTATTTTCTTCAAAGGTATTTTATTCTTCACCTATTCATATTATTATTGTACAAAATATCTATTATAACATAAATATTATTTTTTCCTCGTCTTGAGCTCGTAGGATAATCAGAAGTCTAGATTATTGACAGAAAAAGGCGATACTGTTGCTATTGGACGAATAATGGCAACAAGCGGAAAAATTCATTGTGTTGACTTAAGAAAGGGTAACTATCGTGTGCAAGTGGATGAGTGCTGCAATGATGAGGCTAAACTCATTTTTCCTATTGGAGATGAGATTTCTTTAGTACGTCATGCTATCGGCCACTATGTTGAGTGGCCATCTCATCTGATCATTCCTTACGATTCAGATTTGGTAAGACATTGACAAGAAACTGTATTTAGTGATTGAATTATTTTTCATGACTAACATGTGTTACTTTCATGTTGAAGCTACCTAAGAAGAAAAAGAAGCAAAAAAGGAATGGTTCACGAATACCTAATGCCCCAATGACACAAGAGAAGTCTCATCCTTCCCAAAGACTTCCTAGTCAAAATGAAGTAGTGTCAATTAAAGATAGTGCCCCGATACTCTTCAAGATTCCTAGTGGGGTTCCTCGCTTTCTTAAGTGTCTATTAACTACCGTGAAGTATGTGGAGCCAAGTTTCATGATCAAATTTCCGATGGATTTTGAGATATTCGGCCATGAGAATAATTTATATATCTCACAAGAATATATAGTCCATGTTGGCTTAATGGAAGAGATTGGAGCATAATGTGTATCGTTATATATCAGGTATCAAATATTTTTAAAATAATTATGAGTTTGTTCATAACTTATTTTATAAATTTAACAGAGATATATTTTTTATGAGGATTTTATACTTCCAATTAGTGAAAAGAGAGATCAGTCACTTTTTTCGTTTTGTTGAGCCAATGTGGTTATCAAATGTTGGATCCACTGAAGAAGAACGAGTTGAATGGGTATCAAAGCGTATGATTGATTCAAATCCGGGTCAGATGTGGTTGTTGCCATATCATAAGGGGTAAGTTTTTTACTTTTAGTATTTTGTTAGTGAATATATATAATATTAATAATGAAATATTTTTGTGTTTATGTTAGAAAGCATTGGATGCTTATAATAATTGATTTTGATCACCAATTGTGCTATTTTTTGGATTCTCTTCACAATTTTCCACCAGATGAAATCAAATCTCTCATTTCTCGGTAAAAATCTAACCAATTAACTGCATACTCTTTAATTCATTTAAAATTAACATCTAAATGTTTATGTTATTATTATTTAGTGTCTTTCAACATTTACGCACAAGTAATGCAAAAACTAAGAAAGTAGCGTGGAGAACAGTTAAGTGTCCTCGTCAACCATTACAATCAGTACAATGTGGGTTCTATGTTATGAGGATGATGAAGGACTTCGTGACAAATGAGTTTTCAATGCGATGGCTAACTAGTAACGTAAGTGAAAATATTCATTATTAAAGTTCTAGCTTTACCTTAAGATTAAGTATATTAATTCAACTCATGCACTGAATTTTGTTTTAGTGTGGCGGGAAGAACTATTACACAAAGGATGAGATCAATGAAGTACGTGAAGAATTGGCACAATGCGTCATGGATTTGATGAGTACTACATAGGTCTACCCACTTTTGTTAACTTAGACTTTTAATGAGATATACTTACAATGTTAACTTAAACTTTCTTGAAGATATACACACTTTTGTTGTCCAACTATAGTTTACAATGCTTATATGAGTCATTTTGTAATTAACTTAAGACTCGTTATTTTAGATACTTAGTTCAAATTCTAGTATTTTATATTATTGTGATATATGTTTTGTTTTGTTCAGTTTGTTTGTATAAAAAGCATGATTTGTTTTGGGCGTAATACACTTTTTAAGAAAAAAACATCATAAGTCGGTTCTACTAAAACTGACAATAGATGTCTACACCATAAGTCGGTTGTGAACCGACATATCATGTTTTACACCAGAGGTCGGTGTACAGCTGACCTACCATGTCTTACACTAGAGGTCAGTTTGCAACCGACGTACCATGTCTTACACCAGATGTCAGTTTTCCACCGACGTACCATGTCTTACACTAGATGTCGGTTTGGCGCCAACTGATCTACCACGTTTTTACATCATAAGTCACTCCATGAAAAGTCAGTTCCCAACCGACTTATGAACATTCAGATGTCAGTTTTTAACCGACTTATCATGTAATTTTTGTAGTAGTGAAAACTAATTTTCTTTTTCTCTTTTGAAACTAATAACAACTATTTAAAAAAACGATTAGAAAAATTAATTAAAATTGAAATAAAACTTGTCGAAGTAGTAACTAATAATTTGTAATACTAAATTCTTTTAGTTAAAAATAGGTTATATATATTAATTTATCCAAATTTTTAATGTTTTTTTAAAATAAATTAGTTTAATTAAATTTATATCTTCTTATATAATTTAATAAATATAATTTTTAGTTGAAAATGAGTTATTTAAATCATAAAAAAAATTTAATATTAATTATTTCTTAAATTTTTATAATATTGTACTTTTAATAAATTATATATATTATATTAATAATATTTATTAAGATAAAAAGTTAACTAAAATTAAAAAATTAAAATTTTGATAAATAATAATACATGTTTTTATTTCTTTTTAAAACAAAAAATATTTTACATAAAAAAAGAAATATATATTTTAATACTATATAGGTAAATACTCATTTGGTACCCTGTATTTTATCAAAATATAATCTTGGTACCCTATGTTTTCAATAATACTCATTCGATACCTTGTAATTGCAAATCGTACATATTTGGTACTCTAAATTTAAATTTTGTCAACTTATTTTTTAAAAATTACCAAACTACCTTAAGTTATATTAATAATTAATTAAATATTATATTAAATTATTTATTAATAAAACACTAAAATATGAAACAAATAAGAAATATATTTTAATTCAAACAAAGTAAATTAAAATAAAAAAATGGTTTTCCTTTTCTCTCTCCCCTTCTTCCCCGTCGTCATCCCCGATACACTCTCTCTCTCTCTCACTCACTTCTTTTCTTCCTCAAGACCCCCAACTACTCCATCTTTCTCTCTCACTTTCTTTCTCCTTTCTTCTCTCTACTTCAACACCTCCAGTATAGACCCAGTCTCGAGACCCCCAACTGCATCTCTGCCCCTCCCTTTCCATTCTTTCATCTCTCTCAAATTGGTCTCCCTCTCTCTCTCTCTCTCTCTCTCCACTTTCTCTGCAAACTCTCTCTCTCTCTCTATCCTTTATCTACTTACCCTCACAGAGGGTCGTGGGTCGCGGACGGGGCTATGGACAGGGTTGGAGGGCTTGGGCTCGCGGAGGGTCGTGGGTGGCTTGGTCTTGCGGAGAGGTCATGGGTGGCTTGGTCTTGCGAAGAGGTCGTGGGTGACGGGGACGAGGTTTGGGTCTGGGCTCGTGGTCTTCCTTGTGCCAGATGCGGGCTCATTGGCGGGGATGGGTATTGGGAAAACGGGGGGGGGGGTGGGGGGGCTCGGGGGCCGCTCATCGACAAACGACGCAAACGATAGGGGGTCTTGGAAAAACGGCACAAACGACAGGCTCAGGGTCGTGGGTGGCTCGGTCTCGCGGAGGGGTGGGTGGCTCGGTCTCGCAGAGGGGTGTGGGTGGCTCGGTCTCGCAGAGGGGTCTTGGGTGGTGGCTCCACTACTATAAAACTGGACTTTCCCGACACCCAACCACGATAGTCAACTCTGTTGACTGTCATAATTGCTCGGCGTGACTCTACGCCGACAGTTAAAAACTGTAGGCATAGAAACCAACGCCGACAGTTAATAACTATCACCGTTGCTTTTGACTATCGCAATTGACCTCAACACCAACAGTTAATTTAAAAACAATGCCGATAGTTAAAAACTATCGCCATTGACCCCAACGCTGATAGTTAAAAAATATCGTCGTTGACCCCAACGCTGACAGTTAATTTAAGACCAATGTCAACAGTTAAAAATTGTCGCCATTGACCCCAATGCCGACAGTTAATAGAAACTCAATACCGACAGGCATAAACTATAGTCAAAATTCAATTAAAAAATATCTAAAAATATAATTAAAGAATAATATAATTTTAAAAATAAACTAAATTATGTAAATATATTTATAAAAATGATGTATTAATTACAATATTTATAAAATATTTTACTTTATTAATTGGATAAACTTTATAATAATTTTTTAAAAACTCTACAAGTTTATTAATTGTAATTTTGTTTTTATTATTATATTCTATTTTTAAAATTAGTTAATTATATTAGAAATAATTAGTAAAAAAGAGCATTAAAAAATGCTTTATATGTGAATAATAGATAATTTTCTTTTTAAAATAATTATATATGTTAACATTAAATTATTTTATTTGTAATGCCATATAATTTTTTTTAGTATTAGTATAATTTAATAAAAATGCTTAATATAGAAAAAATTATTAATTAATAATTTGTAATAAGTTAAAAATAAGTTATTTAAATAATTTACCAAATTTATTAATAATATCTAATATTATATATTAATAAATTATCCATTATATTATAAAAAAACAACTACTTATTAAGTTATTTTTTACATATTTTAAAAAACCTTGAAACTTTTATTTTTGAAATTAAAAAACCTAAAACTTTAACCTACTCTCCCACTCTCTTTCTCTCGTTATTTCTTTCTGCAGCCCCCTTCCTTCCCTCTCCATCTCTCAGCCCTGCTATCTCTGTTCTCTCTTAGCCTCAACCTCTCACCGTCTCTCCCTCCTGCAGGTTGACGACTAAGGATGGCGCGCGAATAATGGTGAGTTTCGATGACAAAAGATTTGAATGCGACTCGGCCAGCGTCGATGGGGACTCTAACTTTCAATGGGGTTGGCTGTAGAGTCCAAGAACTTTACTTAGCTAAGTTAGATAGTAGTATAATAGTAATAATAGTATTATCTTTATGACTGTGTATTTTTGGTTCAGACCGGGATTTAATTGGACACTCATAGTAACACTTGTAGATTTTCTAAGTTTAACCTATAGTTTAAGAATATTAATTTTAACCGAAGGTTTGATTAATATGACTGATATTGATAGTGATATTTATTATATTATAAGGTTTAGATAGACCCAATAAGATAGTAACACTTGTCATATGTATGATTATTAAGGAATTATTATTTTAATGATAAAATAAGAGAAATATAAGACTTAGTCTTCACCAAAATCTGATAGGAGCATGATAATTGTCACAATTTTATTTATTTGTGAGTTAGGTTGTAACTAGATTTTTCGTAACTTTAGGGTACTGTAACTTCCAACCTGTTTTTGACCTAGTTATATTAGGAATTTCGAAAAATATTATTTCTTAAAAGTTGTAGATAATGTAATTAGCTTTCTAACGGTATAAAGAGAGTCCAAATCGGAATTCTAGAGCTCCAGATATGTTGATTTTACTGAAGGGGAGTTTAGAGTTACGAGATTTAGGGAGTTAGAAGTTAGGATTCTATTTGTTTTTATTATTTTCAAAATCAAGCTTTGAATCCTTAAATCTCTCTGAAAAATTTGAACAATTCCTATGCCTTTGGCTGAAGGATATTCAAATATTTTCAATTAAATTTATTATTTTTATTCAAAGCCAAAAGAAGATTTTTATTCCTAGACCTCTATAAATAGGACCTAGCACCAAGCATTTTTCATTCATTCATCAAGCTAAGTTCAGAGGCTGGAAGTTGCTAGGTTATTGTGAGAGTGTAAACACTTGAGTTGGGGATTATAAGCTTGATCACTATAAGTTTACCAAACACTTGGGAAGTAAGGTTCTATTCACATTTCGGTTCAAGGTTTAGATTGATCATAGAAGTACTCAAGGTATCCCAAACTCCAGTCCATTTCGGTATTATTTTCTTTAAAGTTCTCATAGTCTTCTACTCAGTATTCTAAACCTTATTCCTATTCTTGGTTAGGAAATCTAAGTTCTTGAGCACAAGGTTTTTGGTAAGTATATTTTGATAGCATAGTTCCTTCATCACTTTCATCCCTTTTCTTCAATATACTCACCCTATTATAAATGGTTTTTAGGAGTGTTCCAAGGTCCCAAATCAGTTCTCATATCCCGGTTATTTTGGTAAGGAAAATAGGATAGGATTTATGTGTTATATGTTTTTATATGTTATCTTATGATTTTTATGTTATGAAATGTGTTATGATAAGTATGTTTGTAGACTTGGGCATATGACCCATATGACTAACAAGCCCCAAATAGATTATGGACATATGACTTGCTTAGCTAGCAAGCCCCAAATAGATTATGGGCATATGACTTGCTTAGCTAACAGGACCCCACTAATCTAATGGGCATATGACTTGTTTAGTTTATGGGACCCCAAGTAATAATGGCCATTATAGTATGTATGTGATATAAGTGTTATGTTATGTTCTTATTTTTTTTATGAAATTTATGTATATGGACTATGTGTTAGATTTTCCTTGCTGGGCATTAGGCTCACTCCTTTTTGTTTATATGTATAGGAAAGTAGTTCTAATGGCGAGAAAGGTTCTTGGAAGCTTGGAGAATGTGTATTGAGGCGGAATGGATTCAAGAGCCGAGCGTTTCGATTCGAGGATGTAGTTATTTGTTTTCTTATGGTTTTTATATGTATCTTTCCGCATTTTATTATATCTCTTTTTCAATTATCCTTATGTCTTGTTTTGGTTTTAAAACAATGGGATCCCATATCCTACTTGATATTTTATGTAAGTTTAACTTTTATTTTGACAAGTTTCTTAATAAAGTTATGGTCTTTTCACTTGTAAAGATTTATTAAGGATTAGTATTTATGTATAGTTTTCGTTAATGGTCCAAAAGTCTAGAGTAGTGGGTCATTACATTGGCAAAGCTGGGTTCGTGTAATGAAATGATAGGTAAGTCCCGTTTTGTTTTTGTTTTTGGGATCAATCAAAGTTGTGTAGAAGGATTTGAAGGGTATGAGCTGCGTATAAAGGGTTCAAGACTGAGTTTCTTTTTGGTATTTTTGTTTCTGGTTGAACAAAAACAGTGTTACTTACATCTCTGTCACTACAAGAAAAAACAGTATTCATAATACTTAAAAAGTGCTATCTGGGACTATTGATAGCACTTCTGAAAATGCTAACGTAGCCCATGTTATTAAAAGTCCAGTCTTTTCTATAACATTTTTTGAATGTTATGTTCGGTGTTATCTTAAACTATTCAATAACACATTTTTAGGTGCTATAATATTCAAATAATAACATTTAGATAGAGTTTTTGATTATAAATTTGAAGTTTAATCTTGTACTTTTTTCATAACACTTTTCAACTGTTACATTTGATTATTTTGATAACATTTTTAGTTTGTTATATTATATAAACCATAACGATTTTTTACGCTTATAATATGTTTTTAAATCATAACATATAGTAATAAAATTTTAAATTTTATTTTGATAAGTATACTTATATGGTTTTTTTTTAATTAAAAGATTTTCATTATTGTATTTTGATAAAAAAATTCAAAATTAATCATAAAATGTAATTCTCAATAGATTGATAAACCATAAGTATTACATTAAACAATAACTAATTCAAACCATGAATGTGTCTACTTCATGAGATCTTAGTTCTAACTTAAGTTTGAAAGCATAACATAATAAAGTTTTATAATCTTGAACAATTTTTACTTCAAAAATGAAAAATAGAAACATTACAAGATACACAAAAGTAAACCATGCGTGAAACTTGCTCCATCCTTCAATTCATCATCATTTGTGCACTTGTCTTTGTTGCGAGTCCATTTGTTTAGCTACAACAAAATTTAAATAAGTAATGCTTCAATTTAAAGTTATAGTAAACTAAAAGAGTACATAAAAAACGTTAATTACCTAATTATAACTTTATCAGCTGGCCATGCAATTATACTACCTACAGCATTTTCTATAGTAGACATAATTGTTGAAGGCCTCCACAGAAATGCATCATTCTTTCTCACAAGATCTATCCCCACTTTCATAGCATTAGGCCCAAGAGGAACATGGTGAACCTCATCCTTTGGGTCACTTGAGATAAAATAACCTTCTGCAATAATTTCTCCAGATCCAATCCAATCTAATATTTTGCATTTTGAGCCAAATGTGTGGTTCTTGACACTCTAACAATATATCAATATAACAAATTCAGCAGCAGTAAATGATTTTATATTGAATATTATATGTTTTAGATTTTATCATTTTCATATAATTAGTATCATAATTACCTGAGTGGAATGAACATGAGAATTTGATTGAACATTGACATTTGATTGCTCCTCGCTCTGAGAAGATGTATTCTATTTACAAGTAAGATAGAAAGACATGAATTCAACATCAAAATTAAAAAAATACAAAAGTAAAGACTAACCAAAAAATTAAACATGAATCTTAGTTATTATTGCAATTCAGCCACATGAAAATATAGTTTCAGCATCAAAATACTTACTTGATTTTTCATTAAAGAAACAATGAGTTGCTCCATGTGTTGCATTTTGTCGTTCAAATCTTTGCATTGACCTTCTATCTTTATCAAATGGTCATCTCTTTCTGACACAATTTGCAACTTTGACCGAGTAACTCCTCTTCCGAAAGCTCTCATGTATGAATTTTTTTCAGGACCAAGGAATTTTGTGAGGATGTCTTCATTAACACTTGTAGTTGAAGACATAGCAGGATCTTTCTTATATTCTTCAACCAAATCCTTCAAAAATAAATAGTATCAATAAATGTATTCAAACAAATGAGTAAGTTAAAACTAAAGTCACATGATTTTGAAAGGGCAAGGTGTATACAAAAGCTTCAGCCACTTCTGAATTTACTGGTTCGCCATTTTTCTTCTTATGTGCTTTGGTCCAAACATCAACTCTAGAAGGTGGTGTATTGGTTTCACTATGGTTCATCTATCAAAATAAGAAAATAAATTAAAAAAATATCTAAACCAAATTCTATAATAAAACAACTGTAAATATGTTTGGCTTTACCAATTCATCAATCAATCTTGCATAACCTTTGCGACTACAAGTGTGGGGTAGTTGCTTTGTCCGTATTTTTTTGAATTTCTCGCTTGTAGCCTAAGAATATAAAGTTAATAGAGACATTAAACTATAAATTTTAATCATAAATATATTTGGTTATAAGATGTTAAGAATAAAATACCTTAAACTCAGCACTATTTTTTTCCTTAACAAAACTTTTCCACTCATTCATAGATTTAATATTATCAGGCTTTAGTTTCAATCTTGCTTCTTCATTTGGTGCATTTTTTATTTTAGTAACTAGCCTTGATTTCGAAGCTCTCCAAAGATCTGCCATACTTTTGAATATATAGGTCTTTTGCCAATCTTTGTCAACCTTATATCTTGCCTAGTAAAATTAATAATAGGTTAGTATTAATGTAAATGAATTTCAACAAATTTCATGTTCAATGCATAAAACCTGAGTATATATACCTGAATAGATTTCCATAAGACCTCTTTCATTCCTAGAGGAATCTTCCTCCAATCTTTTATTGTTACTGGTACAATTTCTCTAACAAGTGCACCCAAAAATGAAGACAAAGATATTGATGTTGCACCTATTGGTTGTCCCTTGGAGTTAAACTTAACTTCCAAACGACCATCACTGTCTATTGCAATAGACTTCATTTTACTAGGGCCTCTAGTTCTCTTTTGGGTAATAGGTGCAACAAATTCTTCAGGTAGTTCTTGTTCGTCAGGCAAGTTTTCAACGATTGTGTCTGGCAAGTTTTCAACAATTGTTTCATTTGGGTTTTCTGGGATTTGTAGGCGTTGTGATTTTGTTGTGGCTGTTGGTGAGATGGCATGGTCATTTGAAGGACTAATTTCTACTTCAACCACTCTTTTAATAGGTCCCCTAGTGGCTGTCTTTGAAGCTAAGAATGGAGAAATTAGGTCATTAGTAGGTGGTCTCACTATTTTTTCAAGAGAGTCTATTGATTGTTCAACCTCAAATAGATTTTTAAGAGATCTCCTTGTCACAGGGGAGATGGGTACTTCTTCTTCATCAGAAGAGTCATTTCTTACAATCATTCTACGTGTATTTTTCTTTGGAGACACATCCTTAGTATATCTCTCTTCAACAACCTTATCCATTTCCAAATTTAGTCTAAAGCTCTTCCTCTTTTCATTGAGGAGTTTAACTAATTTTCCTGTAGGTATGTGTTTTGGCCTCTTTCCTTTTGTAGATGGAGGTGACATATCTTGTACTTGGCAAACTCTTTGACTAGTTTCTGATCAACCGTTTCTATAATTAGTAAGATTTTTGATGAGTTGCAAAAATCATATATAACAACATATTATCAATTATCACAAAAAAAACATATAATAAAAGTCAGAAAGAAAGAAATAAAGACATGTTTTCAAGAGTTCTTCACTAAAAATACACAAATAAGAAACAACCAATTAATGAGCTAAAGTATAAACTGAAATTTCCATTGATTACAACTTTGAATGTCAAGTGCAACATCTTCTACAATTTACAAAAAACACAACAAGAATCAAACTAATATACCCTCACAATCATCTCTAACATATTGTTCATCTTCCACTATATTATATAACCTAGATTCAGTAACTTCAGACATTACAGGCATGAATTCTTGCTCATCATAATTTTCCATGTCATAAAAACCTCTAGGGGGTGCCCTAATCACCACATACCAATTGGAAGAATCATGTTCTCTTGAGTAGAAGACTTGTTTAGCTTGTGAGGCTAAAATAAAAGGGTCTCTACCAACAGACCATTGACTTTGGTGTAGATTAACTAAAGTAAGACTATCCTCCACCCTAACACCGTTAGGGACATTTGCCCAATCACATTTGAAAATTGGAATCTGAACTATATAGTAATCTAACAAGATTATCTCCCTTATAACCCCATAGTATGAAACTAAATTAGGAACTTGAGATACATCTTTGGCACTAGATCTACACATAGTTGTAGCTTCAATTGAGACACCACTATTCTGTGTGGACTTCTCAATGTCATGTACATGGAATCTTTGACCACTGATAATATATCCAGTGTAAGAAGCAGCATGTTTTCTGGGTCCATATGCTAGCCATTTCAACAAATCAGTTTCATCACAAGTTGAGGAATGCATAGGAACCTATACAAATAATAGTATGGCATTGTTAATTTTCTTAATGATATTTAAAACAACTGATATGAACCAGTTAGTTTGCATTAATTTACCTTTTCCTTCATCCATGTTGAAAAAGTTTGTATATGTTTCTTCCAAAGTAATCCACTATTTCTCTCATATATTTTGTTTGTTTTTTTCAACTCCTCTAAGTGAATCCTAATTTATAGGACCAATGAGTTAGTATTACTACATTTTTAATAAAAAAAAAATAATTTCTAATATCAGACACTTACTCTAGAAAAGGCTCCACAACAGATGTATTTAACAGAATGTATCGATGTGCAATTTCTAACAACTCATCTGTCAATATAATTTCTTTCCTCCTAGAAATTGGACGACCTTCAAGTATCACATCATTTGACCACTCTTCATTTCGACCTTCTTTTGTGTTTAGTTCAATTGAATGGTCAGTGAATTCATTACAAAAGCTCACACACTCATCTGCAAGATAACACTCTGCAATACAACCTTCAGGCCTTGCTTGATTTCTGACATAATCTTTCAATATCTTCATGCGTCTATTAATCACACAATTGCTCATCATTAATATAATGTTCACATAAACTAATAAGAATAAACAAAACAATTAAGTCTTAGTGATTCACCTCTCAAATGGATACATCCATCGAAATTGAACTAGTCCACATAGTCGTGCTTCTCGTCCGATATGAACCACTAAGTGAATCATGACATCAAAAAATGATGGTGGAAAGAATCTCTCTAGTAAGCATAAAGTTTCAATAACATCATTTTCTAATGTCATTATGCTTTCTCTATCAAGAACACGTTGACATATTCGATTAAAGAACGTGCATAATCTTATTATAGCATCTCTTGGACCCAATGGCATCAATCCTTTTATAGCCACCGGTAGTAATTGTTGCATCAAAATGTGGCAATCGTGTGACTTAAGGCCCATGAGCTTGCATTGTTCCATTGAAACACAATTTCGAATATTTGAACTATATCCATCAGGTACTTTCAATGAGAACAACCTTTTACAAAATAATTCTTTCTCAAGCTTTGATAGTGTGTGTAAAGCTGCAGGAAGATAGGTTCTAGTCCCCTTCTCTTGTGGGTGTAATGCACTCCTAATACCCATATGTTGCAAATCCAAGCGAGCTTTTAGTCCATCTTTACTTTTTCCAGCAACATCTAGCAATGTATTACAGATGCTTTCACAAACATTTTTCTCTATGTGCATCACATCCAAATTGTGACGAACATACGATTCCTAAAAAAATTGCAAAAGAAATAACTAATGAAATTCCTCCAAAAACAATAATTTACACAAAAATTTTTTAGAGTAGTAAGAATGTGCTAACCTTCCAATAAGGTAACTGAAAAATTATGGATCGTTTTTTCCACATTTCTTTTGAATCATTTTGTTTCCTTTTCTTTGAAGTGGATTTTCCCCAAACATTCACAAAATCTTTAAGGTGTTCAGCAATTGTAGTCCCATTCATGATTCTTGGGGGATTTCCATGCTCAACTACTCCATCAAACCAACTTCTTTTACTCTGAAATGGATGGTCTTCTTTAAGAAATTTCCGATGACCTCGATATGAAAACTTCCCACTATGTTTTAGCCACTCTGAATGAGTACCATTACCACATAGGGGACAACTAAAACATCCCTTATTTTTACAACCAGCAAGGTTCCCGTATGCTGGAAAATCTTGGATTGTCCACATCAAAATAGCCCGCAACTTGAAATTTGTATTGTCCAATGCATCATGAGCATCAACACCCTCATTCCATAATAATTTCAAGTCCTCTACGAGGGGTTCTAAGTATATATCAATATCATTCCCAGGCTGTTTAGGTCCTGGAATTAACATTGATAATAAAATATTCTCCTGTTTCATGCACAACCATGGGGGTAAGTTGTACATGACCAACAAAACAGGCCAAACACTATACTTAGAACTTAAATTACTCAATGGGTTAAATCCATCTGTGGAAAGGCCAAGTCTAATATTTCTCTCTTCATTTGAAAATGATGGCCATTTATCATTGACTAACTCCCATGCTGCTGAATCCACTGGGTGACGCATTTTTCCATCGCAACTTTTATTGTTGTGATGCCATCTTAATTCCTTTGAAATTCTTTTAGACATGAACATCCGTTTCAACCTAGGGATTATAGGAAAGTACCTCAAAACTTTTGCTGGGACACCATGTCGAACCTTTTTAGTCAGCTTATCTGACATCCAACGTGAGGTTCCACATGTTGGACATTCTTGCAAGTTTTCTTTATCTTTTCTAAACAAACAGCAATCATTAACACACGCATGAATCTTTTCATATCCTAAATCAAATAATCGAAGAAATTTTCGAACCTCATACATAGACTTGGGGATCATATTATCTAAAGGAAACATATCATTCAAAACTCTTAACAATTCATCAAAACTTTTGTCAGACCATCCATTGGTAGTTTTAACCTTATACAATGCAACAATTGACGATAACTTAGTATATTTAGTGCATTGTGGATATAATGGAGTGTCTGCATCTTCTATTTTTTCCATAAAAGTGTTATCATGACCTTCTAGATGACTTTCAAAATCACAACCATCAATATTTGTAGCCCTAAACAAGTTGTAAGAATCAAATGTTTCCATTGTCTCTACATCATCATCTCTTGATAATTCTTCCCCATGATGAAACCAGATTTTGTATGTTGGATCAATCCCATAAATGACTAAGTGTTCATAGAAAATGTTAATACATTGGTGACTTAAGTTTCGACAAACTTTGCATGGACACAATAACTTTTCTGGATAACCAGCTAGCTTTTCTGACATTTCTACAAAATTCTTAGCGCCTTCTCTATACTCATCCGAGGCTCTACAATTCAAAGACAAGTTCATATTTATAATATATTAGTTACAAATACAGTAAGTTACTAATTTTACTAAGCTAGCACTAATTAAATCCCTAATTCTTATTACCTATTGAAGCGTAGCCAATTTTTATCCAACATGATCACCAATTTAGTTGTCCTGTTCTAACCAACAAAAAGCAAAATTTTGATAAGTCTATGTAATGGTAAATACAAAATTGTATCAACCAAAATATACTATATGATTTGATTTTTAAAATTACTTGATTTTGAGTTCAGAAATGAATTTAAGCTGTTTATTTAGTCTTATTGCTAAACTTGAGATAATTCTGGCATTTCCAATCCTCATCTCAAAGAAATATTATATATATTTATATATATATAAAGAGTATTGTCAGTTCAAGAATTTGATATCTATTTCAATATGGTAGTTTGAGGGAGCTTCTGATGAGGGAAATAAATGAGTTAGTATATGAGATACATTTACAAAACAACCAGGTGAGAAGTTCAAAAGCCCCAAAAGTGTCAACTGTAATTGTAGTCATGCATATTCTTATCATTGATTGAACCTAATAAAAAAGCACTCATTGCAATTCTTATCTGTTGCTTACTTTTGTTATAATAATAACAATAATACACTGTTCTTTTCTTCTTTAAATATAACGCCATTCAGATTTTAGATCATATATGCTAATCCGATATAGAAAACCACTGAGCTATCTAGCCATGCATGCACTTTTGGTAGTTTCTAGAGGACATTTTGGCATTAGTGTTATTCACGTGTCTTATATTTTATAAAGATACACTATGACTATGTATGTTTTGTATTCAGAAAACACAAGAGGAAAGAAAAAAAAACAGAGGCAGAATAATAAAAAGTTGTTTGATTGGTAGCCGAAAAAGTGGAAGAAAAAAGTTAAAGGGGTGTTGTTTGTTTTTTGGTTCATCAATCTATGGATAGGAAAGAAAAATGAAGGAACTTTTCTAATTTATTATTCATATAAACCCATTATTTAGTTCTGAATTTTATAACCATAAGTAATTAAAAGTACTAAAAAGCCTCAGTTTCCTTCTTTTTGTCTATTCTTTTTTCTATCCTACTTATTTTTTATTTATGGTTAAAAGTGATAAAATTTATGATGGTAAGGAGTTAGTATATGTTTGTCCAAGCCTCTTCTTTACTTCTATGGTATTTCATTATTTTCTCTCATTTTCCTACTTCTAAGTTACATTCTTCATCACTCCTCTCTCCCGCCAAACATACAGACTTTTCTCATCAACCAAACACTTTTCCTCTCATATTTTTTTTTTCATCCAAAACTACATTTCAATTCATATTGGTTTAACCCTGACTTAAGGGCATTAATGGGATCTACACACAGTGTACTTCTTACAGGCTTGCGGTTTATGAGGGCCAATTCGGGTCATGGTACTGTCAATTGCACATTCACCCCTTGCAAGTGATTATTTTGTCTCAACTGAACCCACATCATCTGATATATATCAGTATATCTACCAATCTTATATAGTTCAAAATTGTTGTCCCAGTGATTATAAAGTACTAGTTTATGTTTTTGAATAAGAGTTTCTGGAGGGAGGTTAAAATTTTGGTATCGATTCGATGAAATTTAATCCTCATCTGAGTTGATACAACTAAATAGATACATATTTTATCTGTACTAGTATTCTATTCTAATTCTATAATAGTTCTTTCTTATTTATCTCTACAAACTCCATTAGCAGCCTTCTGAAATAGGTGATGACTTTAATTATGCCAGCTTTGTGAGGGAGAAAAGATCTAAAAGATAAATGGAAGCTAGTTAAGTTATACTTGTACACACACACACAGCACATATCTTTATAAGATACACACAAAGAGTACCACCTTTTATGGCTTTGGATTCAATTCAATGGAGCAAAATCTGAATAATGGCACCCATATCGATATGAACTTCAAATTGACATACATAATCTAAACTAAATACAAAATGAGTTAAATTATACAATCCCCCATGAGATTTTAAAAATTATTGACCCTTCTCTTTAAATTTCATTTTATAATAAATCTATCTCTTAAGTCAACATACAATAAATAATAAATTTAAAAAATCATAAAGTTAATTACTTAATATGTATGTGTTTTTTATGGTCATTTAAGTCTGTTTTGTTATTATTTAATTTTACATTTTACAACTTTTCTGTCAGGATCTTTTTGGCTGCTTTCCTTATTAGTCTTTCAATTTTCTGGTTCAAGCAGTCACCAATTTTTAGTTCTCCCAACTTGGTATGTTTCTGATTTTATATGCAAATCTAAGACTTGTCATTATTATTGTAATAACAAAGATGCAAAGTATAAAAGGAGTTGTTTTAAGCAGTTATGGATTATGGTTTTAGTTCACCTTAAGATTTTTCAAGTTCACTTTATATTTAGTTGATTGATGACTAAATTTCTATGGTTTCGATTTTCCCCACATGGGTTTCGATTCTACTTTCAAATTTCTATGGTTTTTGAAGTTTATTAGATATACATCAAATAACTAACAGAAAATCAGAAAACATTCCAGCCATATTTATTAACCAACCATCAATCATTACCAATTCAAAATATTCAATCAACACACAAGTTTTCTTCCTTATCTCGCCGCAGCACACAAATTTCTCAGAACCTACTTCACTAATACACACAAGTTCTCAACCTTCCGTTATCACCGCAGCACACAATAATAATAATCTCAGAATCTACTTCACTATGGATGAATATCTAAGATATTCAAACTCCTCTAACACTTGCAAAGTATTTTAACAAAAATAGAAGAAAACATACCTCTTGCAAACTGCTGCAAATAAAGTTTCCTCCAATTCTGAATTTCTGAAAGAGTTAAAGAAATTTAGAAACTTGCGTAGAGAACCCAATAAATCAAAAAGTCATGTCACAATTATGTTCAACCATGTAAGTCGTAACTTTGCATGCTAACATATATGCACAAACTGTGAATGTGAGGAGCTTATATAAATTAAAAATATTCCATAAGCAAAATATATAAACTTAAATCATATGATTAGCTGAGTTTGATTTATTATATAATAATACTAAAATTTTAATAGAGTTTTGGGTTATTTGGATCAGATTATTACCGTCGTACTTAGTTTGCTCTGGTAATTGTATTATTGAAAATCTCCTTCGGCTGAACAAATAACTCTTCCTCCGGCATGTACTAAATTGCCCTGTATCAATCGTATGTTAAGAACACTAAAATTAAACAACAAGCATAAAATGCATATTTATATATATGTAATAATAGCCTTTATAAATTATAAAGTATATTACCATACAATATTCAAACAACTAGCTTAGTGACAGACATGATGAATTCCTCACAAGTGGCCTTCAGACTTTTCTCCAGTTCCTGCAAGAAAAAGTGTTACTGACAACTCGATAAATGTTGCAAAAACAAAAAGTGTACTGTGAATCCTGCTCTCAACCAAAATCAATCGACCTGTTCCTCTCTAGATGCTTCGTAATAGAGACTGCCTTCTTAATAAGATGGTACAGATCTTCAAGAATTTCAGGGGCAAGACCTAACAAACAAAACCAATTTTATAAAAACAAAGAAATCCAATCAACCAAGACATACAGATAAGACATCGCCCAACCAAAGGCTACATGCCCTTATCATTCAATAACCGTATTAAGACACTCAAACAAGAAAAACAACCAGCTCAATTACACTATAATCCCAATTACCCAAAATTAAACAAATGAAAAAACATAAAAATTAATTATTCCCTTCGCTCATTCACTTGTATCAGCATACATAAAATAATTTCTATTTAAGAAAGCCACATGTGGAATAATTAGAGTAAACATATCTTTCTAGTGTTGTTAGAAAGCTGGCTTATAAAGTTAGTTATGGTAGTTATATCCTACACATTGTATAAATGTTCTAGCTGTCTTATAAAGCTAGTTGGGTATTGTGAGGAAGAAAAAAAACTCAAGAGAAGAAGAGTGAAAACAGAGAAAAAAAGCTGAGATGTGATATTCATTCTTGCAAGGTTGAGTTCTGTAATGGTGTGTGTTCTTTCTTACTTTCTTTTCTGGTTTCTTGCTGTGATCATAAGGTGTTTGTGTGTGTTGTTCAATTTTGGTAGTGCAACAACAAACCAGAGTTTGGGGGCTGCGTGATCCTGAGGAGTCTATGCATTTGCAAGGAGACAGTACTAATCCTAGACAAGATGCTTAGCATGTCCTATTGTATTATGTACAGGCTTAGATCTAGCAGTGTTTGTCAAACTCAATATTATACTACACATTTCCATATATGGTTTTGTACTCTCATGTTTATGCGTGATCACAGTTATATTTTGTGAAGTTAACAACGACAGTATGAATCATTAACCAAGAGAGAAAAATAATGATTGTGCTTACAAAGAGAATTAACTTGGTTGATGAGCCACTTCCAAAATGTGCTTTTGCTAATATATAGATATAGACTTCCTCTTAAGCTACTAAACATCTAGTGATCAGGAGGCTGAACTTAATTATCAATGGAATGCACAATTTACTTAATGATTGGGCTTATTGAGTATGATAATTAGAGCCTACAAAGATAATAACTCAAGGGCAATTTTAATAACTATTCAATTTCCTCCTCTCTTTTTTTTCCAGCTAATTTTTTATTGTAGAGAATAGAGCATTGTTATTTATGTTTTATTGTTCCCATAAACTATTATAATGCATATAATACACTAGCGGTTAAGAATTATATTCTTTTTGCTATAATAAAATGGTTTAAATTGAGCAAAATAGATTGATAATATATCAAGAACAAACTAAACAAAGTACTTATAGATAGACTAGGGAAAGAACTTCTCGGAATAAATAAGGTGTTAAGGAAAAATCTTGGGAAAAATAATAATAATAGAAGTCCTGAAGAAACTCTCTCACAAAGCTAGTTCTCACAAAAGTCATTTTCAAGCATATCTTCATTACAATATTTTGCCATTCAGAACAGCTGTTATACATTCTCAATGTGCATAGAAGTGCCAAAAAAAAAAGCTTCAAACCAACTTTTTAAATCTGTTTTAGGGACAGTAAAAATTGAAAGTGGAAGTATACATTCCAAAAAACAATCACCATATTCCATTACACCAGTGGATTATATATTTAGATAGGAAATAACTAGGCTTAAAATACACACTATATAATGCATAATCCAAATGCAATGACAAATGATGCCAAAACAATTACTGTAGTTTCCGCTGTCTTTCTTACTAATTTTTTTGTATTTTTAATACTTGAATGGAGAAAAAGAGAAAATCTGGTAGAAAGAACTTCAATCTTGCACATGCCTACTGTTGGGTTTGTTTCACCAAATGTAGAGTCCAAGAACTTTACTTAGCTAATTGTTTAGTAGTGTTATAGTATGTTTAGTGTTATCTTTGTTACTGTGGATTTTTGGTTCAGACCGGGAATTATTTGGACACTCATAGTAGTACTTATAGATTTTCTAAGTTTAATCTATAGTTTAAGAATATTAAGTATAACCGAAGGTTTGATTAATGTAACTGATATTAAGGATTATATTTATTATATTATAAGGTTTAGACATCAACCAATAGGATTTTAAGCACATGTTATGAATGGTGATTAAGGATTAAGTATTTTTGAGGATTAAATTTAATAAGGAGTAAAGTTTGAATGTTATAGGGTCAGTCAGCAGCTTTGAAAACGTTGAGGGCTTAGTCAAGGCTGTTTACTCCATTCAAACTTAGCTAAAAATGTGTAATTTCGTGTTTAAATATTCAGCGTGTGCCGAAATATTGCAGCTATAGGGGGCGATATATCGCAGCACGTAAATACGGAAAACACGAAACGATGCACGGTCGCCTCGGGCATACTGGCCCAGGCAATATATTGCCTCCTCCAGTATGTTTTCAAACGTTTTTGAATTCATTTCCTTTCAGCCATTCAAACTCCTTCAACAGTCCAGCATCTTTTGAACGAGTCTTCAGCCTCTGCTGAACGATTATTCAAATGATTTTCACCTAAAAAGCCATTATTTTTATTCAAGTAAAATCAAGATACTTTCATTCCCAAACTCTATAAATAGGACCTAGTACCCAGCCATTTCTTCACCTTTTACTCTAAGTTCAGAAGCTGCTAGTGTTAAGTGAGTGTGAGAGTTTAAACACCTGGTTTGGGAAAATCATAAGCTTAAACATCATAAGCTTATCAAACACTTTGGGAAGTGAGGTTCGTTAGTATTTCGGTTGTGGTTAGATTGATCTTGCAAGTCTTTGAGGTAACCAAAACTCTAGTTCATTTCTGTATTATGTTATTTTCTTTCTCATAGTCTTCTACTCAATCTCTAACCTTAATCTCTATTTTGGTTAGGGAATCTAAGTTCTTGAGCACATAAGTTTCGGTAAGCATGTCTCTCAAATGGTTTAGTCTTCTCATTTCCTTTTCATCTCTTTCCTTCTTTCAACTCACTCTTGTTCATTATGGTTTTAGGAGTGTTCCAAAAAGTCCCAACTCAGTCCATTATATCTCGGTAACTTTGGTAAGGAAAATAGGCTAGAATCAATATGTTATGTGCTTATGTTATCTATATGTTTTATGTTATTAATGTATTATGATATGTATGTATGTTTGTAGGCTTGGGCATATGACCCATATGACTAACAAGACCCCAAATGGATTATGGGCATATGACCTACTTAGCTAGTAGGACCCCACTAATTCCATGGGCATATGCTTGTTTAGTCTATGGGACCCCAAGTAATAATGGCCATTATAATAAGTGTATGTTATATGTATTATGTTAAGTCTTTACGTTTCTTATAAAGTTATGTTTATGACTATGTGTTAGATTTTCCTTGCTGGGCATTAGGCTCATTCCTTTCTGTTTTATGTGCAAGAAAATAAGCTTTAGAGGCGGTAAGATTCGTGACGCTTAGAGGATGTGTATCGATGGTGAATGGAGTCAAGGGGCCGAGCGTTATTCGATTTGAGGATGTAGTCTCATTTTATGTTTTTATGGTTTTATGTGTATTTTCCGCTCCAATTATGTAATGTCTTTTATTTAAAATCATCTTTTGTTTTTAAAGACAATGGGATCCCATATCCTTATTAGAATTTTATTTATTTGTAAGTAACTCTTATTTTACAAGTTACTAAATAAAATTGTGGTATTTTCGTAAAAATGTAAGTTTATGTATAGTTTTGTTAATGGTCCAAATAGTCTAGATTAGTGGGTCATTACAGTTGGTATCAAAGCAAACGGTTCCTTCGCATGAAGTTCTCCCCGATACACATGCTCAAAGCTCCGAATCTGACCGCCAAGTAAGTGTTTAAGTTACAAGTTACAAGTTACTTTGTCTATGTGTATAGCTAACAACTTTAGTGTTTATGTTTCAGTTAAGAATGAACGGAGCCTTAACCTACCAAGATATCCGAGCCATTAAGGCCTTAAAAAGAATAAGGGAGCCAAGAAACACCGTAGGAGCCCTAGAAAGGATCACTCGAAGGTTGCTTTTGTTTCATCAAGAGATAGGTGGCCTTCAAGAGGCTAAACAAATAATGCTAAGATCAACGGAACAATATGTATTAGTAATTAGGTTGTTTAAGGATTTTCATTCTGTAATAGCAGCCTTAGAAGAAATATGGGAAGAAATGCGTGAGGAGGATGAATTGCCTTTAGCAATGAGATACTATTTCCTCTTAGTTAGGTTTACCGCAAAATTTGAGTTTCAGTTCACAAATGAGCAAAAGAATAGGATTCTCACCAACCTACCTATAGGACGTTTTGATGCTCATGACAATGATGATTATGAACAAATAGATGATGATATGCTAGATGACGGATAGGATGTAGAAGATCCCGATTTTTAGATTAGTAGTTTTTATTTGTTTTATTTACTTTTGATTGTAATAAGTGAAATTGTTTTTCCAAAGGAATAAACATGCTATTTGAATATCATGTGTGAGTTTGATTTTTATTTTCGCAATCATAATAAATACTAAATAAAATGAATAATGACTAAGTTTGGTGAGGGTGGATACAAATCAATGAACGTGGTTTCCTTATTGAGAGTTAGGGGGCCTTAGTAGTGGGAACGATTTTACTGATCCCAGCCCTCCCTCAATATGGTTAACTTTGGAACAAAGATAAGTTTCGAGCCTGAGAATTAAGTCATATAGGATGATTAGAAACACACTTAGAAAATAAAGATGACTTGTTTTTCTAAGTATAGAAACCCACTCTAATAATAAATAAAGACCTATATAATTTTTAATAAGAAGTCATAATAAATAGGTCCGAGATATGTTTGTTTTATAATAAGTTTTTGCCTTAGAGCCTATTAGGTCCAGTTCTAACATGTTTCTTTCAACTGTTAGAACTCTACTACGATGTCTCTCCGAAGATCCGCACGCACCAACGGAAATGCCGCTAACGATGTTCCAGCGACCAATGCGGTTCCACAAGTTCGCCGAAGGGGAGTACGTGCTACTGCTCGCCGCAACGCGCCGGCACAGCCAGCTGACAACACTGCAGAGATTTCCAGACTGCGACAGCAAGTCGAGGAACTTCTGCAGCAACAACGCCAACATGCTCAATCTCAGCCTCAGCCTCCGCCACAGCCGCAGCCGCAGCCACAGCAAATGGCCCCAGCACCCCAACAAGTTGGTCCGTATGGGGGATGGCCTATGACGAATTACGCTCCATATCCTGTACAGCACATGGAGCCAGTGTACGAGCGGTTCCGCAAGCAGCACGCTCCGAACTTCGAAGGGACTACGAACCCCTTTGAAGCAGAAGAATGGCTAAGGAATGTGGAGCCGATCCTAGCCCACATGAACCTCAGTAATGCTGACCGCATATCCTGTGTCTCGTCTTTACTCAAGAAAGATGCCAGGATATAGTGGGATTTGGTCCAGCAATCCCACGATGCTGCCACCATGACGTGGACCCGATTTGTGGAGCTCTTCCACAAGAAGTACTACAATTCAGCGGTACTTGCTACGAGAGTTGAGGAGTTCACCAATCTGAAGCAAGGGAATTTAACAGTGGCGGAATATGCTCGTCAGTTTGACCGCTTAGCCAAGTTTGCGGCAGAGTTAGTTCCAACCGATTATCTGAGGGTGAACAAATTCGTGAGAGGACTCCGACCAAAGATCGAGATGGGGGTAAAACTAGCGAACCCGGGAAACACTTCATATGCCGACGTTCTTGAGACGGCAATTGAAGTAGAAAGGTTGCAGGCCAACGTGAGCAAAAAAGAAGCCAGCAAGCCTGAACCTAGACAGCAGAGCATACCTCAGACCAGTCGGAACAACAATCAGCCCAGCAACAGTCAGTCCAACAACAACGGTAACGGACAGAAGAAAAGGCATCCTGACAACAAGCAAGCCGACAGTAATAAAAGGGCACGACCAAATAATGGGGGAAATAGGTCGGGCTACGTGGAATTCCCGCCATGTGCCAAATGTCAGAAGAAGCATCCTGGAGAATGCCGCGCCAACACTAAGGAGTGTTTCAACTGTGGTCAAGAAGGGATTCGTAAAAGAGATTGTCCTCAGCAAAAGCTAGAAGGAAAGAAGGATGAAAAGATGGTTCCTGCTCGGGTTTTTGCTTTAACCCAAGGAGAGGCGGATGCTAGCAACAAGGTGGTCACAGGTCAGGTTTCTATCCTCAATAACTTATGTCATGTATTATTTGATTCGGGTGCCACTCATTCGTATATTTCGTTAGGAATGATAGAAAAACTAGACAAACCTAGTGAAAGATTTAGAACTAGGTTTGTAACCGAGTTGCCTTCGGGCAAAGTAGTTCTATCATCACGAATAGTACGAGGCGTACCGATCAAGATTGAGGACATAGAACTAGAAGGAGACCTGATAGAGCTGGTGATCAAGGACTTTGACGTAATCCTAGGCATGGATTGGCTAGCATGGCATGGCGCAACGATCGACTGCAGACGCAAGAAGGTAATGTTCGAGACTCCTGACGGCCAGAGACGATGCTTCATGGGACAAGCTTTAGGACTATGCACCCCATTAGTGTCATCTCTCAAAGCTCAGAGAATGATGGAGAAAGGATGCCAAGCATTCTTAGCCAGCATAACGAACGTGGAAAGGGAGACGCCGCTTAAGGTTGGAGATGTTCGGGTTATACAAGAATTTTCAGAAGTATTTCCCGATGACTTGCCAGGATTGCCGCCAACTAGAGAAATAGATTTCACGATAGAATTAGTACCCGGCACCGAGCCTATCTCTAAGGCACCATACCAGATGGCACCTACGGAACTCAAGGAGTTAAAGACGCATCTACAAGAACTCCTAGACTTGGGTTTCATTAGGCCAAGCCATTCACCATGGGGAGCTCTGGTACTATTCGTGAAGAAGAAGGACGGAAGTATGCGTATGTGCATAGACTACCGCGAGCTGAATAAAGTAACAATTAAGAACAAATACCCGCTACCTCGGATTGATGATTTGTTTGATCAACTCTGAGGCGCGACCGTATTTTCTAAAATCGATTTACGGTCTGGGTATCATCAGCTCAAGGTAAAGGGAGAAGATATCCCTAAGACAGCCTTTAGGACTCGTTATGGACATTACGAGTTCTTGGTTATGTCTTTTGGTCTTACTAACGCGCCAGCCGCGTTTATGGACTTAATGAATAGGGTCTTCAAAGACTACTTGGATAAATTCGTCGTTGTGTTCATCGACGACATTTTAATTTACTCCAAGGATGAAGTAGAGCACGAGGAACACTTGAGGACGATTTTGACGCGATTGAAGGAGCACCAACTCTACGCGAAGTTCAAGAAATGCGAGTTTTGGCTCTCACAAGTGGCGTTCCTCGGGCACATCATATCGAAAGACGGAGTTGCAGTAGATCCATCGAAGGTAGAGGCCGTGAAGGATTGGCCTAGACCAAAAAACGCGTCGGAAGTAAGAAGCTTCTTAGGGCTAGCAGGTTACTATAGAAAGTTCGTAGAGGGCTTTTCTAAGATAGCCACTCCACTCACCAACCTGACCCGGAAGCAACAAAAGTTTAACTGGAATGATAAGTGTGAGGAAAGCTTCCAGTTGCTTAAGGATAAGCTTTGCTCAACACCAGTACTTAGTGTCCCAACACCCAACGACAAGTTCGTTGTCTACTGTGATGCATCAAAGTTAGGATTGGGATGCGTACTGATGCAAAATGACAAGGTGATAGCCTATGCCTCACGTCAGTTGAAGGAGTATGAACAACGCTATCCAACTCACGATATGGAGTTGGCAGCGATGGTCTTTGCATTAAAAATCTAGCTCCATTATCTTTACGGAGAACGGTGCGAGATTTATACGGACCACAAAAGTTTAAAATACTTCTTTACTCAGAAGGAGCTTAACATGAGGCAGTGCCGGTGGTTGGAATTAGTAAAGGATTACGACTGCGAAATCCTATACCACCCAGGGAAAGCGAATGTAGTTGCCGATGCACTTAGCTGGAAAAGTTATGGGAACTTAGCAGCCTTATCCGGGATAGAAAAGCCACTACAGCAGGAGCTTATCAGTGCTGGAATAGAAATGGTTGTAGGCAAGCTTGCTAACTTGTCTATCCAATCAAATCTGCTAGAGGACATACGGAATTGTCAGAGACGTGATGAATCTCTAGCAGCACACGTGGATGCAGTCAGAGAAGGCAAGACTACAGATTTCTCAATATCCAGTCAAGGTTTATTGAGATATAAGGATCGGGTATGCGTGCCAGACGATCAGAGTATTAAGAAGACGATCCTAGAAGAAGCGCACAGCACCTCGTACTCAGTTCATCCAGGGTCTACCAAGATGACTCATGACATCAAGGCAGTCTATTGATGGTCAGGGATGAAGAAGGAGATAGCGGAGTACGTATCTAAGTGTCTGGTATGCCAGCAAGTGAAAGCGGAGCATCAGCGGCCTGCAGGATTATTGCAACCGCTTAGCATACCGGAATGGAAGTGGGACGATATAGCCATGGACTTCGTGACGGGTCTGCCAAAGACGAATAAGCAGCATGATTCCGCTTGGATAGTCATAGATAGACTAACCAAGTCGGCTCATTTTCTGCCTGTTAAGACTTCATATTCGGCAGACCAATATGCAGACATCTACATCCAAGAGATTGTACGATTACATGGAATCCCCAAGACGATAGTATCAGATAGAGGATCAGTATTTACGTCAAGATTTTGGAGAAGCTTACAACAAGCTATGGGTACTAAGTTAAGCCTTAGTACATCTTTCCATCCTCAGACAGATGGGCAGTCTGAGCGTACGATTCAGATCTTAGAGGATATGCTACGCGCATGTGTACTTGATTTTGGAGGATCATGGAACAAGTACTTACCACTGATCGAGTTCTCGTACAACAACAGCTACCAGTCGACGATCGAGATGGAACCTTATGAGTTGCTATATGGAAGAAGGTGCCGATCACCGTTGCACTGGGACGAGGTAGGAGAAAGGCAACTTCTAGGGCCCGAAGCTGTTAGACAAGCACAAGAAGCAGTAACGCTTATTAGACAGTGTATGCTTGCTGCTCAAAGCCGTCAGAAGAGCTATGAGGATACCAAGCAACGCGATGTGGAGTTCCAAGTTGGAGATCAAGTCTTCCTGAAGATATCTCCTATGAAGGGTGTCAAGCGGTTCAGGAAGAAAGGCAAGCTCAGTCCCCGATTCATAGGTCCTTTTGAGATATTGGACAAAGTGGGACCAGTTGCATATAGACTAGCCCTACCGCCAGCACTAGCCGATAGTCACAACGTCTTCCACATTTCGATGCTGCGCAAATATGTGTCAGACCCATCTCACGTCCTCAAGTACGATACCATAGCGCTCCAGAAAGACTTAAGTTACGAGGAACGACCGGTTAGCATCCTAGATAGGGGGATGAAGCAGTTACGGTCCAAGAGCTTTCCTATAGTTAAAGTCCTATGGAGCAATAGTTCTGAACGCGAGGCAACGTGGGAGTTGGAAGAGGACATGCAAGGCCGGTATCCGGAGTTATTTGGTAAGTAAATTTCGAGGACGAAATTGTTTTTAGTAGGGGAGAATTGTAGAGTCCAAGAACTTTACTTAGCTAATTGTTTAGTAGTGTTATAGTATGTTTAGTGTTATCTTTGTTACTATGGATTTTTGGTTCAGACCGGGAATTATTTGGACACTCATAGTAGTACTTATAGATTTTCTAAGTTTAATCTATAGTTTAAGAATATTAAGTATAACCTAAGGTTTGATTAATGTAACTGATATTAAGGATTATATTTATTATATTATAAGGTTTAGACATCAACCAATAGGATTTTAAGCACATGTTATGAATGGTGATTAAGGATTAAGTATTTTTTAGGATTAAATTTAATAAGGAGTAAAGTTTGAATGTTATAGGGTCAGTCAGCAGCTTTGAAAACGTTGAGGGCTTAGTCAAGGCTGTTTACTCCATTCAAACTTAGCTAAAAATATGTAATTTCGTGTTTAAATATTCAGCGTGTGCCGATATATCACAGCTATAGGGGGCGATATATCGCAGCACGTAAATACGGAAAACACGAAACGATGCACAGTCGCCTCGGGCATACTGGCCCAGGCAATATATCGCCTCCTCCAGTATGTTTTCAAACGTTTTTGAATTCATTTCCTTTCAGCCATTCAAACTCCTTCAACAGTCCAGCATCTTTTGAACGAGTCTTCAGCCTCTGCTGAACGATTATTCAAATGATTTTCACCTAAAAAGCCATTATTTTTATTCAAGTAAAATCAAGATACTTTCATTCCCAAACTCTATAAATAGGACCTAGTACCCAGCCATTTCTTCACCTTTTACTCTAAGTTCAGAAGCTGCTAGTGTTAAGTGAGTGTGAGAGTTTAAACACCTGGTTTGGGAAAATCATAAGCTTAAACATCATAAGCTTATCAAACACTTTGGGAAGTGAGGTTCGTTAGTATTTCGGTTGTGGTTAGATTGATCTTGCAAGTCTTTGAGGTAACCAAAACTCTAGTTCATTTCTGTATTATGTTATTTTCTTTCTCATAGTCTTCTACTCAATCTCTAACCTTAATCTCTATTTTGGTTAGGGAATCTAAGTTCTTGAGCACATAAGTTTTGGTAAGCATGTCTCTCAAATGGTTTAGTCTTCTCATTTCCTTTTCATCTCTTTCCTTCTTTCAACTCACTCTTGTTCATTATGGTTTTAGGAGTGTTCCAAAAAGTCCCAACTCAGTCCATTATATCCCGGTAACTTTGGTAAGGAAAATAGGCTAGAATCAATATGTTATGTGCTTATGTTATCTATATGTTTTATGTTATTAATGTATTATGATATGTATGTATGTTTGTAGGCTTGGGCATATGACCCATATGACTAACAAGACCCCAAATGGATTATGGGCATATGAACTACTTAGCTAGTAGGACCCCACTAATTCCATGGGCATATGCTTGTTTAGTCTATGGGACCCCAAGTAATAATGGCCATTATAATAAGTGTATGTTATATGTATTATGTTAAGTCTTTACGTTTCTTATAAAGTTATGTTTATGACTATGTGTTAGATTTTCCTTGCTGGGCATTAGGCTCATTCCTTTCTGTTTTATGTGCAAGAAAATAAGCTTTAGAGGCGGTAAGATTCGTGACGCTTAGAGGATGTGTATCGATGGTGAATGGAGTCAAGGGGCCGAGCGCTATTCGATTCGAGGATGTAGTCTCATTTTATGTTTTTATGGTTTTATGTGTATTTTCCGCTCCAATTATGTAATGTCTTTTATTTAAAATCATCTTTTGTTTTTAAAGACAATGGGATCCCATATCCTTATTAGAATTTTATTTATTTGTAAGTAACTCTTATTTTACAAGTTACTAAATAAAATTGTGGTATTTTCGTAAAAATGTAAGTTTATGTATAGTTTTGTTAATGGTCCAAATAGTCTAGATTAGTGGGTCATTACACCAAATCCCAACAACTTTAACTATTTCATTTAAACCTCCAATTGTTTTCAAACAGTTCTTTTTTTTTTTGGGCAACTAATTCAAATAAGGCTAAGGCCCATATATATATATAAATATAAATAAGCTTCTTCTCATTAAAAAAATAGAGACAGGTGAGAAGATTTTCAGCTGAAGAAATATTTTATCAAGGGCTTTATAGAGAGAGAAAAGAGTACAAGAGAGAAAAAGTATTGGGTTTCTAGGTTTTGTTATAAGCCTCACTACTGTTAGAAAGTGTTGTGCTTGGTTTGAGTGTTGAGAGAAAGCACTTGTGAGATTGTTTGAGAGATATGCTGCCATTACTCGATTGTGATATGTACTCTTACTGTTGCTGAATAATAAATCTAAGATAGATATTCTTAAACTGGATGTAAGCCGAGATATCTTGGTTGAATCAGTATAAAACTCTGTGTTCTTTCTTTGTTTTATTTTTTTGTTAAGTTTTCTATGTGTTTGTTAATATTACTCTGATATTGTTATTAAGTAACAAAGTTTCAGGATCTTGAAACTGGAAAACAAAGGGTTTTCCTTCAAAATCAGACACAGGTTTCATGATCAAGGATAGAAGATCAAGATCCTAACATTTATGCAGCAAGAAAGTCCAAGAACTCATCCAAGAAAGCATGTCAACAATGGCTAAATTTGAACTTGAAAAATTTGATGGAACCGGTGACTTCTCTCTATGGCAGGAGAGCCTGAAAGGCATCTTGGTACACCAGAAAGTGGCCAAAATGGTCGGAGATGCAAAGATCTTAGATGGGAAAAAGGTTGAGGAGATTGCTAAAATGGAGGAGATGGCTTACCACACCACAATTATGTACCTATCAAATAGTGTGAGAAGGAAATTAACTACCGAGACAACAGCAACATTAGGCACAGTTTAGTCAATATTGATTTAAACTTTTATGGTTCACGTTTGAATTCATTTTCTAATACATTTGAAGCTATTCTGATGGTGGTTGAGTTATATTACTTCAGTTCCAAATGTAAACATATCAAATGCAACAATATCTATATGCAACTTTTAGTTCCAAATATTTTTGAGGTGTATATTGTTGTTAAAATACAATTCTTTAGGAATTGCTTGCCAGTTTGCTTTTTTTTTTTAAGTTATACATTTTATTTTCTCTTCTAAAAAGATGCCATGTAGACATTGAGTGGCCATATGGATGATCAATGCTAAGAATTTTTAGGCTTTTATTTTTCGTATTAAATCATGAATAGCTTTCAAAAGTTAAGTGGCAGGGTACATTAGTCCAAACAATTTATTCAACAACCTGAATACTAGTAGAAATCATGCTTCAAAAAATATTGTATTTTCAATTTGACCCTTTCTGTATCGGCTACAAAACAAGTAACATACCTTGTACATTTTTTCTTTGGTCATCTCTAGATTCCAAATATGAAGGGCTATGTCAGTGACAACTTTTCACTATTTTTATAGAACTGTTTTTTTTTAATCAAGTGTGTATCTCTTCTATAGAGCTACGTGTAGCTACCATCATGTAATTCCGATCATATTTATCCACTACTGCTTCTCTATACTTCTAAATTTCACTACTGCTTCAAGCATTGCAAGCTTCCTCCAATTTTTTATTTTCTGTAATGTATACTTTATTTTTTAATATATCAATACTTTTCTTGATTAAGATACATGAAAACTCAAATTTAAATTCTCTTTCTTATTTACTTTTTACATAATAATATAATAGTAATAGTAATTGTACTGATTTGATTTGAAGTTGTAGATACTAATTATTTTTCAGTATGGAAGAAGATAAGAAAGAAAATATTAACTTTTTTTGGCAAGATTAGAACTAAACAGAGTTCTAAATAAATTTAAGAATTTAAAAAAAAATTATATACTTGTATGTATATACGTATTACACACTAAAAAATAATAACAGCATAAATAGTTGCAAGTGAATCACAAACCTTCTTAGAATCTATTTGACTTTCCAAAACTCTGGGTGATAAGGTCCTCGCCAGGGAAGAAGATCTAGACCAATCAAATAGAGAGGCTTGACCTCTAAGTAGCCGTCTTAAATGATCCTGGAAATACAAAATACAGTTCAACAACAATTGAGACCTTCCTTCCATTATATGAAATTTTTAGTTAAGAATAGCAGCAAAAGGTTTAGCTCTGGAGGAACTAACCAGCAAATGAGAGAAGTCAAGTTCCTTGTGTGTCACTGAAAACTCAATATCGAAAGGTGCAATCTGGGGATGGAAACTGAAAACTCTCACTTTAGAAATCGAAAGCTCCAGTATTTTTTTTTTAAATGAACTTTATAAGAAAATCTAACAACGATTGACTAATAGCAGAGCAATACCAGCCACGATCGAAAGAGAGTGAAAGAGACTCCTCGTCGCTGAGGCGATCGGTGAACACAACAACTGTCCAGACGGAGAGGCAGAGAGACGCGACTCTGGAGCGAGTCTTCGTGAGGCAGAGACTTCGGTGAGGGCGGAGAGACTTCGGTGAGGGCGGAGAGAATTCGTGAGGGCGGAGGCAGAGATGAGTTGAGGGCGGAGAGGGCGGTGAGTCTTCGTAACTTAGAGAAAGGCTTGAGAAAATCTGAGAGAAAGGGAATTTTGGCATAAATTCATTTTGCCGCCTGGGATTTTAGTCATATGGCACCAAAAATTTTAATCCCCACTTCCGTGTTAATTTTAATCCCCCATTAATAATAGCATTTTTAAAAATATGCTATTCTTTAATGTAATATATACTCAATATTGTTGTAGTGTGTGTTATTAATTCTGGATCGTCTTTGTTGAGGAAATATCTTCTCATTTCTCGGAATTATTTTCTTCTTTGACAAAGGATTACTTGCCATGGGAAATGTAAGTTAGTCTGAAATGTAGTAGTTTTCGTTCCTAGTAGCCTTCTTCTTTGTTTGTATGTGTATTCCTTTTTCTTTTTGCTTATTGTTCACTTTTATTTTTTATATATTGAAAGGTATTGTCTTAACATTGCGTCATTTCTTGGTGGTACTTAATCAGATACTCTTCTTCTCAGGGATGACTCTTACAATAGGACTAAAGTCCTCTATGCAATTCTTCATGAAACCTCAAAATTTCAAGGTTTTAGTTATTTAATCTCTTTTCTCGTACATTCGTAGTTCTTGTATGAAAATCTCTTTTTCACACCTGCTCTCTGTTTGTTGATTGTACAGGGAACAATTTCATTTGGTCTTGGCTTTTTCTTGGTAGTTATAGGCTGGCCATTTGTGGCAGGATTTTGGAAGCATATGGGTTCATTGTACTCTTCAGGTTTATTGGATATTCACTTTCATGATTTTTATAGTAATCTATATATTCTCTCCTTTGAAGTTTGATGATTGCAACTATCTTGCAGTGGTTTATGGCCTACACTAGCTGTTACACCCAAATTTCAAGCCATAAGAATTGTGACCTTGAAAGGTTGGATCCGTAATGAACTCGTAAAGTCCGGGGAAGTCTGAAGTCTAGACATCAAGCCTGTGGGGGAGAGACAACCTCGAAGTGGTAGCCTCGGGATCCTCACGAGCTCGAAAGATAGAACCAGAAGTCCGTCTCTCCACGGAATGATCTCGGATTAGGACTCCGAGCCTGACACACACATGAGTTCGAAGTCATGTGATCTCGGGAAGATGCTATAGCTCGAGAGCCAATAAGAGACCTGGGTGAATACGGCCTTGGCAATAGAAGATAATAGTTTTGAATATCTTTACAGAATCATTAATAAGAGACGTGGTCTACATTTATTGCTATAAATCCCCTATAATCAAGGGATATTATTTGTACAGTTATATGCCCCCTGATCTTCAGGGGACGTTTCCTTGTATAGCAGATTGCAGGTTTTTAATGCCATTTAATTTATTTGTATATACAGAGTAACTTCCCGAATTATGTGGGATAGTATTTTGAAACCTTCTCTATAAATAGAGAGGTCATGCACGATTGTAGAGGACCGAACTTTTGTGATCTTGAGAGAAAACTCTGGAGAATTCATTCCTGAAGGATTTTTAGAGATAATCTTAAGTCTTAATAAAAAAAGACTCGTGGACTAGGCAGATTTGACTGCTGAACCATGTAAAAAATCTTGTTTGTGTTATCATATTTTTATTGGCCATAACTAATTATTGTTTTCGTGCTCTTCTTTCACTGTTGACGAAAAACGGCGTCAACACTAGTTGTTCTACAGAGGATACCTATACTTGGGTGGTTCCTACAACAGCCGTATATTAGATCGGTATGTTTACAATGAAACCAATACTTCTCTTTCCATTTCTCTTATCAAGGAATTTATTTTCTATTAACCATCTATGCCAGTTCATTTAGATCTAAAGTAAAATTATGTTGTCTATTTAGAACATGATTTACTTTAGGTTTAGCCGGGGAAATCTCTTGGTCATCTTCTTATTTGTACCAAACAGACAAAAGTTACCTGTGTTAAAGGAAAATGACTTACAAATATGAAGAGAAGTCTGAATTAGTAATGCATATTATTTTATGATCGCTATGAATTATCGTAAGTTCTATATAAGGTTTTTTTTAGTCTGCTCGTTGCATTACGATAGCATAAATAATGTGAGTTATTAATCTTCACCCACAACTATTTCTTTCTATTAGTAGCATTGTATTATTCACGAGTTATTATTAAGTTGTGTTTTATGTGTGAATCATTTGTCAAGTGGTTGTTTTCATCTAGTTTTCCTGTATTCATTATTTTTAGTAATAATACAAGATGGATGTTTTTATTTTTGCTGCTTTATTATTATTTTTTTTATAGAAAATATAGTGAACTAATAGTTGTGTTGAGAATCGGTGTCCCATTCTTTTAGTTTAGGTTTGATGATTGCATGTAGTGACTTTTTGTATGAACTTGCATAATATTTAGTTAACCATATTGGACTATTAGAAATTTGTTTGATTGAATTTGCATGTTGGAATGTGACAGTCAGAATCCTGTGATCCGTAAGGGGAAAGACTGGGTAAGCTGTGCAATCCCACACCGTCTGGAGAAGGTCAAGTGTAATGATTCTAAGACTGTGTAGGTATGGGACTACACAGTTGAAGAGGGCTTAAATGGATTGATGGGTACTATCTATATCAGGAAGGTGCATTTTCTTTTCGGTAGCCCATCACTTAAGAACTCCAAAGTTAAGCGTGCTTGGCCTGGAGTAATCTAGGGATGGGTGACCTCCTGGGAAGTTTTCCTAGGAAGTGTGCAAGTGAGGAATAAGCACGCTGGAAAGACTTGTGTTGGTTTGTAGGGCCAGTAGTCATTCCAGAAAGCAACCATAGTGATGTGGGGCGTCACATAATGGTATTAGAGTCTTGACCCAACCGGAAGTGTGGCCGACGAGGACGTTGGGCCCGTGAGGAGGGGTGATTGTGACAGTCAGAATCCTGTGATCCGTATGGGGAAAGACTGGGTAAGCTGTGCAATCCCACACCGCCTGGGGAAGGTCAAGTGTAATGATTCTAAGACTGTGTAGGTATGGGACTACACAGTTGAAGATGGCTCAAATGGATTGATGGGTACTACCTATATCAGGATGGTGCATCTTCTTTTCGGTAGCCCATCACTTGAGAACTCCAAAGTTAAGCGTGCTTGGCCCGGAGTAATCTAGGGATGGGTGACCTCCTTGGAAGTTTTCCTAGGAAGTGTGCAAGTGAGGACAAAGCACGCTGGAAAGACTTGTGTTGGTTTGTAGGGCCAGTAGTCATTCCAGAAAGCATCCATAGTGATGTGGGGCGTCACATGGAAGTATGATAATCAATGATTCATGAAATAAGTAATGCGAGATTGAATTATTATACAGTTGAATATGAAGGTTGTATTGAGATACAGACTTATTAAGTATGTGTTTATGTGTGAAAGAATGAAAATATATTACCTAATTTTGAATTAAGTACACTACTATAAAATCAATTTTGGCTGGACCATGATGGATTTTTTCTCTTCTCATTTGTTTTTGGCTTTTACTTGGATCTTTAATGGTTTTTGTTTTTTTTAATATGTGTGCTGGTGTGTACGTGTGAACTTTACTATGTTTGGCTATATGGAGACCTTTCAAGGACATTATTGGCTCCTAGAGTTGGAAAAGGATAAACAATCATCACCTAGCAATTACATAGTAAAATATTTATATATATATAGAGAGAGAGAGAGAGATGGAGAGAGATATTTAGTAAAATAGTCAATTGTCCTCATCAAACATCGTCATTAGAGTGTGGTTTTTATATCATGGATGATGAAGGGCTATTGCTTGAATGAGACACTCATACGATGGCTAACTAGTAATTTAAGTGTATTTATAATTATTGAATTACAATTATATTGAATTTAATTTTTGACTTACTTTTTAATTTTATGTTTTGTAGTGTGGTGAGAAGAATATAGATACACTTGGCGAAATTAATGAAACTCGAAATGAATGGGCGGCCAAGCTTCTTGAGCGGATGAGTCATAACTAGAGTAAATTTTGAAATCAGAATTAAAAAGTATACTAATTGTAGTTTTTAGTTAGCACTTACATAGTTATTGCAAGTGCATATTTTGATATTGTAATTTTTAGATTTGGAACATACTGAGTTTTATTGATTTTGTCTGCTAGTTGATTCTGTCTGAACTATGTTGTAATTACACAGAAAATTATGAATGAATATAGTGGTTGAAAATAGAGAAATGAAAAAAATTTCCATATTCTACATGGGACATCGGTCTCCAAAAAATCATCGTCTTATGCATTGCAGGAGGATGACGCTTGAGTAGGAACTATGTGGGAGGATGACGCTTGAGTAGGAACTATCGTCTCATTTACTTTAGTGGATGATGCTAGCACAGAAATTGTCGTCTCCTGTACCACAAGAGACAACATTTGTATATGAACCATTGTCTCATGTATGACAAGAGATGACACTTTTATTTAAACCGTCATTTCATGTTTCACATGGCATGACATTGCATGAGACGACGATATTAGAACCGACGTACGAAAGTCCATACGACGGTTTAAAACCATCGTACCATGTCAATTTTGTAGTAGTGTATAAATATTTATTTTTGCAAATATTATTCTCACCTAATGATAATTAGGCAGACAAAGAGGTCATTAAATTATGACTATCATTTCTCTCAATTTAAGATAATTATTAATGTTTTCTCAATTATTTTGGTTGAAGATATGGAGCGACAGAAGCTGGATGAGTGCTAGGAATCATTGGTCACCAGTTATTATGAAGATGACGATGACGATGGTGCATCTGCCAAAGGCGAGGATGATGAGTACAACACTACCCATTTGTAGACATTTTTTCTTTTATATTATTACAACACTACTTTAATATTTTTATGTTTAGTGGCGACAATTAACATTAATAATTATAATTTATTTTTTAATTATTACAAATGAATTTTTTTAAAATAAATTAATATGATTACTAAATGAATTAAAAATTAGTAGAGAATTAATTCAATATAAATTAAGATTATTAAATAAAAATATTTAAATAATTTATAAAATATTTTATTTCATATTTTATAAAAATATTTAAATATTTCATATTTTACATAAAAATTATTAAATAAAAATATTTAAATATTTCATATTTTATTTTAATTTTATACAAATAAATATATATATTACTTTTCTTGTCGCAAAATTGCGTCGGCGAAAGACTTTATTGGTAAAAATAAATAGACTTTTGTCGCGCGCAAAATTGCGCTGCCAAAAGTCTTACCCTTTGCTGATGCAATTTTATGTCGCTAAAAAGTGTCACTTTTGCCTGCGTGATTTTGCGTCGACAAAGGATAAGATTTTTGCTGGCGCAATTATTTTCACAATTTCGTGCAAACATTTTTCCTCGGGGTGATTGTTATTTTGCCATCGCATTTTTGCGTTGGTAAAAGTACTTTTGCCGACGCATTTTGTTTTGCGTCGACAAAAGTCTCATTACCGACATAATTTCGTAGTCAGCATTTGCCGACGCAAAAATGCGTCGGCAAATCCCATACGACTTTTGCCGACGCAAAAACGCACCGGCAAAAGTGACGTTTTTTGTAGTGTGGGAAGAGTCGAAAAAAAAACAAAAAATTATCTTAATAATATACACTTGAATATATATGTGCAGAGGGAAATGGAATGGAAAGTATCAGAAAAAAAAAACAAATTAATGAAGAAGAAGAAGAAGAAGAAGAAGTAAATCAGAAAAAAAAAATTAAAAACAAGAAGTGAGGGAGGGAGAATATACCTTGCGCCAACTGAGGGAGGGAGAAATGGGAGTATGAGCTGAAGAATGGTCTCTCTATTTGGGATTTCTTCAAGAGCTGAAGAATGGTCTCTCTGTTTGGGGGTTTCGGTTTGGGTCTTAAAGAAAGGGAGATGACCAAAGCTGCCCAAGAAAAAAACTGAGAAAATGAAGCAAATGAAGAAAAAATTGAGGGTTTCTTTGGGTTTCAGATTTGGGTTTTGTGCGTTTTCTGCCTTTGGGTTTTTAGCTTTAGGGATTTACAAAGGAAGAGAGAGAGAGGCAAAAGTGTGAGATAGGTGGAGGGAAATGAAATATTTTTGGGGGTATTTTGTTTTGATTCGCGCGAAAAAATTAGGGAAAGCTAGTCACATGCCTGTAAGTACTTCTAGCGACGAAATTTTCAAAGTCATCGCTAGAATTGTGGTCGCTAGAAATCTTTATTTTTGTAGTGTATATAGTAAACTGCATATATCACTACAACATTAAAGGCATTAGTAGCTGTAAGATCCGCCGCGAATAATATGACACCTTGCCGCTAATGACAATTACCGGTGGGATTCCACTGCTAATAACACTTATTAGCGACGGGCTGACATACCCGCGACTACTGTATGTATGATTCATACTATTAATTATCTGCGGCTATTAGCTGCATACCACTTATAATTTTTTTAATTTTATATTATTCTTTTTAATATTAATTTATTTAAATTAATATTCATCAAATTTAAATATTTTTAAAACTAACGGATAATAAATTTTAATAAAATAGCAAATTAATTAATTTAAACATAACTAACATTAAAATTAATTTATAATTTTAATATTTATCAAACTTACTAATACTGCTATTGTTATAATAAATAATTACACTGTTAATTTAATCAAAATACATAAACTAATAACTAAATATAATCATTAAGGTCAATTTGGTAATTTTCCTCCATCTTCAACATTCTACTGTGGTAGTGGTTGTGGCGGTGGCTATGTATGTGACGGTGAAGGAATATAAGGCTGTTGTGAAGATCGTCCAAGCGTGAGGTCCCCAAACTGATCCCGATGCTATGGGTGTATCGAGGTGGATAAAAAGTTGCTCCTGTTGCTACAACCCGTCCCCAAACTCTCCATATCTAAAAAATGGTTGTTATGGCGAGGAACCCCCAAGTTCACCATACCTAGAAAATGGTTGTTGCTGTGACGAACCTCCAACCTCACCACACATAAGATTAGGTTGCGAATGTTGCATCGATCCTCTCCTTGAAATTCGGTAAATTTAAAAGTAGAGCGGAGTTAAAATAAATTATTTATTTTTAATAAATATATTTTATAATTATTCTAAAATTAAATTGTTTTTATATTTATAATTACCAAATTAAAAAATATAACTTAATAATTGTAAAATAAATTAAATTTATTTATAATAATTACATTTATATTAAACAACCATAACTTATTTATTTTTAATAATTTTAATAAACACTAACATTTTTTTATTACTATTAATTTTATTACTATGATTAAATTTAGTTTATTTAAGATTATAAATTACACATTGATACATTCAAAACAAATGAACTTTGAATTCTAGCATACCACTCAACTATACTAGTTTAAATCATACTAATATTCTTTTGTAAAATTAAGCACTTATAATGTCCATTAAGTTTACTTTTTCTGAAAAATTTATTTAATATTTCAGCAGCAACAACAATATAGCATTAATACATATACTCAAAGTTTATACTTATTTTTTCCATTCATACATATAATGTCTTTGAAATAGATTAAATTTTATTTAAAATATATATAATTAGTTGAGAAAATATATCATATTAATAAATAAATAAAATATTATAACTTTTTTTTGGCACATCATCACTATAAACAATCGGAAAAATTACAAATATATAACTTTTTTTTGGCACATCATCACGATACCACTGCACCACCCGAAAACAAAAGAAAGTTGACTTACTTTGCTATTAGGAGGAGTGGTGTGGCTATAGGAGATTGTTTGGAGCAGTGGAGGAGTGTTGTGGCCACGTATAGGGAACCCGTACCACTGCACCACCGGAAAAAAAATGAAAAGGAAAGAAAAATGAAAATGCATTTAGATAAGAACTGTAAACATACCTGACCGGAGAAGAGAATTGTTGCAAATAAAATTTCTTTCAGAGAAGAGAATTTCTTTCGGATAAGAACTGTAAAATTTCTTTCGGAGAAGAGAAGAGACACGGACGAGGGGCTGTGCAATTTTTTAAACATATATATGCATAAGTATTAGTGACAGGACCTGCTTGTATTATTTTTTTCCCGCCGCTAATACCGCTAATAATAGTATTAGCGGCGGGTAGTTTACCTCTAATAAAAAGTGTTACCTGCTGTTAATAATTCTAAAATTAAAGCCCGGTTATTTTCCCGAGCATTTACTTTAGTGTATTAGCGGACTATCCGCCACTAATAATAGTAAGTCCGCTGCTAATAAAATTATTTAAAAAAAATTTACACATTATTAGCGGGTCAGATAACCTGTACACTACTGGCGGGCTCAGTCCGCCTCTAATTACAACAATTCTAATATTAAATTTTCTTGTAGTGTGTATGTGATTACATAGTATCATTTGTTGGTGATTTTTTTTAAAAATATATATTTTATACTGGTGAATTACTTTAATTGAGTAGTTTCTACCCTCATCCTTCCAAGAAAACATTCTAGGAGGAGTTTAATTTTCTTCCCTTTTGTCAACGTACCAACTATAAGAAAAAAATTCATTTCCTGATTTTCTCTATCTTTTTCTTTTCTCATGTTTTCTCAAAATTTTCCTTTCCTTGTCCAAATCCAAACTTCAAACAAAAGCCTTATAATATTTTCCCATTTGATGTTATTATTATTAACCACATTTCGTATTTTGTAATCAGTTGACAATAAAGAAAACGTATTCAAGTATTTAATAATCAATCTTAATAATTTTTTTATAAAAAAAAATTGCAAAGGGAAACCCCTCTTATAATATATAGGTAAAAATTAAAAAGTCAACAAATATTAAAAAAATGTAAATGATCGAAACATGACAAATAAAGAGAATCTTCAACTATATAGGCCTTGTCAAAGTAAAAAATATTGCACGAAAAATATGATAAGTAGAAGCCTAGCAATCAATTCTTTAATGTTTATCCGCTTTGGCTTGCACAAGGTGCGCTCTTTCAATCATTGCATCTACTTGGAATGTCTCACTCATGATTATACCCCTATGAGTGTGAATCTTATGTAATCCCTAACTAATAATAACAGTTTTGGAATCTCCCATTTTATAATCAAGGAATTGTCCAACCACAAATTTATTCATCCCAGCATGCTCAGATTTATATTTTAGATCTAGAGACTCCCACAATTCATTTGCCGTCTTCTTTTTCATGATAAATTTCGTACAATAATTTTCTAAACCTTTCATTACATGGTTACGACAAAGAAAATCAGATTTAATCAAATCTTTAATAACATTAATGACTTGGCGGATATCATCCTCATTTTCTTTGAGCTTTTGTTCATCATCAGTCATAAATCTCACAAGATTCATGGTAGTAAAATAGAACAACATCTTCTGCTACCATATTTTGAAATTCTATTCGTTGAATTTATCAGGTCTTTCCCTAAAGCTCAAAGGATGGTTCGTGGGAATCAAAGCTTGAACCATATTGGAATGAGCTTGAACTGCCAGAACTAGGGTCTCACCTATCATATTATTGTATTCCCACCACTTTTGTTTGTTTCAATTGTCATATTGCTTGACATCACACAACCAAAAGTGTTAATTTCCTATTATAAATTTCACGTGGAATTCTGAATTGTACTAGTAAGATTATTCATAGGAAAACTAGAAAGAGTAAAAAATTCAACCATTCATGGTCTAACCTCTCGTTGATTATTTCTTTTGAGTAATTATTCAATCCCATGTTACAAATACCTCTACTAGATAATTTTCAAAGAAGACTAGCTGCAACATTCAATTCTCAAGCGAGTCTGGAGGGGTCACAAATGGTCTTACTTAAAACCCAGCTTCATCGACATAAGTTCTCTAGTAAGATTTTGTTTAAATTTAAACGAATTTTTCACAATCACAATATATCACCAAAATATATCCAAATCACATAGAACAATTTAAAATATAAACAATATCATTATCTCACAAATCATAGATAGTTATATATATATATATATATATCATTACACAATAGATATATTAATGATTATAAAAACATAAAATATATTTCACATTCAAAATATTATATTTTTATTTATAGTTATAATAAAAATTAGCTAATAATTTATAGTTTGAAGGATTTCCACCGCGCCTTTTTATTCGTGTACTTGTAATTTAGGCATATAAGCCTTATTTATAGGCTTCATTTTGAGAGAATAAATTCCCACATGTTTTCAGTCACTTTCTTTCTAACAGTTATTATATAATACGATTTACGGGTTATTTTTTTAAAATATTTTACTCTGGCATGGTGAATTCCTTAAAGTAGTTTCTATATTCATCTCCTTCCAAAGAAAACTTTCTAGAATGATTTTTTTTTTTTTGTCATCCCTCTTGTATCAACTTACCAAATATAAGAAAAGAATTAATTTCCTATTTGTTTTCATCTTTTTCTTTCTTTTCCAAACTCCAAAAAAAAGCCTTGTTATTTTCCCATTTGATGTTATTATAATTAACCATTTGATATTTCGTAATGATTTGAAAATAATTTTTAATAGAAGAAAAAATCATGGCAAAGCAAAAAGAAACCCCTCTTATAATATATAGATAAAAAAAAGTCAACAAATATAAAATATCTATAAATCATCGAATACAAGACATATAAAGAGAAGCTTCAAGTATATAGGATGTAAAAATAAAAAAATATTACATGAAAACTATGACAAGTAGTCCCACTATATATATAAAATTCCTAAACCAAAATATTGTAATAAAAAAAAATGGAATTCTTCAATTGTTTTTTTATACTTTTTGTTATTCTTTTTATCATCTAAACATTTACTCAGTCGTATATATGCCTGTTGAATCTATTAACAATTAGCATATATATATATATATGGAAGACAACCAATGATAGATCTTAAGAAGATGAGCTAGCTAGTCACAACTGGATAATTGTTAATCGAAAATAATAAACTCTATGATTTATTTTTTCCTATAAATAAGAGACACTATGCATTGATATCTCTACTACTATTGCTTAGTTTCTTAAAGAGAGTGCAAAGTGAATTATAAGAAAAAAGCCAAAGAAACAAAACCCTAATCACACTCAGAAAAATATAATGGGATTAAGGTCAAACGAAATTGATAGGAGCATGCTGGAGAAAGGAGATCACATTTACAGTTACCGAAAAGCACACATACATGCCCTTCATGGTCCGTACATCATATATATATATATATATCTTATAGTTGAGTGTATAATATAGTTGTTAGTGGCTTCTTGGTTTTCTTTATCTGTTGAGACTATATTCTCTTCTTGGTTTTCTTTATCTGTTGGTTGTTACCGATTACTGTTATAAATAGCCTTTATATATTCTTTGTTTTCTTTTCTCTCGATCTGTTTCTTCTTTCTCAATTTCATTACAAAATATTTTGACCTATTACTACTGTTCACAGGAATATATCCTCAAAAGTAGCATTTGTGGAAACAAACACTCTTTTTTTTTTCAATTGGACTAGAAAATATACCACCTCGAGTACCTTTAGGATAGCCTAGAAACAAGCAAACCTCAGTTCGCGATTCTAGCTTTCCTTTCTTTTTCCTCAGGACATAAACAAGATACCCCCAAATTCCATAATGACGTAAATCAGGTTCACGACTGTTATCCCCAAAATTTCAGTTCGATGATGTGGTAATCAGAAGTGGCAGGTGGCAGTGCATGATGATCAAGCGGATCATCAAGCGGCACATTAATGGTCAATAAATATGTTGACCAAGGGAAGTGCAAAGGTTAGAAAATGACCTATGGAGTTGTGATATCACTGGTCGGAAGATGGTTTTACCTAGTCAGGAAATAATTCACCTGACCGGATAGGAATTTAACTGGTCAGGAGGGAGTCTTACCCGACCAAACACATCAGAAGGGCAGTTTATCCGACCAAGTAAGGATTTAACTGGTCAGGAAACAATTTACCCGACTGGATAAGAATTTTTTCTGGTCAGGAGGGAGTCTTACCCAACCAGACACATCACACTCAGAAAAAAGCCAAAGAAATATAATGGGATTAAGGTCAAACGAAATTGATAGGAGCATGCTGGAGAAAGGAGATCACATTTACAGTTACCGAAAAGCACACATACATGCCCTTCATGGTCCGTACATCATATATATATATATATATATCTTATAGTTGAGTGTATAATATAGTTGTTAGTGGCTTCTTGGTTTTCTTTATCTGTTGAGACTATATTCTCTTCTTGGTTTTCTTTATCTGTTGGTTGTTACCGATTACTGTTATAAATAGCCTTTATATATTCTTTGTTTTCTTTTCTCTCGATCTGTTTCTTCTTTCTCAATTTCATTACAAAATATTTTGACCTATTACTACTGTTCACAGGAGAAGATCGGGTGGTCCACTACAAGAGTAGCAGTGGAGAAGAGAAAGACTTAAACAATGAACCCTGCCAAAGGTGTGGATATAAGCCAAGCAAGAACAGAGGAGTGGTGAAGTCGTGCTTGGACTGTTTCATTCAAGGCCACCGTCTGCACCGGTTCGAGTACGGCGTCTCCAAAGCCCACTACGTCGCCAAACGATCTGGAACATGCTACACGGGGTCGTGCACCGACCCAGATTATGTCGTTGAGAGAGCAAATAAGATGCTAAACGACAGTAATAGTAGCAACACGACAATAAGCAGTGATCGCGATGAGTTGTACGCCGTTTTCGACCAAAAATGCGTGTGCTTTGCGGTGATATGCATGACCGGGAGTTCGAAGAGCGCACAAGCGGTGGCTGCCAAGTCTAAGCTGAAGATGTCAGTGAAGGGTTTTGCGTTGGGATTACAGATGGTTATGGTCTTCCTTGGAATACAAGATGGTATAGAGCTGATGAGCCGTGAGATCGACGAGAACGACGGAGGAGTTGATACTTATGATGAGGATGCCCAAGGCCTCGGAGTGGATAATAATACTGGTTAATTGAAAAGAAATCTTATTTTAGGTTTTTTTAACATACAGATTGTGTTTTAAGTTTATTTATTTTTAGGTTTTAATTAATAAGTTATAAATCATAAATGTTTTAACTAAAAGAAAATTGGGTATTTACTTACATATATGTGTAAGTAAAATTTAATTATGTGTAAGGAAATTTTTTTATTTGCACATAGAATAAGGGTAGATATGTGTAAGCAATATTGTGCAGGTATGGTTATATGAGTAGGTAAACATTTACTAAAGGATCATATGACATGGCTTGTGGCTATGACATGGCCGGTGATGTAGTTGGTGATGTGGCAATGAGATGGTGATGATGTGGCAATGACATTGTTAGAGATGTGGAAAACGACATGTCATGTGTCAAAATAAAACAATGGCACATGTAATAATTTGTGTAAGTAAATATGTATTATGTGTAAAGAAAATTTAAATTATGCGTGATTAAAACATAAATTATGCGTATGTAAAATATATTTATATGTATGTAAAATTTAAATTATGTGTAAGTAAAACATAAATTATATAAATAAAACTTAAATTATGTTTAGGTGAAAAGATGTGTAACTAAAAAAAAATTGTGTAAGTAAAATATTTTTATGTGTAAGAATATTTAAATTCTATTTAATTTTAAAAAAATTTAATATTAAAATTATTTTGAAATAACTAACAATATCTTATCTTTTTAAAAAAACTAACAATATTTATTATAAAATGACTCATCTGATTAATTTTTAAAACTCGACAATCATTACAATCACCAAAACACATATTCTAAGTGTCACAATAATATCTAAAGACCAATATAGTAAGTTGTCATAGTAATATTTAAAGCACATGTATATACCAAGTATCCTAGCTAGTAGTCTCTAAAACACATACTACAAGTTATCATGATACTCAGAAAACTCTTGAGAGAGAACACCATGTGTATGAGCGTGCCCCAACTTCATATCAGACACAGACGTGCAATGTCTTGAATGTGGCATTAAGACCCTTCAGAACCTCTTGAAGCTGCTCATGTAACTCATCACATGTCCAACGTCTACAACCACTTGAATCAATCTCAAAGTGGTTGTGGAAGCAGGTGAGTGCCCTCACCCTTGCGGCCGAACAAAATTCCGCCCAAGAACACTCTCTTGCTCTGCAGTTGCACAAAAATGAAGAGAAGCGAAAAATGAAAAAAAAAAATCAACTATAAAAGAGATCTTCCATGTATTAATAACAGTGAATAAAATAATAATCATAATCCTTCTTGTGAAGGAAAAAAATCAATACGGGAATATTTAATGTTCACAGAATTCAATTAACTTTGGTCATATTTACCTGCGCTTGAATTTCAATTTTTTGGCTAAAGGAAAATTCTTGGATTGATGTAGTTAGAGGAGAAAAATGTCTAATACCATCCAACAATGAGCTTAAAACCTCTGTTTGGCCCTGAAAAATGTAAATGAGAATATGACATTTGCCCTTTTGCTTATATAGAAATGATAAAAGTTTTATATTTAATAACATTTAAACTCAAATAAATATAGTCAAATTCAAAGCTTCCTAAAGTAGAAAACAAAAATAATAACACAATTGATCTAAAACTGCTCTAAAAAGACTCCGAAAGGAAGATTATATAGGCCTCTATGTATACTGTTAGCTGCTCTGCATAAGAGCAATAAATCAACCAGCAAGGTGAAGGGCTAGAAGACCCCAAACTCCAGCAGCTAAGATTGTTTAAAACAGAGAGTTCAATAAAAATGTTAATCACATAAAAACTTGAAACCACGATATACTTATAGAAAGAAAAAGCTCACCAGCTACATGGCACTGGAACAAAGGGTCTCATATTTTGTCATCCACTCATAGAAATCAAAGGCAGTGCGATATACAGGAAAATCTGAAGAAAACAGATTAACATGCATTGAAAAATTTGTTTCTAGATTGAATTTTGCATAAACCATGAAAGTGTGTAATAAGCTCTTTTGAGTGTGATTATTTTGGTAACTGCAAAAAAACAAAATAAGAAGCCATATTGATTTAACACCTCAAAATCTTGTAATAATACCTTGATTCCACATTATCACGCACTCATAACTATCCCTACACTTGATTAAAGTCTTGTACAATATTTGTTTGCCTTTCAAACTATAACCAAAATTTTAAGTTTATAATATAACTTTACCTTTTTCATAGCATAAGTCTATGGATGAATTTCTAGCATGTTGAAAAAATGCGACAAAGTCAGAATCGACTCTTCCAAGGCTGGTGACCTGCATTACAGAGTGGATTTTTACACGACTAAGAAGCATAGCACATATAATATAATTGAAAAAAAACCCAAAGAATTTAAAATATTAAGTAAAAAAAAAATAGTGTAGAGAAAGCTCTTACAGCAATGGGGGAACTACAACAGAAATTGGTTAAGCTCAACTGGAATGGAAGAATGACCGCCACCTAGGGTTTAGAAAGGGAATCGAAAGAATTTAAAGCAAGATAAGAAATCGATGTTGATTCAGAATCGAAGGAAGACCTGGTTTGGAATCTTGATAAGGCATGGTATTTGATGGAGGAGAATACAGTGGCGATTGATGAGGAAACTTGTCTTCCAGTGAAACAAAAATGAAAATGAACTTGGGGTGTCACTGATGAAGAAAATAAAATCCCTGTCTAAGGAGGACGTAAAATGAAAAGGCAAAAAGTATGAAGAGAAAAAGAGAATTTCTGAGTGTTCAGAACGCCTGCAAATATTGTCTAAAATAAATTTACTTTTATTTTTTTCAGAACTCCCGCCAGAATTTCGTGCCCCGTGCATATAATAATGTGCCTGTATTATCTTTAAATTTTGTGCGGATGTGCTTAGTGTGCCTCTAAAAATTTGATATGCTCAAAATTTTTAAACCACTTTTAGGGACAAATATTTTAAATTTAACGTCTGTATTTTTTTAATTTATCTGGACATTTTTGGCGAAATTCCCCCCAAAAAGGAGTGATTCTTGTAGTGAGATCAGAATAAAGAAGTAAAAAATCCCCAAATACGAGACCCTAGATAAATAATATTGAGATGGAAGAACAAGTATTAATATATATATATAATGTATACACTAATCGATTACAATACAACGAGTGATTTTTATAAAAATTAATTAGACAGAAGTCTGTAAATTTCTAGAAAAATGAGCAGCACAACGATTGCGAATTAGACATCTCCGAATTTTATAAACCAGCAAACAAGGCATATGACAATCTAAGAGTAGTCCAATAAAATCACAATTCAACTCATTATACTAATTAACTCTTGATATACTATGAACATACACAATTGCATTTTAGTTTCCTAACTAGCAAATAATTAAAATCTAAGATATGAATTTATTCCATAGCGCCCGGGATAGTGCAACGAGCTTGAGAGTGCCGTTAGGAGCTCGAGACGAACTTCGGAACTACCAAAATTGGTGGCTGACCGAGACCCTCATCGGAGCTCCGACAAAGGTGGCGGCGTGACCACCCCTTGGTGGTGGTTCGGGAAAACAGTGGCTGGACTTCGAAGCCCAAAGCTTGGGGATTCTCGTGGTGGTGACATTTTAGCTTGGAACGACTTCGAATGGTCGGATTTTCTCTTGGAAATATGGTTGCTTAGATAGCAAATAAGCAAATCTCGAGATTTTTTATCATTATCATAGACTATAGTTGTGTTTTAACCTACTTCTAAATAGTAGCAAAATGACCTAGATGGTTTCTATCACATACTACGATAATAAGTTAATGGCCATTAATTTTTAGTCTTATGTTTTATGTATTCACGTCTTATGATTTATGATATACTTTAATAGTTTTTTCTTACTGGGCATTACACTCATTCCTTTTATTTAGATGGTGCAGGTAAATGAGCATGGAATGTGGGATGGATCCATGGCAGCTTTGATATGTGTATTGGGAGAGGACTAAATGAATGGACTGATGGGAACGGTCGAGGATGATGTTTATGTTTTGAGTTTTTTTTTTTAATTATATGTTTATATAATTTTTCTCCTTTTGTATTTGAATGATTAAAATAAATCTTTAATTTTCTTTATGAAGTTATGCAATAACAATGAGATCTCGTATTTTGGATTTTATAATAAAGGTCTATTATTTTATGTATGTATTCAAAAATAATAGTTATGTCTTAGTAGTTTTTAAAGGTCCGAGGTCTTTAAATTAGTTGAGTCATTACAATATTGAGCCTCATCGAGCTCATATCGAGCTGTTATTAGTAAGTAAACAATATCCCTACAACACCCCCATCGATCTACTATCGAGCTTCATATCGAGCTCACATCGAGCTAATCTCAAACAGTAAAATACAGCCCTAGTTTAACACCCATATCGATATATTATCGACCTCATATCGAGCTAATCTCATATTGTAAACAACAACCCTAGAACACCCCCATCGATCTACTATCGAGATCCATCGAGCTCCCATATAGCTAATCTCAAACAGTAAACAACAGCTCTAGTTCAACACACCCATCGATGTACTATCGAGCTTCATCGAGCTCACATGGAGCTCACATCAAGCTAATCTCAAACTGTAAACAATAGCTCTAGTTCAACACCCCCATCGATCTACTATTTATCTTCATCGAGCTCTTATCGAGCTAAACTCAAACAGTAAACAACAACCCTAGTTTAACACCCCATCGAGCCACTATCGAGCCCTATTGATCTAGGAACCCCCTATCGAGCTCTCATTGAGCTCCTATCAAGTCAATAAAAACAAAACTTGTAAAATTTAAATTAAAACATAATTTCTTAACATTAGGTATATATGGCTTACCCAATCATTAAGCCACGATTGGGGTGTCTTCCACATCAGAAACCATGATGGACCATGATTCCCAATCTTTACATCGCTCAGGGTCTTGTTGGGGATGTCTCTAAGTAGCCATTTGGACACTGTCCTATACTGTTTGCGATATGACTTCTTGAGAGGGTCCAGCACCAGTGTAGCCTCCTCTTCTAGTGTAGCTGCATCAGTGTGAGGTATTTTCCTCGTGGGATTTTTGTAGTCCTCAAACCAATATGGCTAGCAACTTTGCCGTTTGGTCCTCTGAAATCGAACCCCAGCAACATCCTCATGGTTAACAATAACGACCTCCGGAGTCCTAGCATCAGGTGCAACAATGATGGTGAGAGGCGTGGTTAGATCATCAACATAGTCCAGAGGAATATCCAGTGACTCTGAGTCTGAACCTTCCTTGGAGCCCTCAGTTTCTCCTTAATAAATGTCAGGATCTGACTGACTGCATCCAAGATCACTGACTAGTTCTTTAGGAGGGTCTTTTGTCGACCCTCGACTCTGTCCAACCAATCGATCAACTCGGCGAGCTCAGGGGCTGGTGCTGAGGCTGAGGCTGGGGCTGTAACTGGGGAAACATGAGGGGTAGGACCTACAACCTCCTCCTCCTCCGAGACAACATCATTAAATATCTTCATTGCCTTGGCTGTCTGAGAAGCTATCTCGATGACTTTCTCAAAAGTTGTTTCCTCCTCATCATCAGCCTCCCCTGGATCCTGGCCAAGCCCAGGATAATGGGGAAGATCTCCTTTTTGTCAATGATAAATAATAGTTTTTTTCAGCTGGTCGAGGCTTCAACATCAGAAGGATGATCAACTGCAAACAATATAAAATATTTGGTTATCTCAAATAATCATAAAAGATAAGCATATAGATAAAAAAAAATGTTTAATGTTAATCAAATATAACTTACATTCTTCTTTGATAACATTGGTGAGAGGACGGACTTGTTGAAATTCTTGTTCTTCCGAAGCGACCAACTAAGCATCATCGGGACCATGTTTCCCGAGCTCACAAAAAACTCCATCGCAAGCTCCTGGATAGCCTCATATGCCAAATACTATAAGGTCGGGGCATAACCATACATACTGTACTTGGACTCTTGTTCCACCTTGGCGTCCTTCTTGTTGTCATAGGTGGTCCTTTGCTTCACCATGTCCTTCTTACAAGACTACAATTGCTTCCCATAAGAGTACTTCTCCCATGGATAACAGATGAAGTATTTTACGTCCTCAACCATCTTCGGAATATCTCGCCATATATGCAACTTGCCCTCTATGGCATTCAGAATCCCCTTAACCAACAAACATAGACCAAGCTTGTACGCATCTTCCACAACAGTACAAGTCTTGAAAGCATGGTCCACCCGTGAGAGTTTTACTTTCTTAGCATCATTGAAATACTCCTTTATCAAGCGGTTGTTGAGATTACGCTCTTCTAACTCTTCTGGTGACGGGAAGGTACTAAAATTCAACTCCGTCATCATGGCAAACTCTCCCATGTCGAATTTACAAGACTTCGACCCCAAGAAGAAATGCACCTCATCTTCGTGTTTCTGGAGATTTTCCTCAAAAGCAGTAGATGCACCAAAACTCTAGAGAAATTAAACTCCGAAGCCAAAAAGAACTGCTTGAAAGGGGATTCCTTAGCCCTTTCTATCAGCCGAGGTCCACAAACCTAGTCTTAATGTGATTTAAAGTGCTGCTACCCCGATATGTGACTCGACCAGGAAAGTGATTACTAAACGGAACAAGCAACTTAGGCATCTGCAACAACGCTTGAAAAAAATTGGTAAGAAAACAGAATGTCAAACAGAAACTGGAAAAAAAAAATCATCAAAAACCAAAATAAACACTGTCATCGAGCTTATATCGGGTTGTTATCGAGCTTTATCAAGCTCAATCGATCTATTCATTAAGCCTCTTTCGAACTGCCATCGAGCCACTATTAATACTAATCTTTTAGGATGCCATCGAGCCTAACTATATCAAGCCTACTATCGAACCATTCAAACTACTCTATCGAGCAAGTATCAAACCATTCAACCTACCTTATCGAGCTCATATCGAGCCATAATCGAGCCTATCGAGCTAGTTTCATATATTACCACAGATCAATCGAGCCATTATCGAACTTGTATCGAACTTATCGAGCCACTAGTGCAAATCTAGAAAAAAAAATCCCCAAAAAACGATGATCACAATCCACAGATCACAGATTCAACAATATGCTCTATCAAAAATTGAAATAGGTTCAAGATTTTACCTTTGATTGTCAAACTTTTGAGGAAATGGGTCGACGTGGGTCTCGTAATCGTCATGGGCCTCGATTTCGACGAAGAGATGGGAGAGGGGGTCTTGGTTTCCACTACAACAAAAACGGTTATTACCGGCGGAGAAAACTGCCGGCAATAGTCAGGAAAGCCGCCGGCAAAAATCCGCCGGTAAAAACCGGTCAGTAAAGGTCGTTATTGCCGGCGGAATTAGCCTCCCGCAGGTAATAAGATTATTACCAGCGGAGCCCGCCGGCAATAATTTGGTCAGAATTCATGTCTGACACATTATTACCAGCGGTTTCCGCCGGTAATTGTAAAACATATTTAAAAAAAATATTTTTTTTATAAATTATATATAATTAATATTAAATAACTAAACTTATAATTAAAAAAACATTAATAAAATTTAGAAATAAAATCAATATTATTTAAATTAATATCCAAACTAAAAATACAACTTTAAAATACTAAAATTGTCTTTTCAAAATAAAAAAACATACACTTAAATTTAATAATAAATAATAAAACCTAAACTAATTATTATTGTCTTCATCAAAAGATTCATTTAAAAAATCTTCAACATTCGCGCTTCGACTCAAACCTTCATGAGACTGTGGTACTGGCGGCGAAGGATAATATGGCCGAGGCTGTGGGCGAATCAAAGGAGACTGCTGCTGTTGTTGATTTGGAGAAGTGTAGTACTGCTGATTATAAACGGGTTGTTGTGTCGATCCTCCATAATGAGGATATAACGGCTGCTGCTGCATGAACGGCCCAAATTGACCATACATAGGTTGTTGTTGCTGCTACTGCGGTAACCCTCCAAACTGACTTCCCATAGGTTGTGTCTGAGGAGACTGGGAAGAAATTCCAAACATATAATTAAAAAGTGGCGACTGAGAGGAACCACCAGATATGTTTGGAGAATTTTGTTGTGGTTGCTGTGGCATCGACGACGTCCCCGGGCTTTGATTAGATGTACTACCTTGTTGTTGAGAAGGTAAGAACTGCTGCAATAAACTTTCATAGCGTGGGTCATGGAGGGAAGAATCAGTCTGAAAATTTCTTGACTCAACCTTATCACGCATCTTAACCCACATCTCATCCAAAACTCCCATCATCTCTGGAGTCACATTAGTAGGAACTTGTGACTGAGTTTGGCTTGGACTTCGACTTGTGGAGCTAAATGCTGATTTCTTCCCTTTGCCTTTAGGCCTGTATCCCACTCCTCTTTGATAATCAGGCCTCGAGCCAAGAACTTTATCCATAACCTGATACTGTATTGATTTAGCAGTAGAACCTTCACTAGAAGCAGATTCAGAACCTGACCGACTACTTTGAATATTTTGCCTCTCCATCTCTTGGGTCATTTGTTCCTGCCAAAAGAAAATGTTAAAAAACCAATATTACTATAATTTAAGATCAATAAAGAAAGAAAAAACTTTAACTTACATGTAGTTCTTTGCAAGTTTCGCTAACCCAAGTCTTCGTAGATTTTTTTTTATGAGTATCTCTCCAAGCATCAATAGCATGCTCATCAGGTTCATCCTACAAAATAATAGTGTTAGTTTAATTAATAATATAATAATATCAAATAAAGTTAAGTATTTTACTTACATATTCGTTACGGATCGCTGCCATTGATTTAGAGCCTTGCGTCGACAAATACTTCATTTCCTTTCTATTTTTCTTGTTCTGCGTGGATCGCGCTATAAACTTTGGGCTCAGAAACAAATCGACGATTTCTTTCCAACTCTCCTTTGAGGACAAGTCAGGAATAGCATTGAGAGCACTATCCAAATCATTCGGATTTCCAGAATAATATTTTAGGAAATGAGTATGCCTAATATTCTCTCTCTGAATATCTTTTGCGCATCTCCGTATACAGAGTTCCCATAACTCTTTCAGGTTCTGGATGCCCATCGATATTATAGTAATACTAAAAAAAAAATTGTTAGTTTACATTTTTATAGACTAAAATGTATAATATAAAAAAATTATATTTTTTTTTTACCTTCATCTTTTGAACGACCTGGTCCTTATATTGCTGAGGAACATCTTTAAAATCTAATTAATGTCCCGGCAATAGTAATGTAACTTCAGTACTCAATTGACGAACAAAAGCTTGGTGCTCAGTACCAATCACTTTGTCTGTCGCCGAATCAAGTTGCAATTCAAGTGGTTTGCCAGCATCCCGCCTTCGTTTTTCAATATTAATATTACTGGCAGGGCCACGTCCCCTCCTTCTTGCAGGTCGATCTATTAATTTGTTTAATACATAAAAATAAAAATATTAGTAAATCTTAAACATTTAAACAGATTACGGTTAAAATATATCACATAACTAAAATTTAGATATTAACCTGACTCGCAAGTTGAGGGTATCCTGCTAGGATCTGTGGGGTCTTGACCACCACCATCTCCATCGTGATATGATACTATATCAGGTGACATTTCTCTTGTATTCATAAATATTTAAGATTTAATAATAAGAATAGAAATCAAATTTAAGATTTAATACCATCAAATTTAATTAAGTAATGAAATAACATTAAACAAAATCAATATCAACATAAATTGGAAAATACAAATCAAATTAAAATTGTTGTGTTTGTTACAAAGGTAATCATTACATAAAACTAATAATCACTATCACTTTCATCATTAACTAAATTAGCATTAACATCATCTTTACAAAAATCAATTAATAAATCATCTTCTTCATCTAATTCTTCATCTGCTTCTTCATCGCCTAACTCGTGATCCTCTTGATTAACATTTAAATTTTGTACTGTACTAATGTCAATCGAATTTTGAGTAGGTAGCATAACCAACTCGCCGAGATCCACAGTCAACACAAAATTTGATGAGCTAATATCATGTACCACATCAACGTCTAAATTAGCTTCACAGTTCTCGACGTCCCAAATTTGTCGATGGTTTACACCCTCAACAATTTTCCACTGATTTCCTCTAAGTAAATCATCGAGATAAAATACTTGCTTCGCTTGATTTGCAAGTATATACGGGTCATCCTTGTACCATTCCCCGCTAGTGTTTATACTAGTAATATTATTCTCCATAATTATTTTTTTCCTTCTTGGATCTGTATTAAACCACTTACACTTGAACAATGTCACAGAATATGAGCCAGTAAATGTTAACTTTAATACTTCTTCAAGTATTCCCTAATAGCTAAAATCTTCTGTTCCAGCAACAAATACTCCACTGTTTTGAGTGCTCCTCTTTAAATCTCGTTTGGTTGACATAAATCGAACACCATTCACTATACAACCTTCGTAATAAGCTCCTAAATGATCTGATCCAGATGCTAAAGCTAGCAACTCGTCACCATTCTCTAACGATCCAAGCTTTTGTAAGTCGTATATCTAAAAGAATAAATAAAATTATTAGAGAATTGAAAACAATACTTAAAAGGATGAAAGAATATAGGGTAGGTTTTTTTTTTCACCTTCTTGTGAAACCATCACTGAAAATATTTCTTATGTAAAATGTTATGATCTCCATCCTGATATTTCTGTTTGATTTCTTCTAAGTGTTCACTATAAATAAGAACAAAAATTTTGAATCAGTTTAAAGCATTTTCAATGAAATAAAAGCAACTTTTGGGAAGAAACTTACTCCAAATATTTCTGAATTTCAGGTGAATTATTGTATATGTACCACTCTGCTTGTTCATGAGTCGCACTATCAAGAGGCTTTAGAGTTTCTTTTGTTATAGGTCGACATTGCGATTGAAATACAAAAAGATTTCTTGGTGTCACCTCATCTTCATTGCGATCAAGACGATTAAATCTTGTTTCAACACCTTTGAAATACATCGAACAAAATGTCAAAGCCTCATCTGCAACATAACCCTCGGCTATCGACCCTTCAGGACGAGCTTTATTTCCAACGTAATTCTTTAATTTTTTCATGTATCTTTCAAAAGGATACATCCAACGCATAAATACCGGTCCACCCAGAATTGCTTCTTCAGGCAAATGTAAAATCAAATGCACCATTATATCAAAAAAGGCTGGAGGAAATATGAGTTCCATTTTACATAATATTAGAATAAGATCTTTTTGTGCTTCCTCCATATCGCTAACCTTTATAGTTCTTGCACAAATTTTCCTGAAAAGTTACATAACTCAGAAATGGTAGTCGATATACTCTTTGAAAAAAACTTGCGAACACCCACTGATAGTAATCGTTGCATTATTACATGACTGTCGTGTGACTTTAAACCGCTGATATTTGTTAAATCAACATTTACTTTCTTCTTTAAATTGGAACAAAAATTATCTGGAAATTTCACATCTCGAATAAATTTACAAAACGGCATTCTTTGATCAGATGTGAGAACATAAGGGGCATGAGGCTTCATTAACTTTCCGCTATCATCTTCATATATCCACAACGATTCCCTTACTCCAAACTTTTTCAAATCATGTCTTGCATTAGTGGTGTCCTTGGATTTATCATTATAAAAAATTGTGCCTAACAAACTATCACACACATTCTTCTCCACATGCATGACATCAATGTTGTGTTTTAAAGTGTTCGAAGACCAATAATCAAGCTCATAAAATATGCTTTTCTTCCTCCAATTTTGATCTTCTGCAATACGCCTACGTTTGACACCTCCAAACATCTCGTGTTTTCCAGGAACTTGTGGTACAAGTTTGTTTACTTGTTCTAATATTTCCTCACAAGTAAAACGTCTTGGTGGACGTCTTCTCTCGATTTGTCCGTCAAACTGAGTGTCTCTTCTCATTCGATGGTTACTTGGAAGGAATCTTCTGTGACCAATGTAGGATGTCTTACCGATCACTCGAACAGAAGTTGTGTCTTCATTACACGTCGAACAAGCTTCGTATCCCTGACCACAATAAATAGCTACGAGCAGGAAAATCGTTAACTGTCCACAATAAGGCTGCACGCAACTTGAACATAGTGCTGGTTATACTATCTCTTGTATCGACACCGTTAACCCACAACTCCTTTAACTCATCCACCAATGGTCTCAGGAATATATCCATGTCCTTTCCCGGTTATTTTGGTCCAGGAATAAGAATGGATAATATGAAATCATTATCTTTCATACACATCCAAGGTGGAAGATTGTAGTTAGTCAACACCACAGACCACATACTATATGCTTGACTCATGTTGCCAAATGGATTGAAACCATCTGCAGCTAAACCTAAACGAACATTCTGAGGTTCACTAGCAAAATCAGGATGTTTGGCATCGAAATCCTTCCACGCTAACGCATCCACTGGGTGTCTCATTATCCCGTCGTCTTTTGATTTCCCAGTATAGTGCCATAACATTTGCTTCGCTGTAAGCCTTGAACTGTACAGTCTTTTTAATTGAGGAGTTAATGGAAAGTAACGCATCACCTTATGTGGTACCTTTTTTCCATCAGTTTTTTCAGGAGAAATCCATCTACTACTTCCGCAAATTGGACAAGTCTCTTTAGTTGGATGCTCTTTGTAAAACAAACAACAATCATGTTCACATACATGAATTGACTCATACCCTAACCTTAATTTCTGTAATCTATTTTTAGCCTCGTAGTACGTCGATGGAATTTTATTTCCCTTCGGAAATGCAAGCTTTAGTAATTTCAGTAATTCATCGAAGATTTTATTGGGCATCTTGCCTCTAACTTTCAAATGCAATAATTTTGCTAAAAAGTTAAGAGAAGATATCCAATTACAACCAGGATATAACTCAGCCTCAATCTCTTCAAACAGATCGTCATAAAATTGTCCCACCGCAGGATTATTTTCTACTTCTTCGGTTGTAGGTAGAAGGAAGTCTTCGACCATTGGAATCATCTCATCAACATCATCATCGTTGGCGTCCACCACATTGGCAACATCTGCTTCCGCTTCACCGTGATATATCCACTTCTCGTAACCTCGATGAAAACCCCAATCGAATACGTGTGCTTTCACCATAGGTAAAGTTTCAAGTCTATTATTTATGCATCTAACACACGGACACCTAATTCTACTAGAGGAATCCTTATATTCCGACGCCATCGTCAAAAAAGCTTGTAGACCGTTCCAATATTCTCGACAAGCACGATTTCTCAACGTCGTCCAAGTCTTGTCGATCGCCATCTAAAGTGTTATAAAAGTATATAAGTTTACGATATGTGAATAGTCTTATATTTAAAAATGATTTATAATATAATTGCTATATCATATTATAAACATTTAATAGTTTTAAACTACTTTAAAATGTTTTATAATATAAACAATTATAATTGTTATATTATATTATAAAACATTTAATAGTTTTATGCTACTTTATAATGTTTTTATAATATAATTGTTATATTATATTATAAAAAATTTAATAATTTTATATTATATTATAACACATTTAATAATTTTATGCTATTTTATGTTTTATCATAATATTTTATGCTATTTTATCTAATTTATCCTAAAATTATTTATTTATTTATTTAATTAGTAAATAATTAATTAGTTATTTATTATCTAATTTTTCCTTTACTAAAAAATTAATTATTTAATTAATACTTAATTAATTAATTAGTTATCTATCATCTAATTTTTCCTTTACTAAAAAATTAATTATTTAATTAATACTTAATTGTTTATTTAATTATTTATTTAATTATTTATCATATTATTAATTTAAATGTTTACTTATTATTTAATTAATTAGTTAATTATTATCTAATTTTTTCCTTTATTTAAATAAATTATTATTATCTAATGTTTACTAATTATTTAATTTATACTTAATTAATTAATTAATTAGTTATCTATTATCTAATTTTTCCTTTACTAAAACATATTATTTAATTAATACTTAATTATTTATTTATCAATTTATTAATCATATTATTAATTTAAATGTTTACTTATTATTTAATTAATTAGTTAATTATTATCTAATTTTTCCTTTATTTAAATAAATTATTATTATCTAATGTTTACTAATTATTTAATTAATTATTTAATTTATACTTAATTAATTAATTATTTATTTATTTAATTAGTTATTTATTATCTAATTTTTCCTTTACTAAAAAAATTAATTATTTAAGTAATACCTAATTATTTATTTATTTATCAATTTATTAATCATATTATTAATTTAAATGTTTACTTATTATTTAATTAATTAGTTAATTATTATCTAATTTTTCCTTTATTTAAATAAATTATTATTATCTAATGTTTACTAATTATTTAATTTATACTTAATTAATTAATTAATTATTTATTTAATTAATTAATTAATTATCTATTATCTAATTTTTCCTTTACTAAAAAACTAATTATTTAATTAATACTTAATTATTTATTTATTTAATACTTATTTATTTAATATTCATTTAATTATTTATTTATCATAATATTAATTTAAATCTTTCCTAATTATTTAATTAATTATTAATTAATACTAAATTAATTAATTAATTAATTACTTAATTAATTAATAAATTATTTATTTATTTATTTAACATATTTAATTATAACTATTTTAAAAACTTAATAATTAATATGTAATTAATTGAAATTATTTTTATTTAATTAATCCTATAACTACTCTTTTATATAATTACTTAATAATTGTTTATGTATATTATTTAATAATTACTTTTTAATAAATAAATTTTTATTATTCTCATATCAATTACTATCTAACTTATTAAAATAAATTTTTTCTATAATTTAATATTTATTATATTATTTATTAATATTTTATTTCTCTACCATTAAACTATTTTTTTAATAATTAATAACAAATTTATTAAAATCTAAACTTCACAATATTACAATAATTTTAATTAAACTATAACAAAAATACATTATAACATTCTAACAATATAATAACAATTTAACAATAATAAAAATTATCCATTAATAATATCTAACAATATTTTAATATTCTAACAACTTAACAATAAAAAAAAAACAATATATTATCAATCTATCAAACAAAATATTATTATAAAATAACATATATTACTATATAATCATTTTTTGTATAGATTTACATTAACAATATTACTAACATATTAACCTAATAACCTAACAATATTATTATAAAATAACATATATTACTAATATAATAATAACATTACTAACATTAACTGCCGGTGACCGGAATCGCCGAACACCGGAAAAAACTTAGGAAGAGCGGAGTCCACTGAGATGGGCAGAGAGGAATCCGGATGGCTAAAAAAAAACAATAAAAGAAAATGGAGTTTTTTTTTATATAAACAATAACATAGACAATAATATAATCATTTTCTTTATATAAAACTATAACAGAACAATATATAGACGTACGCCCTTCGCTATTGCAGTTGCCGGCCACCGGAATAGCTTCTGGAACGCCGGAAAACACCACGGACAGAGAGCACTCGGCAGATGCAGGAGAGAATTGGAAGAAAAAGAAAATGGAGGAGAAGGAAATGGGGGAGGGGAATCGGGTTGCAGAAATATATAGATTATTATTGCCAGCGGAGGTCCCCCGGCAATAATAATTCCGTCGGCAATAATATAACGGTTATATTTAATTATTATTACCGGCGGAGCCCGCCGGTAATAATCGAAATATTAATTGGGCGGCAGTTTTGCCGTGGTAATAAATTCTGATTATTACCAGCGGTTTGTCTGCCGGTAATAATAGGTTTCCCGCCGGTAATAATTAAATAATTTTAAAAAATAAAAATAAAAAACGGATTAATGCCGGCGGACTTCGTTTTCCGCCGGTAAAGATGGTATTATTACCGGCGGACTTTCTTCGCCGGTAATATTTCCGCCTGTAAAAAACCTTTTTGTTGTAGTGTTCGCCGTGGGTCTCGGGGTTGGGGGCTCCACAGAGGTGGGCTCGACGGTTCTAGGTTTTCTGTGAGAGTAAGAGAGAGAGAGAGAGAAACCGAGAGAGCAGAGATAGAAGTGAGATGTTGATTTTTTTGGGTGTGGAAAAATGAGAGGGGTATTTTGAGAAATAGGGGAATGTTAAGCATCAATTTGAAATTGTGAATAGTGCTAGAATTGTTATGTAATTGTCCTATTAGTATGAATAAAAAGTAAAATATTATTATTATTATTATTATCCAGAAATTTATGTGGATGTTATTGTCTGTTGAGTTTTAATTTTGACAATTGACATGACATAGGCCACAAAGACAACTGCTTATAACTGCACGGAGTAATGACGAGGACAATCAATGAGAATATGTAAATTATTCTTACTAATTTTTTAGGGGAACAACTTGGTAATTATCAATTTATATATTGATTCTTACGAATTTTTTTCGTTCAATAAAACCTTGTTAGCATTAATGACCTTTTGAATTTCTTTTTTATCAAGATATAATTAAAATTTTAGGAAGTTGTAGAATTTTAAAAAGAAATCAAGAGTGATAATTTAATTTTAAAGAAAAAAAAAAGATGAAAGTGATTTTATAAATTCTCTCCATATTTTTTAAATTACTCGCAATCTTTTTGTTTCCAATTAAAAAAAATAACAAATTCTCCACAAATTATACTCCAAACTTAAAGCTTCCATTGTATATTATCCTCGTTTTGAATTTTCAAAAAATTTCTATAGAAGTGTCATACTGACCACACAGCTAGATATATCCTTGCACTATATTAAAAATAAATAAATAAATAAAACACGTATGGTTATAAGCAATTTGTTTCTAGCCATCCCATTAATATTTTCTCTGAAGTAGTTGAATATTTTGTATTTTACTTTTCTCATTCAAATACATCTCTTCTTTATATACAGTCGTCTCGTCTCGTCTTATATATAAATATATATATATATAGAGTGATTCGTGGTGACCAGAAGAGCTAGCCCCGGTCAGTGTTCTTCGTATTTTTTTTCTCTTTATAATATATATTTATATAAAATTTTCTTTTTGTTTAAGGGGTACGTTGTTATGTTGTTTTTTACTTGAAGAACTTCTCCTAAAGGGAACCAAGTTGCAAATTCTAGGACTCTATAAAGAGGACTGAAATTTAGATTTCTTAAAATTTGGGGTTTTTACAAAAATAAAATAAAAATTTTGTGTTTAAAAAAGTTAGAGATAATCAAGATTACCCTCTATTCTCTTTATTTTTGTTTCTCTTCCTGACTTTTTCACCGCCGCCCATGCCACCACCAAAGGCCGTTGACCGCCGCCACACAAACCAGATTGCTGGAAAGCCCAGCCTTAAATGAACTAGCTGTCAAAGCTGTTGTTAAGTGCATGAGAAGATTGACAACATCATGAGATTTCAATCATTATTTGAGGTACGAGTTCATTGAAGTATATATTTTGTCAAGGAATAATATTATGGTTCCTTTTACTACTTAGAAGAATAAGAATGAAAAATCAAGGGTTTAAATTATTTTGGTCTCTATATTTTAGGTAAATTCTACAATGAGCTTTATGTTTTAAAAATTAAAGTTTTAAGGAGCACCAGCGGTGTCCAACACCCAAGGTAAATGCATATTGGTGTTGGTGAAATACAATATCAGGTCTCATACATTTTAATTTAATAAGTATTATGAGATATCGCTAACCAATCATAGAGTATCAGCTTTTATGATGTTGGACACCTTAAAGTGCTAAATAACAACACTCTTTCTCAAAGAGTCTTTCTAAGGACAGAGTGTTGCTAAGGGACACCAGTGGTATCCAACACCACAATGAGGTGATATAATGTTGTTGGTAGTGATGCACACGGGGCGAACAATTGGTTGGGAGTGCTCCCCCTGTCCCCGCTTATTCCCCCGTCTGGGGCAGGGTGGGGAATCCCCTATTGCGGCAGGGAATCCCCACAGAGAACCCATTTATTTTAAAAAATAAATTTTAAAATAAAAATCATAAATTACATGTAAATTAAAATTAGGGGTGAACATTTGACCCAAAAAAACCCGCAACCCGAAAACCCTTTTTTGGGAAAACCCATCGGATTCGGGTTAAATCCGACCCGAACCCGACAAAATTCGGGTCGAGTTTGGGTTTGAAATTTGTTAAAACTCGGGTTCGGGTTCAAACCCGAAATCCGAAAAAATGGTATTTTTGAAAAAAAGTGTAAAAAATGGTATTTTGTAAATTTTGGCTTTTCGACCCAAAACCCAATTGGCCCAGTCCAACCAAAATAAAAAAAATGGTATTCTTGAAAAAAAGTGTAAAAAATGGTATTTTTGCAAAATTTGGCTTTTCAGCCCAAAACACAAATGGCCCCGCCCAACCCGAATCAAACCCGAATAAAACTCGAAACCCGAAAAAACCCGAAAATTTCGGATCAGTTTCGGTCCCATTTTTCTCAACCCGAACCCGATGAACCCGAAAACCCGACCCGTGTGCACCCCTAATTAAAATATTGCACAATATTTATCATTTAAAATATTAAACATTATCCTAAATTAAATTTAAAATATTCAAAAAGTTACTACTATACTAGAATAACACATAAAAATATATAAAATACATATAAAATATTACAAAAATATATAAAAATTTAAATGGGGCCCCATCGGGGTGAGGAGTGTTATCCGTGTCCCCACCCCATTTAACATTCAAGGATTGAAAATTATTCTCGTTCCCGCCCTGTTCCCCATTTAGACAAGGTTCCCTACCCCATTAGGGGCAGGTCCCCGCGGGCCCCCGTCCCCATGGGGAAAAATGTGCATCCCTAGCTGTTGGTGCAATCCAATGTCGGGTCATACATATTTGAATTTAATAAGTATTATCGGGTATCACAAATCAATCATAGGGTGTCACCTCATGTGGTGTTGGTACCTTAAGGTGCTAAACAACAACAATCTTTGTAAAATGATTCAAAATGATCACCGAAATTCAAATTTGGTAAAAATAATTTCAAACATGACCAAAATGTCCTATTGATTTTTATGAATTAATTAAATAAATTAAAACTAAAATAAATTAAAACTATAATTAAAATAAAAATAAATATTAAAATTATATTTTGACAAATCAATGAAAATTCAACAAAATTAAAATAAATAAGAAAAGCCAAACAAAAGTTAAATGTCAAATCAATAACACTAAACTTAGAACTAATAGTAATTTCAAACCAAATATTCCTAAGAAATTAAATCTCCCACTTTTTCGTCCTCATTAAACGTGATGTTGTACTTAAAAATACACGAGCTAACGTGTCTTGTTCGCAGTACATCTGACAAGAATTTAATGAAAGATTATTAATAATCACAAGGACGCGGTACAAGTTCCCAAATGGGTAGTTCAAGTCAAGCCCAACTCGACTAGACATCAAGGAGACTGCTTAGCTGGGTCGACTAGACATCAAGAAGACCGCCTAGCCGGGTCATTAGGTCGCATAGTCACATCTCGAACATCTCAATGTTCAGGCCGGTTTAACCTAGAAACCTCTAGCTCATGTAGTGTGCATTTAGCTCACTGTCGATGCCTAGAATATACAGACTTGAATTCTTGAAGACCTAGAGACTTTATATGCATAACTAATATATTATAACCCGTGCTTGATAAACGTATAATATCACACAGTTAATGTATTTAATGTATTTACTTATACGTTTGGGAGTTATCCGGTCTTGTAAGTTAAACAATATTGAACTTTTACCTAAATCTATTGATTGAACTTCTATATATAAAGAAATAGGTAATGGACATATTGAAATCAATCGAAACTTTGTATGCCAAAACTCGGCAAAATCTGTCATAATCAATTTCCTAAGAGAATATAACACAAAAATAAAAAATAAAAAACTACGATGAACGATGCCATTATCCAAAAAATCCTTTTAAAACAAGAATAATCTAGTATAGTTTCAATTAAAAGGTGAAAATATAACACACAAACATAATCATATATATGCAACAAGTAACTATATAAGCAACACTAACACAAGAATTAACACAGAACAAAGCAAAGAACAACATCATATAGGTTAGACAGTAATCGAAGACAAGAACAAACACAACTTTTATGCTAATTCGACCAAAACAAAATGGTGTCTACATCCAGTACTGTTCCTCCATGATATTATACAATGAAAAATGATCAGCTATAGCCTAGCACGAATACTCAAACTCTACATTAGTTTATTTCTCCAATAAGTGCTCCAACTCTTTCTACCAAAACCAGTGTTGAAGCAATAAACAAGACCAAGACTCTCTCTCTCTCAACCCTTATAAAATCACTCAGAGTGTTTCCTGAAGAACTCTAAACGTGTGTTTCAGCACAGAGAGACCAAGCAGTATTTATATAGGCTAGCTAGGCTAAGATACAAGTACTTCTAAAATTAGAAGGTTGTCTTAAAAAGAACTAACAGCTTTCCCAAAATAGAAATCTTTTGAAGAGAGTTACTATTATGAGAATTATTTATACCACAAGTACAAATCAATAATCACATCAAAAGTCTTATGTTATACATCATCACCAACATGACTTGAAGTCTTCAATTAATCATGCATATACACTTTAGAATCAGGCAATACATTGACTACCCTCCATTGAGTCTTTATTCCAATGATAGAGTATATCTTTTCTCATCACCATAATCACATTAAAAGTCTTATGCTATACACTGCGATCCTGGTGATGCATTTTCATATCATAGTGAAGGGTCTCGATCCTATTTTTCACCACCAAATTTAAGCCACTTTCAATGGCCTTTTTCATAGAAAAGGACTGGCGTCTCATAACTTCTGATGCAATCTCTCCTTTGTTTTTGAAAGAAAAGGCTTGCAGACTTACACTCTTGCCAGTCGTGCAGTACATCGCGAAGGCCTCGCAATTGTTTTCGAAAATGTCGTAGTGGCCGAACCCCTCGTCGGAGTTTAGAATATCGGTGGCGCGTTGGACGACTTCGTCTTCGGAGTAGCTGCAAGAGCCGGTGGTGCATGTTCCTGAGCGGTTGAGGACTAAGTTAGACGATGGGACACCGTACTTGAAGCGAAAGAGCCTGTGGCCTTTCAGGAAGCACTTAAGGCAGGTCTTCACCACTCCTCGGTCCTTCTTTGGCTCGTATCCACAGTGTTTACATCTCTTGATTTTGAGATTATTATCTGCAGATGATTCTGAATCGGACTCTTGTGTTCTTGTGAAATGGATCACTCTATTATCCCCAACATATATTCCTGCAAATATATATATATATATTTGTATATAAGAATTAATTCAAAGAAGGATTTTTCATCAAAATATAGTTAATTGGCCTAAATTTAACATATTACAATCTCAAATTTAGATCAATTTTGCAGTTTTAGCAAAAGCCCTAAAATATATCCTTTTCTTATTATGGAACCCTAAAAATCAGGAAAAAGTATTATACTTTCGTTTTCCAAGAAATTAAAGAAGAGAAATTCTAACTTACCATGGTGAGAATATGCATGCAGATTTCTGTAGCTGTACACATGATCTCCTTTTCGAAGGGAGCTCCGATTAGTCCTGTTTGAGATCAAACTCATCGTTGTTTTTTGCTTAATATTACTAAGATGAACTGGATTTGGACTAGCTAATAAAGTAAGGTACATATTTATATATGTTGAGAAAGCTTTCTTTATATTTTATTTTATTCTTTTTTCTTCATTAAATGAATGGACTACATTAATTTAAAGCTTTGGTACGAATAATTAAGTTAGACGATATATACTTGAAGCGAAAGAGCCTTTGGCCTAATTAAACCGTACGTTTCAAAAATCTCCCAGAAATTCTTGACCAGTAGTACTGATCTAATTATGAACAAATATTTATGACGTATTTATCCGTCTACGACGTATTGGAAATGTAAACAAAAATTATAGTGATATATTTATTATATATATATATTTACATGATATAATTGTGGATGATATTCCATTTAATAATTATTACGTTTGTAATAGTTTAATGTTATATATATATATATATATATATACTAGGTAGAAAGGAAGTTGAATGTACTATTGTTTAGTTTTAAAATTGTAAATTTCATTAATTTTAATAAAAACGAGTTTACTGTTTATATAATAAAATGAATTATAATTCTATAATATATGTAAATATTTATATCAATAATATATATATATATGAATGATTGACATAGACTAAATGGTATATACGTAAATTATAATAATATTTAAAAAGAAATTAATAATAAAAATAAAATAAGAATAGAAAAATTCATAGTCTAGACAATAGTATACATTCATAAACTATTTTTAGTTTCTAATGTATCTTGCAAAGTCATTTGGTGAATTTTATGAAGAAAAAGATTTTCAATCACTTAATAAAAAATAAACTATTATAATTAAAAAAAATGATATGTATGCTTGTATTATTTTAAATAAATATAATTTAATTATTTAAATTATCATAAAATATCTTAAAAATATCCTATTTTACTTCATTTTTGTTTAAGTTTATGTGTGTTCTAATTTTTGAATTTGACAGTGACAAAAGTAGCTTTGTATATTATATGTTTAATACAATATTAATATTATACGTGGATTATAAATTTAAGTTTATCGCTAGTTGATAGTAGATAATATTATATTAAATATTTAGTATGATATTATTTTTATACGTGAAGTTTAAGTTTATTAATGAAATTTTATGTAAGTTATAAAATATATGCATGGTTTTATTATTTTTTAATAATTATCATTGTAAAATATCTAAAAAATATCTTATTTTAATTAATTAATTAATTTAATTTAATCTAAATTTAAGTCATTTTTACAATCTACAGTTAAATATAAGAATATTCTGTTAAAGTTAAGGGAAAAAATAAAAAACCGTTAAAACAAAAAAATTCCGTTATCTACACACTTTTTATATATAAGAGATACAAATTTAATTGAGCTCATATTTTGAAAGATGGGATAATTATTTATTATTTTTAATAAAAAAAATTTATGGTCACATTTTTATATATCTTCAATATATATTGCATAGAAAATGATATTATATATATTTTTATTTTTATTATTTTTTAGTCTAAAAATCTAAAATTTAAATTATTTATAAGCATTTTATTTAGAATATACAAGAAAAGGAAAAAAACTGAATAGTATGCATTATATAAAATTTATTTTCATGCAATTATGATAAAAATATAAGAGAAAAATATATTTTTATAAATAATGAGTAATGCATAAAGATAAATATAAATAAATGTATCAATATTAATATAAGGGTAAAAATATCAAAAAAATTATTTTCTCTCAATTTTATTTTACATACCAAACAAAAAATTTATGACGTAATGACTTATTGGAAAAGTAAACAAAAAATGATTGTGATATATTTATTATATATATATATATATCTATTATATATATATATAGTAATATATAGAAGCGTTGTTGATTATAGTTTAAGAATATTCCTTATTCATTGAAGGATTCTTTGTCTCATTTAATGTGTTTTTTTTTCACTTAGGTTTTTATTTTTCTATTTTGCATTTATATATATATGCAAGATTTTTCAATGGTTACTAGTACTAAAAATTATGATGATGTGCCAACATAGTGACTTAGTATAGAAAGTCACCAACAAGTAAATATATATTTTTTTATATTAATTTCGAATTTAATTTTTTTTGTCATAATTAATGTTGTTTTCAACCAATGAGAAACACTAATTATATTTAGAAATTGATATAATTTGAAAAATGAAAAGTTTACAATATTATATTTTCATAATAAATACATGTTTTTTATCGGGTAACCCTTCCAAAAATTTGAAAAAATCAAAATTTATTTTTAGAATTATTAATTAACAACTATAAATATAGACTATTGATTTTAATCCAATAGTAATTATTAAAGTAACATCCATAAATAGTAACCATTCAAAATGCACCCATATATAAATGGATAAGCACTCCTTTTGTTCCTTCTTCGTATTGTTATATAGATGTGAATAAGTTTCAATAGTTCTTCCTTCTTTGTTGTTATATATATATATAGATATATTGTTATGTTTGTATGAGAGATAGAGAGTGCACCGACTTAAGTGTTTAGTGTCATCACTCCTGTTTTGTCCTTACTTTCTGCCACATTTAAGTAGATAAGTCAATACAATTGTAGTAATAATTAACCATTACTATTCATATATTCAGCAAAATTAATAATAATAATAATAATTTGTTGGGATTAAAGTCTTTGACATTTTTATTTAAGAAGTATCATTTCTTTGATATGATCTTAGTTTTCTTATGTCTTTTTATTTAGTAAAAAATATATTAGTATCTTAATTATTGTAAAAATATATATTATCCCTAAAAGAGTAGTTTCTTCATTTAAAAAAATACATTCTGACGCTTCTAATAATAAAAGATCAAACGTGCTATTAAAGATTGATGAATTGAATTTTTATATATTTATATATGTTAGTCCAAACATAACTAATATTTTTTTTTCTATTTTATTAAAAACACAAGTATTATACTTTTATTATACATAAAAATCGATTTATCTAAGATTCAAAAATTCATTTCACTAAAAAAAAAGACGACGCAATTAAAGGAGTTAATCCAACAAATAAAAGAGTTAAATATTATTATACTATTTTAAAATACATGAAATAAGAGTATAATAGATTTAAAATATTATTATTGTTGTTATACCCAGATTTTGAATCTTGAAAATTGTGATCTTGAAAGATAGATTCGTCAAGTGTGAGCTCGCAATATCTAGAATACGTGTTCACAACTTAGGTGCCGAACCTTCAAAGCAGGTGACAACCTCGAAAATGGCGGTCTCGAAGCCTTTGCAAGCTCGGAAGACAGAACATCGGGATACGTCCATTGTCATGTGACCTCGGATCAAGTGGCCCAAGCTTGGCTTAAGTGTGAGCTCGGTGTTTTATTCTAAGTTGATTTTGAGAAAATAATACAACTCGAAAGTCACTCAGAGACCTGGGCTGGTACGATGTTGACGATGTTGATTGCTGACTTCGAACATCTTAGTGAATCACTTGGAAAGACGCAATCTACATTTATTGTTGTAACATCCCTACAATAAAGGGATATTTATTAGTCAGTTATACGCTCCCTGGTCTTCAGGGGACATTTCCTTGTATATAGGAGTTAAAGGCTTTTAAAGTTATTAAATTTATTAATGCAAAGGATAACTTCCCAGCAACGTGTGGGAGAGTATCCCGAGACTTCCTCTATAAATAGAGAAGTCATATACCTTTGTAAATGACCGAAATTTCGTGATCTTGAGGGAAACTCTGGAGAATCCATCTTTGAAGAATTTCCAGAAATGTCCTAAGTTCTAATAACAAAGACTCGTGGACTAGGCAGAGTTAACTGTTGAACCACGTAAAAAATCCTCCTTGTTTTATTGTATTTTCTGGCCATAAATATTTACTGTTTACGTGCTCTACATTTCAAGTTGACGAAAAACGGAGTCAACAGTTTGGTGCTTTCATTGAGAGCCTTAAGCAGTGTGATCCCTGAACAAGTTATGGCCGCAAACGATCAAAACATTCCTGAAGAAAACTATCCAAGACGCCCTGGGAAGCAGCCAATGGAAAACCCGGATATTGAGGAGAGAAGCGAGTCCTCCCATTCTCGGGGACTACCAGCACCCCCAAGGGATGAGGATATGTACTACAATCCTGAACGGTATGTTCCCATTGTGGAACTTGAGAACCGACAGCATAAAAAACAATTGGCTGAAGCTAATAAACAGAATGAGGAGTTGGCTAGGTTAGCTGCAGAGGCTCGGGCGGCCCAGCCCCCACCTCCGCATGAAAACCAAGCCCCTCCTCCGAGGGACATGCATGTCCCTCCCCGCAGGCCTCGCGGACGTCTGCGAAAAAATACTGCCACAAGTAGGCCAGAGCAACCTCCATCACCAGCAGAGCCATCCGCTCCCTCGAGACCCCGAAGAAGTACCCGAGCTAAGGCTCCGGCTAATTCAACTGCGGGGGTACCAGCGGGAACTGGGAACAACCGAGCCCATACAGAGGCTCGGACTCAAATCCCTAGTAACACGCAGAATGCAGCTGACCCGTCTCGGGCGAACTCTGGACCGTCCAGACCTCGGAATGGGAGGCAGCCACCATCGCCTATAAGATACCCTTCACCACCTTGCAAGAATGCTCAAACAGTTCGAGATGATGAGGAAAGACTAAGGGAAGGAGGCAAGGGAACAGAGAAGCCTTCAAAGAGCGAAGAGGCGCCCAATCTACAAGAAGTCAAATGTCCCGGTCTCGCACTGCAGAGATGAGGCGGCATGAAAGAGACCCATCTCGGAATAATCATGCGACGAGTCTTACCAGTGACGACTCGGGAGATACTAGATCAATCAGTATGTATGATCGAGGTCGAAAGAATACTGGGAGCCACAGGAATCGTTCCGACCTGCGGGAGCACTTGAATCAGAATCGGGGTAATATTAACCCGTCAAACCCGGACCTGAGGGATCTCCTAAATGGGCATAAAGATCCCCTGCGGAGGCGCGAGCCTGGAATTGTGATCAATGACAGCCAATTTAAGGCAAGACCCGTCGCGGACCCTGTCTAGGAAAGAATTGATCAGTTGGAAAAGGCCTTCAGACTTTTGCAAAATGAGCAAGGCCGAGGTCGGCATGAGGATTCAAATGAGGAGCTTGAACCGTTCGTTCCCCATATTTCTAATACTCCGTTTCCTCAGGGATTTCAGATCCCTCATGTCCCAACTTTTGAGGGAAAGTCCGACCCGTACAACCATCTGAGTACATTCAATACCATAATGAGAGCAAGTAATGTGGGTTATGAGCTCAGGTGTATGTTATTTCCAGCATCACTTACGGGACCAGCCAAGAGCTGGTTCGAGAAATATAAAAGACATTCAATCACTTCTTGGGATCAGCTATCTAAAGACTTCAAGAAGCATTTCAGAGCCATGATGGGGGTTAGACCTGAGGCGTCAACCCTGGCTAACGTTCGACAGCAGCCAGGCAAGACATTGAAATGTTACCTTACGAGGTTTAACTTGGAAGTTACCCGAGCTCGAAATGTGGATGACATCGGTCATCTAATGGCTGTCCAAGCTGGAGTAATGCCGGGAAGTGCTCTCTAGGATGACATCCAGAGAAAACCGGTGAGGTCCCTAACTGAGTTTAACAAACGAGCACAGAGGTTTGTCAATGTAGAGGAGGCGAGGTCGACACTGAATATGACCTCCCAGCCCGTAACTACAACGATAAACGTAAACTCTACCTCAACCTCGGCGGACCCACCAGCCTCAAAGCCTGCTGCGGAAAACCCTTCCAAGAGAAAGAAGAACGAAGGGAGTAACCCTGAGGCCGAAGGGGGAAAGAAGAAGAAGGGGGAAAGATATTTCTCCGTGTACATAGTGTACACCGAGCTCAATGAGTCTCGGGAGAACATATACCTGGCTAATGAAAACCAAGTTCCCTTCAGACGTCCAGACCCCATGAGAAATCAGAAATCCAAGAGGGACTCCAGCAAATATTGCCAATTTCACAGAGACACCGGGCACACTACTGATGAGTGCCGACAGTTGAAAGTAGAGATCGAAGGATTGATCTTGAAAGGCTACTTTAGACAATATGTCAAAAACCAGAATACTAATCAGGCGTCTACAAGCCAGAGGGCGGCTGCGCCATAACCTGCACAAAACAACAATTCTCGAGCCAGGGAAGAAGATAGGCCCCCTCCAATTGATGGAGAAGACGTGATAACCATCTCGGGAGGGCCTCATCTCGCGGGCATGGGCAGAAATGCCCAAAAAAGATATGTGAACGAGCTAAAAACTGGGGACGGGTCGCCTTATGAACCCGAACCTAGAGCTCCAAAAAGTCAAAAGATTGAATCCCAACCAATAACCTTCACTGAGGATGACGCATCCCATGTTCAGTTTCCTTACCATGATCCATTGGTCATCACTCTCCAGCTGGCAAATAAGAGAGTTCACCGAGTTCTCATAGACAATGGGAGCTCAGTAAACATCCTCTATAAGGCCACCCTAGGGAAAATGGGACTTACTCTTCGCGACCTGATAGCATGTGCGACAACACTGTACGGTTTTTCAGGAGAGAGGACCGCTTGCATGGGATCCATTGAACTCCCCGTAACCTTGGGAGACTACCCCGTCTCGGCAACTAAGATGATGGAGTTTGTAGTAGTGGACCTGCCTTCGCCCTACAACGTGCTTCTCGGAAAACCCACCCTAGTAGGGCTAGGGGCAGTCTCGTCTGTGAGGCATCTAGAAATTAAGTTCCCTACTCCTAGTGGCATCGGGACCTTGAAGGGGGACCAGTTGGCTGGAAGGGAATGCTATAGCATCTCCCTAAGAGGAAAGAAACAGACGAGCGCACAGGCACACGTCATTATTCAAAATAAGGATGGGACGATCTTGGAGATGGATGAAGAAATCGACCCAAGGGTGGAGGAGAAAGCTGACCTCGAACCATTAGAAGAGCTTGAAGAGGTCAGGCTCGAAGATTCAGATCCTTCCAAAACAACAAAGGTCGGAAAACATCTCCAGGAGGAAACTAAATAGCAATTAATTTGCTTCTTGAAGAGAAACCAGGATGTCTTCGCGTGGTCACATATGGACATGGTAGGAATAAGTTCGAACATAGCGAGCCACGCACTAAATATCGATAAAAGCTTTCCACCAAAGCAACAAAAACGAAGACAACTGGATGACGACAGAAAAAAGGCACTGAAGGAGGAGGTCGACAGGTTAAAAGAAAACCGATTCATTAGGGATGCTTTTTACCCTGACTGGGTAGCCAATCTGGTGTTGGTCCCAAAGCCTAATGGGACGTGGCGAACCTGCATTGACTATTCGGACCTCAACAAGGCTTGTCCAAAAGACTGTTTTCCCTTACCGAGGATTGACCAGCTCGTGGATGCCACGGCAGGGCATGGATAGATGTCATTCATGGATGCCTATTCTGGATATAACCAGATTCCCATGCATGCCCCTGACCAGGAACATACGCGTTTTATAACAAACAAAGGACTGTATTGTTACAACGTCATGCCGTTCGGGCTCAAAAATGTCGGGGCCACATACCAGCGGCTCGTGAACATGATGTTTTCAGAGAAAATAGGGAACAACATGGAATTTTATGTTGATGACATGCTGGTCAAGTCTCAACTTAATAATAACCATGTTGATGACCTCGAAGAGTGTTTTGTCGTGCTCCGGAAGTATAACATGAAGCTTAACCCTCAGAAATGCTCCTTTGGGGTATCATCTAGAAAATTCCTGGGTTTCATTGTAAACGCTCGTGGGATAGAAGCTAACCCAAACAAGATCCAGGACCTGATCGACATGCCTTCACCTCAAAGACACAAAGATGTCCAAAGTTTGACCGGGAGGATGGCGGCGCTAAGTAGGTTTATCTCGAAATCTACAGACCGTTGCCTTCCATTTTTCAACCTATTGAGGGGAGGCAAGAAGTTTGAATGGATGAAAGAGTGCGAGTTGGCCTTCCAGGAGCTTAAAAAACACCTCGCAGAACCCCCCATCTTATCAAAACCTATTACGGGAGAGGTGTTATTCTTATATCTTGCCACTACCGAACACGCAATAAGTGCAGTGCTCGTGCGAGAGGAAGAAAAGATACAGAGGCTCATATATTACATCAGTAAAAGATTACTGGGGGCAGAGTCGAGATACCCCTTGATGGAAAAGCTAGCTCTCAGCTTAATTCATTCATCTCGAAAACTTTGACCCTACTTTCAGGCACACCCCATCCATGTATTAACCGATTAACCACTGAGGCAAGTCTTGTCTAAGCCAGAGGCTTCAGGCCGACTTCTTAAATGGGCGGTTGAACTCGGGAAATTCGAGATCACCTACCACCCAAGGACGACTATTAGGGCACAGGCCTTGGCAGACTTTATAGTTGAATGTACTAGTATGACCAACGATGAAGTTATAACCCCGGGCCACGAGCTGTGGAAACTCTACGTCGATGGGTCATCTAATGAGAATGGATCGGGGGCAGGGGTCATTTTGATTACTCCCATAGGAAACAGATTTCATTCTGCCTTAAGATTCGACTTCAACGCATCGAATAACGAGGCCGAATATGAGGCTTTACTGGCGGGACTTCGTATAGCCAAGGAGCTCAAAGCTAAAGCAATACATTGCTACAGCGACTCTCAGCTAGTGGTTAACCAAATTTTAGAAGAGTACCAGGCGCGTGGCACGAAGATGGCAGCTTACTTAGAAAAAGCAAAGTCAGCGTTGGAACATTTCGAGTTTTATGCAATCGAAGAGGTTCCCCGAGAGCAAAACTCGAATGTAGATGCTTTAACTTGGTTAGCTACCTCCGTTGAGAATGATGAGCTAAATGTTGTGCCAATAGAACATCTCTCGGTGCCTAGCATTAACGAGCCGAAACAGGAAGACGTGTGTATGATTGATTCCGAGCCTACCTTGATGACCCTGAAAGTCGAATATCTCAAGACCGACGTCCTTCCGAAAGATTGGAACCAAGCTCGAAAGTTGATGTATCAAATTCCCCGTTACACCATTTTGGATGGAAGGCTGTATAGAAGGGGATATTCCATGCCATTACTTCGGTGTGTGACTCCACCCGAAGCCAAGAAGATCATTGAAGAAATTCATGAAAGGTTCTGTGGAGACCATACTGGGGGGCATAGCCTGTCCAAGAAAATCATACGCCAAGGTTATTTCTGGCCTACCATCAAATTAGATTCTTTCGAATACGTAAAGAAGTGTGATAAGTGCTAACGTTTCGCCACAATTCCTCGAGCTCCACCATCCAAGCTGACCATGATGACTTCCCCATGGCCATTTGCGGTATGGGGGATCGACCTCATAGGATCTCTCCCAACTAGCAAGGGCGGAGTGAAGTATGTTGTAGTTGTCATAGATTACTTCACGAAGTGGACGGAAGCTGAACTGTTAGCAACAATAACCTCCAAAAAAGTCCTTGACTTTGTGGTAAAGAACATTATATGCTGATATGGGATGCCGAGGAAAATTGTATCCAACAACAGAACCCAGTTCGATAGCGACTTGTTCACCAACTTTTGCGAGAAAAATGGAATGATAAAGAGTTTTTCGTCAGTAGCTCATCCCCAGGCGAATGGACAGGTCGAAGCTGTAAACAAAACTCTCTAGAGTTCGCTAAAGAAAAAGTTGGAGGAGGCAAAAGGACGATGGCCCAAAGAATTGCCTCAAGTCCTATGGGGACATTGGACTATAGCCCGAACATCAACAGGACATACCTCGTTCTCTCTGGCGTACGGTTGCGAGTCTATGTTGCCTGTTGAGGTCAAAATTCTTACAATTCGGACTCACGCTTATGACCAAAGCTCGAACCACACTCAGCTCGAAGAAACCTTAGACTTGATTGAAGAAAGAAGAAACAAAGCTCAGCTGAGGAACGCTGCATATCAACAGCAAGCTACTAGGTACTTCAACAAGAGGGTTCGAGATTGAAAGTTTGGCACTACAAGAAAAAACAGTATTCATAACACTTAAAAAATGCTAACCGGGAGTATTGATAACGCTTCTGAAAATGCTAACATAGCCCCTGTTATTAAAAGTCCTGTTTTTTCTATAATAGTATTCGAATGTTATGTTCGATGTTATCTTAAACTATTCAATAACACATTTTTAGTTGCTATAATATTCAAATAATAGCATTTAGTTAGAGTATTTGATTATAAATTTGGAGTTTAATCTTATACTTTATGCATAACACTTTCCAACTGTTATGAAAATTGTTATATTTGATCATTTTATAATGTTTTTAGTTCATTCTATTATATAAATCATAACTTTTTGTCCCAATTATAATATATTATACAAAACAACTATAATTATTGTAAATTCTCCCAGTAATAACATTTTGTTATTTTGTAGTATGCTTTTTTAATTGTTGTAAAAAGTTTTTATTATTATATTTTGATTAAAAAAATCACAAGTGTAATATTAAATAGATCAAATTTTTTTAAATATTCAATATATATATATGATAAACCATGGGTATTTTTACATTTGAGGACGAACTACTTCAAACCATGACACTATCCACTTCAAAAGTTCTTAGTTCTAACTTAAGTTTGAAAGCATACATAATAAAATTCTATAGTCTTGCACATCTTTTGCTTCAAAAGTAAAAATCAGAAACATAGCAAGATACACAAAAAGTAAACCATGAAGCTTGCTCCGCCCTCCAATTCATCATCCATTCCATTGTGCATTTGTCTTTGTTGTGAGGTTGATTTGCTTAGCTACACAAGAGTTTAAATAATTAATGCTTAAACTTAGAGTTAATAATAAACTAAAAAGTACAAAAAGAAAGAAAGTTAATAACCTCATTAGGACTTTATAAGTTGGCCATGCAATTACACTAACTAAAACACATAGGCATGAAAGATTGAAGATTTATGCTTGGTAAAATACTCATTAGAAAAGTTAGCTCAAACACTTTATGATTATAAAATGAAAATACAAATGATACACCAACCAAACATATAAATATATATATATACAATACAACAACTAATTTATAAAGAAAACCCAATATCATAGACATATGAACTAGAATTAGATCAAATATAAAGTTCCAAATAACAAGAACAATGAATTTGCCATTTTTATTGTAGATTTCACTACTGGACAATTAAAGGTTTCTCAAAATCCTGCAGACCTAGTTTCCATAAGCTAATCAACACCAACAATTCAAACAAATCAAACAACACACAGGTTTTCATCCATATATAACCGCAGCACACAGAATTTTCAGAACCTACTTCACTAAACACATGCAAGTTTTCAACCTTCCGTTATCACATCAGAACACAAAATTCCTAGAACCTACTTCACTACGGATGAATATCTAAGATATTCAAACTCCTCTAAAGTTATACAAATTCTATTCAAAATTATAAAAGATTGAAAATTAAAAAAAAAATATCAAATTCAACATTCCTCTTGCAATTAGCTACCAATCCAATGCTTTACAAGAATCACTAAAGCATTTATAAATCATAAACACATTATAAAGACTATCACTCAAAAATCTTCCTTAGTGTTCAAATGAGTAGTAACATAGAGCTAAAAGCTAGTGAAAAACCAAATAATCTTAGAAAGAATGCTATAAAACAGAACGGCTACTAATTTACCTGTGGGCCTTGTTCAATGCTTGCCTTGAATGGATCACCAACAACACATTTCATTGCATGCGCCTTCACTTTTTCAACAAACTCGTCATACACACGCTCATGGACATAAGTTCTTGAACCAGCACAACAACATTGTCCCTGCAAAAGGGAAGGGATTGGTTTTCAACAATGATTTCTTTTCTTATTTAGAAAAAAAAAAATTATGTCATACTTGATTAAATTGAAACTAAATGTGGACCAGGAAAAGTTATTTAAAATTTTCTTTGTCACTTACTCTTTTCTTCCGTACTCTGGGACACAAGTAAAGATCCAAGCATCGTTCGAAGGACTCCTTGACAGCATTCTCATATGCAAGGATGTTTCTCATCGATGTAAAACTAACAAAATTGATAAGTAGGACATCATAAGCTGGACTAATACTGAAGCAGCAATGAGCACTGGATAAGCATCTAAGAAACTATGAATCTTACCTTTTAGGTATAAATTTAGGTCGATCTTCCTCAAACATTAAATGATAAGCATTAATCTCTTCTTGTGTAGGGATATATTCTTTAAAGGGATTGTATGACTCTTCGTGACCTAAAAGAGAGGAAATTTTAACAAAAATTTAATAAAGAAAACTATGAAAAAAAGGGCTAAATCCTATGTTGATTTTCATTCCAGAAAACAGATGATCAGTTGTACCTAGCAATTTCGGCTTCGGCGCAGGATTATAATCTAAATGCCCAGACTTTTCGTTAGAGTTGGATTCATCTCCCCACAAGAGGTAGACAGATGGTTCTTCTTTAGGCTCTTCAAATTTAATCAACCCCTTACGAATAGCTCGACGATAGCGAACAACCTGTAGAAACAGCAAAAGTGCAAGGCCTGAATAATTAAACTCATGTTTGAAATTCCTTCTATTGTTCTATCTCAGCAACCAGTAGGTGAAATGAAAGCTCAGAATGAAAACATAACATAAATTTCATTCATTACATTAGAGATAAAAGAAAATACTAAAAAATTTACCAACTTCTATATAAAAATAGTGAAGTTGACAATAGCATACCATTTTATCTTCACTCTTTGAACGAGTGAAGCGTCTCTTGGGTTCAGGTGCATTTGAAAGGGGATGTTTAGCACCATCCCATTTGAACCAGTCAACATAAGGCTGCATTCGAAACACAGATAATTGTATGTGAAAAGAATATTTCAAACAATTGACCAATAAAATGGACAGCTAAATATATACATACCGCATATGGATCAAAGTCAGCATCTGGTGCCTTTCCTTCAAGCAATCTACTAATAAGTTTGGTCTCTTTCTTTTTGAGTTCTACAACCTCATCATTATACTCATCATAAATTTTGCGCCTGCAATATAGTAAAAATGCACCAAGCAAAAGTGAGGCAACATAACAACAAGAAAACATATTTAGCACATAAATGGTAGAGCACATGTATCCTAACGATGTAAAACTCACCAATTTTTGGAATCATTTGCACTCGCAAGGAAAGACTGAAATTTATCTTCTTTTTCTTTCTTTTTGATCTTTTTCCCAGAAATATCATAACTAATATGTTTTTCATCCCGATACCACACCAAGGGCACATCTCCAATTGTATTTCGAGGAGCAACCTACTTTGATGTAAACAAAAGAAGAAGTAGCGGTTGAATAAATTCAGCCAAAAAAAAGTAACTAAAAGCAAAACATTAGGTGTTAAAAAACAAGAAAGGTACATATTTTCATAAGCAAAATAACACACAACCTCATCTTCAGAAGAATCACTCTCTTCAACTCCTGGATGAGCATCAGAGCTATCACTTCGGTTCTCATGACTATGATCATCAGCCAAACCATCGCCATTGCTGGTGTTGATGTTGTCCTATCGTGATTAAACTTAAATGTTAAAATGCAGGTGCAGCTAAGTACCAACACCATGGTGCTATTTAAACAAGAAAAAATTAAATTTTGAGCAGGGAATGAAGGGGTGAGTAGAAGTTGGGATAATGAACAATATGCTTCCCACTGTTTTACTGAACATCTCTTCATATCATCTTATATAAGCAGTAAACGTGAAGAAAATCAAAGTAAGACGTATTCTAGATACCTGATCTTCGGATAAATCAAGTTCAAACACACACTCAATTGAAAACTGTAATGTGTCTTGACAAAAATTGATTGGCTCAGACAATATTCAATGCAACAACAGATTTTTCTAATTTATAATAATTGACAGCAATATCGTTTACTAATTTGAAATGAAACTTACAACAAAATTTTCTGATTTACTAATAGGGAGCATAAGCACATTGGTCCATTTAAGATGTATATTTTACATGATAAATCAGTAATGTAGATAATACTAATCAAAGGGAACATACATACCCAACGTGTAACATTCTCAATAGAGTCCACCATGCAGTGAGCATAATCATAAATTGGATAGACCATGAATTATATTAAAAACCAGTACAAATATTAACAAGATTAAACCTGAACTAAAGGGGAAAGGGCTTACCTTCATCAGCTGCAGCAAAAGAAACTATAAAAAACAAAAGCAATAGCACAAATCAAAGAAATAACCTTTAATAAAAACCAACAAATTAAAACCCAATTAAAGGATCTTAAAGAACAATACGAATTGAGTGAGAACACAAAAATGTAGAACCATAGAGTCTACTTCAAACCCAGAACCCCAAATCTGTTTTTTTTTCCTTCAAATGCAAACCCCAAAACTGAAAAAATAAGAACCAATCCTAACCGATAAACTAAATCAATTTCATATAACACAACCAGACCTAAGCCAAAAATTGGTAGAAAAATATTAACAAAAATCATAAACTCTTTGTCAATGTCGAAGGAGAAATAAAGATTACCCTTTTTATTTTGCTATTCTTCAACGAGGGAAAAGAGTGAGAGAAAGTTCAAAAAGAAAAAAGCATATGCAAAATAATCTAATGAGCCGCAATTCATCTCTTTTGCCAAACAAATTGAAACAAAGAATGAAAAAATCGCTTTCTAAATCAAAGAAAGACTCACCTCAACTACTGCGTGGAAGACATCAGCCCTGAAAAAAATCCCACCGACCCTCCAAGAATGGCGACCTGATTAGCTTGAACAAGTAAAAATCCCATAAAAATTGAAGCTTGGAAAAACCCCCAGAATCCTTAAACTGAATAAATAAATAATCCCAAATTCAAAGCTTAAATGCTAAGTCTTATAAACTACAATACACAAATTCTTAAAACTTGAGACTCACAGCAAGAAGAAGGGATTCTTTAGTGGTTAGCCTCTCCATTTCTTGGGCTTAAGCAGCTGGAGCTCCTCCCTGTACAGCCTGCTGGACCATTGCTCTGCAAGTCAATCTCCGTCGGAGTCGGCGAAACATGGGGATGGTAGTTGTGGTAGATGAGACGGAGGAAGACAACGAACAACAGGAACAGATTGTAGAGACAAGAAATAGCTGGTACAAGACCATGGTAGACCCACGAGTTGAGCCACGCCGTAGACCCATCGCCGCAAGCACCGTCACACCCACGAGCCAGCCACGCCGTAGACCCAAGAGTCGAGCCTCCCTGTCACACGACCTAAGCCGCAGGCCCCATCACCTTGTTACACACCTGCAACAAACAGAGAGAAAGAAAGAAAGATTGAACGAGTGAGAGAGAGAGAGAGAGAGTTACTGAGTGTGAGAGAGAAACAGAGGAGGCGTGTAGAGTAATTAGGGATTCAACCTTAGAGATTTCTTTTGTGTTTCATTTGGCGCCTGTGTATTTCATTTACCGCCCATTTTCTGTATCTTTTTCTATTACCATGCGACAATAACACTTATTAAAATATGTTATATTTTAATGTAATATATGGGCATAATTGTTGTAGTGCGGTGTGGGAGATTTGGTGCTAAGGCGTGTATTTTTGGCAACGCGAGATCCAGCAGCTGGCGTGCTCGGGCCAAATTGGGAAGGACCCTACCAGATAGAGTCAGTCATCCGACCCGGTGTCTACAAGCTGGCAAGATTGGATGGGAGCTTAATACTGCGAGCATGGAATGACAAACACCTAAGACCTTACTATCAATAGTGTAGGAAGGACGTTGCCTATAACCAAGCTTGTCTATTTGTACTGTTTTGCCTACTTTTGGATTTTATCAAATAAAGAGTTATTTCGTCTGATATGATATATTTTTGCAATCTCTCTTAATCTAATAACCTATGGTCACATTCATAGGATATTAAGGGGGCATCGTTGGTGTAGAGTCCAAGAACTTTACTTAGCTAAGATAGATAGTAGTATTATAGTATGTATAGTATTATCTTTGTAACTGTGGATTTTTGGTTCAGACCGGGAATTATTTGGACACTCATAGTAGTACTTATAGATTTTCTAAGTTTAACCTATAGTTTAAGAATATTAATGTTAACCTAAGGTTTGATTATATGACTGATATTAAGAATAATATTTATTATACTATAAGGTTTAGATGAGGACCAATAGGATTTTAAGCACATGTTATGAATGGGTGATTAAGGATTAAGTATTTTGAGGATTAAATTTAATAAGGAGAAAAGTTTGAATGCTATAGGGACAGTCAACAGCTTTGAATACGTTGAAGGCTTAGTCAAGGCTGTTTACTCCATTCAAACTTAGCTAAAAATGTGTAATTTCATGTTTAAATGTTCAGCGTGTGCCGATATATCACAGCTATAGGGGGCGATATATCGCAGCACGTAGATACGGAAAACACGAGATGATGCACGACAGCCTCGGGCATACTGGCCCAGGCGATATATCGCCTACAGGGGGAGATATATCGCCTCCATCAATGTATTTTGAATTGTTTTGAAATCATTTCCCATTCAGCCATTCAACCTCTTGATAAGTCCAGCATCTTTTTGAACGAGTCTTCAGCCTCTGCTGAACGATTATTCAAATATTTTTCACCTAAAAAGCTATTATTTTTATTCAAGTAAAATCAAGATCCTTTCATTCCTAAACTCTATAAATAGGACCTAGTACCCAGCCATTATTCATCTTTTTCTCTAAGTTCAGAGGCTGCTAATGCTAAGTGAGTGTGAGAGTGTAAACACCTGGTTTGGGGAAATCATAAGCTTAAACATCATAAGCTTATCAAACACTTTGGGAAGTAAGGTTCTATAGTATTTCGGTTGTTGTGTAGATTGGTCTTACAAGTCTTTTAGGTAAACAAAAACTCTAGTTCATTTGGTTTATGTTATTTCCTTTTTCATAACCTTCTACTCAGTCTCCTAACCTCATTCTTATTTTGGTTAGGAAATCTAAGTTCTTGAGCACATAAGTTTCGGTAAGCATGTTTTTCAATGGTTTATTCTTCCCATTTCCTTTTCATCTCTTTTCTTCATTAGACTCACCCTGTTATATATGGTTTTAGGAGTGTTCCAAAAAGTCTCAACGCTGTCCTCTTATCCCGGTAACTTTGGTAAGGAAAATAGGATAGAATCTATATGTTTTATGCTTATGTTATCTTATGTTTTATGTTATGAAATATGTTATAAAATATGTTATGATATGTATGTTTGTAGGCTTGGGCATATGACCCATATGACTAACAAGCCCCAATTAGATTATGGGCATATGACCTGCTTAGCTAGTAGGACCCCAAATAGATTATTGGCATATGACCTACTAGCTAGTAGGACCTCACTAATCTCATGGGCATATGACTTGTTTAGTCTATGGGACCCCAAGTAATAATGGCCATTATAGTATGTGTATGTATTAAGTGTTATGTTATGTCTTTATGATTATTATGAAATTTATGTACTTGATGTATGTGCTAGATTTTCCTTGCTGGGCATTAGGCTCATTCCTTTTTGTTTTATGTGCAGGAAAATAGCTATTAGTGGCGGTAAGGTTCGTGGATGCTTGGAGATTGTGTATCGATGGTGAATGGATTCAAGGAGTCGAGAGTTCGATCTTTCGAGGATGTAGTCTTGATTTACCTTTTTATGGTTTTACATGTATTTTTCCGCACTTTCTATGTAACAATGTTTTTTTACTTTAAGTTATGTTTTGTTTTAAAGACAATGGGTACCCATATCCTACTTATTTTATGAAAGTAACTTTTGTTTCTACAAGTTTCTAATAAGTTTATGGTATTTTCGCAAATGTAAGTCTTATTAAGGTTTGTATGTATAGTTTCATTAATGGTCCAAAAAGTCTAGAGTAGTGGGTCATTACAGTTGGTATATATATAAATACCACCAGCTTGAAAAATAAATTAAGATATACGAAATACATGCAAGTGTTTGGATATAACCAAATACGCGTGCTAAGATAATTTGGATATAACCAAATTATTAAAAAAATATAAGTGTTTGGATGTAACCAAATACGCGAGCTAAGATAATTTGGACATAACCAAATTATTAACATATAAGTGCTTGGATGTAACCAAATGTGCGAGCTAAGGTTATTTGGATATAACAAAATTATCAAAAACATACAAGTGTGTGGATTACAAACCAATCACGACCTTAACAGGTTTGGAGCAAACCAGCTAAAACTAATCGACGATAAGTTGGAACTTAAACCCACTTCGAGTTAAGTCGAGATCGAGGCTGGAGTATCTTATAAAACAATAGTTTCGAACTCATAACCTCGGAGAGATGACCGAGGACGAGAAAAAGTAACTTAAAAATAAGATATAACTAAACCGTTTGCATTACACACCATACAAGTACTTTCGGGTTCATGGTTAAAGTAATATCCGACCTTGACGAACAACGAGATCGGAAACGGATAATTCAAGCAAACTGTGCATGAATGCATTGAGCCTTGAGCCTAAATCCAAATTGTGTTTGTGCGAATAAACAAACATACGCGATTCTTTAATATAAAATGTGCAAAATATCTCGAATCAAGAAATGTAAAGCATGCATATTAAAAGAAAAGAAATAGAAATTGTATCAACCCTACGGGCATAAATTATAATAATTGCAAAAATAAAGGGACGCAGCCCCGAGATGAGATTTAAGAAGGAGCAGTCTCCTTAGACTTCTCAGCACCAGCAGCACTACACTCTCCAGGATGAATAACATGACTATCCTTCTGAGCAGCCTCCCGAGCAGCCTGAGCAGCCTCCTCCGCGTTAAGCCGAGCTTGCCATTTGGCCACAAATCCTTCCTCGAAAGAGCCCAGGAAGCTGGTATCAAGGTTGGCGTTGCTAGCCCAGATCCTGTACATGGCTTAATCGACTGCCTTGTCCTTCTTCTCTTTGAACTCGGTAAGGAGGCGAGCCTTCTCATTTTCGATTATCTCAAAAGTGGCAGCCTTCTCCTCCTCGAGCTTGGCATTGGCTTTCTCTAGCTCCGCAAGCCGAGCCTTCACCTTTTCAAGCTCTGTCTTCGATTCCTTGAGTTCTTCAGTCATTTTAAGATGGAGATCCCTCAACTCCTGGGCTAGAGACATGCTTGTATGCACCTCGTTGGTCAGCTTATAATTAAGCTGAGCCGAGACAACAAGAGCCTGAAACACAAAGAGATTGAATTAGAACATAAGCCAAGGCACATAAGCAATTAAAAGTAAAGTGCAAAAATTACCGCGGCAGTAAGTTCAATACTCTTATCATAAAGAGTATTGCAGTCTCGGGCCTTATTCCCAAACTCCCAGTGATCAGCGTCGAATCCTGTAAGACTCTGACCCACTCGAGAGAGGATATCCGAGCCAATTACAGCTCCGTGGGCCCCGGCGGTGCTATCAAGCACGAACTCATCAATATGAGGTTGGGCCAACGGCAGAAGTGACTTGGAGGTTGAGGGTTTCTTCAGGGGTTGGCCGAGTGTTGGAGGATTTGCAGCTGGAGGAAGCGCGGCAGGTGCGGTCGAGACGGATGTGTCGGCCTGGGCATTCGGGTCCCCGGCTGTGCTCACAGTAGTTGGAGTTGGTGGAGTCTTCTCGGTGCGCTTGAGGATTTTGGAGGGTCGGTCTAACCTCCGCAAGCCTCTCGGGCGCTTACTCTTCTGAGCCCCCTCGCCATTGTAGAGCACGACGTCAAGGTCAGAGTCCATAGCTCCTGCACAGTTGCAACCAAGATTTAGCATGGTGCTAACAAACGTAGAAGATTTAAAACACACACAAGTGGACAAAAACCTAACTGGAACTCCCCTCCGAGCTTGAGCTCGGAGACCATGAAATTCCCCCATATTCAGAAGAGGTAAGGGGAGTACCTTCCCTATAGGTGGACGTCAACCTCGAAAGGTCCCTATAGTCGTTGGTCCCATATTGGACGGCTATTCTGTCCTATACCTCATTCAGGCTATACATAGTATCGTATTGCCCGAGCCAGCTATCGAACCTATGAACCCGTTCATCTACCCAAGTCCATACATAAAAGTGGTTTCTATCGTCTTCGCACAGAACTAGCCTATCGGGTTTGTGCTTTAATAAGGTGGGGGACCACATTTTCGAGCTTAGGATGACTGTACCTTGATCATCCGAGCCCGAGCTTGAGGCTTTATCGTTGGCCTCGTTCCCTGATGGCGGGCCCCTTCGGCGAACTAGAGGCAGGGGCCTCACCTCTCTCCTTGGGGCGAGGATGCCTGTTGGCAGGGGCACGAGCTCCCAACGATCATATTTTTTGTTGGACCAGTCCGAGGTGGACTGGCCATCTCCCAAGAGCTCGCAAGCTTGAAGTTTACCTTCATCCAAAAGGTATGAGAGTGATCTCCTGCCATAAGGGAGTTGGAGCAGGGTCTCCCTATGCTCCTTCATCTCGTCAGAAGGAGTGGGACGATGATAGTTGGCTGGAAAATAAAATACATTTCAACTAAGTACAAGCCTATAGACAAAACTTCGAGCACAGAGATAAAGGAGGTGGGGTACTTACGGATCCGTCTGAACGAATAGCATCGTGACGGAGATAGGCCATCCGTCCAGAAGAAGGCCTTCTTAAAATCAGGAGGATGATTGGGAAGATCCTCAAACATCTTTTTCTCCTTCGGGTAGCTCGAAAGGTAATAGAAGCCGTCTCCTCCCCGAGCTCATGAGGGATTTCTTTTCAAGCAGAAAAGATACAGGATCTCCTCTGGCCTCGGTCCTTCCCACTTTAGCTCGTGGTAAATCGACCCCAGGGCAGACAGAACCCTGTATGAATTAGTGTTGAGCTCGAATGGAGCCAACCCAAAGAAGTCCGTGAAGTCCTTGAAGAAAGACTTCAAAGGTAGTATCGCTCATGCCTTCATATGCTCCTGGCTCCAAGCCTTATACCTCAGCTTGTTGTCATGATTTCCATCTCTGGAGCATAGCAGCTTCGCTCGTTGGAGGTAGGGGCTCGACACCTTAATGAGCCTGACAGTCTGATACCGTGAAAGGCCAAGATATCATTTATCTGACCTAGCGAGGTAACCGAGATCCAATAGTGCTCGGCCTCGAAAAACTCCCTCCTTGGTTGCGAGGTAGAGGGCTCCCCCATTAGTGAAAATTGCAAGTCACCTAGTTTGAAGGCAACTGTCACTTTGAGTTTAGGGTCGAGGGGGATCGGTCTAGGCCCAGAGCCAGTCTCCGGGTAAAGAGCTTCTCGGAGAATCCTTCTTTTCTTCTCTATGACCACGAAAATTTGGCGATGGTAGTGAGCTCGGGTTTCTTCCTGTTCGCGCGCGAGATTGTATTCACGAATCAGACGTTGGTTCCGAGCAAACAGCGACTCCGGGCTCGGAGTTTTCAGCGAATATGGGATAGCAAACGATGACCCCCACCGTCTTTCCAGATTCTGTGACATCTAGCAAGAAAGAAAAAAGTGGTGAGGGTCATGCATGTAAGGAGTCGAGAATAACGAGCTTGGTGAAACAAGCTCGGAAGTGCTTGGGTACGAGACGAGCTCGATCCTGGAAATCCGATTAAGGGTGAGAACGTGTATTCTACGAAAAAAAGGAGGGAAGTGGGTCTAATTTTTTAGAATCCCGAAATATCAGGAAAAATGTGGCAGTTATTCAAAAATGGTATTCTTGGGTATCGTGCATTCTTTAAAATCAAGATTTTGTACCCGATATCTTGGTGTGCAAGATATGTCCTCCAAAATTTGAAAACCCAGAAAAAAGACCATATTTGGGCTTTTCTACATATAAACTGGATTTAGAACCAGTAATGGGAAAACCTAAGCCTAAATGCCTATTGGTCAAAGTGTCCTAGTACGTCTAAACTACAAGATGAACCAGTGCATTCCCAAGAACTAAAAAACAGCAAAGCCAGAAACTGATAAAAAAAAAGAAAGAAAAAATCATTAGATACTTACGCAATGAAGATGGTGATTGTAGAGAAATCGTTGATTGAAGGAGAGGCTTCAGGTATAATCTCACGGTCTCAAGCAAGCTGGCGGTCCTTTGCTTCTTTGGCCGGGAGAACATGCAAAAGCAAGAGTTTTCTGGGATAGTCTCTGGTTTTTTCTTTCTCTTTTCTTTTTTTTTTCCTCTGATGTACGTAAAAGTAAAATGAGGAAGATGACTAGAGCCTTATATATAGACGATCAAAGGTGGGAAAAAAGGATTAATCCGAGCCATTGGTAAGGATTCTTATCAAATCTGACGGTCAGGGACAAATGACAAGATGGAGCCGAAAAGGTAGCAGGCGAACGATCGTGGGCAGGTTTCCAAGGTACTTGAGTACCTTGAGTGAGAAATACCCAACTGGCACGTGTCCATACTCGAACATGTGTGACGGTGCGGTTCCCGAGAAAAGTAGTTCAAAAGTTTCCTTCTCATAGGATTCGAACAAATACTTTTGAGGGGGAAAAATTTTACACCTAGATTTCGAGTCTTGAAAATTGTGATCTCGAAAGCTGGATTCGTCAGGTGTGAGCTCGCAATATCTAGAATACGTGTTCACAACCTAGGTGTCGAACCTTCAAAGCAGGTGGCAACCTCGAAAATGGCGGTCTCGAAGCCTTTGCAAGCTTGGAAGACAGAACATCGGGATACGTCCATTGTCGTGTGACCTCGGATCAAGTGGCCTGAGCTTGGCTTAAGTGTGAGCTCGGTTTTTTATTCTAAGTTGATTTTGAGAAAATAATACAACTCGAAAGTCACTCAGAGACTTGGGCTGGTACGATGCTGACGATGTTGATTGCTGACTTCGAACATCTTAGTGAGTCACTTGGAAAGACGCAGTCTACATTTATTGTTGTAACATCCCTATAATAAAGGGATATTTATTAGTCAGTTATACGCCCTTGGTCTTCAGGGGACGTTTCCTTGTATATAGGAGTTACAGGCTTTTAAAGTCATTAAATTTATTAATGCAAAGGATAACTTCCCAGAAACGTGTGGGAGAGTATCCTGAGACTTCCTCTATAAATAGAGAAGTCATGTACCTTTGTAAAGGACCGAAATTTTGTGATCTTGAGGGAAACTCTGGAGAATGCATCTTTGAAGAATTTCCAGAAATTTCCTAAGTTCTAATAACAAAGACTCGTGGACTAGGCAGAGTTAACTGCTGAACCACGTAAAAAATCCTCCTTGTTTTATTGTATTTTCTGGCCATAAATATTTACTGTTTACGTGCTCTACATTTCAAGTTGACGAAAAACAGCGTCAACAATTGTAAGTAAATGAAATGAGTAAAATATATTTGGTATATTAATTAGAAGTTAAATTTATTTTAATATTAATTTTGTGACACAAGTTTGTTTCAAATATTATAGTTATACTTGTGAACTACAATCATGTTAGAAAAAATAATTTTTTTTTTAAAACAAGTTGATGTGAGTGATATGAATAATATATTTTGTTAGAAGATATTGTGTTATATTTTATTATGTGACATATATTTAAATTAATTTGAAATATATTCTTTACCTACTAGATTTGCGTGATAAGTGTGTTAGTTTTATATTTTACTTGGTGTTTCCTTTCCAATATATTATTATTAAGTTTTTCTAATGTATATAGTTATTTTTTTTTTTAAAATTACTTAATGTAATAAGTGTTGACCCTCGATTTGGCCAATGACGCGGAGTCAAAATTACGACAAAGAAACAAAAAGAAAATCAAGAATGAAATCAATTGGGAAGAAGGTGACACAAATGATTTATAGTGGTTCGGCCCCAACTGTGTGGTAATAACCTACGTCCACTTAGTGTTCTTATTGATGTTGAATCCCAATACCGTGATCAAAGAACTAGGGTTTTTGAGTTTCACAAGTCTCAGAAGAATTACAACTTTTGGTAGATAATCACACTATGCTCTCTCTATGAGTATTCAGGTTCAAAATTTAAAAGTCCTTTTCTTGAGCCCTTTCACGTATATTTATAGGCTAAGGGGGGTTACATGGGCCAATGGACCTTAATTATCCTTAATATCAGCGTATCAAGGCAATAAAGAGAAAAGATAATAAACGTAGTTATTACAAGATTGTATATCTTAAAGGAAATAAATCGAAGCATGCGACCAGACTGGTCGCATCTAAACACGAGATCTGATGAAGCAATAGATATTTGGTCGATAGGCGAGCAACATCCCTTTACTTTAATACTGCCATGTGCCAACCATGTGTAATAACTTCTTGCCACGTCATCATGAGCCATCATTGGGTATACATTTGCCCCACAAGTATAATTTACTGCGACCAGCATAAAGTAAACTTAAGAGACTTGTTACACCCAGATTTCGAGATAAGAGGTTATGACCCCGAAATCTGGGCTCGTCAAGTGTGAGCTCGAAATGTATAAAAACATCGTATGGTCAAGCCGTAAAATCTCTAAAGTAAAACAACGACCTCAAAGATGTGTAAACTCGGGATACTTTCTGAGTTCGAAATGGCACATGTAGAGTCCAAGAACTTTACTTAGCTAATTGTTTAGTAGTATTATAGTATGTTTAGTATTATCTTTGTTACTGTGGATTTTTGGTTCAGACCGGGAATTATTTGGACACTCATAGTAGTACTTATAGATTTTCAAAGTTTAATCTATAGTTTAAGAATATTAAGTATAACCTAAGGTTTGATTAATGTGACTGATATTAAGGATTATATTTATTATATTATAAGGTTTAGACATCAACCAATAGGATTTTAAGCACATGTTATGAATGGTGATTAAGGATTAAGTATTTTTGAGGATTAAATTTAATAAGGAGTATAGTTTGAATGTTATAGGGTCAGTCAGCAGCTTTGAATACGTTGAAGGCTTAGTCAAGGCTGTTTACTCCATTCAAACTTAGCTAAAAATGTGTAATTTCGTGTTTAATTATTCAGCGTGTGCCGATATATTGCAGCACGTAGATACAAAAAACACGAGACGATGCACGGTCGCCTCGGGCATACTAGCCCAGGCGATATATCGCCTACAGGGGGCGATATATCGCCTCCTCCAGCATAAATTCAAACACTTTTGAATTCTTTTCCTTTCAGCCATTCAAACTCCTCCATAAGTCCAGCATCTTTTGAACGAGTCTTCAGCCTCTGCTGAACGATTATTCAAATGATTTTCACCTAAAAAGCCATTATTTTTATTCAAGTAAAATCAAGATACTTTCATTCCCAAACTCTATAAATAGGACCTAGTACCCAGCCATTATTCACCTTTTACTCTAAGTTCAGAAGCTGCAAGTGTTAAGTGAGTGTGAGAGTGTAAACACCTAGTTTGGGGAAATCATAAGCTTAGACATCATAAGCTTATCAAACACTTTGGGAAGTGAGATTCTATAGTATTTCGGTTGTGGTGTAGATTTATCTTACAAGTCTTTGAGGTAACCAAAACTCTAGTTCATTTCTGTATTATGTCATTTTCTTCCTCATAGTCTTCTACTCAATCTCTAACCTTAATCTTCATTTTGGTTAGGGGATCTAAGTTCTTGAAGCCCATAAGTTTCGGTAAGCATGTTTCTAAAATGGTTTAGTCTTTCCATCCCTTTCATTTCATCTCCTTTCTTTAGACTCACTCTTTCTTATGGTTTTAGGAGTGTTCCAAAAAGTCCCAACTCAGTCCACATATCCCGGTAACTTTGGTAAGGAAAATAGGCTAGAACCTTTATGTTTATGTTTATGTTATTTTATGTGTTATGTTATGAATCATGCTATGAATATGTTATGAATGTGTATGTTTGTAGGCTTGGGCTTATGCCCTATTTTACTAACAAGACCCCAAAAAGGTTATGGGCATATGCCTACTTAGCTAGTAGGACCCCACTAATCTCATGGGCATAAGCTTGTTTAGTCTATGGGACCCCAAGTAATAATGTCCATTATAATAAGTGTATGTATTATGTGTTATGATATGTCTTTACGTTTATTATGAAGTTTATGTTTATGACTATGTGTTAGATTTTCCTTGCTGGGCATTAGGCTCATTCCTTTCTGTTTTATGTGCAGGAAAATAAGCTTTAGAGGCGGTAAGATTCGTGACGCTTAGAGGATGTGTATCGATGGTGAATGGAGTCAAGGGGCCGAGCGTTATTCGATTCGAGGATGTAGTCTTGTTTATGTTTTTTTATGGTTTTACATGTATTTTCCGCATTTTCTATGTAACTCTTTTTACTTTAAGTTATTTTTGTTTTTAAGACAATGGGTACCCATATCCTACTTATTTTTATGAAAGTAACTTTTGTTTCTACAAGTTTATAATAAATTATGGTATTTTCGCAAATGTATGTTTTAGTAAGAATTTGTATGTATAGTTTGATAATGGTCCAAGAGTCTAGATTAGTGGGTCATCACAGCACAATACTGGGATATATCTGTTACCGATTGTCTTCAGACAAGACAGTCCGAGCTTGGGAAGTGCAAGTTCGGGTGTAATAGCTTTGACAGTATCTATCTACTCTGAGCATGTCCTGAAGTTGGGTGACAAGTTCGTAACGGTTCCGTAAGTTTTGACAGTCACAATGTTGATTGTTGATCTCGAAGACCTAATGAGTCACCTGGGATAGCCTATTACGTGTGAACATATTTATTGTTGTGTAATCCCAATATTTAAGGGATACCATTTAATCTATTACCTGTTCCCGATTTTTATGGGACGTTTCCATGTATATAGGAGATATTGCATTTAATATCATTATTTCAGTTGATGTACAAAATATCTTCCCGAAATATGTGGGAATGAACTATGTAACCTTCCCTATAAATGGAGGAGGAATGACCATTTCTAAGGGATCGATTTCTGATTTCTTGAGAGAAAGCTCTAGTGTAATGCTCCGAATTCTCCGATGTGGTTTAATGGCGGGCTTAGTAGGCCGGGAGGGCCATAATTGTTTAATTATGCCATTAAATGATATTATGCATGTATATGTGAATTATATTATAATATGATGTTAAATGCATGCATGTGGGTCCACATTTTTAATTACAGGGGTGTGATGGTAATTTGGCCCGTTGAGGGTATAATTGTATAATTGTATGCATGTCGATGATATGTGTTGAGACCACATTATAGTGTGGATTGGTTCGTGCTATTCAGCATGAGACGATCTTGGAATATTGATTAGCGGTCTAGTCACAACAGGTTTAAGTGCGGGGCTCGGGTTGAGTCTCGGGGTGATTTTAATGATTAGAGTGTTACCGGGTATTAAAGGGTAACGGGATGTGAATTGTTGGTGTTCGAGATTATTGAGAATAGCGAGAATTGGAGAGCGTTAATTATGATTAACGAGATAAGAGGAAAATACCAATTTTTCCCTTGGGAGCCTTTAGAAACTTTAAATTGACCTAGGGGTAAAATGGACATTTCACCCCTAGGATAGATAAAACCATTGTTGGCTGAAGAAGAGAGCAAAAACAGAGCAAGTTTTTGAGTTCTCCCGTACCTTCTTCTCTTCACCTTTCTTCGTGATTTTTGAACCAATTTTGAGGATTCAAGCTTGGGAAGCAAGCCTTGGGAGTTTGAGGGTGTGTTCCACCATTGAAGAGCACCATAAGCTGAGCTTTGGGTAAGTTTCTAACCATAGAATTCTCTGGTTTGCCCTGTTTTGGTTTTGTTTTGCAACTGAGAATTCTAGGGTGAATTCTTGGTTTTGTTGGGAGTTTTGGATAGGGTTCCCATGCTTGTGATGTTTGGGGTGTGTTAGGATAGTTTTTGGGTTCATTTGGCATCAAGAATGGGATTTGGAAGCTTGGGAATCAGGTTAGAATCGAAGGAGTTAAAGAAGGTCGGTCTTGGGAAGTTCTGGTCTGGAGGTAGCACTATAGCGCCCACCCTAGGGCGCTACAGTGCTCCTCAAGAGGCTTTTTGGCATGTTGGTGGTTCTGAGTATAGCTCTGGGACGCTAGAGGTTGAGCGCTGTAGCGCTACCCTGTTCCTTCTATGTCCCGTTTTGAGTGTTTTTAAGGGTTTTTGACTTGGGGTTTCAATCCTTTATGGCCCGAGATCGAATCTACTCACCGTGTGGGCATGTTTCGAGGTCTTGAGAGTGATTCTTAGGCTAAGACCCTATTCATGTGGATTCTCATTAATGGAGGTTATAATTGGGTGTGATTAGGTAACCGCTAAGGAACTGAAAGATCGATCGTTCTCAGGGGTCGTCCTTATTATACTTCTCGCTCGTACCTGAGGTAAGAAAACTGCACCCTGTGTATATATGACATGTGTGTTGGCTATTGAGGCATGTTGATTGATAAATGTGGACATGGATTGCATATTAAATGCTAGTGAATGTTGATTACTTGTATATGTACTGACTAGTTAGGGGCACTGACCTAAAGAGTCAGAGACGGCATAAGCGTCCTGAACGCAGGGTCGAATGAAGATTAGATCTAATCGATATCAGTATTGAATGGCTCTAAGTCATTAGCACTAGACAGACCCTAAGGTCGATGAACTTATAAGCGCTTGGCTAGTCTGAGACTAGTTATTCAGAGCCAGGGCATATGGCCCCGATGACTGTTTGTCACATGGCTAGGGAACGTTGTTCCAGGGATATGACTCTAAGGTCATGGGGAAGGTTATGTTGGTGACCATTCACCATACACCCATCATGTTCAAACTTATGAAAGGTTCACTTATCAGTTAAGCCCGAGTGACCCTATCGTCACATGGCTAGAGGGGGCTGTACCCACTTTTGTGACTTTTGCGACCTTCACCTATTTATTTGGACTGTTGGTCCTGAATGATTATTACGATCATTGTTGATATTAAATCATGTTTTATTATGCTTTTCTTGCTGGGCCTTGGCTCATGGGTGCTATGTGGTGCAGGTAAAGGGAAAGAAAAGCTCACCCAGCCTTGAGTGGAGAGCTTAGGTGGTGATGTGTACATATGCGGCTGCCTGACCACCACGGCCAAGGCGTTCTTAGAGGAACTAGGGGGTTTACCCTATTTTTCCGCTTAGGTCGGCAGGATTGTAAATCTGAAATAATAATGACCATTTTGTACTGAGAACAACTTGTAAATGTTTTGATTAGCTCAGAGCAGTTTGTTATGAAAAATATCCATTCCTTTTTATTAGTTTTTCACCTTAACCTGTTAATCACACTTAGAGCACGTTTTAACCAAAGGACTTAGGTAGCGGGTCAAATTTCCGGTTCACCGTAACTGTTCTGGGGTAACCAGGGCGTTACAACTTGGTATCAGAGCAATGGCAAGGTTAGGGTTCCTGTAGACTGGCTGGGCATGTACACACATCACTGAAGTCAAGCTCGACTCGTGGTTTGGTAACTATCTATGTAGTTATATGCATGGCTGCTTAAATACAACATATATGCTTTACCTGTATGCATGAAGCACTATGTTAAACTTGTGCCCTGAAATATTATATCCTCAGCAACTGTGTGCTTATTAGTACTGGGAATTGCTGGAACATACTTATAAGTATGATTGATTGTGAACTAGTATGTGATACATGCTGTTGATGCCGTTTTTTGTCAACTTGAAATGTAGAGCACGTAAACAGTAAATAACTATGGCCTGAAAATACAACAAAGCAAGGAGGATTTTTTACGTGGTTCAGCAGTTAACTCTGCCTAGTCCACGAGTCTTTGTTATTAGAACTTAGGAAATTTTTGGAAATTCTTCAGAGATGAATTCTCCAGAGTTTCTCCCTAGATTACAAAATTTCGGTCCCTTACAAAGGTACATGACTTCTCTATTTATAGAGGAAGTCCCTGAATACTATCCCACACGTTCAGGGAAGTTATTCTGTATATTAATAAATTTAATGGCTTTAAAGCCTGTAACTCCTATATACAAGGAAACGTCCCCTGAAGACTAGGGGGTGTGTAGTTGACTAATAAATAACCCTTTATTGTAGGGAAGTTACAACTATAAATGTAGACTGTGTCTCTCCAAGTGATTCACCAAGCTATTCGAGGTCAGTAATCAACATTGACAGCATCGTGCCAGTCCAAGACTCTAGGTGACTTTTGAGTTGTATTGTTTTCTCAAGAACAACTTGGAAAGGGTAAATACCATCGAGGCCGCCTTACCCCGAGCTCACACTCATGCAAACTTGGACCACTTGATCCAAGGTTACCTGACAATGGACGTACTCTGATATTTTATCTTCCGAGCTTGTAAGGACTTCGAGACTGCCCAGCTTCGAGGTTCGGCGCCTAGGTTGCAAACACGTATTCTAGATATTACGAGCTCACACCTGACGAAACCAGCTTTCGAGATTACAATTCTCAAGGCTCGAAATCTGGGTGTAACACATGCTGAATGCTAAATGCTATAGACATGTATCTGCTTGTATATCTGCATGACCGTGGAATGTGATAATTGTCTGCTTGTTCTTGGACCGTAAGGCGGCAAGAGGTTTAGTTATTACTACCTGACTGGCCGTATTGATCATTATTTCAGCAATGTATCAGTGACAAAATTATGAATCCAGGGAAGACAGACACTTCAGCTGGCCAGAGTGATCAGGGCCAGAATAATAATAATAGCCAGGGTCAGGAAAATGACCAGTCACAGATTCCACAGCCAGCTCATGTAACCTGGCAACAGATAGTCAGTGATCTGTAGGCTACTATATTAAAACAGGGAGAAGAGCTTCGTCTCCTGAAACAACAGCAAGGGCCTACAGTGGCCAGTGGATCAGAGGCACCTCCTGTGTTGGTGCTAGTAGCTGGGAAGCTGCCTGAGGTCAAAAATAAATGGGAGCCTCTCTATGAAAGGTTCAGGAAGCAACAACCTCTAGTATTTAAGGGCAGTGCAGATCCTGCCGAGGCTTAGCAATGGATGAGTATGATTACCACTATCCTTGACTTTATGAGGGTAACTGGTAATGAGAGGGTGGCCTGTGCTACCTATATGTTTCGGGAGGATGCCCGGATTTGGTGGGAAGAGATTACCCAGACCAAGAACGTAAATGCCCTGACTTGGGAAGAGTTTCAGACTCTATTTAATGAAAAATATTATAATGATGCTATTAGGGCAGTGAAGGCCGAGGAATCCATTAGGCTACTTCAAGGGAGCTTATCAGTCATTGAGTACGCCTTAAAGTTTGATCGTTTGGAAAAGTTTGCCAAGGAGTTGGTGCCCACTGATGGGACCAGAAGAGAGAGATTCTTGCAGGAGCTACAGCCCAGGTTAGCCCGAGATGTACGTATCACCACTGTGGCAGGGGTTACTACCTATGCACAGGTGGTTAAGAAGGCACTCACAGCTGAGAGTGCAGAGATCAAGATCTGGCTTGATAGTGCAGCCAGAAAGGATTTCAGGAGGCCAGGTCCTCCATTTGTGAGTTCTGGAAGGGGTGTAGGCCCCAGTGATCAGAAGAGGAAGGTTCCTGACACCTTCCCAGTTCCAGGTCCTGATAGGCAGCCCCGTGGTATTTCTATGGATCGTCCAGAAGGTAGTGAAGCCTGGAAATCTTATCCTGAGTGCCCTAGATGCAAGAGGCATCACTTGGGAGAATGTAGGGAAAAGGCCAGCTTCTCATGTGGAGTAGTGGGTCATCTTAAAAAGGATTGCCCTAAGGCAAGAAAAGAAGAACCCAGAAAGGTGGACAGCTTGGCCCCAGCTCGAGTGTTCGTGTTGACTCAAGCAGAAGCTGAGGCTTCTCCCTCAGTTGTTACAGGTCAGCTTCTTAGTGTTGGAACCCCTTATAATGTGTTGATTGATTCTGGTGCTACACATTCTTTTGTTGCTAGCAGTGTTATTGATAGATTGTGTAGACCCTGTGATTTTTATGCTGTGGGGTTTGGTACCTTGTTACCTACTGGAGAGTTAATGGTATCCAGGAGGTGGGTCAGATCTTTGCCAGTGACAGTGGAAGGCAGAGAGTTGTCGGTGGATTTGATAGAGTTAGTTATGACTGACTTCGATATGATACTGAGTATGGATTGGTTGGCAAAGTATGGGGCAACCATTGATTGCAGAAGGAAGATGGTCACCTTTGAGCCTGAAGGTGAGGATCCTTTTGTGTTTGTTGGTGCTATGCATGGACCCCGTATTCCTTTGATTTCTGCATTGAGGGCTAGGGATTTATTACAAGGAGGTTGCATTGGGTTCTTAGCCAGTGTGGTTGATACCACTCAGGTAATGCCAGTGAGACCAGAGGATACTAGACTTGTTTGTGAGTTTCTGGATGTGTTTCCAGAAGATTTGTCGGGGTTGCCATCGCATAGAGAAATTGAGTTTGTTATAGAACTGGCACCAGGGACGGAGCCAGTGTCTAGAGCGCCTTACAGAATGGCCCCAGCTGAGTTGAAAGAATTAAAAGTACAGTTGCAAGAACTATTAGATCTGGGTTTTATCAGACCTAGCTTTTCACCTTGGGGTGCGCCAGTTCTGTTTGTAAAGAAGAAGGATGGTTCTCTGAGAATGTGTATAGATTATAGAGAATTGAATAAGCTGACAATTAAGAATAAGTATCCTTTGCCAAGGATAGATGATCTGTTCGATCAGTTGCAAGGCAAGAAGGTATTCTCTAAGATCGACCTTCGTTCTGGTTATCATCAGTTGAGGGTCAAGGAGGGAGATATACCTAAGACTGCTTTCCGTACCAGGTATGGGCATTATGAGTTTCTAGTTATGTCATTTGGATTGACTAATGCCCCTGCTGCGTTTATGGATTTGATGAACAAAGTGTTCAAGGATTACTTAGACCAGTTTGTGATCGTCTTTATTGCTGACATTCTGGTATATTCTCAATCAGAGTCAGAACATGAGTATCACTTAAGATTGGTTCTACAAAGATTGAGGGAACACAGGCTGTTTGCTAAGTTCAAGAAATGTGAGTTCTGGTTGTCTCAGGTATCTTTTCTTGGACACATTGTCAGTAAGGAGGGGATTAAAGTGGATCCAAAGATCGAAGCGGTCAGAGATTGGCCAAGGCCAAAGAATTCTTCTGAGGTTAGAAGTTTCATTGGATTGGCAGGCTATTATAGGCGGTTCGTGGAAGGGTTCTCAAAGTAGCTAGTGCATTGACTGAGCTGACACGCAAGAGTCAGAAATTTGTGTGGTCAGATAAATGTGAGGACAGCTTCCAGGAATTGAAGCAAAGATTGATTACAGCTCCGATTATGAGTCTTCCAATAGATCAGGAGAAGTTGGTGATTTATTGTGATGCTTCTCATCAGGGTTTGGGCTGTGCTTTGATGCAATCAGAGAAGGTAATTGCCTATGCTTCTAGTCAGTTGAAGGAGTATGAAAAGAGATATCCTACTCATGATTTAGAGTTAGCAGCTGTGGTCTTTGCTTTGAAGATATGGAGGAACTATCTCTGTGGAGAAAAGTGTGAAATTTATACAGACCACGAGAGCCTGAAATACTTCTTCACCCAGAAAGACTTGAATATGAGGCAAAGGCGTTTGCTGGAATTAGTAAAAGATTATGATTGTGAGATCCGGTATCATCCAAGAAAGGCCAACGTGGTAGCTGATGCTTTAAGCCGGAAGGGTCTGGGACAGATTCATGGTGTGAGGCTGATAGCCAGAGAATTAGCAGATGATATGACCAGAGCTGGTATAGAGTTGCTGGTGGGCCAATTGGCTAACATTACGCTACAGTCTACATTGTTGGAGAGAATTAAGGAGGGTCAGCTGAGTGATCCACAACTGATCAAGATTAGAGAGGATGTTCTGGCTGGAATGTCCAGAGATTATTCAGTGTCTAAGCTAGGTTTGTTGAGATACAAGGGGCGGATATGTGTTCCGTTAGACACTGCTTTGAGACGAGAGATTTTGGATGAATCCCATACTACACCTTACTATTTGCATCCAGGCACCAGAAAGATGTACCAGGATGTGAGATCGTTGTATTGGTGGCCAGGGATGAAGAGAGATATAGTTGAGTATGTGGCTAAGTGCTTGACATGTCAACAGGTCAAGGCTAAGCATTAGAGGCCAGCAGGGCTACTGCAGCCTCTGGATATCCCAGAGTGGAAGTGGGAAGACATCACAATGGATTTTGTGGTGGGCTTACCCAGGACTGTTGGTCAGCATGATTCTATTTGGGTGATAGTGGATCGCTACACCAAGTCAGCTCACTTTCTGCCAGTGAAGACTACTTATACAGTTGACCAGTATGCAGATCTCTATGTGAGAGAGATCGTGCAGCTCCATGGTGCGCCTAGGTCGATCGTGTCAAATCGGGACCCTACTTTTACTTCCAAGTTCTGGGGGAGTTTGCAGAAGGCCATGGGGACACAGTTAAAGTTCAGTACTACTTATCATCCTCAGACAGATGGGTAATCTGAGAGGACGATCCAGATATTGAAAGACATGCTGAGAGCATGTGTGCTGGACTTTGGTGGATCTTGGAGTAAGTATCTGCCTTTGATAGAGTTATCCTATAACAATAGTTATCAATCTACCATTGGAGTTGCACCTTATGAGATGCTGTATGGTAGGAAGTGTAGGTCTCCCATTCATTAGGATAAGACAGGTGAAAGAAGATACTTAGGTCCTAAGGCAGTTCAGAGGACTAATGAGGCCATTGAGAAGATTAGAGCTAGAATGGTTACTTCTCAGAGTAGACAGAAGAGCTATGTAGATCTCAAATGTAGGAACGTGGAGTTCCAGGTAGGAGACTATGTCTTCCTTAGAGTCTTGCCATGGAAAAGGGTGAGAAGGTTTGGGAAGAAAGGCCAGCTGAGTTCTAGGTTTGTAGGTCCATTTGAAATCCTGGAAAGGGTTGGTCAAGTGGCTTACAGACTAGCTTTGCCTCTGACATTGTCTGCCGTGCAGAATGTATTTCATGTTTCAGCTCTTCGGAGGTATGTGCCTGATGTTAATCATATTTTGAGCTATGAAGATCTGGAGCTTGAGGCAGATCTCTCCTATGAGGAACATCCTGTCCAGATACTTGACAGAAAGGATAAGGTCTTCATAAATAAGACCATACCTTTGGTTAAGGTATTGTGGAGGAATAGTAAGGTCAAAGAAGCGACCTGGGAGCTGGAGTCAGACATGCAGGATCAGTATCCCGAGCTGTTCAGGTAAATTTCGAGGACGAAATTTCTGTAAGGAGGGGATAGTTGTAATGCCTCGAATTCTTCGATGTGGTTTAATGGCGGGATTAGTAGGTCGGGAGGGCCATACTTGTTTAATTATGCCATTAAATGATATTATGCATGTATATGTGAATTATATTATAATATGATGTTAAATGCATGTCGATGATATGTGTTGAGACCACATTATAGTGTGGGTTGGTTCGAGCTATTTGGCATGAGACGATCTTGGAATATTGATTAGCGGTTTAGTCACAACAGGTTTAAGTGCGGGGCTTGCGTTGAGTCTCGGGGTGATTTTAATGATTAGAGCGTTACAGGGTATTAAAGGGTAACTGGATGTGAATTGTTGGTGTTCGAGATTATTGAGAATAGTGGGAATTGGAGAGCGTTAATTATGATTAACGAGATAGGAGGAAAATACCAATTTTTCCCTTGGGAGCCTTTAGAAACTTTAAATTGACCTAGGGGTAAAATGGACATTTCACCCCTAGGATAGATAAAACCATTGTTGGCTGAAGAAGAGAGCAAAAACAGAGCAAGTTTTTGAGTTCTCCCGTACCTTCTTCTCTTCACCTTTCTTCGTGATTTTTCAACCAATTTTGAGGATTCAAGCTTGGGAAGCAAGCCTTGGGAGTTTAGGGGTGTTTTCCACCAATGAAGAGCACCATAAGCTGAGCTTTGGATAAGTTTCTAACCATAGAATTCTCTGGTTTTCCCTGTTTTGGTTTTGTTTTGCAGCTGAGATTTCTAGTGTGAATTCTTGGTTTTGTTGGGAGTTTTGGCTAGGGTTCCCATGCTTATGATGTTTGGGGTGTGTTAGGATAGTTTTTGGGTTCATTTGGCATCAAGAATGGGATTTGGAAGCTTGGGAATCAGGTTAGAATCGAAGGAGTTGAAGAAGGTCGGTTCAGGGTGTTAGGAAAATATTGTTTTGCCTCAATGGAAATGATTATAATATTACAACTCTATGCAATAATATTACAAGTAAATATAGATTGATTAAATAAAGTGTTACAACTCTATAACTGAAAATACAAATAAGATTAGAGAATAAAGAAGAAAAGGATTGAAATAGAAAATACAACTCTTGACAAAAAGATACAAATAAACTTGAGGTAGTAAAAAGAAAGATGTAGATGAGATTACAACTCTTAAGCAAAAGATACAAGTAAATATAACAAAAAATGATATGAAGAAAAACAATAGAAGAAAATAAGAATAAGAACAAAATAATAAGATACTCTCACTCACACAACCAAAGTGAAGAGTGTTGGGGATCACCAACTTGAACAAGGTTTGAAACCTTTGTCCAAAAGCTTATTTCCCCCTAATTCAAGCACTAAGGGATCTCACTCAGATTTTAGAAATGCTTTCTGGAATTATCAAGCCTCAAGATGTTTCTAGCCAAGTGCTCTTGTGGATAGAAAATGGTGTGTCTTACAAGTGAGCATTAGGCTCCTATTTATAGAGTGTAGAGACACCCTTTGAATTTCAAATTCCACCAACCCCCATGGCTGTTACCAATGATTAATTGGGTGTTTTATGGAATTAAAATAGAGATTTGGGAGTTACTTGGCTGTTGGAATCGTTCAAAATTGGATAAAAACTGAAATTGTATGAAGCTGTCAGCCATTAGGGGCGCGGTGTTTGTTCCAGGCGTCGCGGCCCTCAGTCAATTTCAGCAACAAATTTTTCAGTTTTTTTCAAAACATTCCAATTTATTCCCACTTGATTTTGTAACTTCCATACACAATATGGGAGTTAAAATCACATCTCTATCAGCCATTTCTCATATGTCATTAAGAAATTCATCTCAATATTGTGTAACAACAAATCTACACAATAATGGGTGATATTTTAGGAGTTACAAATTTGTGATGAATTTGTAACACCAAATATGTTACATGTTTGGATATTTCACATATATCCAAATAATGTAACTCTCTATTATATGTTACAATATGTGACACTCTATGTCACATTTATTTAATCTAAAATATTATATTATAAAATAATATAATATAACATTCCCCCACTAGATTAAATAGTCATCTATTGTAACACTTATTTAATCAATCATTATATTTAAAATATAACATATCCCCCACTTGATTAAATAAGAACTCTCTCTATAGGAGTAATTGCATTGATGCATAAAGTAAAGTGTTTTTCAACTTGAACTTTACTATAGTGTAATTATCACAAAAATTGTCGAAAATTTGGTTGCACTAGGCATTGAACCATCTTTTCATGATGACAAATCGGTGATAATACACACACCTTTGCGATGTTCACTTGAGACCTCTATGTCTCGCTTTGCACCGTTAATGGTCATGTGCACTTTCCATTCATGGACGTTTCTTGAGAATACTCCCAATTCTCATGAGAGGCAGCACCACCCCTTGGTCCATATAGGTAGAATTCTTACAGTATTTTGTTACCAAAAATACTTGTCTTTACAAGATTGAATTCTATTAAAAAACCTTTCGGTTTTAACCCTCCACTGGGCAACACACAAGTACTCAATATCTCAGATGGGACTTGTTTTATGTACAACTAATATTCACTTGATTGACTTGTTATTACCTATTGAACTTAACACTAGTTGAATAACTAGTGTTAAGATAGGTTACCATCCCTCGAGATGATGCAGCCACTAAATCCCTCGTTAGTGGCTTAGTGAAAGGATCCGCCATATTTTCACTTGTTCTCACATAGGATATTGAGATGACTCCTCTTTGAATCAATTCTCTTACATATCCATGTCTTAGACTAATATGTCTAGACTTCCCATTATACACTCCGCTGTATGCTTTAGTCAATGTTGCTTGGCTATCACAATGTATCGATATAGTAGATACATTACCTTTGATTAGGGGAATCTTTATCAACAGATCCCTTAACCATTCAGCCTCTTTGCCAGTAGCAGCTAGAGCTATGAACTCTGCTTCCATAGTGGAATGAGATATACAGGTTTGTTCCTTGGAATCCCAAGAAATTGCACCTCCACCAAGTGTAAATACCCAACCAGTTGTGGACAAGTTGTCCCCAAGATTGGATATCCAACTTGCATCCGTATATCCTTCTAATATCGAAGGAAATTTGGAGTAGTGAAGGCTTAGTCCTTTGGTTTTCTTGAGATAGCCTAGGACTCTTCCAATTGCCTTCCAGTGATCCACACTTGGATTACTTGTAAACCTACTAAGTTTACTTACCGCAAATGCTATATCAGGTCTAGTACACTGGGCAGCGTACATTAGACTCCCTATAGCACTAGCGTACTCCAATTGAGCCACCGCTCTTCCTTCATTCTTCTCTAGTTTTACACTATGATTGAATGGAGTATTGGCATCTTTAACCTTGAGATGGTTAAATTTGTTCAATACTTTCTCAACGTAGTGGGCTTGCCCTAGCGCAAAACCCCCACTATGTTTCTTTACTTTGATACCGAGTATGGTATCAACTTCTCCAAGATCTTTCATCATGAAGGTTGATGATAGAAACCTCTTCGTTTCTTCTATCCCTTTCATGCTATTACTTAGAATAAGCATGTCATCCACATATAAGCAAACAACGATCACATATCCCTTACAAGTTTTGGAATACAAACACTTGTCTCCATTGTTATGTCTAAACCCATTAGACATGATAGCTTGATCAAATTTCTCATGCCATTGCTTAGGAGCTTGTTTCAATCCATATAAGGATTTTACAAGTCTACAAACTTTATGTTCATATTTTGGTAGGACAAACCCTTCGGGTTGTTCCATATAGACCTCCTCATTGAGGCCACCATTAAGGAATGCCGTTTTGACATCCATTTGATGAACATACAAGTTGTGTATAGAAGCTAAAGCGAACAAAATTCTTATAGAAGTTGTTCTTGCAACAAGCGCATAGGTATCGAAATAATCGATGCCCTCTTTTTGCCTAAACCCTTTAGCTACTAATCTAGCTTTAAAGGTTTGGATAGTGTCGTCAGTGTGCTATTTTCTCCTAAATACCCACTCACACCCAATTGGTTTAGACCCCGGTGGGAGGTCTACAAATTCCCAAGTGTTATTGGAAAGAATGGAATCCATCTCATCATTGATGGCTTCTTTCTAAAATGCACTATCTCTCGATTGCATAGCTTCTCTATAAGTCTTAGGATCATCCTCAATGAGAAGTATAATAGGAATTTTCCTAATGACTTCCTCTCTATTTCCTTCTACCATGTAGAATGAAATTCGTTGAAAATCTATCTCATCCACTACTAGACTTTTATGATTTTTAAGCCTTTGACTTCTTCTGGGTTCAAAGGGTTGCTTTACATCCTTTTGAGAATTATCCTCTTGAGAATCAACTTTGGATGTAGAAGCTTGAGAATTGTTCTCATATAACAAATTCTCCTTTAGAGATGTTGAAGCTTGAGAATTGTTGTCACATAACATATTCTCAAAGAATTCAACTTCTCTAGATTCAATCACAATATTAGACTCTAAGTCTAACAGCCTATAAGCTTTACTATTGTTGGCATAACCAACAAAATCACACTTTATGGCTCTTGAACCTAACTTTGTTCTATTAGGTTCGGTTTTCTTGCAATATGCAAGACACCCCCACACTTTGAAGTACCCTATGTTGGGTTTTCTTCCTTTCCATAACTCATATGGAGATATCTCATTTTTCTTCATCGGTATTCGATTAAGAATGTGACAAGCGGTCAAAAGCGCTTCACCCCATAAGTTGAAGTTCAACTTAGAAAACACCAACATAGAATTTATCATCTCTAGATAAGTCCTATTTTTCCTTTCGGCAACACCATTGTGTTGTGGTGTATAAGGTGCAGTGCACTCATGAATTATACAATTTTCTTCACAAAATGTATTGAATTCATTAGAGAAGTACTCACCTCCTCTATCACTTCTTATCACCTTAATCTTTTTATTTAGTTGATTTTTCAACTTCTAATTTATACAATTTAAAAGCATCAAAAGACTCATCTTTATGCTTTAAAAGAAACACATAGGTATATCTACTATAATCATCTATAAAAGTAAGAAAATACATTTTACCACCTCTAGTTAAAACACCATTTAATTCACAAAGATCACTGTGGATTAAATCTAGTAAATTAGATGATCTTTCTACACTAGGAAATGGTTTCTTAATCATTTTTGCCTTAACACATGTTTCACATTTACCACAGTTTTTAATATTGCATGCAATCATACCACATTTTACTACTCTTTTCATGGTTGAAAAACCTATATGCGATAGTCTAAGATGCCACAAAAATAAAGAATCATACTCAACAATATAGGTAGAATTAGCATTTTTATTGATAACATTGAAAGTTACATCATTGGTGCACAATTTAACCATACCCTCACAAGAATACCCCTTTCCCAAAAATACATTTGATTTAGTAAGTATAAGTTTACCGGACTCAAAAATGGCTTTAATGCCGGGCTTGCCAAGAAAATCACCACTTACCAAGTTTCTACTTATTTCGGGAACATAAAGTACATTCACTAATGTAACTTTCTTGCCGGAGGTGAAGTAGACATCAATAGTACCTTTGCCAAGTACCTTGGATTTGCCCTCATTGCCCATTTGTATCTCATGGTTGCCCTTTGACTCTTCAAAGGTCTTGAACAATGATTTGTCATAGGTGACATGGACGGTGGCACATGTGTCATACCACCACCCTTTCACCTTGCCTTGGACCGCATTCACCTCACTAAGGGTAGCAACTATGTTTTCCTCTTGAGTTGCGTTCACCTTAGGTCCTTGTTGGTCTTTTCTATGTCTACACTCTCTAGCATAGTGACCCTTTTTCCCACACACAAAGCAAGGACCTTTCTCGCCCTTAAACTTGTTTGGGTTGGTTTTTGGACCCAAAGGTTTCTCATTACCCTTTTTCCCTTTGTTTTTGGGATGTTTTGGTTGTGACACCGCATTTTCTTTGGAAGTCTCTCCATTAGACCCCTCCACAAGTTTATCTCTACATATCGATTCCTCTTTGATTCGAATATGCTTTTGGATCTCCTCCAAAGAATAATCCTCATTTTTATGAAGGATTCTTTTCCTATAGCTCTTCCAAGTTGGTGGTAATTTAGCCACTATAGCACCAACTTGAAAGGCCTCAGGAAGCTCAATCTTTAACACTTTCAATTTATTAACAATAATTTGCAATTCATGAATTTGAGAAAGAATAGGTTTATCACCAAAAAATTTGAAATCGAAGTATTGAGATATCAAAAACTTTTTGGTACCTTCCTCTTCCGCCTTAAACTTTTTCTCAAGTGCATCCCATATCTCCTTGGCCGATTTGGTCTCGGTGTAGAGGTCATAGAGCCTATCGGATAGAGCGTTGAGGATATGACCCCTACAAAGAAGATTGTCCTCCTCCCTCTTCCTTCTCTTCTCCACCTCTTCAGGAGTGTCTTTGTCGGATGGCTCGGCTAGAGGTGCCAAGGAAGACTCAAGGATGTAGGCGATTTTGAGAGTGGTTAAAAGAAACCTCACCTTGTCTTGCCACGTAGTAAAATTGGATCCATCAAACCTATCCAATCTCACTAGGTCTTGGTTCATAATCTTGATTGTCTCCCCTTCCATTAAAACAAAAAAGGGATAAGCTTTTGAATGTTAGGAAAATATTGTTTTGCCTCAATGGAAATGATTATAATATTACAACTCTATGCAATAATATTACAAGTAAATATAGATTGATTAAATAAAGTGTTACAACTCTATAACTGAAAATACAAATAAGATTAAAGAATAAAGAAGAAGAGTATTGAAATAGAAAATACAACTCTTGACAAAAAGATACAAATAAACTTGAGGTAGTAAAAAGAAAGATGTAGATGAGATTACAACTCTTAAGCAAAGATACAAGTAAATATAACAAAAAATGATATGAAGAAAAACAATAGAAGAAAATAAGAATAAGAACGAGAACAAAATAATAAAATACTCTCACTCACACAACCAAAGTGAAGAGTGTTGGGGATCACCAACTTGAACAAGGTTTGAAACCTTTGTTCAAAAGCTTATTTCCCCCTAACTCAAGCACTAAGGGATCTCACTCAGATTTTGGAAATGCTTTCTGGAATTATCAAGCCTCAAGGTGTTTCTAGCCAAGTGCTCTTGTGGATAGAAAATGGTGTGTCTTACAAGTGAGCATTAGGCTCCTATTTATAGAGTTTAGAGACACCCTTTGAATTTCAAATTCCACCAACCCCCATGGCTGTTACCAATGATTAATTGGGTGTTTTATGGAATTAAAATAGAGATTTGGGAGTTACTTGGCTGTTGGAATTGTTCAAAATTGGATAAAAACTGAAATTGTATGAAGCTGTCAGCCATTAGGGCCGCGGCGCTTGTTCCAGGCGCTGCGGCCCTCAGTCAATTTCAGCAACAAATTTTTCAGTTTTTTTCAAAACATTCCAATTTATTCCCACTTGATTTTGTAACTTCCATACACAATATGGGAGTTAAAATCACATCTCTATCAGCCATTTCTCATATGGCTTTAAGAAATTCATCTCAATATTGTGTAACAACAAATCTACACAATAATGGGTGATATTTTAGGAGTTACAAATTTGTGATGAATTTGTAACACCAAATATGTTACATGTTTGGATATTTCACATATATCCAAATAATGTAACTCTCTATTATATGTTACAATATGTGACACTCTATGTCACATTTATTTAATCTAAAAAATTATATTATAAAATAATATAATATTACATTATATTATAAAATAATATAACATAGGGAAGTTCTGGTCTGGAAGTAGCGCTATAGCGCCCACCCTAGGGCGCTACAGCACTCCTCAGGAGGCTTTTTGGCATGTTGGTGGTTCTGAGTATAGTGTTGGGGCGCTAGGGGTTGAGCGCTGTAGCGCTACCCTGTTCCTTCTAAGTCCCGTTTTGAGTGTTTTTAAGGGTTTTTGACTTGGGGTTTCAATCCTTAAGGCCCGGGATTGAATCTACTCACCGTGTGGGCATGTTTCGAGGTCTCGAGAGTGATACTTAGGCTAAGACCCTATTCATGTGATTAGGTAACCGCTAAGGAACTGAAAGATCGATCGTTCTCAAGGGTCGTCCTTATTATACTTCTCGCTCGAACCTGAGGTAAGAAAACTACACCCTGTGTATATATGACTTGCGTGTTGGCTATTGAGGCATGTTGATTGATAAATGTGGACATGGATTGCATATTAAATGCTAGTGAATGTTGATTACTTGTATATGTACTGACTAGTCAGGGGCACTGACCTAAAGAGTCAGAGACGGCATAAGCGTCCTGAACGCAGGGCCGAATGAAGATTAGATCTAATCAATATCAGTGTTGAATGGCTCTAAGGAATTAACACTGGATCGACCCTAAGGTCGATGAACTTATAAGCGCTTGGCTAGTCTGAGACTAGTTATTCAGAGACAGGGCATATGGCCCCGGTGACTGTTTTTCACATGGCTAGGGAACGCTGTTCCAGGGTTATGACTCTAAGGTCATGAGGAAGGTTATGTTGGTGACCATTCACCTTACACCCATCTTGTTCAAACTTATGAAAGGTTCACTTATCAGTTAAGCCCGAGTGACCCTATCGTCAAATGGTTAGAGGGGGTTGTACCCACTTTTGTGACTTTTGCGACCTTCACCTATTTGTTTGGACTGTTTGTCCTGAATGATTATTACGATCATTGTTGATATTAAATCATGTTTTATTATGCTTTTCTTGCTGGGCCATGGCTCATGTGTGCTATGTGGTGCAGGTAAAGGGAAAGAAAAGCTCACCCAGCCTTAAGTGGAGAGCTTAGGTGGTGATGTGTACATATGCGGCCGCCTGACCACCACGGCCAAGGCGTTCTCAGACAAACTAGGGGGTTTACCCTATTTTGCCGCTTAGGTCGGCAGGATTGTAAATTTGAAATAATAATGACCATTTTGTACTGAGAACAACTTGTAAATGTTTTGATTAGCTCTACAGAGCAATTTGTAATGAAAAATATCCATTCCTTTTTATTAGTTTTTCACCTTAACCTGTTAATCACACTTAGAGCACGTTTTAACCAACGGACTCGGGTAGCGGGTCAAATTTCTGGTTCACCGTAACTGTTCTGGGGTAACCAGGGCGTTACATCTGGGTAATTCATCTCTGAAGAATTTCCAGAGAACTCTAAGTCTTAATAACATAGACTCGTGGACTAGGCAGAATTTACTGCTGAACCATGTAAAAATACTCCTGTTTCTCTTCAACATTCATCACTCCATTGTTTAATTATTTAATTACTCTACAATTTAAGGTGACAAAAAATGGCGTCAACAGTTTGGTGCTTTCATTGAGAGCATTAGGCAGTATGTGTGTGAGTCTAGTCAAAAAAGCCCCTTGAATCAGCAATGGCCGCGAATGATCCCAATGTTCCTGAGGAAGAAATTTTAGATGAAGCTGACTACCCCCGACGTGCTGGAAAGCAGCCCATGATGAATTCGGACCCTAATGAGAGGAGTGGGTCCTCTGACTCTCGAGGGCCACCAGCCCCACCGTCCCTGTAACGACCCGAATTTGCTAATCAGGCTTAGGGCCTTGATTAGTGTGCCTGGAGGGCAATAAGTGGTTTAATATGCTTATATGTGGATTTACGCGTATATATGATTATGATGCATGTTTAATTGAGTTAAATGTACATTTGGGCCCCGTCTGGATATTAGGGCCATAAGTGTGATGAATGTGATAAATGTTATATATGTGATATGTCTGTACAGCACGATCCGAGACAATCCTGGGGAGCGGTAGCCAGAGAGTCAAAACGGGGTTGAGATTCGGACTCGGGGCGAGTCGAGGGGTAATTTGGGTATTAGATGAGTTATGGGGTTATCGGGACATGAAAATAAATATTTGGAGATATATTCGAGGATAGAATGTCTAGGCGGGAATATTTGGGAAATTTACCATTTTTCCCTCGAGGACGTTTTGGTACCCCGAGCCTTGAGGTAACTGCATAGACTTAAGTCAAATAAAACAAAAAGGGAGAATTGTTTAGAAACTTGAGGGAACCGACACATATTTTCCTTTGAACTGAAGATAGTTCCTACTTCTCTCTCTCTTTCACTCTCTAAGGAAAACTCAAGGAAAACCTAAGGAAAATTAACTTAAAACTAAGGGACTTCAGCTGGGGAAATCTAAGGGAACTTGAAGCTTGAAGATTAAGGCATAGGGGGAACTGGTTCAGAAGCTTAATTCAGTAAGAGGTAAGTTCTAATTATTAAGATTTAGTCTTGAATTTCTGTTGGTTTTGAGGATTGCATGTTGGTCAAGCTTGGTCTACTTTTGGGTGCCTTAGCTGAGTTTTGGAGTAGGATTCAGTGGGGTTTTAGTGCTGTTATTGAGCTGGAATGATGGTGTTATTATCTAGGATTGTTAGTTTGGTTTTGGTGAGGATTGGCTTGAAGAAAAGGTAGAAAGCTGATGAGGAATTCTGGGTTCGAAGGTGAGAGCCGCGGCCCGCGTGCGCACGCGGCCATGGGAGGCCGAGAGGTTCATGCGCGCTGCGGCCCGTGTGGGGGTCAGTGGGGTGCTAGCCTCTGATTCGAGGCTAATCGCAGCTCTTGTGGGTGGAGCCATAGCCCTTAGTGCCAATCTGAGTTTTTAAGGGTATTTTGGATTGGGAACTTAATGGGTAAGGCTTGGGATGGATTTTATCACCTGGATTGGTAGAGTTCAAGGTACCGGAGGTTAGGGTTATGGCTCAAAGTTATTTATTGGATTAGAATTTGATGGATGGATATTGTTAATGTGTTGTGACTAGGGTTTCGGCGAGGCTCACGTTAGAGGACTATGCTGGGGGCTTCGGTGCTCAGAAAGCTCGGAACTCAGGTAAGAAAACCCTTGTTCCCATAGAGCTTGTGTGTAGGGCTGAGCCCAATTTTTTTTAATAGAATTGATATGCAGGGCTGGGCCCAATATGTTAGAACTGTGGGGCATAGCCCTTTAGCTGAATATGCTAGAATTCTATACTTGCTTGTTATGCTATGTATATTATGATGTGAATGATCGTCTTGAGCCAGGAACGGTGTAGACCGAGGACGGTGAAGGGCCGGGAATGGCATTGGGCACGTTGAGTGCAAGGCCGAGAACGGCAAGGGGCCGGGAACAGCGTTGAGCATGTGGAGTGCGAGTTGCCAGGGCAAGTCCCTAGAAGGATACCTGAGATATCCTCACGGCGTGGTCTGCGAACCCAGGGCTTGGTAAACGCCTGGGACGGCTAGGCCGTATGTGTTTAGCCTTTGGTGGCCTGTCTATATGCTTGATATATGTGTTGCATATGTTATCTGTTTATGGGCTTTCTTGCTGGGCTTCGGCTCACAGATGCTCTGTGGTGCAGGTAAGGGTAAAGTGTAATGACCCACTAACCTAGACTATTTGGACCATTAACGAATCTATACATAAAACTTACATTTTTGCGGAAATACCATAATTTATTGTAAGCTTGTAGAAACAAAGGTTACTTTCATAAAAATAAGTAGGATATGGGTACCCATTGTCTTTAAAACAAAAATAACTTAAAGTAAAAAGGGTTACATAAAAGATGCGGAAAAATACATTTAAAAACCATAAAAACATAAATAAGACTACATCCTCGAATCGAATAACGCTCGGCCCCTTGACTCCATTCACCATCGATACACATCCTCCAAGCGTCACGAATCTTACCGCCTCTAAGCTTATTTTCCTGCACATAAACAGAAAGGAATGAGCCTAATGCCCAGCAAGGAAAATCTAACACATAGACATACACATAAATTTCATAATAAACGTAAAGACATATCATAACACATAATACACTTATTATAATGTCCATTATTACTTGGGGTCCCATAGACTAAACAAGCTTATGCCCATGAGATTAGTGGGGTCCTACCAGCTAAATAGGCTTATGCCCACAATCTTTTTGGGGTCTTGTTAGTCAAATAGGGCATATGCCCAAGCCTACAACAAACACATGCATAACATATTCATAACATATCATAACATAACACATAAGATAACATAAACATAAAACATATAGATTCTAGCCTATTTTCCTTACCAAAGTTACCGAGATTATGGACTGAGTTGGGACTGTTGGAACACTCCTAAAACCATAAGAAAGAGTAAGTCTAAAGAAAGGAGATGAAATGAAAGAGATGGAAAGACTAAACCATAGAAAACATACTTAGCGACTTATATGCTTAAAAGCTTGGATTCCCTAACCAAAATAAGAATAAGGTTAGGGGACTGAGTAGAAGGTTTTGAAAAAGGAAATAACATAAAATACAGAAAGGAACTAGAGTTTTGGGTTTACCTCAAAGATTGCAAGATCAATCTAACATCCACCGAAATACTATAGCACTCACTTCCCAAAGTGTTTGATAAGCTTATGATGTTTAAGCTTATAGTTTTTCCCCAAACCAAGTGTTTACACTCTCACACTCACTTAACACTAGCAGCCTCTGAACTTAGAGCAAATGGTGAATAATGGCTGGGTACTAGGTCCTATTTATAGAGTTTGGGAATGAAAATATCTTGATTTTACTTGAATAAAAATAATGGCTTTTTAAGTGAAAATCATTTGAATAATCGTTCAGCAGAGGCTGAAGACTCGTTCAAAAGATGCTGGACTGTTGAAGGAGTTTGAATGGCTGAAGGGAAAAGAATTCAAAAGTATTTGAATTCATGCTGGTGGAGGCGATATATCGCCCCCTGTAGGCGATATATCGCCTGGGCCAGTATGCCCGAGGCGACCGTGCATCGTTTCGTGTTTTCCGTATCTACGTGCTGCGACATATCGCCCCCTATAGCTGCGATATATCGGCACTCGCTGAATATTTAAACACGAAATTACACATTTTTAGCTAAGTTTGAATGGAGTAAACAGCCTTGACTAAGCCCTCAACGTACTCAAGGCTGCTGACTGACCCTATAACATTCAAACTTTACCCTTATTTAATTTAATCCTCAAAAATACTTAATCCTTAATTACCATTCATAACATGTGCTTAAAATCCCATTGGTTGATGTCTAAACCTTATAATATAATAATATAATCCTTAATATCAGTCACATTAATCAAACCTTAGGTTATACTTAATATTCTTAAACTATAGAGTAAACTTAGAAAATCTATAAGTACTATTATGAGTGTCCAAATAATTCCCGGTCTGAACCAAAAATCCATAGTAACAAAGATAACACTAAACATACTATAATACTACTAACAATTAGCTAAGTAAATTTCTTGGACTCTACAATTCTCCCCTACTAAAAAGAATTTCGTCCTCGAAATTTACTTATCGAATAACTCCGGATACCAGCCTTGCATGTCCTCCTCTAACTCCCACGTTGCCTCGCGTTCAGAACTATTGCTCCATAGGACTTTGACTATAGGAAGGCTCTTAGACCGTAACTACTTCATCCCTCTATCTAGGATGCTAACCGGTCGTTCCTCGTAACTTAAGTCTTTCTGGAGCGCTATCGTATCGTACTTGAGGACGTGAGATGGATCTGACACATATTTGCGTAACATCGAGATGTGGAAGACGTTGTGACTATCGGCTAGTGCTGGCGGTAGGGCTAGTCTATACGCAACTGTTCCCACTTTGTCCAATATCTAAAAGGACCTATGAATCGGGGACTAAGCTTGCCTTTCTTTCCGAACCGCTTGACACTTTTTATAGGAGATATCTTGATCTCCAACTTGGAATTCCACATCGCGTCGCTTGGTATCCGCATATCTTTTCTGACGGCTTTGAGTAGCCAGCATACGCTGTCTAATAAGCGTTACTGCTTCTTGAGCTTGTCTAACAGCTTCGGGCCTTAGAAGCTGCCTTTCTCCTACCTCGTCCCAGTGCAACAGTGATTGGTACCTTCTTCCATATAGCAACTCATAAGGTGTTATTCCGATCGTCGACTGGTAGTTGTTGTTGTGCGAGAACTCGATCAGTGGTAAGTACTTGTTCCATGATCCTCTGAAATCAAGTATACACACGCGTAGCATATCCTCTAAAATATGAATCGTACGCTCGGACTGCCCATCTGTCTGAAGATGGAAAGCTGTACTAAGGCTTAACTTAGTACCCATAGCTTGCTGTAAGCTTCTCCAAAATCTTGACGTAAATACTGATCCTCTATCTGACACTATCGTCTTGGGGATTCCATGCAATCGTACAATCTCTTGGATGTAGATGTCTGCATATTGGTCTGCCGTAAATGAAGTCTTAACAGGCAGAAAATGAGCCGACTTGGTTAGTCTATCTATTACTATCCAAGCGGAATCATGCTGCTTATCCGTCTTTGGCAGACCCATCACGAAGTCCATGGCTATAACGTCCCACTTCCATTCCGGTATGCTAAGCGATTGCAATAATCCTGCAGGCCGCTGATTCTCTGCTTTCACTTGTTGGCATACCAGACATTTAGATACATACTTCGCTATCTCCTTCTTCATCCCTGGCCACCAATAGACTGCCTTGATGTCATGAGTCATCTTGGTAGACCCTGGATGAACTGAGTACGGGGTATTGTGCGCTTCTTCTAGAATCGTCCTCTTAATACTTCGATCACTTGGCACGCATACCCGATCCTTATATCTCAATAATCCTTGGCTAGATATTGAGAAATCTGTATTCTTGCCTTCTCTGACTGCTTCCATATGTGCTGCTAGCGTGTCATCATGTCTCTGACCAATCCGTATGTCCTCAAGCAGATTCGATTGGATAGACAAGTTAGCCAGCTTGCCTATAATCACATCTATTCTGGCACTGATAAGCTCCTGCTGTAGAGGCTTTTCTATTCCGGATAAGACTGCTAAGTTCCCATAGCTTTTTCTACTAAGCGCATCGGCAACTACGTTTGCCTTCCCCGGGTGGTATAGGATTTCGCAGTCGTAATGTAGAGTCCAAGAACTTTACTTAGCTAATTGTTTAGTAGTATTATAGTATGTTTAGTGTTATCATTGTTACTTTGGATTTTTGGTTCAGACCGGGAGTTATTTGGACACTCATAGTAGTACTTATAGATTTTCTAAGTTTAACCTATAGTTTAAGAATATTAAGTATAACCTAAGGTTTGATTAATGTGACTGATATTAAGGATTATATTATTATATTATAAGGTTTAGACATCAACCAATAGGATTTTAAGCACATGTTATGAATGGTAATTAAGGATTAAGTATTTTTGAGGATTAAATTAAATAAGGGTAAAATTTGAATGTTATAGGGTCAGTCAGTAGCCTTGAGTACGTTGAGGGCTTAGTCAAGGTTGTTTAATCCATTCAAACTTAGCTAAAAATGTGTAAATTCGTGTTTAAATATTCAGCGTATGCCGATATATCGCAACTATAAGGGGCGATATGTCGCAGCACGTAGATACGGAAAACACGAATCAATGCACGGTCGCCTCGGGAACAAAGGTCCAGGCGATATATCGCCTATAGGGGGCGATATATCGCCTCCACCAGCATGTTTTCAAATACTTTTGAATTCTTTTCCTTTCAGCCATTCAAACTCCTTCAACAGTCCAGCATCTTCTGAACGAGTCTTCAGCCTCTGCTGAACGATTATTCAAATGATTTTCACCTAAAAAGCCATTATTTTTATTCAAGTAAAATCAAGATATTTTCATTCCCAAACTCTATAAATAGGACCTAGTACCCAGCCATTATTCACCATTTGCTCTAAGTTCAGAAGCTGCTAGTGTTAAGTGAGTGTGAGAGTGTAAACACCTGGTTTGGGGAAAAACTATAAGCTTAAACATCATAAGCTTATCAAACACTTTGGGAAGTGAGTTCTATAGTATTTCGGTGGAGGTTAGATTGATCTTGCAATCTTTGAGGTAAACCCAAAACTCTAGTTCCTTTCTGTATTTTATGTTATTTCCTTTCTCAAAACCTTCTACTCAGTCCCCTAACCTTATTCTTATTTTGGTTAGGGAATCCAAGCTCTTAAGCATATAAGTCGGTAAGTATGTTTTTTTTATGGTTTAGTCTTTCCATCTCTTTCATTTCATATCCTTTCTTTAGACTCACTCTTTCTTATGGTTTTAGGAGTGTTCCAAAAGTCCCAACTCAGTCCATAATCCCGGTAACTTTGGTAAGGAAAATAGGCTAGAATCTAGATGTTTATGTTTATGCTATTTTATGTGTTATGTTTTCATATGTTATGAATATGTTATTGATGTGTATGTTGTAGGCTTGGGCATATGCCCTATTTGACTAACAAGACCCCAAAAAGATTGTGGGCATAAGCCTATTTAGCTGGTAGGACCCCACTAATCTCATGGGCATAAGCTTGTTTAGTCTATGGGACCCCAAGTAATAATGGCCATTATAATAAGTGAATTATGTGTTATGATATGTCTTTACGTTATTATGAAATTATGTTTATGTTTATGACTATGTGTTAGATTTTCCTTGCTGGGCATTAGGCTCACTCATTTCTGTTTATGTGCAGGAAAATAAGCTTTAGAGGCGGTAAGATTCGTGACGCTTGGAGGATGTGTATCGATGGTGAATGGAGTCAAGGCGCCGAGCGTTATTCGATTCGAGGATGTAGTCTCCTTTTAAATTTTTATGATTTTATGTGTATTTTTCCGCACCAAATATGTAATGCCTTTTATTTTTAAATCATCTTTTGTTTTAAAAACAATGGGATCCCATAATCCTTCTTAGTATTCTGTTTGTTTGTAAATAACTCTCATTTTGCAAGTTACTCAATAAATTATGGTATTTTCGTAAAAATGTAAGTTTTATGTATAGTTTCGTTAATGGTCCAAATAGTCTAGAGTAGTGGGTCATTACACGTAATCCTTTACTAATTCCAACCACCTGCGCTGCCTCATGTTGAGCTCCTTCTGCGTAAAGAAGTATTTTAAACTTCTGTGGTCCGTGTAAATCTCGCACCGTTCTCCGTAAAGATAATGGTGCCAGATTTGCATCGACCACCGCTGCCAACTCCATATCGTGAGTTGGGTAGCGTTGTTCATACTCCTTCAACTGACGTGAGGCGTAGGCTATCACTTTGTCGTTTTTGCATCAACACGCTTCCCAATCCTAGCTTTGATGCATCGCATTAGACAACGAACTTATCGTCGGGTGTCGGTACACTAAGTACTGGTGTTGAGCAAGGCTTATCTTTAAGCAACTGGAAGCTTTCTTCACACTTATCGTTCCAGTTAAACTTTTGTTGCTTCCGGGTCAGGTTGGTGTGTGGAGTGGCTATCTTAGAAAAGCCCTCTACAAACTTTCTATAGTAACCTGCTAGCCCTAGGAAGCTTCTTACCTCTGACGCGTTCTTTGGTCTAGGCCAATCCTTCATGGCCTCTACCTTCGATGGATCTACTGCAACTCCGTCTTTTGATATGATGTGCCCGAGGAACGCCACTTGCGAAAGGCAAAATTCGCATTTCTTTGAACTTGGCGTAAAGTTGATGCTCGTTTGATCGCGTCAAAATCATCCTCAATGTTCCTCGTGCTCTACTTCATCCTTGGAGTATACTAAGATATTGTTGATGAACACAACGACGAATTTATCCAAATAGTCTTTGAAGACCCTATTCATTAAGTCCATAAACGCGGCTGGTGCGTTAGTAAGACCCAAAGACATAACCAAGAACTCGTAATGTCCATAACGAGTCCTAAAGGTTGTCTTAGGAATATCTTCTCCCTTTACCTTGAGCTGATGATACCCGGACCGTAAATCGATCTTAGAGAATACAGTCGCGCCTCGGAGTTGATCAAACAAATCATCAATCCGAGGTAGCGGGTATTTGTTCACTTTATTAAGCTCACGGTAGTCTATGCACATGCGCATACTTCCATCCTTCTTCTTCACGAATAGTACCGGAGCTCCCCATGGTGAATGGCTTGGCCTAATGAAACCCAAGTCTAGGAGTTCTTATAGCTGTGTCATTAACTCCTTGAGTTCCGTAGGTGCCATCTGGTATGGTGCCTTAGAGATAGGCTCGGTGCCGGGTACTAATTCTATCGTGAAGTCTATTTCTCGATTTGGCGGCAATCCTGGCAAGTCATCGGGGAAAACTTCTGGAAATTCTTGTATAACCCGAACATCTCCAACTTTGAGTGATGTCTCCTTCTCCACATTCGTGATGCTGGCTAAGAATGCTTGGCATCCTTTCTCCATCATTCTCTGAGCTTTGAGAGATGACACTAACGGGGTGCGTAGTCCTGAAGCTTGTCCCATGAAGCATCGTCTCTGGCCGTCAGGAGTCTCGAACATCACCTTCTTGCGTTTGCTGTCGATCGTTGCGCCATGCCGTGCTAGCCAATCCATGCTTAGTATTACGTCGAAGTCCTTGATTACTAGCTCTATCAGGTCTCCTTCTAGTCCTATGTCCTCAATCTTGATCGGTAAGCCTCGTACTATTCGTGATGATAGAACTACTCTGCCCGAAGGCAACTCGGTTACAAACCTAGTTCTAAATCTTTCACTAGGTTTGTCTAGTTTTTCTATCATTCCTAACGAGATATACGAGTATACTGCTACCAATCTAGCGATACTAGAACATATACTATTGAGGATAGGATCTGACCTGTAAATGCTTGTTACTAGCATGGGTTCCTCCTTGGGTCAATGCAAAGACTTTGGTCTGGAACCATCGTTTAATCCCTCTTAGCATTCCTCTGAATCCTTTTTGTTGTAGTTCCCAGGTCTGCTAGCTTAACCCCTAATTCCATCTTTGGTCTAAGTCCTCTGACGAACTTGGTCAACCTCGTAAAGTCGGTTGGGACCAACTCTGGTGCAAACTTGACTAATCTGTTGAACTGACAAGCATATTCTTCTATCATTAGTGATGACTGCCGAGGTGTAATACTTCTTGTGGAACAGCTCCACAAATCTTGTCCATATTATGGTGGTGACATCGTTAGTCAGGCGAACTAAGTCCCACCATATTTTGGCATCCTTCTTGAGTAATGACGAGACGCAGGATATGCGGTCCGTATTACTGAGGTTCGTGTGCATAAGAATTGGCTCCACATTCCTTAGCCACTCTTCTGCCTCAAAGGGGTCTATAGTCCCTTCGAAGTTTGGAGCGTGTTGTTTGCGGAACCTTTCATACACTGACTCCATATTCGTTACTGGATGTGGCGCGTAGTTCATCACTGGCCATCCCCCATATGGACCAACTTGTTGGGGTGCTAGGGCCATTTGTTGTAGCTGCGGCTGCGGTTGCGGCGGAGGCTGAGGCTGCGCCTGTTGACGTTGTTGCTGCAAGAGTTCCTCGACTTGTTGTCGCCGTCTAGCGATTTCCGTGATGTTGTCAACTGACGGTGTCGTCGCGTTGCGGCTAGTAGTAGCACGTACTCCTCTTCTGCAAACTGGAGGGCATCATTGGTCGTTGGAACAACATTGGAGGCGTTTCCGTTGGTGCGTGCAGATCTTCGGAGCGACATCTTCACCAAAAGTTCTAACAGTTGAGAACTTGTTAGAACTTACCCTAATAGGCTCTAAGGCAAAACTTATTCTAAAACAAACATATCTCAGACCTATTTATTATGACTTCTTATGAAAAATTATATAGGTCTTTATTTGTTATTAGAGTGGGTTTCTATACTTAGAAAAACAAGTCATCTTTATTTTCTAAGTGTGTTTCTAATCATCCTATATGACTTAATTCTCAGGCTCGAAACTTATCTTTGTTCCAAAGTTAACCATATTGAGGGAGGGCTGGGATCAGTAAAATCGTTCCCACTACTAAGGCCCCCTAACTCTCAATAAAGAAACTTGGTTCATTGATTTGTATCCACCCTCACTGAACTTAGTCATTATTTATTTTATTTATTTCTTATTATGATTGCGAAAATAGAATCAAACTCATACATGATAAAATAACATGAAATCAATTTGGAAAAAGATTTTCACTTATTACAATCATAAAATAAAGAAATAAACAAAACAACAATGAAAAACTAGCTATTCTACAAATCGGGATCTTCTACATCCGATCCTTCATCTAGCATATCATCATCTATCTCCTTATAATCACCATTGTCTTGAGCCTCAAAATTTCCTCGGGGAAGATTCAAGAAGATCCTATGTTGTTGCTCATTAGTGAATTGAAACTCTAAATCATAGGTGAACTTAAGTATGAGAGAATAATATCTTAGGGCTGCTTGTAAGTCATCATCATTATTTATATTCTCCCATATTTCTTCTAAAGTTAAAATTGCAGAAGGAAAATCTTTTAAAAGCCTAATTACTAGGACATATTGTTCTGCAGCTCTCATCATGATTTGCTTAGAATCTTGAAGGTGACCTATCTCTTTGTGGAACAAAATCAATCTTCGAGTGATCTTTTCTAGTGCCCCTACGGTGTTTCTTGGCTCCCTTATTCTTTTTAAAGCCTTAATGGCTCAGATATCTTGGTAGGTTAAGGCTCCGTTCATTCTTAACTGAAACATAAACACTAAAGTGTTAGCTATACACATAAGTAACATAACTAGTAACTAAAACACTTACTTGGCGGTCCGATTCGGAGCTTTGAGCGTGTATATCGAGGAGAACTTCATGCAAAAGAACCGTTTTCTCTGATACCAACTGTAATGACCCACTAACCTAGACTATTTGGACCATTAACGAATCTATACATAAAACTTACATTTTTGCGGAAATACCATAATTTATTGTAAGCTTGTAGAAACAAAGGTTACTTTCATAAAAATAAGTAGGATATGGGTACCCATTGTCTTTAAAACAAAAATAACTTAAAGTAAAAAGGGTTACATAAAAGATGCGGAAAAATACATTTAAAAACCATAAAAACATAAATAAGACTACATCCTCGAATCGAATAACGCTCGGCCCCTTGACTCCATTCACCATCGATACACATCCTCCAAGCGTCACGAATCTTACCGCCTCTAAGCTTATTTTCCTGCACATAAACAGAAAGGAATGAGCCTAATGCCCAGCAAGGAAAATCTAACACATAGACATACACATAAATTTCATAATAAACGTAAAGACATATCATAACACATAATACACTTATTATAATGTCCATTATTACTTGGGGTCCCATAGACTAAACAAGCTTATGCCCATGAGATTAGTGGGGTCCTACCAGCTAAATAGGCTTATGCCCACAATCTTTTTGGGGTCTTGTTAGTCAAATAGGGCATATGCCCAAGCCTACAACAAACACATGCATAACATATTCATAACATATCATAACATAACACATAAGATAACATAAACATAAAACATATAGATTCTAGCCTATTTTCCTTACCAAAGTTACCGAGATTATGGGCTGAGTTGGGACTGTTGGAACACTCCTAAAACCATAAGAAAGAGTAAGTCTAAAGAAAGGAGATGAAATGAAAGAGATGGAAAGACTAAACCATAGAAAACATACTTAGCGACTTATATGCTTAAAAGCTTGGATTCCCTAACCAAAATAAGAATAAGGTTAGGGGACTGAGTAGAAGGTTTTGAGAAAGGAAATAACATAAAATACAGAAAGGAACTAGAGTTTTGGGTTTACCTCAAAGATTGCAAGATCAATCTAACATCCACCGAAATACTATAGCACTCACTTCCCAAAGTGTTTGATAAGCTTATGATGTTTAAGCTTATAGTTTTTCCCCAAACCAAGTGTTTACACTCTCACACTCACTTAACACTAGCAGCCTCTGAACTTAGAGCAAATGGTGAATAATGGCTGGGTACTAGGTCCTATTTATAGAGTTTGGGAATGAAAATATCTTGATTTTACTTGAATAAAAATAATGGCTTTTTAAGTGAAAATCATTTGAATAATCGTTCAGCAGAGGCTGAAGACTCGTTCAAAAGATGCTGGACTGTTGAAGGAGTTTGAATGGCTGAAGGGAAAAGAATTCAAAAGTATTTGAATTCATGCTGGTGGAGGCGATATATCGCCCCCTGTAGGCGATATATCGCCTGGGCCAGTATGCCCGAGGCGACCGTGCATCGTTTCGTGTTTTCCGTATCTACGTGCTGCGACATATCGCCCCCTATAGCTGCGATATATCGGCACTCGCTGAATATTTAAACACGAAATTACACATTTTTAGCTAAGTTTGAATGGAGTAAACAGCCTTGACTAAGCCCTCAACGTACTCAAGGCTGCTGACTGACCCTATAACATTCAAACTTTACCCTTATTTAATTTAATCCTCAAAAATACTTAATCCTTAATTACCATTCATAACATGTGCTTAAAATCCCATTGGTTGATGTCTAAACCTTATAATATAATAATATAATCCTTAATATCAGTCACATTAATCAAACCTTAGGTTATACTTAATATTCTTAAACTATAGATTAAACTTAGAAAATCTATAAGTACTATTATGAGTGTCCAAATAATTCCCGGTCTGAACCAAAAATCCATAGTAACAAAGATAACACTAAACATACTATAATACTACTAACAATTAGCTAAGTAAAGTTCTTGGACTCTACATAAAGAGAAGATCAACCAACCATGAGTACAGCTGGCGTGAGGCGGCGTGTACATGTTTGGCCAGCCTGGTTGCCACAGCGAGATGATTTTGGGAGATGCTTGTAAATGAACTTAGATTTTGTCGGTTAGCCGACTCAGTATAGTTCTATGTTGTAAATATTTTTTGAATTCTATTTTGGGATCCCAAGTGTAAAACTTTTATGATTTACTATGAAAACTACTATTTCTAATGTTTTTCCTTTATTTATGGCTTAGTTGCACTGTTTGACTTAAAACCTCGATTAGCGAGTTGAAAGCACGATTTTAAACTCACTTAGTAATGGCTCTAAGGAGGTAGAGCGTTAGAGTCCCCCAGGGATGACGAAAACATGTACTATAATCCAGAACGATATGTCCCAATAGTGGAACTAAAAAATCATCAACTGCAAAACCAATTGGCAGAAGCCAAGAAATGTGACTAGGAGCTGGCCAGATTGGTTGATGAGGCACAAGCAGCTCAGTCTCCACCTCCGCCAGAGGCCCAAGCTCCACCTCCGCGAGACGTTCATGTTCCCCCACGAAGGACTTGTGGGCGACAGCGTAAAAATGCTACCACCAGGAGAATGGAGCAACATCCGCCGCCAGCAACACAACCTGCTCCGTCAAGGACCCGGAGAAGTAATCGGGGTGGAGCTCCTGCCAACTCAACTGCAGAAGAACCGGCTGAGATAGGGAATAACTAAGCCCCCGCGGAGGCTTGGACCCAAAATCATGGTAACACACAGAACGTTCCTGAACCGGTTCGAGCAAACTCAGGACCTTCTAGGCCTCGTAATGGATGGCAGCCACCATCACCCATAAGGCACCCACCATCGCCGATAAGGTATCCCTCACCAACTCGAAGAAACACGCAATCGACTCAGGGTGATAGGGAAAGGCGAGCTGGGCAAAGACATGGGAATGGGGAGACTGCTAGGGAGCATAGAGGTACCCAACCCACGAGGAGCCATATGTCTCGGTCTCACACTATTGAGATGAGGCAACGAGCCATGTCAGTGAAGGCTCGAGAGACACTAGATCAGTCAATATGTATGACCAGGGATGTAAAAATACTGGGAATCGAAGGGATCACCAAGATTTACGAGAACACCTGAATCATAATCGGCGTAATGATAACCCCCCGAATCCTGACCTGAGGGATCATTTCAATGGACGCAAGAATCCTATGCGGAGGAGTGAAACTGGGATTGTGATCAATGATAACTAGTTCCAAGTCAAACCTATCGTGGATCCAGTCCAACAAAGGATTGCGCAATTGGAAAGAGCATTCAGGCTCTTACAAAATGAACGAGGTTGGGACCGGGACGAAGAGTTCGACGAAGAACTCGAACCCTTTGCCCCTCATATTTCCAACACCCCATTTCCTCAGGGATTCTGAATTCCTCATGTCCCACCATTTGATGGGAATTCTGATCCATACAGTCATTTGAGTACGTTCAACACAATTATGCAAGCAAGTAATGTGGGATACGAGCTCAGATGCATGTTGTTTCCAGCCTCGCTCACAGGACTAGCAAAAAACTGGTTTGAGAAGTATAAGAGACATTTGATCACTTCTTGGGATCAATTGTCTAAAGATTTCAAGAAGAAATTCAAAGCCATGCTCGGAATTAGGCCTGAGGTGTCTTCCTTGACCAATGTCCGACAGCAGCCGAATGAAACATTGAAAAATTATCTCACAAGGTTTAATTTGGAAGTCGCCCGAGCTTGTGACGTGGATGACAGTGGCCATTTAATGGTTGTCCGAGTCAGAGTAATGCCTGGAAGCCCTCGCTGGGAAGACATGCAGAGGAAACCCATGAGGTCTCTAACCGAGTTCAATCGACGAGCTCAGAGGTTTGTTAATGTAGAAGAGGCGAGGTTAGCATTGAATATGGCCTCTTAGCCCATAACTACAACAACAAACGCAAACTTTGCCTCGACCTCGGCGGATCCTACTACCTTGAAACCTTCTGTGGACAACCATTCCAAAAGAAAGAAGAATGAAGGGAATAATCCCGAGGCGGAAGGGGAAAGGTATTTCTCCATATACAAGGTGTATACTGAGCTCAATGAGTCTCAGGAGAATATCTACCTGGCTAATGAAAACCAGGTCCCTTTCAGGCGTCCAGACCCCATGGGAACCAGAAAGCAAAGAGAGACTCCAACAAATACTGCAGATTCCATAGAGATATCAGACATACAACCGATGAATGCAAGTAACTAAAGGATGAGATCGAAGGCCTGGTCTCGAGAGGATATTTCAGGCAATATGTAAGGAACCAAAACCGCAATCAGGCTTCTACCAGCAAGAGGGCAGCAGTAGCACCGCCTGCCCAAAATAGAAACTACCGAGCAAGGGAGGATGATCGACCCCATCCGATTGATGGAGAAGATGTCGTAACCATCTCGGGGGGACCCTATATTGCAGGATCGGGAAGGAGCGCCCAAAAATGATACATGAATGAGCTGAAAACAGGTGACGGGTCCCCTTACAAACCCGAACCCAGAGCTCCAAAACAATAGAGGGTTGAATCTCAACCTATAACTTTTAATGAGGACGATGCGTCTCATGTGCAGTTTCCTTAGAATGACCCACTGGTCATCACCCATCAACTCGCGAACAAGAGGGTTCACCGAATCTTGGTTGATAACGGGAGCTCACTGAATATCCTCTATAAGGCCACCTTAGAAAAGATGGGACTCACGCTTTGTGACCTAAAGGTCTGTGCAATGACACTGTTCTACTTTTCAAGAGAAGGGATTGCGTGTATGGGATCCATCGAACTCCCTGTAACTTTGGGAGACTTCCCGGTCTCAACAACCAAGATGATGGAATTCGTAGTAGTGGATCTACCATCGGCCTACAACATACTGCTCAGGAGACCCGCCTTAGTAGGGCTGGGGGCAGTTTCATCTGTGAGGCATTTGGCCATCAAGTTCCCGACTTCTAGTGGCATCGGGACATTGAAAGGAGACCATCTCGCAGGAAGGGAAGGCTATAACATTTCCATTAGAGGAAAGAAACAGACAAGTGCACAAAGACTTGTCGTAATTCAGAATAAGAATGGGACAGTCTTCGAGATAGACGAAGAAATTGATCCCAGAATACAGGAAAAAGCTGACCTCGAGCCTTTAGAAGAGCTCGAAGAGGTCAAGCTCGAGGAAGTAGACCCCCTGAGGATAGTGAAGGTAGGGAAAAACCTTCCGGAAGAAACAAAATAGCAATTAATTTGCTTTTTGAAAAAGAACTAGGATGTTTTCGCATGGTCACATTCGGACATGGTAGGGATAAATCCAAATGTGGTAAGCCACAATCTAAATATTGACAAGAGCTTCCCCCCAAAGTAGCAAAAGCGAAGACTGCTGGACGACGACAGGAAGAAGACCCTAAAGGAAGAGGTCGACCGGTTAAGGGCAAACCGATTCATACAAGATGCCTTTTACCCCGATTGGGTCGCCAACCCGATGCTAGTTCTAAAACCTAATGGGACATGGCGAACCTGTATTGATTACTTGGACCTCAATAAAGCTTGTCCTAAGGACTGCTTCCATCTACCTCGAATCAACCATCTCGTAGATGCCACAGTTGGGCATGGACTTATGTCATTCATGGACACTTATTCTGGATATAACCAGATTGCCATGCATGCCCTAGACCAAGAGCATACGAGTTTTGTGATAGATAAAGGACTATATTGCTACAATGTCATGCCATTCAGACTCAAGAATGCTGGAGGCACTTACCAACGACTTGTAAATATGATGTTCTCCGAACAGATAGGTAATAACATAGAAGTTTATGTTGATGATATGTTAGTTAAATCTAAACATAACAATAACCATGTGGATCCTTGAAAAATTCTTTGCTTTGTTACGGAGGTATGAGATGAAACTTAACCCCCAGAAGTGCTCTTTTGGAGTATCGTCAGGGAAGTTCCTAGGTTTCATTGTGAATGCCCGGGGAATAGAGGCTAACCCTGACAAGATCCAGGCTATAATTGATATGCCCTCACCTCAAAAGCATAAGGATGTCCAAATTTAGACTGAACGGATGCGGCACTGAGTAGGTTTATCTCGAAATCTACAGACTGCTGTCTTCCATTTTTCAACCTTTTGAGAGGAGGCAAAAAATTCGAGTGGACAGAGGAATGCGAGCTATCTTTTCAAGAGCTCAAGAAGCACCTCGTGGAACCTCCTATCTTGTCAAAACCTATTGCAGGAGAAATTTTGTACCTATATCTCGATACGACCGAGCACGCCATTAGCGCCGTGCTCGTCCGAGAAGAACAGAAGGTGCAAAGGCTGGTATACTATGTCAGCAAAAGGTTACTGGGGGCAGAATTGAGATACCCCTTAATGGAGAAGTTGGCTCTCAGCCTAATCCATTTGTCTCGGAAGCTCCGACCTTACTTCCAGGCGCACCCCATTCATGTGCTGACCGATCAACCACTACGACAAGTGAAGTTTTTGTCAATCTAAGTTTTTGAAATTTTGAGATTTGTTGTTATTGTTTCTGGGTTGATGAATGTCTAATATAAGTTTAGAGATGTTCATATCTGAGTTTTAGGGGTTAGAACCATGTTAGGATAGTTGTTTTGGGGTCAAATTTGAGTTCCCTAGTGTTTTGGGATGTTTTGAGTCGAAAGAGTTGAGAAATCGCAGAAATTTATGGGTTTTTTTCGCAGTGGCACCGCGACTCAGTTGATGAGCACCGCGGCTCAGATGTGCCTCCTTTAGACTGAAATGTGTCAAAAATACATGATATTAAAAATGGAAAAGATATTTGAAGAAGAAAATCCATAGACTTTATTGCACACAATGTGAAATCAACATACAAAATAAATATTATCTAGTTAGATATTGTTTCATCACCACCTTAATAATCTTAAAAAGATTAGAAACTCATAACTAGAAAAGAAAATACAAACAAAAAATTACAAACATAACTAGGAAAATTTGGAGGATAACTCTCAAATTGTTCCTCTAAAAATACATAGAAAATTAACCTAAAAAGAAGAAGAAGATGAAGAGAATGGAGTAGTCTTGAAATATGACAATTGTGTAGTGTAACGACCCTCCCTTTCAAATGGCTCCTAAACACTCATTTTATAGATTTTTCTACACTACAACAAAAAAGGAAATTTGCGTCAGTATATAACTGCCACAATTGAGTTTTTGCATCAGTTTAATATGTCACGCAATTTCCCATGACGCAAACCAGAGTAGTATTTGCGTTAGTTGGGCACTGTCACAAATCTGGTATTTGTGGCAGTGCCCACTGACGCAAATGCCTTGCGTTTGCGTCAGTGGGGCACTGCCACAAATGTTAAAAACAGGTATTTTTTGCGTCAGTTGGGAACTGTCACATAAAGTAATTAACCAGGGAAATTGCAAATGTTTATGCCAATTTCCTTGGCCTATTCTGATTAAAAAAACAGCAGCAAAAACAGACAAAACAACAGCAGAAACAGAAAAAACAGCAGCAGAAACAGAAAAACAACTGTATAAATTTTTTAAACATTTATCTAAAGTAATTCAGATTTCAATTTTAATCTATGTATATAGGGAGACTTGTGTTCTAAATCTCTAAGTATTAAACCTCATTTAACTAAAATTTCCTCACCAACTTTCTCATTTTCTAAGCAAGACACGCCAAAACTAATTCAGCCCACTCATCCCATACCTCGTTGATTTCGTTAGCCGAATATGGTGCCGTATTCATAAACTAATTAGAAAATATTAAAAATAATAAGTTAGAAATCATCAAAATAAAATCATGAATGATAGATTAAATTAAAATTAAAAGGTAAAACAATACCTCATTTTTCAAGTAGGCCTTTGGTCTAGGCTGTGAAATCAACTCTCTAGCAAACTTCATAATGTAAAAGCCACACTCGGTTGGCCCAGTTTGATTTCGACACTATTACAACATAGTTATACAAATTTAAGTATTATATTTAGCAAGTGATTATAATAAAAATATGCCAAAAACATTAATACGATAAGTAATATAGTTTACTTACCTTAGGAACACAAACTTTAAGATTGATTGACTCTTTTTGTCTTCGGTGAGTATCATATAGATCCAATGCCCTGCACAAAATATTAATATTTACCCAATTATGAGTTTGAAATTAAATTATAAATTAATTAAGTAATATGTATAACTTACATGATAATTATCTCCTTGATTTCTGTGCGAAAATGTGAGTTTACAGGATCCAAAAAAGCTACCGAATGACTATGTGGCTGAATTAATATTAACATCCAATGATAGCTACAATAAAAAAACTTGCGTAAGATATTTATCAATAAACAAAATGTATAAATATAAAATTCAATTGACTTACTTGTTGTTCCAAGGACAAATTAGAAACTGTGTCTCTAGCTCCATCTGTAGAAACCGATCGAAAAGATTTTTAGCACGTATTTCATTGGTTCCTGCATTAGTGGACACTAAAGCAGGATGCATGAAAGTGTTCATGTGGTTCAACCCCTTCGATTGCACTAAATCATCGAGCACACTACATTTAATTAAAAAAGTCAATAAACTATTAAATTTCAAGTTACACTAAATAAACTAAAAGTTTATAAACACCATTGTACCTCATATATAATGCTTTTCTAACTGCATCTGATTTTTTTTTCTTTTTCCATCTAGACTCGCCACATGTCGGACATGCAATTGCATCAATAAATCTCTTTCGATATAAGATGCAATCGTTAGGACAAGCATGTACTTTTGCATATTGCATGCCTAACGAACGCAATGTCTTCTTCGCTTCATAAAATGAAGACGACATTTCATTACCTTCAGGTAATAATTCTCCTAAAAATGTTAACAACTCTGTCATTCCCTTATCACTCCACCCATGTTTGGTTTTTAAGTTATACAACCTAAGCAGTGCTGATAATTTAGTGAATCTTGTACAATTAGGGAAAATAGGTTTCTCAGCATCTTCTAAGATTGACTGAAATTTAATTGGATCCACATGTGATTCATATTGTGCATCATCAATCATCTCTGCAACATCATCAACTTCATAATCAACATCAAAATACTTATTATTCTTAGATGGTCCCTCATCAGTCCCTTTCATTCTTTCACCGTGCAAAAACCATACTTTATAACTTTTGTCGATTCCATTCCTAAATAAGTGGTCTTTTATTTTAAAAATTGGCATCCTCACAACGTTACCACACTTAACACATGGACAAGGAATACTATTAGAAGAATGAGTATTTCTTGCACAAAATTCCAAGAAAAACTCAACTCCATTCCTATATTTCATGGATAACCTATTCGCTGACATCCAATCTCTATCCATTGTCAAACTTCACACAACAACAAAAAAACAAACAAAGCAACAAACATTAACAATTAAGTTCATGGATTACTTAATTGAGTAAATAAAGCAAACAACATGTCCAAAAAAAATTGGGCAGCATTTCCCCTATTTCTATCACATTTCCTAAATTTAAAATGTGCATTTATATAGCACATGGTATACACAAAAATATCCAACTAATCAATCAAACATGCATAATTCTCAAATTACTAAATCCTAAAAAAAATTGACCAGCATTTCCCCTAATTCTATCATATTTCCCAAAATTTAAATAAACATATATTCATCACATGAACACAACAAACCAATTAATCAATCAAACATGCATAATTCTCAAATTACTAAATCTTACAAAAAATTGGGCAGTATTTCCCCTATTTCTATCATATTTCCCAAAATTTAAATAAACCTATATTCATCACATATATACAACAAATCAAGTAATCAATCAAACATGCACAATTACAGCCTTATATCACCGCAGCACACAACACTACAAGAAAAAATGCTTTTAATAACACCGAAAATGTGTTATCAAAACATACGATAACACTTTCTGATGTGTTAAGACCGACTATGTGTATCGTAGGTCAGGGTACTTTACATAACACTTTATCAGTGTTATACAGATGTGTTATTGTACTGTCAACGATAACACAATTTCTGTGTTATTTTAATATATAGATAAGTGTTGAATTATGTTATTTATAGTCGATTATATAACACTTTTTTTGTGTTATACTACACTTTAGCATAACACTTTTTTTGTGTTATACTACACTTTAGCATAACACTTTTTTTGTGTTATACTACACTTTAGTATAACACTTTTTTTGTGTTATACTACACTTTAGTATAACACATTTTTTGTGATATACTATACTTTAGTATAACACATTTTTTGTATTATACTAGACTTTAATATAACACATTATTTGTGTTATACTACACTTTAGTATAACACATGTGTTATATTAGCTTAGAGAAACATAATCTTTTTTTACTTACACAAAACTAGGAAAACAAATATGAAAGTTGAAGCCAAATAAGGTAACATAAATAGATTTTTATTAATAACTCAAAATGTAATTACAATATTTAGTCTACTAGTCTAGGCTTAAGAAATCATATTACAACATAATTTATGCCCAATTTAGATTCCTTTATCACTAAATACAAAACAAGAAATGTACACAAAAATTAGTGAAATACATTCTTCCATTCTAAAGGCCTCAACTACAAATGTTGTCAAGAATTGCTCCAAAGAAATCATCTCAATATACCTGCACATTGTAAAAAAAAAGTCCTTTTATTATTAAGAACATAAGACTTAAGCTAGTTTCCACCTGTAAGCATATAAAGTTTAAATTATATTTGTAATAACTCCAAAACTTGACAAAACAGCAAGGTATAGCAAGATGTACTACCATACAAAACAATGACTGAAGCAACAAAACATGCAACTTAAAACAAGGCTTGTGAAATGTATCAAGATAACAAATATATCTATAAGGGCAACACAGACAAACATCAACATTTAGAAATGGTCAGAGAGAGAGAGAATGAAAGAAAGGACCTATAACAACTGTTATGCTTGCAGTTCTAACCTGCAGTTCCTTCACCAATTACATTTGATTCACAGAGTGTAATTCCCCAACTATTCTAGACTTTTGGACCATTAATGAAACTATACATACAAATCCTTAATAAAGCTTACATTGCGAAAATACCATAATTTTATTAGGAAACTTGTAAAAATAAGAGTTACTTAAAAAAATATCAAGAAGGATATGGGATCCCATTGTCTTAAAAACAAAACATAATTTAAAATAAAGGAGTTACATAGAAAGTGCGGAAAAATTACACATAAACCCATAAATAAAAGACTACATCCTCGAAATCGAACTCTCGACTCCTTGAATCCATTCACCATCGATACACAATCTCCAAGCATCCACGAACCTTACCGCCACTAATAGCTATTTTCCTGCACATTTAAACAAAAAGGAATGAGCCTAATGCCCAGCAAGGAAAATCTAACACATACTTCATATACATAAATTTCATAATAAACATAAAGACATAACATAACACTTATTACATACACATACTATAATGGCCATTATTACTCGGGGTCCCATAGACTAAACAAGTCATATGCCCATGAGATTAGTGGGGTCCAACTAGCTAAGTAGGTCATATGCCCATAATCTATTTGGGGTCTTGTTAGTCATATGGGTCATATGCCCAAGCCTACAAACATACATATTCATAACATATTTCATAACATAAAACATAAGATAACATAAGCATAAAACATATAGATTCTATCCTATTTTCCTTACCAAAGTTACCGGGATAAGAGGACAGCGTTGGGACTTTTGGAACACTCCTAAAACCATATATAACAGGGTGAGTAGATTGAAGAAAAAGTAATGAAAAGAATGGAAGGAATGGAATGACTAAACCTTTGAGAAACATACTTACCAAAAACTTATGTGCAAGTTCTTAGATTTCCTAACCAAAATAAGAATGAGGTTAGAAGACTGAGTAGAAGACTATGAGAAAGAAAAATAACATAAAACCAATGTACTAGAGTTTTGGGTTACCTTGAAAACTTGTAAGACCAATCTACACCTCAAACCGAAATACTATAAAACCTTACTTCCCAAAGTGTTTGATAAGCTTATGATGATCAAGCTTATGATTCCCCAACCCAGGTGTTTACACTCTCACACTCACTTAGCACTTGCAGCCTCTGAACTTAGAGCAAAAGATGAATAATGGCTGGGTACTAGGTCCTATTTATAGAGTTTAGGAATGAAAGGATCTAAATTTTACTTGAAATAATAGCTTTTTAGGTGAAAATAATTTGAATAATCGTTCAGCAGAGGCTGAAGACTCATTCAAAAAGGTGCTGGACTTATCAAGAGGTTGAATGGCTGAAAGGAAAAAGAATTCAAAAACTTTCAAAATATGCTGAAGGAGGCTATATATCGCCCCCTGTAGGCGATATATCGCCTGGGCCAGTATGCCCGAGGCTGTCGTGCATCGTCTCGTGTTTTCCGTATCTACGTGCTGCGATATATCGGCACACGCTGATTAATTAAACACGAAATTACACATTTTTAGCTAAGTTTGAATGGAGTAAACAGCCTTGACTAAGCCCTCAACGTATTCAAAGCTGCTGACTGACCTTATAGCATTCAAACTTTACCCCTTATTAAATTTAATCCTCAAAATACTTAATCCTTAATCACCCATTCATAACATGTGCTTAAAATCCTATTGGTTCTTATCTAAACCTTATAGTATAATAAATATTATCCTTAATATCAGTCATATTAATCAAACCTTAGGTTAAAATTAATATTCTTAAACTATAGGTTAAACTTAGAAAATCTATAAGTACTACTATGAGTGTCCAAATAATTCCCGGTCTGAACCAAAAATCCATAGTTACAAAGATAATGCTATAAATATTATAATACTACTATCTATCTTAGCTAAGTAAAGTTATTGGACTCTACACAGAGATTGTTTGTTGCAGCATACACTTCCTTGACCTTGAGTCACAATAAAGTCTTCATCTGATAAGATAGACCTTGAGTTCACGAAGGCTCTCTATCCTTCTCGCAAGGAGACTCAAACATTGATCAGCCGTACTATTCATCTATCCTTACTGATAAAATAAACGCACTTGGACTACCAGTCCACAATGACTTAATACCAATTCATACCGATCCATCAACCTGGGAATTCCACCGCGAAACTCATCGCGATGCTCTCTTATTTCCACTATGAAATACCCAAAGGCTGTAATGGCCTTGCTGTTTCCTGATATCCTATCTTGACCTGCTAACAGGTTAAGAACTTTTCACACATCCCATTGCTTCCCTTTTCATCTCAGGCCATCACTAAAAAGCCTTTATAACATGTTACCTCTTTACAATGCCTGAATGAAGTGAACACAAGAATAGCATGAGATTCATCTAGAATCTCTTAACCAGTCTCAATGTCCATCGGATCCCAAGTCCGATCTCTAAACCATCATAAATTCATGTCTGTCATTATACAACCTTTAGCTAATCCAGCTAAAGCTTTCCATCTAATCTTACCCGTCTGTGGCTCACTTAACCATCTTTCCTTTTATCTTTCTTGAGATAATAATCTCAAACAATAAACTGGCCACCTGGCCCGCCCGAAACTTTACTCTAGTCCTGGTCAAATTCTTTAATCAACATGTTGCATAGGCAACCACTTTTCTCTACCACTAGGTTGTCATAACAATCCACTAACTGATCCTAGTCTATAAGGACCTAGCACACTTCCCAAGGCACCTGAAATACCCTTACCATTCACGGACACTCCTGTCCCCAAGGCACTCTTCACTCTTGGCAATTCTCCGCAGAGAAAACACCACTATACCATCGTCCAAGACGATCATAAATCTCATTCAAATAAACCTTTGAATGCACCATTCATCTAATTCACAAACACTTAGCATCAAATCAATTCTCAAGATATATTCAGCACTCGCAGTGCTCTAATCTAATACCAGCACAATCTTTTACTTAATTTTCTCTTTCTGATCTCTAACTGGTCTTAACCAGATCCAAGATCCACCTTAAAGGATTCCATCTTACTCAGCAACTAACCCTCTAATTCTTGTAACTCCACTGAGCCACTCAAAACAATACTTACATCTGATTCTATTTCTGGCACTAAACCAATCACCATTCTAGTTTCCTGTTATAACAAGAAGTCCTGACAAACCATCTGGTAACCCATAATCAGAACCCACAGACTAATCTAATCTGTCCTGATCTCACTGGTACAATCCAGGTGATATCCATCACGCTAGCTAAGAGTTCCATGCATCCCCCTGCACAAAACTCTAGCTCTCGCTACAAGTTTCATAAGCACACAGAACCATACACCAAACTAACCAACACAAGGCTCTCCATTCTCAAGCCCAAGAATTACTACACTTTCCTTGCCATTCAAGACTGCTCTTTAATTACTTAACCAATCCAAACCCTGGATCAAACCAAAGCCTGTCATTACCAGCTTTATCAAAATCCCTAATGAGTCCTTGCCATAACTCAACTTATCTCTTAAGTTGCCAATACCGCAATACATTTCCCATCACAAGGTAACCATGGTTATTATATATGACATGCATGGTTATTCTTGATGCATGTCGGTTGATTATTATGTATGATATGCATGGCTATTCTTGATGCATGTCGGTTGATTATTATATATGACATGCATGGTTATTCTTGATGCATGTTGGTTGGTTATTAAACGTGGCATGCATGGTTATTCTTGATGCATGTTGGTTGGTTATTAAACGTGACATGCATGGCTAATATTGGTGCATGTTGGATTGTGAATATTATACATATGATTCATGAGAAACATGTGATTAGGACATGCTTTGTATACTGGGTATGATATTGTTCAGAGCTTGAGCCTCTGTGGTTGTGCATGGTCCTAATTTTACTAGTATCTGTTTAGTAAGCATGTTGAATACCTTGTTTATGGATGTTGAACATGTGTTATATGTTTGGTGGCATGACTTACTTGTGTATGGCACTGACTAGTCAGGGACCGACTCTAGAGTCGATGAACATGCATTGAATGGCTCTATGGCATTAATGCTAGACCGAACCTTGGGTCGAAGAACTTATAAGCACTTGCCTGGTCTATGACCAGATGATCACAGCCAAGGTATATGACCCCGGTGACTGTTTGTCACATGGCTGGGGGACGCTGTCCTTAGTTACGACTCTAGAATCGGGAGGATGGTTATGTTGGTGACCAATCACCATGCACCTATCCTGAACAAACTTATGAAAGAACCACTTATCAATTAAGCCCTGGTGACTCTATCGTCACATGGCTAGAGGAAGCTGTACCCACTTCTGTGACTTTTGGCAATTATCACCTATCCGCCTTGGACCGTTGGTACTGATTGGCTCTTATGATTATTGTTGATATTATGTCATGCTTTATTGTGTTTTCTTGTTGGGCTTCGGCTCACGGGTGTTATGTGGTGCTGGTAAAGGCAACAGGAAGGTAGATCATCCTTGAGTTGGAGAGCTTAGGTGATGATGTGTACATATGCAGTTGCTCGACCACCACGGCCGAGGTTTAAAGTGGAACTAGGGTTAAACCCTGTTTTGCCGCTTAGAACGGCCTGTTGTAAATATTTTCTGTAATAGACTCTGAAATTATACTTTTGGGATCCCAATGTATATATATTAAACATTCTAATGAAACGTTACATCATAACCAAAATGTTTAATCTCTAAACCGCTAATCATACTTAGTTACACGTTTTTGGCCAAATGACTCGATTAGCGAGTTTAGCACTGATACCCAGCCACACGTATCAGAGTTGTAACGCCCCAACTCAAGGGACCGTTACGGTGTGCCTTGTAAACAGTGCTAAACTCGCTAATCGAGTCATTTGGCCAAAAACGTGTAACTAAGTATGATTAGCGGTTTAGAGATTAAACATTTTGGTTATGATGTAACGTTTCATTAGAACGTTTAATATATATACATTGGGATCCCAAAAGTATAATTTCAGAGTCTATTACAGAAAATATTTACAACAGGCCGTTCTAAGCGGCAAAACAGGGTTTAACCCTAATTCCACTTTAAACCCCGGCCGTGGTGGTCGAGCAGCTGCATATGTACACATCATCACCTAAGCTCTCCAACTCATGGATGGTCCAGCTTCCTCTTGCTTTTACCTGCACCACATAGCACCCGTGAGCCGAAGCCCAGCAAGAAAACACAATAAAGCATGACATAATATCAACAATAATCATAAGAGCCAATCAGGACCAACGGTCCAAGGCGGATATGTGACAATTGCCAAAAGTCACAGAAGTGGGTACAACTTCCTCTTGCCATGTGACGATAGAGTCACCAAGGCTTAATTGATAAGTGGTTCTTTCATAAGTTTGTTCAGGATAGGTGCATGGTGATTGGTCACCAACATAACCATCCTCCCGACTCTAGAGTCATAACTAAGGACAGCGTCCCCCAGCCATGTGACAAACAGTCACCGGGGTCATATACCTTGGCTGTGATCATCTGGTCATAGACCAGGCAAGCGCTTATAAGTTCTTCGACCCTAGGGTCAGTCTAGCATTAATGCCATAGAGCCATTCAATGCATGTTCATCGACTTTAGAGTCGGTCCCTGACTAGTCAGTGCCATACACAAGTAAGTCATGCCACCAAACATATAACACATGTTCAACATCCATAAACAAGGTATTCAGCATGCTTACTAAACAGATACTAGTACAATTAGGACCATGCACAACCACAGAGGCTCAAGCTCTGAACAATATCATACCAAGTATACAAAGCATGTCCTAATCACATGTTTCTCATGAATCATATGTATAATATTCACAATCCAACATGCACCAATATTAGCCATGCATGTCACGTTTAATAACCAACCAACATGCATCAAGAATAACCATGCATGCCACGTTTAATAACGAACCAACATGCATCAAGAATAACCATGCATGTCATATATAATAATCAACCGACATGCATCAAGAATAGCCATGCATATCATACATAATAATCAATCGACATGCATCAAGAATAACCATTCATGTCACATATACACAGGGTGCAATTTTCTTACCTCAGAGTAATGCTAGAATAAATAAGAGAACGGCCCTTGAGAACGATCAACTTTTAGTCCTTTAGCGGTCACCTAGTCATAACCAAACATGTAGGATACCATTAATAAAAATAATCAACATAAGTTCCCAAACCAATATCTAGCCTCCGGGACATCAATCCCCACTTAACCAGGTACTAGGTTCAACCCCGAGGCCAAAGGCTTGAATCCCCAAGCTAAAAACACCATTTTGGCCAAAATTTCCCTAAGGGCCGCGGCCCTCCCTAGTTGGGCCGTGGCGCCCCCCTCAAATAGAGGCAGACCTCCCTGTCAGATGCCAAGGGCCGCGACGCACCACAGCCGCGGCGCGGCGCCCAGCCCAGACCAGGCAAAAATGACAGCACACACCTGAAATCTTTCCCCTGCGTTTTCCCTTGAAACCAACCCTTCAAACCTGTCCCAAACCCCAACCTAACACCCAATTCAACCACCAAACATCACCTATAACTCACCCTCATCATAACCCAAGTTAAACCTCAACTAAACTTCCTTTAATTCTCAACTAACACATTAAAATCCTTAACTGAAAACTTAATAGAAAAACAAGGTATAGCTCAAAACTTAGGTTCAATTCCTTACCTTAAGCTGGTTTGAATCCTTCCCAATAGCTGAGCTAAGTCTAAAATCCCCAAGCTTTGATTTCCCTAGCTTGCCCCTCAATTGGCTCTCAAAAATTTGAAAGGAAAATGAAGGAGGAACCTTGTACGGGAGAGAAGGAGAAGAGATGAGGATAGGCTCTGTTTTTGTTCTGTTTCCACAGCCTTCTAAACCCTAAAAACTGGTATAAATCCTTAAGGTCAAAAGACCATAATGCCCTTAAGCCAAATAAATCCCTCTAGAGGCTTCCGAGGGTAAAACCGTCCTTTCCCGCCTATCTCGTTAATTATAATTAACGCTCTCCAATTCCCGCTATTCCCAATATTCCCAAATACCAATAAATCATATCCCATTACCCTTTAATTCCCAGTAATGCTCTAGTCATCAAAATGACCCCGAGACTCACCCCGAGCCCCGAACTTAAACCCGTTATTACTAGACCGAACACTTACATCTCATGATCGTCTCAAGCCGAATAGCTCGAACAAATTCACCTTATAATGTGGCTGTATTAATTAATCACAACCATACACCCAAAATACACAATCACACCCTCAACGAGCAAATTACCAAGATGCCCTCATATTAATAAATACTCCCATATGCATGCATTCACCATCATATAATAATATAATTCACATAACACATGCATATAATCATTAAATACCATAATAAATCAATTATGGCCCTCCCGGCCTCCTAATCAAGGTTCTAAACCTTATTAGGAAATTTGGGGCATTAAATGTACTTTTCGGTAAGCAGGCTCTTTTGTAAGGACATCCCTGAACAGTCATGTGAATTAGACAAAAATAAGTACAAGTATGGCACATGGCATACATTTAGGAAAAAATGGCTTCTTGTTTAGTGGTGAAACATTTTAGAGCATACCATGGTTTTTGGATGGGAGATTTGATTTAAAGTATCTTCTATACAGGAAGCATGCAGCAACCAATACCATCATTACAACTCCTATTAGGAAACCAATCAGAATCCATACACCTACATCCATAAAGCAAAGTTTTTATTTCAATTTCCATTTCCATACAGAGTATTTGCACAATTATCCAGTCAAAGAGGAATTATCACCTTTTCTAATGCTATTCTTCTTACTATGCTTTATGTCTTCCCTTTCTTTTTTTAGCTATGCTACAATAAATCAAAATAAATAAAAGTTCAAAGTTAGTAGTCTAATAGGCTTGTATCAAAAGGACTCTCTAGATCCTGGGGATGGATTTTTTTAGCTATAAAAATAAAGTAAATGTCCTCAAACAAGTTCAAAAATATTGGACGCAATGCAATGCAACAATTTGAAAACCAAAGAAGTGCAGCCCAACAGCAGGTATGAAGAAGCACCAACGTGACCTCTGTTTATGTCACATCTAACTATGAAGAGAACTTTTAAAAGCGTCAGCAATCAACGTGTTTTTTTATTTGATATGCATGAGTACCAAAAGAAACAAGATTGAGAAAGCTTTACATTGGGACAAACAATTCAAAGAAAAGACAGTTGAGAAAGAAATAGAAAACTACACAAAAAATTGATAGAAAATCAAATCTTATACTTTATTAAAATGTTGATAATCATCATTAGAAATATTGAAAGTAATATAGACACTACTAAAGATACAAAAGACAAGCTAAATTGTTTTGGCAGATTTAAAAGATTCTGGAAAAAAATAATTCTTATTGGTATAAATCACCAAAACAAAATACAAGCAAGAGACCCAAGTACCCAACAGCCTTACCTTGAAAATTACCATAATGCTTCAAACGTTCATGAACAAGAGCTAAAGCTGGTCCCTGAACATCCCTAACAAGCTTCTCAACCTGAAATAATACATTCAAATAATGTGTTCATGCACTAACTGACCAATGAGTCAAAATAGTACCAAAAGTTACTAGTGCACTTACAGTTTCTTGTGTACAAACTCTCAAGATTTCAGCAATGCATGTCTCTGCTGCTTTACGAACATCTGATGATTTATCCTGGATGAAAATTTCATAAAGTCATAACCAGAAAGTATGGAAAGGGAACTGCCATCATGATTCTTGCATCTCTATGCACATTATTGTTAGCATGGAAATATTCTAGCAATGCAAACAAGTAAAAAGAATATTTCACTGTTTTTGACAAGTCAGAATTACCGTCAGAGCAGAGGATGCTGGCTTTAGTAGCTGTACAGCATCAGGAAATTCAGTTAACCCAGATAGTTGTTTTGACAACCACTCAAAAAGATCTTTGCGCCCTTCCGCACCAAGTTTTGCATCTGTCCAAGCTGCTGCAATGTAAGGAACCTGCAAGAAGTATAGAAGTATACAATCATGCCACCTGAGACAAAAAAACTAAACAGCTTCCACAGCGTAGAGCAAAAAAAAGAAAACTTACCATTTTATCAAGATGAACAGCAGAGAGCCAAGAATCTAAAGTATTCAATGTGCATTCCCTCATATGCTTTTTATTGTCACCCAAACATTTCAAAACATCCGCTAAAATTCCCTGAAAGAAATCAATACACTCACATTCAAATTTAAAGAGTACACTACATAAAATTAGCGATCATGAATTAGAAATCAACCTTGCTTGCTTTCTCAACAGCTGGACCCATTGCACATGCAACATTGCCAATGCATGTCAATGTTGCCATGACTAAATTTTTGTTGCTATCACCTAGACGACCCCTTAGAGCACCAAACAATTCAGCTGAAAATAAACATTAAACAATAATTAACAAATGGGAGGATATAAAGGAGGCTGAATAGCATGTACAATAATAAATAATAACAATAGAGGGAGAGAGAATTTAAACATATGATAGAATGTAACAGTTCCATTGGGTTGGACGCGCTTGTTAGCCTCTTCCAAAACTTTATTCACAACTTCAATTGACTCCAAGCGAGCCTAGAAAGCAGAAAATACAAAACATCAAAACACTACAATGGCTGCTAAATATCTCCCCTTTGGACCTTCCAGCAGCAGGCAAGTGTCAGGCTCCATCCCTAAAAACCTTAATTATGATCAAAATATTACCTTCCAATCAGTACTTTCTAAGCCTTTAAGCAGGGTAGGTGTAATCTTCCCACTAATATCTTCCCGTGGCAGGCCATCTAGTCCACCAGAAGATGCAGATGTAGGTTCTGCTGATTTAATAGTTCTCTTTGGAGCTGCTACTGCACCCTAGATAAGATATGGGAATACATCAGTAACAAATAAACAAAAACAAACAATACATGCATCTTGAATGATTAAGTTGGAGCACCTCAAATGGATTCTTCTCATACTCCGTATCCAGTGCACTAAGAAGTGCAGGTTTAACATCAGAAAGAAACCCTTTAATATCTACAAAAGAAAAGGGGTGGGAGGGAGTTACAAATTAATTATAAAAAAAAAATCAATGTTTGGGAGCAGTTCAACTAAATATTTAAAAGGAATTTGAGGTGTGTGGACAATTCAAATCAAACGAGTATCAACCTGGGCCAACAAATTTATGCAAAACACCCAAAAGCTTGACAGAAGAATTTCTAGTAGCAGCTGCACTTGACTGCAATCCATTATCCTTACAAAAATCAATTAAATCCTGTAAAACAAAATATATCAATTCCTTTAATAGCTGAACATGGTATTTATTAACTAACAGTTAGACAACGCAAAAAAAAAGGGCCCAAATATAACTCCAAACCTTAAATTTCAAATGTGAGATGCCAAAATCTTCCACTGCTGAAACCATCCACAGTAGCCCCTCGCTAAGAACCTTAGGATTCTTGTGCTCTTTCAGTATCTTGTAAAGCTACAATACAAAGAATTCCTTGACTTTTATTGGATTATAAAAAATAAAAAAAGCAATCAAAGAAAAGAAATACAAGTTCCAATCAATTTAGAACCTAATATGTTTCATCCCTGCTTCAGAAGTTCACAAGATAAGTGCAAACAAACGTCTCTACAGAAATGATTTAAATGTAAGACTTACTCTTTCAAAAATAAATCCAGGACCTACAGCTTCACAAAAAGTAGTAAGGCACTTCATGGCATGAGCACGAGTCTTGATGTCAGCGACACGCTCACTTATACCTGTCAATTCAGGAATAATGACAAGCAAAAATAAGGAACTATCTAATCAACCACCAAACAACTAAGAAGCCAAATACGTGTGCAAAAGAGATCACACAGTTTTAAGCAAACAAATCCCAGCTCCAAACTTATGATCAACCAAAACCAAGGAACACTTACCCAGAAGGCAAAGCACTACACACTTCTTAGCAAATTTGGTTGACGAAGAGGCTATGAAAGTAACAACTTCAATAACCTGCTGCTGAACCTGCACTATTCAAACTCTATCCCATAAATAACTATCTTCACAGCCAAAAATATCCACAAAGGTAAAAAAGACAGATATCTGCAGCAATGAAACCTTTAAATACCTGAACATTTTTCTCACTCCAGCCAGGGACAGCACACAGTAAACGAATCAATAACTCAACCCAGTGGTCTAGGTCTGATAAACCTTCCACTTGTTGTTTAAATGAAGATATTGCTGCAAAAAAAAAGTCATTTTAAGTAAATAGAAACTAAAGCATCCAAAAAGATATATCAATTCCACTCCCATAAGGCTTTTATCTAAGAAATATATTACACTGTTCTACCAATTCTTTAATGTAAAATATCTGGAAAAGCTCTGTACCATCAAAAGTAATATTTTTGTATAGTTACTGCTTTCATGGTGTCTCGGTGTACATGAGGTGCTACAAAAAGGAGGCCAACTAAGTTTTGTGTCCTAAATGATGTGTTTTAGGCAAAAAGGACAGTTAGTAGATCACTTGTTTCTGCATTATAATTTTTCTATATTGCTGTGGTTTAAGTTATAAAGAGAGTTTAAAATAGCAATGAGCTAAGCCACAACATTGCTCCGATCTCTTAGGATATGTTGTTCCGGGTGACAAGAGGTTAAAGATGTATATTGTTGTAACAATGGCTATCTACTGAGCTATATGGCTGGAACACGGTAAAAGAATCTTTGCAGATGTTGAGGAAGGTTTATAGATATGTTGCATCGCCATTCAGTTATATGATGCATAAGAGTTCAATGATATTTCGTTTTAAGACTTGGTATGGTAGTGGAGTTTTATTTTACATTTGTAATGTTATTGTATGTGCAATAAAATCCAGAATATACTGTAAAAAATGTGCACTAATATACAAAAGAAATGAACCAGTGATGCACTCAAAAACCTTTTGCAGCATCTCAAGCCCATCAATTTGCTTCTTAAAATCTGTGCTTAGAAGCCGTCTATGCAAATCCTCTCTGAAGTACTTCATCAAATCATTATGCATAAACATGTATGTTAAATAAATTCTGCATTAAATTAGATACAAAATAAACAAATCTGAGAAACTACTATATCCACAACCTCAAGGTCTTGAATTTGTTCTATCTGTGGATCTTCAAACTTAAACCTCCTTACTACCAATCTTTCCTTATCCTCCTGCAGATAAGTAAAGTCCAAATGATTACTTGTCAATATATTCAAAAGTATGAGACATTCAAAACTTGCTTGCTTAAGTTGTACCTTATTGGAATCTTTAACATTTAGTAAAGGCTGGGATTGAACTGATATATCTTGAACGGACATAATTGATTCTGACCTCAAAGCCTTCGTACCAACAGTTCTCTTTAAAAAATCATTAACTGAAAAAAATTAAAAAATAAAATAAAATAATAATAATCTCCTTACAAAATTATAAGTTATAAAAGAACTAGAAGTAAGCATTTAAGGAAACTTACAGAAGATGCTACTTTGCTTCCATGCTTCAAAACACCATTAGAAGTGGATTTACCCACTTTCGAAAGGGTCTTGGATGCAGGGGCCGAAATTGTTTTGGCAGATTCAAAAGATTCTGGAAAAAGATAATTATTATTGGTATAAATCACCAAAACAAAATACAAGCAAGAGACCCAAGTACCCAACAGTCTTACCTTGAAAATTACCATAAGGCTTCAAACGTCATGAACAAGAGCTAAAGCTGGTCCCTGAACATCCCTAACAAGCTTCTCAACCTGAAATAATACATTCAAACAATGTGTTCATGCACTAACTGACCAATGAGTCAAAATAGTACCAAAAGTTACTAGTGCACTTACAGTTTCTTGTGTACAAACTCTCAAGATTTCATCAAAACACTACAATAGCTTGGCCGCACACAGGGAAGAGGAGAAGAGCTGGCCTCCGGTGACGTCGTTCGCCTCTGGTGTCATGTGAGGGTTTGGGCCCGCGTGGTCAAAGCTTCGACGGGCTCTGAAGATCCCTAGCCAGCGCGTGTAGGGGAAGGTAGCGGTTGGTCTCCACAAAGACAAAGCTGAGAGAGAAACAGTGAATGAGAAAGGTCTGGTGGGAGAAAGAGATCCGAGAAAGAGGAGAGAGAATGATGAGGAAAAAGGAGAAGGAATTGAAGGAAATGAATTGGCCCCAAATGAAATGAAAAAAAAAAGCTAAGTGGTAGGATGGTTTTATTATTACCGCCCTTTTTTCATAAAGTGGCTTAGCATAACACTTTTTTATTAGTATTATATTCATGTGTTATGGAAATGGGTATTTGGTGTAGTGCAGTCTCAGATCCTATCTCCACTATTTTATAATTCGTACATGCTACTAAGTTCAATATATTAATTATACATTAAGGTTTAAAATATTACCTCTAATATAAAATCCTCCAAAGCTTGATCTCACCAACAAAGTTGTCAACAAAATACCTACTCAAATATAACAATATACAAAAAAATAATAAAAAAGTTAACAAAATATAAAGAAAAATATCATAAAGCTATATTGTAACTAAATAAACAATAAAATGCTTAAAGAAAACAAATAATTTGTTATATGTACTCATTTGTTTACTTAAACCCGAAATAATTTTTTTTTTTTTAAAGTTAACAACTCACATAAATAAAAATCGACTATAAATATCCTAACTAAATCAATAATAAAATATAACTTAAAAAAACAAACAATTTTAATATATACCTATTTAACCAATTAAACCCAAAATTTAAAAAGTTAACAAAATATAAACAAAAATTTACTAATAATAATCAAACTAAATAATTAATAAAATGAAATTTAGACAAAATATATACATTAATCTATATATATACTCATTTACATAGTAAATTCGAAATTTAATTAAATTTAAAAAAAAAAGTTAATAAAACTATCTAAAAATTAAAAATCCGAAATATAGTCAATTTATAAAAAAAATATCACAAAAATTATATTTAAATCATAAAAATTAATAAAATTACACTTACTTGTGGTAATTGAGCAATGTGGGTTCTTGATGTAGAAAACCCCAAAAATCCAATAAAGATTATGGGTTTTCAAACTATAATCTTCAAAAAACAAAATCTATACAAAAAAATCCAAAAAAACTATTTATAAGTTTCATAAACATATATAAATCATTATTTTAACATTAAAATTGAAAAAAAAAAATGGCTAAAAACGTACCTAAATATGGAGAACCTCGGTTGGGCGCCGCTGGTTTGGGAAGAAAACGTTGTTTGAGTGAAATGGGGCTCGGCTGGGGACGAAGAGGGTTTTAATATTGGAGATCCAGTTGAGTCAGCAGCCCACTGACGGTAAAAGAGCGTTTGCGTCAGTGCCCCACTGACGAAAACGCTCTGTTACCGCCAGTGGGCCACTGACGCCGTTAACGGCCTGTTTGCGTTAGTGCCCCACTGACGCAAACGGTCCCATTAAACAGCGTCAGTGTACATTATGATGCAATTGGGCCCTCATTTGTGGCAGTGCCCAACTCCCACAAATGCTAATTCTTGGTCAACAGCGTCAGTCAACTGCGTTGACTGACACGTTTGACTGACACAATTGCCCTTTTTTGTAGTAGTGCTAAGAGGGACCTAAATGAAATTACAATTAACAATGGGGTGCACAAAGAAATCACCTTAATAAAACAATAGTGATAATAATAATCTGATTATAAAGATATGATAATTAAATATTATTATTACTATTACTATCACTATTACTATTACTACTATTATTATTAATTTAATTTCTTTGTAATGCTTGATGTAGGTGGCATTATGGACACTACCTTCACATTGATTACTTTTCCTTTTTTTTTTCTTTGCTTGAAGTGGGGCATGTCCATTAAAAAAAAAAAAAAAGGCTGATCACTTTTCATGCCTTTTGAAATATATGCAAGTGAGGAGAAGAGCTGGCGATGGAGATAGCAGTTGGTCGTGGGTCCCACACATATGGGAGATGGGGAGTGGTCAGCTTGGCTCAAGGACGTGAGTGAGGGCAATTGGGACAGTAAGGCAATGGGCCTTGGACTCAGGGGACCTTGTAGGAGAGAGAACTGGGCTGTAGCACATGTGTACTGTAGCTACACAGGCCACTATCTACACAATTTCTTTTTGGGAGTTTCTTATTGTTTCGAGCGGCCCTTGCAAGTTTTGGCTTACTACTACGAGTTACTCTTTGAGTAACTCGGTTATTCTCTGTGTCCACGGACATCGCTCTTGCCTAGTCATTATTTAATCGTGAAGGGTTTCGAGATGGGATCCCTCGCTGATTAACCCTCTTGTTTGTTGCGGCTCCTCTTGTTTGGCCTTGGCGAGCTCTTTACTCGGCCATTTGAGCCGTAGTACTCCCACGGCACTACAACAAAATATATCATTTGCGTCAGAATAATAATAAAAAAGTTAACAAAATATAAAAAAATATATATTAAAGCTATATTGTAACTAAATAAACAATAAAATGTTTAAAGAAAACAAATAATGTGTTATATGTACTCATTTATATACTTAAACCCGTAATAATTTTTTTTTAAATTAACAAATCATATAAAGAAAAATTGACTATAACTATCCTAACTAAATCAATAATAAAATATAACTTAAAAAACAAACAATTTTAATATATACATATTTAACCAATTAAACCCAAAATTTAAAAAGTTAACAAAATATAAACAAAAATTTACTAATAATAATCAAACTAAACAATTAATAAAATGAAACTTATACAAAATATATCGGTTAATATATATATACTCATTTATATAAGTAAATTTGAAATTAAATTAAATTTAAAAAAAAGTTAATAAAAAATAAATAAATTCTAATAAAAAAATTCTAAAAAAATCAAATATTAAAATGAAAAGTTTAAACCTAAAACAATTACAAAATCATTAACAAAAAACTATGCAAAAATTAAAAAATCCGAAATTATGTCAATTTATAAAAAAAAAAATCACAAAAATTAATAAAATTACACTTACTTGTGGTAATTGAGCAATGCGGTTCTTGAAGTAGAAAACCAAAAAAAACCAAGAAAGTTTATGGGTTTTCAAACAATAATCTTCAAAAATACAAAATATATACAAAAAATTCAAAAAAAAACTATATATAAGTTTCATAAACATATATAAATCATTATTTTTACATTAAAATTGAAAAAAAAAATTGGATAAAAACGTACCTAAATGGGTAAAAGTCGGTTGGGGCGCTGCTGGTTTTTGAAGGAGCGTTTTTTGAAATTTTGAGGGGAAATGGGTCTCGGTTGGGGACGATGAGGGTTTTGGTGAAAACGTGAGCCAGTTGCGTCAGTGGTCCACTGACGGTAATGGGCGTTTGCGTCAGTGCCCCACTGACGCAAACGTCCCCATACCGTCAGTGGGCCACTGACGCCGTTAACCGCCCGTTTGCGTTAGTGGGCCACTGACGCAAACGACCCCATTAAACATTGTCAGTGTATGTAATGACGCAATTGCCCCTCATTTGTGGCAGTACCCAACTATCACAAATGCTAATTTTTGGTTGGGCACTTGTGATAGTTGGGCACTACCACAAATAAGGGGCAATTGCGTCATTACATACACTGACGGTGTTTAATGGGGCCGTTTGCGTCAGTGCCCCACTGACGCCGTTAACCACCTGTTTGCGTCAGTGGGCCACTGACGCAAACGGCCCCATTAAACATTGACTGACGCGTTTGACTGACACAATTGCCCTTTTTTGTAGTAGTGCGGGGCCGTCCTCTAGCTATTTTCGGGGTGACTGCAGCTTTGATTGCCCTTCATGCCATATTTTCATTCGAATGCATTGCTTGGTCAGCTGTCTCTTAAGCACCTATTTTCTAGCTCTACAATAGGCACATACCTCGTCAGATCGTAGTAATCCAGGTGAGGTTGTTGTGAGCTTTGCGTGGGATCTCGGGTGTTGTGGAAGGATTCCCCTCATCTAGAGTTCGTTCATCATTCATGGGTCATTTATAAATTCTTGGGAGCAGGAGGCCGCTTCCACATCCTGGGATATTTTCGGTGGGTGCAGTCATCGTGATGATGAAAAGAAAAGTTTAGAAGGTACGCAATGTGAGTTTCTCTTAACGCTCCCAATAAAAGCACAAAACTGTTGACGCAAATTTTTGTCAACTAAAAAAAGAAGAGCAATTAAGAAAATACATTGTTCTTAAAAAATAAATATGAACACAAGGAATTTTACGTGTTTCAATAGCTAAATCTATCTAGTTGGCGAATTATTTTTATTGATTACTTTGCATTAGAGCTAAAAGCAATTTCACATAGTTTCTTTACAATATTTGTATGATAAACATAAATGAATATGGTCCAAATATTTATAGACCCTATACCCTTCCCTATGATTAGGGGTATATATAGACCCAATTATAGATACTCTTCCCCACGATTTGAGGGGAAGTTATCCAAATATCTTTATTTGAATTTAAATTACAAATAAATCAATTAACAACCTAATATCTAGACTAATCCCTTGAAAGTAGGAATAATCTACTGAATACTGATTTGTGACGCTTTTTAAACACGCTTTCGGGCTGATAGTAATTCTTTTCGAGCTGGTATATGTCATTTACATCTCCAAATCTATTTTTCTCCGAGCTGAAATGAACTAGTAACTTTGTAGCTATTGTAATATTAAAAATGATAATAATATTTAAATCTCTGAGCTTATTGAATTATCTCCGACCTTATTCTCCAAGCAAAAATCTCTCAGTTCTGAGAAACAGGGTATAACATATTTCTATACATGATATTATTAAATGATAAATTAAGAATATAAACACGTGTGGTAGTCGACACTTTGATTTTATGCGGAAGAAACTGGGCAATAGCTTCATAATGATATGTTCTCACACTTCCATACATACAGACTGGTGGTGGGACATCCTTCTCTATATACAATTAATACAATTATCACACTATGACCAAGTGGGTTCGACTAGACACAGACATGTACCAGTGTTAATGTAAATTTAATATTGTAAACTGACAAATCGCAAAACCAGAAGCAGAAGATATTGAGTGGTCATGATGAAAGGACAGAAAGGATCGTCAATAAACGAAAAAATCTATGATCAAAACGCCATACATGCATACTTACGTGAAGTAATTCTACAACAAATTTGTCAGTTTTTCGCAAAACCAGAAGCATAAGATATTGAGTGGACTACAAAGATTTTAAAGCAATATCTGTCTTGCCACTTGGTCATGATGAAAGGACAGATATATAACTTTTGAATTTACTTGTTGATAAAATTTTGATAAAAATAATTCTAAAATACATACCCTTATTTAAATTAAACTATCCAATTGAATAAAATCAAACAAAATAAAAGTAATACATTTAAAATAAAATAACTAAAATTAAAAATTCAAATATAAAATCTTACCTAAGTCTCACTACCAGCCTAACTATTCCAATAATTAATAAAAAATCAGGTATATTTTTAAATTTTCATGTATTTTATGTTAAATTTAATATATAATATATTGGTTGGATTATATCAATTTTTATTTAATTAAAATTTTGACAATATCATCTGCCAACAAATCCAATCACTACTACAAAAATGAGATTTCCTGACAGTTTTTAACTGTCGCTATTGAGCAACATAGTCGACTAACTGTCGTATTTACCTATGCCGGCATAGAGTAGCTACGCCGACAGTTATTAGGTGTCTTCGTTGCTTGCTACACCGACAGTTATTAGGTGTCGTCGTTGCTGGCAACGCCGACAGTTATTAGGTGTCGCCGTTGCTGGCAACGCCGACAGTTAATTGGTGTCGCCGTTGCTGGCTACGCCGACAGTTATTATGTGTCGTGATTGGTTGTCTATGGTGACAGTTTTTAACTGTCGCAAAGTTTCCACACTAAAGGGCATTGCAAATATGTTGTCAATGCCCCCTGGTTTCAAAATCAACGTAGCAATTGCAGTAAAAGAATGCACATCAAAAATTAAATTAAATTAATATTGGTAACATTAACTTTACATTTGATTAGTTCTAACACTTTCTAAATAAAAGAAATACATAGTTCCAAAAAAGTTTGTCATAAAATGAATATTTAGCACAGTATACACCTCAAAAAGCTAAATTAACTAAATATAATTTGTTAGATTGATTCTGTATTTGATTAGTTCTAACAATTTCTAATAAAAGAAATAAAAAGTTCAAAAAATGATTAAATCCCCTCACATAGGTACTAAGCAAGCATGCCATCATTTAGCGAGTTGCGGTAGAATATATTTTTCCCACATTTCTTGAACTTCATTAAGTTCTGCGTCAGTATATGGTAAATCTGAATTGAACTGCAAATAATTTAAATTATAAGTTACATGTCAAATATATATGAAATTAAAATATAACTTTATTAAGTTAAAAGGTAAACACATTTAATTATTACATTATTCGATAGATATGCTCTGGTTCTTTGTTGTGAAATGAGATCCCTAGCATACTTCATGCAGTAGATATCGCACTCTGTGGTTTTTGGTTGTTGTCGGCACTGTTAACATAGAAAAATGTAAAAGTATATTACATATACTTGTTAGTATACTTATAATTTAAATCTTATGTTTTATAAAGTTGAATGTTACTTACTTTTGGACTATAATACTTTGGACTTACAACTCTTTTTCCTTTTTCCGTATCATATAGCGTGAAAGCACTATACATAATAAAAGTATTTTAATTAGCAAACAAGTACTATTAAAAAGATAATATACTTTAAGGAATGAAACTTATATAAACTTACAGCCTAACTATATTTTTAATCTCAATGCGTAATTTAAGGTTAATGGGATCCAAGAACGCCATTGAATGTGAGTGAGGTTGAAATAACAATAACATCCAATGTTCACTAGAAAACAAACAATCAAATATTTAGAAGATGACTATATGAACTTAACATTTCAAAACTCAATATAAACTTACTTGTTATTCCAGGGACAAATAAGGAACTGCTTCTCGCCCATTTGAATGAATTGATCTTTAAGTGCTTGGGCACGCTTATTCTCATGACCTACACTTACTTCACCTGGATGCTGAAAGTGCGTACAAATGATCCAACCCATTGGTATGTAGTATATCATCCAATAACCTAGAAATTAATCATATTTAATTATAAAAGACATGCATATAATTCAAACTTTAAATTATAAAAGACATGAATATATACCTCAAATACAATATCATTGGAGTTTGCCCAATCTTGTCCATGTTGCAAAATTGTGTCACATCATCCTTGAAAAGCGTAGCAATCATGTTGTATCCAAAAACATGTGATAGGATATTAATCTTCTTGTGGTAGTCATTATCCCATGGTGATACAAACTTCAATAAAGAGGTCAAATTGCTTGACATAGATGCTGAATCATTGTGAAAGGTTGGCATTACCTCTTGTGTCAATGGCTCTACACGCGGAAGCTTTGGGGGTTGTGGATGTTGAGTGGAAGGTATCATTGCCTCAATATCGTCTTTCTTTCTCTTCTGCTTATGACCCAAGGAAAAGTTAAAATAAAATAAATTTCAAAATAAAATAAGTTAGGCGATAAAAACTTATAGATGTCGTGGTGGGCTAGCTGGTGGAGGAACCTTTCGGCTGGAAGCTAGAGGAACCTTTCGGCTGGCTGGTGAAGAAAGAAGAAGAGAGAAAAGAAAGAAAGAAGGAAGAGGGAAAATTTGAGGCTATTTGGGGGGAAAAATTTACCACCTAATTTTTTTTAATGGACAATGCCGACACCTATAAGCTGTCGCTATTGCCTCCAATAGCGACAGCTTATAGGTGTCAGCATTGCCCCTTAAAAAAAATTCTCTTTCCCAACAATGACACATTTTAACTGTCGGTATTGCTCCAATACGTTTTATAAAAAAAAATATTTAAACATATATATATTAATAAAAAAAATCATAACTAATAAATTTATATATTAATTTTTTTTACAATATTTTTCCAATTAATAAAACAACTATTTTTTAACTAATACACATTTTATAAATGTGTTAAAGAATAGTATAGTTAATTTAATTTATAAATATGTTAAAGAATAATAAATTTAAATTTTGATATAAAAATTATTATATAAATACAAAAAATAATAATATGAAAAATTTAGAAACAAAAAAATCTATTTTTAAAAAATTTCAATAATTTTTTATAAATATATATTTACATAATTTAGTTTATTTTTAAAATTATACTATTCATTAAATTTTTTACTATATTTTTCCAATTAATAAAAAACAACTCTTTTTTAACTAATACAAATTTTATAAATATGTGTTAAAGAATAATATAGTTAATAATATAATTAATTTTATAAATATGTTAAAGAATAATAAATTTAAATTTTGATATAAAAATTATTATATAAATACAAAAAATAATAATATGAAAAATTTAGAAACAAAAAAATCTACTTTTAAAAGTTTTTATTTTTATGAATATATATTTACATAATTTAGTTTATTTTTAAAATTATACTATTCATTAAATTTTTTACAATATTTTTCCAATTAATAAAAAACAACTCTTTTTTAACTAATACAAAATTTATAAATGTGTTAAACAATAATATAGTTAATAATATAATTAAATTTATAAATATGTTAAAGAATAATAAATTTAAATTTTGATATAAAAATTATTATATAAATACAAAAAATAATAATATGAAAAATTTAGAAACAAAAAAATCTATTTTTAAATTTTTTTCATAAATACATAATTTTTATAAATATATTTACATAATTTAGTTTATATTTTAAAAATTATACTATTCATTAATTATAATTTTTTATTTGAATTTTGGCGACATTTTATGACTGTCGGCATTGGAATTTTATTAACTGTCGGTGTTGGGGTCAATAGCGACACCTATTAACTGTCGACATTGGTCTCGAATTAACTGTCGGCGTTGGGGTCAATAGCGACACATTTTAACTGTCGGCATTGGTCTCGAATTAACTGTCGGCGTTGGGGTCAATAGCGACAGTCAAAAGCAACGGTGACAGTTATTAGCTGTCGGCGTTGGTCTCTATGCCTACAGTTTTTAGCTGTCGGTGTAGAGTCCTACTAAGCAACTACGACAGCCAACAGAGTTGACTGTCGTGGTTGGGTGTCGGGAAAGCCCAGTTTTGTAGTAGTGAATTCATTTAAAATCCAACTTTTCATGTCTAATCTACTTTTTTTTCTTAATTTAATCTGTTAGATGAGTTTAGATTTGATGTTGAGCAATTTTATTAATTAGTGTACATGGTGGAAATAGAACACAAGGGAATTTTCGATTTACACGTTTTTGTTCTATATAATTGATATGTTTAATGTAATATTTGTCACAGTGTTATATGGGATCATGCTATTGTTGACGGCGCTTTTTGTCGACCAAAATATAACAAAGCAATTAAGCTTTTATGAATACTCAATGAAGAAAAGAGAAGAAGAGATTTTGTACATGGTTCAGTAGTTAAATCTATCTAGTTCACGAATCAATATTATCGATATGTACCTGCGTTAAAGCTCTGAAAGCAATTTCACAGACTCCTTGAGTACAAGCAATTATGCATGAGAAATAATTGACCAAATCGAGGTATTTTATAAGCCTGGTTACTGATATTAGTTCCCTTATTTTTAGGAAAGTTACAATAATATCTAATTTAAAATCACACTAAAAAAGAATAATTTAAATTATAATCCAATAATTAAAATATCAAATATCCCAAAAAATAGTGATATTTAAATTTGGTTTTAACTAAGCTCACAATTATAGGCGTGTTGTAACCACCTATCGCCCATCTTGTTTGAGTTCATCGTCATGTTGTCATTCGCTTCGAGCTTACATCTCATGCTCGACTTGGACTAATGATGTAGCCTCTGGATATATATTCACTTGTATAAATGGTAATATTTCCTTTACTTTATATATTCGGTTCCCAGTCTCACGAGCTTACATTTCGAGATTAAATGAATCTATCTCGAAATATGGGGTGTAACACTTATACTCTCCTAACAATATAATATCACTACAAGAAATTGGGGTTTTTGCGGCGATCAATTTCTCTGCAAATACCCTCATATTTCGGTGCAAATAGTATTGGCGGTGAAATTTTTCCACAAATACATCGTCTCAAAAAGGTCGTCGTAAATGTCATTATTTGCGGCGAAGATATCACCGCAAGTATCAGTGAGTTCGCTGCAAATAATTATGGATTTAGTCGTAATTGACTCTTATTTGAGGCGAAAATTTTAAATTATTCGCTGCAAATACAATATATATTCGCCACAAATAGTGTAACAGAAAAAAAATAAAAAAAATCAAATTTAATATATAATAAAATTTAAAATCAGAATTGTAGTCTCCATTAATTGATAAGAAAATAGACCATACAATATAATATTAATAATTGTCTTTATAGTATTAAAATAAATAAACACTACTATTTATATAACTATATAATATATCCTAAGTTGATTGCATCATCATCGTCACTGTCATCTGGATACTGAATGACTGGGGGCGGTGGAGATCGTGGCAGAGGTGTTGACGAAGACGCGCCATTTCTAAATGTAGATTGAGGCGGTACTGGCCAATGAACATGTATAGGCGTGAAATCTCCGAACATATGTGGAGGCGGTGGTGGAGCTTGTGAAGGTGCAGTCGCATACATCTCCCACCATTGAGTTACTTCATCTGATCTCATTGTTTGAGGTGGTGGGCGGGATTTAGGAGGAAGGCGCTGAGACAGGAACTCAATGTCTGCTTTTTATTGTCTCAGCAAGTTAGCCATCGCTTGTCCCATCATGCTATTATTATCATTGGATATTGAGTGGGATGGGTGTATGATGACGATTATGCCCGAGTCTGAGATTGACTGCTGAAGGCCTTTTTCCCTTTTAATGTGCGACCAAGTCCTCGTTCATGGCCGGGACGTTCACCCAACGCTTTTCTCATGATCATCCTTTCGTCAACCGTGTTTCCTTCATCAGTCATGGAAGACGAGACTTTCTGGCTCTGCGCTTCAAAAAGTTTGTACATCATTTCCTATTTTTACATAAAAATATCAGCAATACATCCAAACCATAGTGATTTTAAGGTCAAACAATATTCTTACATAGTCCGTTTTCGCTTGCTCGTTGACGAATTCTTCTTTCTCCTTGCTGGTGTGGAATTGCTTCCAGCTTTCAATGTAACCCGATACATTCCCAAATTCTAGGTTCGCCTGAACACAAAGAAACAACTTATTAGATAAATAATTCATTAATAAAGAAAACTTTTTTTTTGTTACTTACTCTATCGTGACGGACTGCCACGAACAACTTCGATCCTAAAGTAGAAGGATACTTCATCATATCCCTATTGGCCAGATTCTTTTCGGCTGTTTAATTGATTTCTCATCCAACTATAAGTCAATGCATTGTTTCCAATCTTCAGCATTAACACCAATGTGGGGGGTGTTGAGGGCCCGCTTTAAGTTCTTATCTTTACCATAAAATTTCTTCAAGTGGGCCTTCCTACGCGTTTTCCTATCACGATATTTAACACCAGCATCATCATTTATAGCCTCAATAATATGATCATAGTCTGGTCGCCCTGCTATATCAAAATAATGCTACATTTTGAAAATAAAAAACATTAGTAAAACAACGTACCTCCAAAACACATATTATTTAGAAATATATTTGAATTATTTACCTTTACAGTGGTATAAAATAACTATTTGTATTAATTAGGCATTAATTTCCAATTCAGAAAATATGGTGGTAATTTTTTAGTCACGGTGTTCCCGACTAAACTTGTGAACCATGTTCCATGCTTACCAAATGGCTTATAAGTGTCTTAGTCAAAAGTTATTGGAAGTGGTTTGCCAACTTTGCACCTCACCTTTTCGAGTTCTTGGCCCATTCCTCCTCCACGCCCTTCATGTTGAGTTGTTTTATTTATTTGTAGAACAAAATAAAAGCATTGATCAATAATAAAAAACGATCACTTAATTTATTAAAAAGACAAAATTTAATTACTTGATTGATAAGATGTAGGGATCCTAGTAGGATCAGGGGGAGGATCACCGCCTGCATCTCCACCATGAGACCATGCGACATCTGCTGACATATTTATAATAAAATTATTTATTGAAATATGACAAAATTAGTTAGTGTTTATGTGAGACGCACATTGGCCTAATAAAAATAGAAATATTATTATTTATAAACATAATGTCTTGTTAGATATATGAAAACAAAATTATACTACATAGAGTAATCACTATCATCACCAATGTCTTCAAGTCGTTCTTCCTCATCATTATTGTCCAGAACATACAATATATTCAATACAATAAATTAGTAAAACAACTCAAAACAAAATTATCATATTATAAACATATTCCTAACATCAAAATTTTAAATAAAATTAAAATCAAACTTTTATCATAAAAAATCAAACTAATAAATTGAATATAAAACTTTCAATATCAATAATTCAAACACAATATTATTTTTATTATTACTAAGTTAAAGATTTTTTTATATAATAATAACTAAAAATATATACATATACCTCTGTTCTACTGTATAGACAACGACAGCGGCCCAAACTTTGGCACTGCTCCGGCGTCATGGAGATGGTGGTGGTGGCGGCACAAAATTAAATGTGTTAGGAAAATAATATTAAAAAAATTAAATCTTAAAAAAAATTGAGAGAGAAGCTGAAATATACCTGCAACGGGTGGGTGGTGATTGTTCACACCCGTGGTGAGGTCGGGTGGGGTGGTGGTGGAGGTTTTGGGAATTTTGATTTTGGAATTTTAAGAAAATGGGTTTTGGGGAATTTATGAGAGAGAGGCTGAGAGAAAGGGGTGATGTAACGCCCTGGTTACCCCAGAACAGTTACGGTGAACAGTGAACCGAAAATTTGACTCGCTACCCGAGTCCTTTGGTTAAAAACGTGATCTAAGTGTTATTAACAGGCTAAGGTGTAAAAACCAGTAAAAAGGAAAGGATAACTTGCATTAAATAAATAAACTGCTCATGAGACTTTAAAACGTTTACAAGTTGTTCATAATACAAAAGGGTCGCTACTGTTTCAAATTTACAATCCACACCGGCCTAAGCGGCAAAAACAGGGTAAACCCTTAGTTCCTCTGAGAACTCCCTGATCGTGGTGGTCAAGCGGCCAAATATGTACACAACACCGCCTAAGCTCTCCACTCAAGGTTGGGTGAGCTTCTCTTTTCCTTTACCTGCACCACATAGCACCCATGAGCCAAGGCCCAGCAAGAAAACACAATAAAGCATGACATAATATCAACAACGATCATAATAACCATTCAGGACTATCAGTCCAAAACAGATAGGTGACAGTAGCCAAAGTCACAAATGATGGGCACAGCTCCCTCTAGCCTTGTGACGATAGGGTCACCAAGGCTTAACTGATAAGTGGTTCTTTCATAAGTTTAATCAGGATAGGTGCATGGTGATTGGTCACCAACATAACCTTCCTCCCGACCCTGGAGTCGTAACTATGGACAGCGTCCCTTAGCCATGTGCCCTGGCTATGAACATCTGGTCTTAGACCAGGCAAGCGCTTATAAGTTCTTCGACCTTAGGGTCGGTCCAGCATTAATGCCATAGAGCCATTCAATGCATGTTCATCGACTTTAGGGTCGGTCCCTGACTAGTCAGTGCCATAAACAAGTAATCAGCGTTCACTAGCATTTAATATGCAATCCATGTCCACATACACCAACCAACATGCTTCAATAACAAACCATGCATGTCATATACATATACAGGGTGCATCTGTATCCATACACTGTTTTCTTACCTCTGGTTCGAGTGAAAGTTATTATAAGAACGATCAATCTTTTAGCTCCTTAGCGGTTACCTAGTCACAACCAATGATAACCTCCATTAATGAGAATCCACATAAATAGGGTCTTAACCTAAGCACCACTCTCGGGACCTCGAAACATGCCCACACGGTGAGTAGATTCGATCCCCGACCTTAAGGATTAAAACCCCAAGTCAAAAACCCTTAAAAACACTCAAAACAGGACTTAGAAGGAACAGGGTAGCGCTCAACCCCTAGCGCCCCAGCGCTATACTCAGAACCACCCAAATGCCAAAAAGCCCTAAGGTGGGCGCTATAGCGCTACCTCCAGACCCAAACTCCCCTGAACCGACCTTCTTCAACTCCTTCGATTCGAACTCGATTTCCAAGCTTCCAAATCCTATTCTTGATGCCAAATGAACCCAAAAACCATCCTAACACACCCCAAACATATCAAGCATGGGAACCCTAGCCAAAACTCCCAACAAAACCAAGAATTCACCCTAGAAATCTCAGCTGCAAAACAGAACCAGAACAAGGGAAACCATAGAAATCCATGGTTAGAAACTTACCCAAAGTTCAGCTTATGATGCTCTTCAATGATGGAACACACTCCCAAGCTCCCAAGGCTTGCTTCCTAAGCTTGAATCCTCAAAATTGGTTCAAAAATCACAAAGAAAGGTGAAGAGAAGAAGGTACGGGAGAACTCTTAAGCATACTCTGTTTTTCCACTATCTTCTTCATTTATCAAAGGATATATCTTTCCTAGGGGTGAAATGTCCATTTCACCCCTAGGTTAATTAATAGTTTCTAGAGGCTCCCAAGGGCATATTCGGTACTTCCCTCCTAACTCGTTAATCATAATTAACGCTCTCCAATTCCCGCTATTCTCAATAATCTCAAACACCAATAATTCACAACTTGTTACCCTTTTATACCTGGTAACGCTCTAATCATTAAAATCACCCCGAGACTCAACCCAAGCCCCGACACTTAAACCTGTTGTGACTAAACCGCTAGTCAGTATTCTAAGATCGTCTCATGTTGAATAGCTCAAACAAACCCACATTATAATGTGGTCTCAACACATATCATCGACGTGCATACAATTATACAATTATACTCTCAACGAGCCAAATGACCATCACACCCTTGTAATTAAAATGTGGACCCACATGCATGCATTTAACATCATATTATACTATAATTCACATACCATGCATAAACACATTTAATGGCATAACTAAACAGTTATGGCCCTCCCGGCCTACTAATCCAGCCATTAAACCATATTAGGGAATCTGGGGCATTACAACTATCCCCTCCTTACAGAAATTTCATACTCGAAATTTACCTGAACAGCTCAGGATATTGACTCCGCATATCTGACTCCAGCTCCCAGGTTTCTTCCTCGACCTTGCTGTTCCTCCACAACACCTTAACCAAAGGTATTGTCTTGTTCCTGAGGACTTTATCCTTCCTGTTAAGTATTTGAACAGACTGCTCCTCAAAGGAGAGATCTGGCTCAAGTTCCAAATCTTCATAACTCAAAACATGACTATCATCAGACACATACCTCCGAAGAGCGGATACATGGAACACATTATGCACGGCCGACAATGCCGGAGGCAAGGCTAGCCTGTAAGCCACTTGACCAATCCTCTCCAGGATCTCAAATGGATCTACAAACCTAGGACTTAGCTTGCCTTTCTTCCCAAACCTTCTCATCCCTTTCCACGGTGAGACTCTAAGGAAGACATAGTCTCCTACCTAGAACTCCACGTTCCTGCGTTTGGGATCCGCATAGCTCTTCTGTCTACTTTGAGAAGCAAGCATTGGAGCTCCAATCTTGTCAATAGCCTCACTGGTCCTCTGAACTGCCTCAGGACCTAAGTATCTCCTTTCACCTGTCTCATCCCAATGAATGGGAGATCTACACTTCCTACCATACAACATCTCATAAGGTGCAACTCCAATGGTAGACTGATAACGGTTATTATAGGAGAACTCTATCAAAGGCAGATACTTACTCCATGATCCACCAAAGTCCAGCACACATGCTCGCAGCATGTCTTCCAATATCTGGATTGTCCTCTCATATTGCCCATCTGTCTGAGGATGATAAGCTGTACTGAACTTCAACTGTGTACCCATGGCCTGTTGTAAACTCTTCCAGAACTTGGAAGTAAAAGTAGGGTCCCGATCTGACACGATCTACCTAGGAGCTCCATGGAGGCGGACGATCTCTCTCACATAGAGATCTGCATACTGGTCAACGGTATAAGTAGTCCTCACTGGCAAAAAGTGAGCTGACTTGGTGTAGCGATCCACTATCACCCAAATAGAATCATGCTGACCAACAGTCCTGGGTAAGCCCACCACAAAATCCATCGTGATGTCTTCCCATTTCCACTCTGGGATATCTAGAGGCTGCAATAACCCTGCCGGCCTCTGATGCTCAGCCTTGACCTGTTGGCATGTCAAGCACTTAGCCACGTACTCTACTACATCTCTCTTTATCCCCACCCACCAGTACAATGATCTCACATCCTGATACATCTTCGTGGTGCCTGGATGCAAAGAGTAAGGTGTGGTATGAGATTCATCCAGAATCTCCCGCAATGCAGTGTCTAATGGAACGCATATCCGTCCCTTGTACCTCAACAACCCCAAATCAGACATTGTATAGTCTCTAGATGCTCCAGCCAAAACATCCTCTCTAATCTTGATCAGCTGTGGATCACTCAACTGACCCTCTTTGATTCTCTCCAACAGCGTAGACTGTAGCATAATATTGGCCAACTGGCCCACCAGCAACTCTATACCAGCTCTGGTCATGTCATCAACTAACTCTCTGGCTATCATCCTAATACCATGAATCTGTCCCGGACCCTTCCGGCTTAAAGCATCAGCTACCACGTTGGATTTCCTTGGGTGATACAGAATCTCACAATCATAATCTTTTACTAACTCTAGCCAACGCCTTTGCCTCATGTTCAAGTCTTTCTGGGTGAAGAAGTATTTCAGGCTCTTGTGGTCTGTATAAATCTCACACTTCTCTCCATAGAGATAGTGCCTCCATATCTTCAGAGTAAAGACCACAACTTCTAACTCCAAATCATGGGTAGGATACCTCTTTTCATACTCCTTCAACTGACGAGAAGCATAAGCTATAACCTTCTCTGATTGCATCAAAACACAGCCCAAACCCTGATGAGAAGCATTGCAGTAAATCACAAACTTCTCCTGGTCTGTCGGAAGACTCAGAATCGGAGCTGTAGTCAACCTCTGTTTCACTTCCTGGAAGCTGTTCTCACATTTATTTGACCACACAAACTTCTGACTCTTGCGTGTCAGCTCAGTCAACGAAGTAGAAATCTTTGAGAACCCTTCCACAAAACGCCTGTAATACCTTGCCAATCCAAGGAAACTTCTAACCTCAGAAGTATTCTTTGGCCTTGGCCAATCTCTGACCGCTTCAATCTTTGCTGGATCCACTTTAATCCCATCCTTACTGACAATATGCCCAAGAAAGGACACCTGAGACAACCAAAATTCACACTTCTTGAACTTTGCAAACAGTCTGTGTTCTCTCAATCTCTGTAGAACTAACCTCAGATGCTGCTCATGCTCTGACTCTATCTGAGAATATACTAGAATATCATCGATGAAGACGATCACAAACTGGTCTAAATAATCCTTGAACACTCTGTTCATCGTATCCATGAAAGCAGCAGGGGCATTAGTCAATCCAAATGACATATTTAAAAACTCATAATGCCCATACCTATTACGGAAAGCGGTCTTCGGTATGTCTCCCTCCTTGACCCTTAACTGATGATAACCAGAACGAAGGTCGATCTTAGAGAATACCGTCTTACCCTGCAATTGATCGAACAGATTGTCTATCCTTAGCAAAGGATACCGGTTCTTAATTGTCAACTTATTTAGTTCTCTGTAATCAATACACATCCTTAGAGAACCATCTTTCTTCTTCACAAACAGAACTGACGCACCCCAAGGTGAGAAACTAGGTCTAATAAAACCCAAATCTAACAGCTCTTGCAGCTGTACTTTTAATTCTTTCAACTCAGCTGGGGCCATTCTGTATGGTGCTCTAGACACTGGCTCCGTACCTGGTGCCATTTCTATAACAAACTCAATCTCTCTGTGTGGTGGCAACCCTGGTAAATCTTCTGGAAACACATCCAGAAACTCACATACAAGTCTAGTATCCTCTGGTCTCACTGGCACGGCCTGGGTGGTATCAACCACACTGGCTAAGAATCCAACACAACCCCTCGCAATAAATCCCTAGCCCTCAATGTAGAAATCATAGGAATACGAGGTCCATGCACAGCACCAACAAACACAAAAGGATCCTCACCCTCAGGCTCAAAGGTGACCATCTTCCTTCTGCAGTCAATGGCTGCCCCATACTTTGCCAACCAATCCATACCCAGTATCATATCGAAGTCAGTGATAACCAACTCTATAAAATCCACTGACAACTCTCTGCCCTCCACTACCACTGGCAAAGATCTGACCCATCTCCTGGATACCACCAACTCCCCAGTGGGCAACAAAGTACCAAACCCCACAGCATAGAAATCACAAGGTCTACACAATCTATCAATAACACTACTAGCAACAAAGGAATGTGTAGCACCAGAATCAATCAATACATTATAAGCGGTTCCAGCACTAAGAAGCTGACCTGTAACAACTGAGGGGGCCTCAGCTTCTGTCTGAGTCAATGCAAACACTCGCGCAGGGGCCGAGCTGTCTGCCTTCCTGGGTTCTTCCTTTCTTGCCTTAGGGCAATCCTTTTTGAGATGACCCACTGCTCCACAAGAGAAGCAGGTCCTTGCCCTACACTCTCCCAAGTGATGCTTCTTACATCTAGGACACTCAGGATAAGACCTCTAGGCTTCATTACCACCTGGACGACCCATAGAAATACCACGGGGCTGTCTGTCAGGGCCTGGAACTGGGAAGGTGTCAGGAACCTTCCTCTTTTGATCACTGGGGCCAACACCCCTACCAGAACCCACAAATGGAGGACCTAGCCTCCTGAAATCCCTTCTAGCTGCACGGTCAAGCCAGATCTTAGTCTCTGCACTCTCAGCTGTGAGTGCCTTCTCCACCACCTGTGCATAAGTAGTAACTCCTGCCACAGTGGTGATGCGTACATCTCGGGCTAACCTGGGCTATAGCCCCTGTAAGAAATGCTTTCTCCTGGTCCCATCAGTGGGCACCAACTCCTTGGCAAACTTTTCCAAACGGTCAAACTTTAAGGCATACTCAGTTACTGATAAGCTTCCCTGAAGTAGCCTCACAAATTCATCAGCATTCGCCGCTCTAATAGCGTCATTATAGTACTTCTCATTAAACAAGGTCTGTAACTCCTCCCAGCTCAGGAGATTAACATTCTTGGTCTGGCCAATCACTTCCCACCAAATCCGGGCATCTTCCCGAAACATATAGGTAGCACAGGCCACCCTCTCACTACCAACTACCCTCATAAAGTCGAGAATAGTGGTAATCATGCTCATCCATTGTTCAGCCTTGGTAGGATCTACACTGCCTTCAAACACAGGAGGTTGTTGCTTCCTGAACCGTTCATAAAGAGGTTCCAATTTGTTTCCAACCTCAGGCAGTTGCCCAGTAACAGGCACCGATACAGAAGGTGCCTCTGCAACATTGGCCACTGCAGGCACTTGCTGTTGTCTTAGGAGACGAAGCTCCTCTCCCTGTTTTAACACTGTTGCCTGCAATTCCTCAAACAACTGCTGCCAGTTTGCAGGTGCTGGCTGTGGAATCTGGGATTGGTCATTCTCTTGACCCTGACTACTATTATTCTGGCCTGGATCACTCTGGCCAGCTGACATGTCTGTTTGCCCTGGGTTAATTCTGTCACTGATACCTTACTGAAATAATAATCAATACGGCCAGTCAGGTAGTAATAACTAAACCTCTTGCCGCCTCATGGTCCAAGAACAAACAGACAATTATCACATTCCACAGTCATTCAATATTCACAAACAGATACATGTTTATGGCATTCAGCACTCAGCATGTATCACATAATAACTCATAACAACCATACTAATAAGCAGGTGCCAGCAATCTCAGTACTAATTAGCACACATTTGCTGAAGATATAATATTTCAGGGCACAGGTTCAACATGGTGTCTCATGCACATAGGTAAGGCATATATACCACATTTAAGCAATTATAAATGTAACCACATAAATAGTTACCAAACCATGAGTCGAGCTTGACTTCAGTGATGTGTGTACATACCCAGCCAATCTACAGGAACCTTAACCTTGGCCTTGCTCTGATACCAAGTTGTAATGCCTTGGTTACCCCAGAACAGTTACGGTGAACAGTGAACCGGAAATTTGACTCGCTACCCGAGTCCTTTGGTTAAAAACGTGATCTAAGTGTTATTAACAGGCTAAGGTGTAAGAACCAGTAAAAAGGAAAGGATAACTTGCATTAAATAAATAAACTGCTCATGAGCCTTTAAAACGTTTACAAGTTGTTCATAATACAAAAGGGTCGCTACTGTTTCAAATTTACAATCCACACCGGCCTAAGCGGCAAAAACAGGGTAAACCCTTAGTTCCTCTGAGAACTCCCTGACCGTGGTGGTCAAGCGGCCAAATATGTACACAACACCGCCTAAGCTCTCCACTCAAGGTTGGGTGAGCTTCTCTTTTCCTTTACCTGCACCACATAGCACCCATGAGCCAAGGCCCAGCAAGAAAACACAATAAAGCATGACATAATATCAACAACGATCATAATAACCATTCAGGACTATCAGTCCAAAACAGATAGGTGACAGTAGCCAAAGTCACAAATGATGGGCACAGCTCCCTCTAGCCTTGTGATGATAGGGTCACCAAGGCTTAACTGATAAGTGGTTCTTTCATAAGTTTAATCAGGATAGGTGCATGGTGATTGGTCACCAACATAACCTTCCTCCCGACCCTGGAGTCGTAACTATGGACAGCATCCCTTAGCCATGTGCCCTAGCTATGAACATCTGGTCTTAGACCAGGCAAGCGCTTATAAGTTCTTCGACCTTAGGGTCGGTCCAGCATTAATGCCATAGAGCCATTCAATGCATGTTCATCGACTTTAGGGTCGGTCCCTGACTAGTTAGTGCCATAAACAAGTAATCAACGTTCACTAGCATTTAATATGCAATCCATGTCCACATACACCAACCAACATGCTTCAATAACAAACCATGCATGTCATATACATATACAGGGTGCATCTGTATCCATACACTGTTTTCTTACCTCTGGTTCGAGTGAAAGTTATTATAAGAACGATCAATCTTTTAGCTCCTTAGCGGTTACCTAGTCACAACCAATGATAACCTCCATTAATGAGAATCCACATAAATAGGGTCTTAACCTAAGCACCACTCTCGGGACCTCGAAACATGCCCACACGGTGAGTAGATTCGATCCCCGACCTTAAGGATTAAAACCCCAAGTCAAAAACCCTTAAAAACACTCAAAACGGGACTTAGATGGAACAGGGTAGCGCTCAACCCCTAGCGCCCCAGCGCTATACTCAGAACCACCCAAATGCCAAAAAGCCCTAAGGTGGGCGCTATAGCGCTACCTCCAGACCCAAACTCCCTTGAACCGACCTTCTTCAACTCCTTCGATTCTAACTCGATTTCCAAGCTTCCAAATCCTATTCTTGATGCCAAATGAACCCAAAAACCATCCTAACACACCCCAAACATATCAAGCATGGGAACCCTAGCCAAAACTCCCAACAAAACCAAGAATTCACCCTAGAAATCTCAGCTGCAAAACAGAACCAGAACAAGGGAAACCAGAGAAATCCATGGTTAGAAACTTACCCAAAGTTCAGCTTATGATGCTCTTCAATGATGGAACACACTCCCAAGCTCCCAAGGCTTGCTTCCTAAGCTTGAATCCTCAAAATTGGTTCAAAAATCACAAAGAAAGGTGAAGAGAAGAAGGTACGGGAGAACTCTTAAGCATACTCTGTTTTTCCACTATCTTCTTCAGCTATCAAAGGATATATCTTTCCTAGGGGTGAAATGTCCATTTCACCCCTAGGGCAATTAATAGTTTCTAGAGGCTCCCAAAGGCATATTCGGTACTTCCCTCCTAACTCGTTAATCATAATTAACGCTCTCCAATTCCCGCTATTCTCAATAATCTCAAACACCAATAATTCACAACCCGTTACCCTTTAATACCCGGTAATGCTCTAATCATTAAAATCACCCCGAGACTCAACCCAAGCCCCGATACTTAAACCTGTTGTGACTAAACCGCTAATCAGTATTCTAAGATCGTCTCATGCCGAATAGCTCGAACAAACCCACATTATAATGTGGTCTCAACACATATCATCGACGTGCATACAATTATACAATTATACTCTCAACGAGCCAAATGACCATCACACCACTGTAATTAAAATGTGGACCCACATGCATGCATTTAACATCATATTATACTATAATTCACATATCCATGCATAAACACATTTAATGGCATAACTAAACAGTTATGGCCCTCCCGGCCTACTAATCCAGCCATTAAACCATATTAGGGAATCCGGGGTATTACAGGTGAGGGAGGGGTCGGTGTAACACCCTAATTTCTCGAAAATTATCGAGAACACAGTGTTGGTTCATAATCATAAACATTGCTCTTTTATTGAATGAAAACTTAAAAAAAAATATATGGATCCATTGTTTTACAAAATTAAAATAATTGTGTTTAACATATTAAAATGAGCAAAATTTAAATAAAACTTTAAAAGAAAATTCTTTAATAAAAAATAAATAGGTCTGCTTGATCTTCCTCGACTATATGGTCCCCATGAGTACATCACGAAGCTCCTAAGTTCCACTTACCACCGACCATGTAAATTTTGGATAGTTTCACAAAGTTATACAATTTAGAGGAGAAATGAGATTTTATGGCAGATTTAATAATGAAGAAAAATTGGTGTCTAAATTATTATATAAGTTTAAATCAAGGTTCAGATTATAGATAATTAATTGGATAAAGGATTTAAATAATTATTTAATTAATTAAATTAATAGAAAATAATACATGCCTTGATTTTAAGTCCAATGAGCTTATAATTAAATGAGAGATTTCACAGGCCTAAAGCTCATGAAAATTTTGACCATTAGGCTATATTATCTATTATTTTATTGATTTTTTTAATTAAAATAAATAACCTAATTAAGCCTATTAGAGGAATGCTTAGTGAGAGTTGAAATCAGATTTTTGAATAGCTTGTTTTTGAGAAGATCAGAAGATCTAGTCTTGATGTTCTAGGTTTTAGATTCTCTCTACAACATAAGTTATTTTTTAAGCCTCAATTTTTGTCTTCTATTCTTCTTCTCTTTGTATCTGTCTCATGTGTTGAGAGTTGCCAACTCTTGTCTAGGGGATTCTAAGGATACTTTGGAAGGCTGTGAAGAAAATTGAAGAACAGTTCAGTTTCTTGTCGATACCATACGACAGAAAGGATACAAGGGTTAGAGAAATTGAAGGAATGACTCAATCATTCCGCTGGACAATAATGTAAGTGTTCTTATCATTATCTCTATATGAATTCAATTTTAAAAGCGTGTTCTAGGTTATCTCATATTAATTTGTTAAATATAAGATTTACATAAAAATAAACAAAATCCTGAATAAGTTTTCCACAATTCTTTCCTTTATAACCTGAGAAAGAGAAATTAATAATATCACAAATTAGAAGAGCATTCAATTTATTTTTCCTTTTTTATCTGCTAGACATTAGGGCTAAGCATAAATCCCGAAAAACCAAAAAAACCGAGTACACTGACCTTCTGAACACCGAAAAAATCGTTAACGACATAAACCCCATTGTTCGGTCGATTTGAAAAATCCGTGTGGACGGATTGGTTTGAACTGAATCGACCGAACTTATAAATACGTATAGGTTATGTTATGCATATGGGCTTTTAATTATATTTTCAAACTTTCAAATTTGTAAATGTAACTATGTTTCATGTATTTATGTTTTAAAAAAGCACCAAAATGGATTCCAACAATCCAAAATTTTTAGTTTTTTTTTAACTAAAACTTTCTAAAAATTATGGAATTTATTTTTTAAAAAAAATTTAACTTCGGTTTGGTCGGTTTAACCGATCAAACCGCGGTCCAAAATAGTCTGTTTTTTTCTTTAATTCGTTTGGTCAGTCGGTTTTTGGATTGCACCAATTCGGACCGAAAACCGAATTCTGGATTTAATAATATGAAAAAACCGTCCAAACCGACTTATGCTTAGCTCTACTAGACGTATAATAAATGATACGGAAGATCCCAAATATTTTAAAATGTGTTGGGCCCATCAATAATTTTAGTTTCTATTAGATATACAAAACGTGAGAAATATGATGAACTACCCATGATCATTTCCACCACAAATGACAGCAATCGTACAGTCTCATCCTCATCATTGTCAGAAAATATTTATCTGTTTTGAAATTAAAACTAATATTATTGGTGTGTACGTATATTATTTATTATTCGCTGCCTATATAGTACTGCATGTACTATATATTAATATTTTCGTTTTAATGTTAAATAGTATGGTTGGTAATATAAATTCAGAGCTTTCATTATTAGGTAATATGATTCAATTTAAAAGTGGTTGGATTCTTTTTTTTGAAAGAAATAAATACTTCATTGATCTAATTAATAGTATATCTGGACAGTAGAGCGGTCTCACCAATTGATGTGAAATACCTATATGTTGCTAAAATTATACCGAAATGTGCTAAAAATGTGTCCTGTTAGAGCACTCCAATGGATGCTCTACTCCATCATTTGAAATACCTTCACAAAACACATTTTTTTTCTATTTTACCTCTAAGTTTTACATTATACCATACATCAGTTTCTCTATATATTTCTCTACATCATTTAAATATTATATTTTTAAACATATTTTACTAATTAAAGTAAAATAAAATAATTGAGAAAAAAAAGAAAGAATAAATATATATACTAAATGGGTGAGAGAAAACTTATAAAGAAAAATAATAATATTAAAATATTATATAAAGATATGTAAATGTTATGTAAATGTAGATATGGATTAATTGGAGTTTGTGCATAGCTATTATAAATATATATTTAAAGGAGCTGATGGAAGATATTTTTATGAGTTTTAGTTAAATATTATAGAGAAAGCATACTACAAAATACACCACCAAAACACATTTTTTTTTTATAATTTACCTTAAACTTTTACATTATACCATACATCAGCTTCTATTTTTCTCTACGTCATTTAAATATTATATTTTTTAAAAATATTTTATTCATTTTAAGAAATAAAATAATTAAATATAATAGTATTACACTCATATATATACAAAAGTTTATAAAAAAATAATAAAATATTTATAGCTTGATGAATAGTGTTTCACTACATATAGAAAACTACTATTCATTTAGGTAAAAAAATATAACTTTACATCACCCATTGGAAGATTATTTAACAATTTTTTCTCTATATTATGAATAATTAGATATTTTACCTCCTCCATTAGGAGTGCTCTTAGCTGTTGTATGCTTTAAAAAGATTTACGTACATCTATAGTAGATACTATTTATAATAATACTATTCACTCCTTCAAATATTGTTATATTAATTTTCTCATCTTCTTTCTCTTTCTTTCTTTATATATATCTATATATATTATGCAATCAATGTGATTGCCTATATAGATAAAGTGCTCTAAATGTTCATAATGGAGAACAAGCTCAAAGATGAGTTGCCAACCACACATTAAATTACTCTTTCCAAAGAAACAATGTCTAAATGACACATCAAGAAGAGCAGGAGAGGAGAAAGTATCCCTATGTCTCAGCAGTTATGCTATATTGGGTACAAGGTCCCTCACGTGCTACATAGTGGGTATTATCATTAGTTATCAATCAAATCTTAGTTTAAAATATTGGGCTGGGGTGAAGCACATACTCAAGCATCTTAGAAAAATGACATATTATATGCTTGTTTTTATTCAAGAGGTGGGTTAATCCCCACTGGATATACTATTTCTGATTTTCAATCAGACAAAGATAGTCATAAATCGACGTCTGAGTCAATTTTCCCTCTTGGGTGAGGAGTTGTAGTTTGGAGAAGTATTAAACAATCCAATATTGCATATTCAACTATGGAAACTGAGTATGTAGAAACTTGCGAAGTAGCTAAGGAAGTGATTTGGCTCAGGAAGTTTTACACTGATCTAGAAGTAATTCCAGACATGGAGAAGCCACTAATCCCGTACCGTGTCAACAGTAGAGCAGTATTTATTCAAAGGAACTAAGACGCCACAAGAGAGGAAAGCAAATGAAGTACCATCTGATTAAAGAGATTGTGCATAAAGGTAATGTGATAGTTATGAAGATAGCATCAGAACAAAACCTGAAAACCCCGTTTACCAAGACAGTTCCTGCAAAGTCTTTTATGAATCATGTACGAAATATGAGATTGAAAGAGATGTCTCACCTGCTTTAAGGGAAAATGGGAGATTGTTAGGGCGGGTGCCCTAAACACATATGCAAAGACAATTTTGTTGAATTAAGTAAAAATACAGTTTTATTATATTTGATTGTTGTAATTATTGTTTGAATAATTTATACATAAATATCATAAAATTCCATATTCATTTATGAGAATATGATCTTGTATGTGTATGAGAGAATTAAGATCATACACTATAACAAGAATGGGATTTAGGGACCCATTCTCATATCATGCACAATTCGTACATGAGATGAATTTTTTTTCTTTTATGTCTTACTTTGTGAGACATGAAAAGTGTTGTGAGACGTTATAAGTATTTTTTTAAAATAAAAATAATAATAAAAAAAAATCTACGTATATTTCACGTCCCCTCTCCAAAAAAGTGACACATTTCACGCCCTCCACAACGCGGGACATGAAATGTCTCTAATTATACAAAAAATGTATCACATCGTTTAGAAATAAAACAATTTTCATTTCTTTCTTTTATAAATTCAAAACTCACCTATATTTCAAAAACAATTAATATAATAAAATAATGTTATTTTTTTTAATTTTATTAATTAAATTATTTAATAAACTTTTTATATAATTTAAATCAATAAATCAATCAATTAAATATACAATAAAATTAATTAAAATATAAAAAAATGATTTTATTGAGAAATTCAAACCTAGAAATGTAATTTTAGTGAGAGAAAGCTGGAGTTTTTTTATTAAGAGAGGGAGATTGCAGAGGAGAAAGAAAGGAGAATCTCTAAGGGGGAGAATTTCTAAGGGGCACCACCACTACTCGTGTCCAACACCACCAGAAAGTAGCGTATCACTATTGGTGCAATCCAATATCGAGTCCCACACATTTTTTAATTTAATAAATATTATTGGGTATCGCTAATCAACCATAAACTGCCACCTGATGTTGGGCACCTTAAGATGCCAAATAACAACACTCTAAGAGAAATGAGACTATGAAAATGAGGAAAAGGGGAAGAAGAAGGGTCACGCGGTTGGGAAATGTGATGATCCTATACGGAGAACATGTTCTCGGTATAAGAACTTAACATTTTCTCAGCCCACGAATAATTTAGGTACAGAAATTAGAGTTCAAATTAGTCATCGGTTGCACACACGTTTTTTTATATGCCTACGCAACAAGTTGTTTAACCCTTGAACACCTTAAATTATTTGGAATTTAAAAAAAAAATAAAGATGCCTATTATAACTACTCAATCAAAAAAAATTTGTCCCCAAAAACAAATGATCTAATTCCAATGACTTGTACGTTTTCGTTTTGGTCAAAGACATATATAGTCACTTTATTATTATTATTATTATTATACAAATTATAACAAAAACATATAATGAAGACTTACCGAACTACAGAGTGCAGAAGCAATACCAAAAGACTAACATTACCAAAACATTCAATAGACTCACTTACTTAATTGCGTTCTATAAGCTTAAGACTATATGTAAAGATAACAATACCAAAAGCAAAGCACAACATAATTATATAATATATATCATTTTGGTAAACGAATCTAGTCACTTATTTAAAACTCCAACCTTTGTTTTTCTGAGAATGGGAGTTGTGTAATATCTGTGACGATAAATTAAATATCATCAAAGAAGTACTTCTTGAAAGCTTTGACATGTTCCACAAGAAGGCAAATGACAATCAAGAGGGACTCATCTTCATCACCACTCCTAAGTATCCACAAGTCACCATCAACTTTGTGGTAAGCAGGCCCAAAATGGATCTCCTTTCCCCATCCGAAATCAATACCCTCAAACGGTAAGTTCATCCAATTTATGACGCCAACATTTGGATTCCCATAGTATTTGCCTCCTCCATTAGTTGACTATTTATATGAGAACTGGAATTCGGTCAGGTCTTGTTGACTTTTTAGGAAGTCAATTGCTGACAAAATATAGTCGTTTGTCACCACCTCAATTGCCAAGCGTACTTTACTCGCTCCGAAACCTAACGACTTAGACAACAAATCTCCAGAGGTACAGCTCGCCATTATGTAGAAAACTCCATTACCGAAGTACGAAAATGGTAACGGCGACTGAAGGCGCTTTCGTGAGTCGATTGTTATGGCGCACGCTGTGGGTTGTTCCCTCTGGTGCTTCCTCGCCTTAGTTGAACACCTCCAAATATGAGCCGTTAAGACCTCATACCGCGTATAAGGTCGTGATGTTTCGAGGGTAGTACTGATCTGACGGTCCTGATTTGCCCTCTTCTTCAGCTTCTGGACTTGTTCGTTTGCAAGCTTTAGCGTGACCATTGTGGTTTTCATCTTCTTGAGCTCTTCGACAGTAGGTTGTTTCAACAAAAACGACATATTACTGAAGTCCTTGGAGTGAAGCGTGGCGTTCTCCCCATCTCTCCAACTCTAAAGGCCTTTTTGTCCAAAAGCGGCGCCTTTCCCAACGGCAGGCCTCGTGCGAATCGAGCCCACTCAGTCATGAAGTTGGCGGCGCTTGTTCCGTCAGTAATGATATGTGAGGTGGTGAGGCCTAGGCTTAAGCCACGGCACCTGAATTTGGTGAGTTGCACCAGACAAAGAGGGAGCTCATGGAGTGGATGAGACTCGTTTATGTGGGGAAGAAGAAAACGATTAAAGTCGGGAGTGGGTGTGAAGTGATCTTCTCTGAAATGAGCGAGATCAGCGTTCAACTTGGCAGCAACGAAAAGAGCGCCGTGTGCGTTGCATTTGAGCTCAAAGCGACCATCGTCGAAGCTGCGCAAACGCCCAGCGAGTGGATAGAAGTGCACTAGAGCGTGGCTCAAGGAATCGATTAGGGTTTGAGTAATGGCTTGGAATTGGGTTGTGGTTGGGCCGTAGAAGTAGATAGCACTTGCATAAGTGGTGCATCCGATCTGATCCCATTCAGACAAGGATTGATTCCCTGTCCAAGTTGATTTCGCCGGAGTCACCATTACGTTTTTCTTGATGTTCAGCTCCATATATGTATATGCACGCGTTTATACGAATAATAATTTTATTTGAGAGAGACAGAGAAAAGAAGTATAACTGACCAAGTTTTTAATAGAATAGAGCTAATTTTATAGACAGAATATAATAGAAGGGTGTCCCACTGCCCTAGCCAGTTTGTGTTCACTAAAACAATGTTTATATATTTCATAGTGAATGTGATTTACTACCTAACTATTGTAAACTTAATGAATTCGTAAAACAAGATTCAATGAAAGTTTAAAGAACATATAAATAGAATCACACAGAGCAATTTTTACAAGGCTCACCACTACACAAAGTAATGGCTAATCCTTGGGACCTAGTCAAATCAGGGCATACTCAGTAGTGTAAATAACATTATGAATCATAGGAATACCCAAAAAACTCTGAATAGTGGAGGGATAAAATGGAATACGTTTACCCTTACTAAATGCAGTAAACCTGTTAGGATATATATGCTAAGCATCTAGCAAAGAATCTCTAGATTAGAATAAAATTCCCTAACCAGATTTTGAGATGGCATGGAAAGACGAGTGATAATGTTAACCACTTCCGAGACTCTAGAATCTCACGGAGCCTAGGAAAGTCCTCCAACACCATAGAATGCTCAACATGCAAATGACAAAAATACACATAAGCTTTAAAACATTTCTCAGCATATCTATTGACAAAGAAAAACAATGTGCTCATATCAGATTCAGGAATCCCACAAACAGCAGATGAGGATTTGGATTTTCTTCATTTTGCTGGTAATCCACTAGAAGACTTGAGTTTCTTGCTAGGAGGTGGTTTAGTGATTGGGTCAGAGGGACATTTAGATGGATGAGAGGGAGACCCAGCAATTTGAGCAGATGCCCGAGTGACACGATGAGGGACAAGAGTAGACTCACTAAAGTATTTTTTCTTGTTAGCTACAAACTTCACTCGAGACCCACGAAAAGACCCAGAAGGAACAATGAAAGGAACAGATGCAACTTGGGTAGACACATTTACATTCTCACTAACAACAGGAGGACAAACAGAGTTAGGAATAGAGGGAATACTTGGAGACGGAGAGATCATCGTAGACTTTGTGGACTGGAAGGACAGAATAAGGGACACCAAGAAAGCAACCTCACAATCAAGAGGAGGAGATGGCAAAGGCGGAGGGGGAACATTGAGAACCCCTCCAAAGGTGCCTTCGGGAACTTGAGAACCACCTTGAACACAGAGAGAAGACATTAGAAACGTTTAGAGAGAAAATAATTAGGTCAGAAATGTGAAAAACGGATGAAGAAAATACATTTAAAAGTGAATTCTCCAAGACCGTGTTTGGTAAAAAAAAAAAAAAAGTCTGTGCAACAAGTAAGTAAAAAAAGGAAACAAGAGAAAACCTCAATCATACTTGAAAAGTCACAAATATCCACAAAACCAAAAAAAATGATAAACTCACATGCATATGGTCATCTAAGAAAATACAGGAGAAGAAAGAAAACAAAATAGTAAAAACTAGAGAGATCATAATAAAAATACTGACAAACCAATCAAACAAAAATCTCAGCTCAGCGGCAAGATTGAATAAAAAGTTTCAAATAAATAAAAATTATTAAATATAAAAGAATGACATAAACATATTAAATGAACAATTAAACCAAAATATTGTTTAATATTTAAAAATATATATATGTAATATGATAACATTTTTAAACATAAATGATAGTTTTTTTAATATAAATTAGGACTATGTATTATATATTATTATTATTATGATATTTTATAATATTTAAATTAATTTTTTTTTAAATATCTAGTCTTTTAAGCAATATTATTATTATAATAATATTTTATAATATTTGAATACATATTAATATAATTAGTATAAAAAATAGGATCAAATATTATTATCATAATAGTATTTTATAACATTTAAATTTATATTAATATAATTATTTAATATCTAATCTTGTAGTATATATTATTATAATAATGATATTTTATAATATTTGAATTTGAATTTATATTAATATAATTAATAAACATATATTTTTAATTAGTTTTAAAGGTATATTGCATTGTTTCGGTCTTGTGTCTGACTTTTTCTCTGAGTAGTAGTATATATTATTAATATAATATAATTAATAAACATATATATCACATTCTCTACACTAAATTCCCTTATTCTTTCGATCTTGTGTCTGACTTTGTTCTCTGATTAGTAGGAATGTTCTTCTTGAAGAAATTATTTTTGTTGTTAAAGTTATTCTCTATCATATTCTTCTTTAAAGACTTAGCATAATTTTTTATTAGGAGAGTAACTTTTGCTTCTGTCAAAGCTTCAAACATTTCACCTTCTTTGTCAAGAGTTTCTTTTAGAACAAAAGCAACCTTCCCCCATTCTTCTCAGGTTCCTTGTCTTTCACTTTCTTGCCTTTACTACATCTCTTGAGGGTTAATCCATAATTCTGTAGAGATCCAATCAATTCATCCAAGTCCATATCCTCAACATCATGCACTTCTTCAATAGATGTGAGCTTGGCTTTGAATCTCCTCCGAAGACACCCAAGAACATTCCTAACTAAATTATCACTTGAGTAAGTCTCTCCAAGGGCATATGACTCATTAGAAAGATCACACAACTTGGCATGAGAATATACAATAGAATCCTCTTCTTCCATGATCAAGTTTTTGAATTCTCTAGCCAGAGACCTAAATCCTTATTTCTTGACAGTTGAAGTACCCTCATTCTTGGTCTTCAACTTATCCCATGCCTCCTTAGCAATCTCATAGTTTGCAACCACTTTCATCTGATTAGTTGAAACAACATTGAAGATAGCATTAAGAGCTTTTGAATTAAAATTTACCTTTTCAATTTCATCAGTCGTCCACTTGCTCGCAGCCTTAGCTTTTTCAACATCCCCTACTTTCTTGGTTGGGGGTTTCCATCCATCAAACATTGCCATCCAGACATGTTCATCTACAAATTTAAGATATGCCCTCATCTTTGTTTTCCAATAGGGGTAGTTAGCCCCTTCAAGCATTGGAGGTCTAGTGGTTGATCCATATTCTCTGAACATATCCATGATTGTCAACACGACATAAGTTAAACAGAACTCTCGTAGATGACACTAGGAGAGGGTGAGGTTGGTCATTTCATCTTTCAGATCTTCTTAGTTCCTGCTCCATGTGTCTTTTCTGTTTCCCCAAAAGAGAAAAGTTGAAAAACTAAGACAAACAAAACAAGTAGAGGTTACAACTTAGCCTATTGTACTACTGTCTATTAGGTCCATCTATCTATTAAAACTTCCCTATTACAATTAAGTCCAACTCAGGTAAATGAGCCTTAACAATTGAATCTTCCATGGAGGAGGGCTGGGTTCAGTATATCGTACCCACTACTAAGGCCCCCTAACTTCCACTTGGACCCAAAAGACAGGAAGTTAAACCATTGCTTTATTAATTGTTATTCATTTTTCATTAGATCCAATCTAATAATACAAAGCAAATGGGCCTTCACAAATGGGCCTTCACAAATGGGCTAACCCATAAGAGAGGAATTTAAAGTTTACAATTTCAATTGAATCCAAAAATTCTTAACACTTACTACACAATGAAACAATAACAAAATCAAATAACATGTTTTAAATTTTTTTTACAAACAAGTGAAAATTTTCTAAAACATCATAAATTTATCGATCTATTCTTATATTTGTCTAATCCTTCACATCGGATCCATTATCATACTCAGGGTCTGGTATTCTTCTTATAGCTTATCCTTCCTAACCACACTTGAGTCCATTGGGCTAATTTATGAAAATAACACAAGAAAAACATTACAAACATATTTCGAAAACAATGTGTATACTTACTTGGTAATGAGTAGGTCCTTTGTAGATATCGTGTGTATTTCATGGGAACGTTCAGGACCAATATAGCCGTGGGCTCTGATACCACCTGTAATGCCCTAATTTCTCATAGATTACTGAGAACACAACATTGAATCATAATTCATAAATATTGCTCTTTTATTGAATAAAAACCTGAAACTAAATACATACATGGATCCATGGTTTTCACAAAAATAAAATAATTGTCTGTAACATAAAAATGAGCAACATTTAAATAAAACTTTAAAGAAAACATTCTTTGATAAAAATAAATAAATAGGCCCGCTTGATCTTCCTTGACAATATGGTCCCCATGAGTACATCACGAAGCTCTTAGGTCCCCACTGGCCTTTCTATCCTTAATTTCCTGGAATAACAACATTATAAGGAGTGAGCTTCTAAGCTCAGTAAGGAAAATACATACAAAAGTTAGTCATATAATCAAACATAGCATAAATTCACAAGAGTCGTACAAACACAAAACTCTAGGTCATATCATAGCTTAAGTCATAATTCTACACCATAATCTAAGTCGTAAATCATAAATCATACTCTAAGTCATAAGTCATAGGTCATAAGTCATAAGTCATAGATCATAAATCATAGGTCATAAGTCATAATCATAACTATAAGTCATAGGTCATAAATCATAATCATAACTATAGATCATAATAACAAGTAAGATATAATAAAAAGATAAGTGCTTATAAAAGAGGGTGGCAATTAAGCCCCAGACAAAAGTCTGTCATACATAGGACATCACTTAGGTCCATCATAAAGTTTTGGCAACCAAGCCTACCAGACATAGTCTGTCATACATCATTGGACACCTTAGGTCCAGACACACTTAACCCTTTGTTGTACCTGAAATGTTAGGTCATACAAATATAAACTATATCATAAACTACACAAGCTAGGTCATAATACTAAACTACCTAATTTTCCTTACCAAAAACCAGAATATTGGAGACAAGAGCGGGATTGAAACTCCTAAAACCAAACATAAAGAAACCATAAGTTTCCTAAAGAAAATAAGATGAAGAGAAGATCTAAACCATCGGGATAGAAACTTACCGAAAACTTTATGTTTCAAAGGAATTGAACACTTAACCAAAAGTCACTATCACAAGTTAGGATTTGAAGAATAATAGAAACTATAGTGAACTAAACCTGAAGATAATGAATACCTTGGATAGCTTAGAACCTTGATCTACACCTCGAACACCAAAATCACACAAAATCTTACTTCCCAAGTGTTTATAAAAGCTTTAGATTTGAAAGTTGTTGACGCCATTTTTCGTCAACTTAAATAAGAGAGCAACTAAACAAGAAAATATTGGAGGAAATAAGTAAAAATGAACACCATAGGTTTTTACGTGGTTCAATAGTTAAATCTGCCTAGTCTACGAGTCTATGTTATTAAGATTTAGGAGTTTTCTGGAAACTTTTCAGAGAATAGTTGCCGAGAGTTTTTCTCTCCAGAAATTAGAATTCGGTCCTTTACAAATGGTGCTTCGTTCTCTATTTATAGGGAAGGTTTGCAGAATTCATTCCCACATATCTCGGGAGGATATTCTGTGAATCAAATAATATAATACTATTTAATAGATGATTTCCCACATACACAGAAATGTCCCATGATAAATGAGATCGGATAACAGATTAAATAATATCCCTTAAATAATGGGATTGTACAACAATAAATATGTTCACATATAACTGATTAACTCAGGTACAAGATTCATCAGATCTCCTAGACTAGAAGTTGATCATGAGCTCGTCGCCTAACTTTGCATATGCTCGGAACAAGTAACTATTGATGAAGTCATCTCATTCGAGCTTACACTTCCTGAGCTCGAGCCATCTTGTTTGAAGACAAGAGATGTATCAGGGAAAAATATATACAAGTGTCAAACCATGGCCATTGCGAGCTCAGAGAATATTCAAGGCTACACATCGTTGAGCTTTTCGAGGTGATTACTTACAACAAAGCAGCTCAACTGAAGGATCATATAACGATCGTGTATATTTCGATCTCACACCTGACGAGCCTAGATTTTGGGATCACAATCTCATGCTCGAAATCTGAGTGTAACAAAAGCTTTGACCCCAAAACCCTATTGTTTCACTCTAGAATAATCTTAGCAACTTAGAGGCTCTGAACTGTGCTTGAATGATGAATAGAAATGGTTGAGTATTAGGTCCCATTTATAGAGTTCAAGGAGTGAAACTAACTCCCATTTCAATGAATAAATAAATGATTAAAAATGAATAAATTTGAATTATTTGTTCAACAGATGCCCAGAACTCGGTAAAAAATGTTTAGGAACGAGTCAAGGTTATTAAGGGTTGTTTCTAGTTCAGAATTCTATGAAATTCAAAAATTGGGCACTGGAGGCGATATATCACCTAGGGTAGGCGATATATCGCCCCTGCCATGATCCTGAGGGTCCATGGTTTCGTTCGTGCGAATTCGACGTGTTTTCCGTATCAATCATAGGCGATATATTGGCCCCTATAGCTGCGATATATCAGCATACGCTGATATTTCAAACACGTCTTTGCACATTTCAGGATAATTTGAAATTCATTAAAACTACTTTTGACTGAGTAAAACGTGATCCTAACAGATAATGGAAGGTTCTAGAGCTTCTAGATCTTTCTTTTAATTAAACTATTCATAAAAAAATACTTAAATCCTTATTAATAAACATGCTTGTGACAAGTGTCACACTCTTAATTATTCTATCTAAACCTTAGGTTATAATAAATAAAATTCTTAGGATTATATTCATTAATCAAACCTTATGATAAAATTAATATTTCTAAACCATAGGTTAAACTTATAAAATCCATAACTATTTTTACAAGTTTCCAACTAAATCCCGGCTTTAATCAATATCTACGAAAATTAAAATTCTAGAGCTACTACTATTCCTACTACTACTGCTACTACTATTACTACTACTACTACTACTACTACTACTACTACTATTACTACTACTATCTAGCTAACTAAAATTTCGGGACGCTACAGATTAATGTTGAATTATATCTTTTAACATATTTATTTGTTTGTTTATTAGATTAATTTATATATATATTTTAATTTCTAAATATACATAGCATTAATTGTTTATTCCTTTTGTTTTTTCGTATATTCGTATATTTCAATTCACATTGTATAATAAAAACACAGAAATAAATGAATTGAAATATTTCTCCTCTATATAAAATAAATAGATATTTATTAATTATATTATGTTGACGCTGTTTTTCGTCAACAGATAAAAGAAGAGAGCACGTAAACAATTAAAGACAATGGCCAAAAGAAACAAACGAATCAAACACACGGTTTTTTACGTGGTTCAGCAGTTAAATCTGCCTAGTCCACGAGTCTCTGTTATTAATCTTAAGATTATCTCTGAACAATTCTTTAGCATGAATTCTCCAGAGTTTTCTCTCAAGGATCAGAATTTCGGTCCTTTACAATGGTGCATGACCTCTCTATTTATAGAGAAGGATGCAGAATACTATCCCACATATTTTGGGTAGTTACTCTTTTGTGAATAAAAATAAATGGCTTTAAATGCCAATAATCAGATATAAAAGGAAACGTCCCCCGAAGATCAGGCGGCGTATAACTGTATTGAATAATATCCCACAATTCTTGGGGATTTACATCAATTAATGAGGACTACATCTCATAGTTATAATACTTGTAGATATTCAAGGTGGTTATAGCGTATCTTCAAGGCTCCAGCATTTCTGGTCTCATGTCACTATGCGAGCCACTGACATCCCACCGAGCTAACGTTGATGTCGAAATGGGACATCGAGCTCAAGACCCATGCTCCGAAGTTCCTGAGGATGAAGGTGTTCTCGGAGCTACCTTTCGAGATCGAGATCATTTCGAGGTCACCTCATTCGAGATCATACATCATACTTTGCAGGCTTGACTTACAATCCTAGATCACTCTAATCCTCATGAGACCATTTATTGCGAACTCAGCTTTCGAGGTCATATTCACTATGGCTCGAAATCTGGGTATAACATTTTGCCCCCTCAAAAGTATTTGTTCGAATCCTAAGAGAAGGAAACTTTTGAACTACTCTCTCTGGGAACCATACCGTCACACTCTTAAAAATGGACACGTGCCAGATGGGTATTGCTCACTTTAGGTACTTGAGTACCTTGGGAACACGCCCACGATCGTTCGTCTGACAACTTTTCGGCGCCATCTTATCACCGATTCCCATCCATTCGATCTGTTGAGGACTTTAACCAACGCTCCTGATCAATTTAGTTTTCCCACCTATATATATAAGACCTCCTCTTCGTCTTCTTCTTTACGTTTGTTCATCGTAAACCAGAAAGAAAAGAAAAAACAAGAAAGCCAGAAACTTTTATAAGAAGCTTCCGTCCCGTGCATGTTTTCTCGACCCAAAAAACAAAGGAACCCTGGTCTGTTCGAGTCAGTGAGTTCTTTCTTGCAACCTCTTCTCCGAACGACGATTTTGCTACAATCACCATCACTGTGTAAGTATGCCATTTTTGTTTTTAGCTCTTTTTTTTTTGTTATGTCATACTTGCTGCGTATAATAGAATGATACGATAGGAGGTTTTGGATCAATAGGCTTTTATGTTTTCTGGATGTTCGCCTCTGGTTTATGCCCAGTTTTGTCCTTTGAACGGAGTTTCAACTTTCTGGGTTTTGAAAATTTTAGGCTATGTTTCTTGTACACCAAGTTTTCGGGTAAAAACCCTTGTTCTTGACAATTACACGAAACCCAAAAATGCCCTTTCCTGGCTAACCGCCACCTTTCTTTCCCTTGAATTTCGGGATTTTCAAAAAATCATCCACGTTCTTTTTCTTCCCTGTGGAACACGCGCTCTGACTCGTTAGATATCCGAGCTCATCCTATCGAGTTCGTGATCCTTGCATGCATGGCCCTCACCATTTTTTCTTTCTCGTTAGATGTCACAGAATCTGGAAAGACGGTGGGGGTCATTACGAGCAATCCCTTACGAGCCCAAATCTCCGAGCCCGGAATCGGTCTTTGCCCGGAACCAACGTCGGATAAAAGAATACGAGCTTGCGCGCGAGCAGGAGGACATTCGAGCCCACTATCGTCGTCAGATAGACGAGGTCATTGAAAAGAAGAGCAAAGTCCTTCGGGAGGCCATCTATCCGGAGCCCAACCCGGGACCTAGGCCAATCCCCCTCGACCCAGCGTTAAAAGTTACGGTTGCATACCGCCCAGGGGAACTCCAGTTTTCCTTATTGACGGAGCCTTCGTCTTCACAGCCTAGGAGGGAGATGTTTGAAGCCGAATTCTACCAGAGCTCGGTTACCACCACCGACCAAATAGCCGATATCTTGGCCCTCCATGGCCTTAGTTCGTTGGACACACTGAAGTGTCGAGCTCCGACAAGGCACGAACGGAGCTGTTTCGCCCCTGGGGGTCGCGATTCCAGTGTAAAATACGCGGCCTGGAGCCAGGAACACATAAGGGCAGGAGCTCTGCTGCCCCTGAAGTCCTTTTTCAACGACTTCATTGATTTTGTTGGGTTGGCTCCATTCCAACTCAACACCAATTCATACAGGGTGCTGTCTGCCCTGAGGTCCTTGTTCCACGAGCAGGGGTGGACAGGGCCTTCACCCCAAGAGATTTTATATCTCTTTTGTTTGAAGAGTAATCCCTCCCGAGCTCGGGGAGGGGATGGCTTTTACTATCTTTCGAGCTACCCCAAAGAGACAAAGATCTTTGAAGATCTTCCGAACCACCCTCCTGACTTCAAGAAGGCTTTTTTCTGGACAGACGGTCTGTCCCCGTCTCGACACCGTTCGTTCAGGCGGATTCGTAAGTATTCTCGTTACTTTCTATTTTTAAGCTCGAAATTTTAGCCCTAAAATCCATATTTAGTTGAAATGTACCTCGTCTTTCAGCTAACTTTCAGCGTCCCACCCCTGACGAAACAATGACGAAGCACAGAGAGGCCCTGCTCCGACTCCCCTACGGCAGACGGTCTCTCTCATTTCTATTACATGAGGACAAGCTACGAGCTTGTGGGTTGTTGGGACAGGGCCAGTCAACCTCTGACTGGTCCAGTAAAAAATACGAACGCTGGGAGGAAGTGCCACTGGCCACAGGCACCCTTCCTCCGAGGAGAGAAAGGAAAGCGTCTCTCCCAATTCGCTCGAGAAGTCCGCGGTCGGGAAATGAGGCCAATGACGAAGCCTCGAGCTCGTACTCTGGTGGAGGTAATACCCTTCCTACTTCGCGAATGTGGTCCTCCACTTTATTAAAACACAGGCCCAATAGACTAGTCTCGTGCCCACAGGATAGATACCACTTCTACATATGGAGTTGGGTAGATGACTGTGTCCATAGGTTTGATAGTGGGCTCGGGAAATACGACACTATGTATACCACGGACGAGGTGTGGAATGGGATAGCTGTGCAGTATGGGACCAATGATTATAGGGACCTTTCGAGGTTATCACCAACTTATAGGGAAGGCACTCCCCCCGCCTCTTCTGAAGACGGGGGAATTTCATGGTCCCCAAGCTCAAGCTCGGGGGAAAGTTCCAGTTAGGTTTTTTCTTCCACCACTCTATACGTGATGTTGAAGTAACTTGTATCTCTTTTACTGACTCACTGTGATGACTTGTGTAGGCGATATGGACTCTGACCTCGACGCCCTTATCGACAATGCGGGTGCCAAGAGGAGCAAACGCCCCAGGGCAGGGGGACTGAAAACCAGCCAGCCTGGGAAAGGCTCCAAGAGATCTAGGAAAACGCCTCCTCCTCCCCCGTCGGCTTCGAGCTCTGCTGCTGCGTCGACTGGCCAGACTAACGCCCCCACGACGATGCCACCCTCGCAGGCCGTTGTCTCTGTGGTGGCGCCGGCCTCGCAGACTGGTATCCCTGCCGTGGTCGAATCCCAACCTCCTGTGGCGGGTCAAACGCCTTCTACTCAGCTCGCCAAGAGACCTTCTGCTTCCCGAGCTCAGAAGCTAACCATCTCCACCCATATGGATTCGTATGTGGTGGATAATGCTGCCGGACCTTACGGATCTACGCTGATCTCGGATGTAATGTCCCGGATCGGCCAGAGCTACGGCAGTTTCGAGGCCCCTCAGTGGCAGTGTCTAACTGGCACCCGAGACCGCACTGTCCTGTACGAGAAGAGTATCGAGCACACTGCCGCGGTAAGTATCCTTCTATATTCCATTTGCTTACATTCATACTGTCTCGAAGCTAATGATGGTTTCTCCCTTTTTTCAGGCTCTTGCTTTCACTGCCCAGCTCAATTACGAGCTGAACAACGAGATCCATTCGAGCAGGACCCACGCCCAAGAGGAGAGGGACCTCCACCTTAGAGCGAATGATGACCTGAAGGCGGCGAATACTAAGCTCGAGGTAGTGGTTAAGGAGCGTGAGGAAATGGCCAAGGAGCTCGGAAAGCTGAAAACCGAACTCGAGGAGAAAAAGAAAGATAACATCCAGCTTCGAGAGACCAATAAGAAGCTCGAGGAAGACAAGGCCGTCACCCTCGACCTTATGGAGGATATCAAAACCCGCCTTACTGCCGAGTACAAAGAAAAGAAGGAAACGGCGGTCGACTCAGCCATGTACCGGATGTGGGCCTATAATGAAGAACTGGACACCAGTTTTTTGGGTCCCCACGAGGCGTCGTTCCTTGACCGATGGAATGCTCGGCTCGAGAAGGAAGAGGCTGAACGGCTTGAGAAAGAGAAGGCTGAGCAGCTCGAGAAGGAAAAGGCTGCTCCGGGTACCGTTTCGGAGGAAGCTCAGGAGGATAGTCATGCTATTCGTCCTGAGGGGTCCGGTGCCACTGATGTTGAGAAGGCCAAGGAGACTCCTCTTCATTGAATTTGATCTCGGGGAGATCAGTTATCGGGGCTGCGTCCCCTTATGTATTTATTGTAGTTTATGCCCATGGGGCTGATACAATCTCTTTAACTAATTCTTTTACATGCCTTATATTTCTTGGCTCGAAATATTTTGCACATTCTTATAATTGATGAACTCGTTTATGTTTATTTATGCATACAAACATAGTTTGGATTTTTAGGCTCGAAATTCGATGCATTCATGCATAGTTTATTCGAATTATCCGTTTCCGACCTCGTTACTTATCAAGGTCGGATATTACTCCAACCATGAACTCGAAAGTACTTATATGGTATGTAATATGAATGATTTGGTTATCTTTTTAGTCACTTTTCCTCTTCCTCAGTATTTTGGCTCCGAGGTTACGAGTTCGAAACTATTTTTCTTTTTAAGATATTCCAGCCTCAATCTCGACATATTCCGCAATAGGTTTAGGTTCATCGATCGATAAGTTGGCTGGTTTGTTCCAAACCTGTTTAAGCTCGTATTTGGTTATATCCAAACACTTAGTATGTTTTTGATGACTCGGTTAAGTCCGAACTATCTAAGCTTGCTCGGTTAAGTCCGAACTATTTAAGCTCGCATATTTGGTTATATCCAAATGCTTTTATCTTTTTGGTAGTTCGGTTATGTCCGAACTATCTAAGCTCGCGTATTTGGTTATATCCAAATACTTTATGTATATTTTTATTTTTTAAGCTGGTGGTATGTATACCAATGATGCCCCCTTAATATCCTATGAGTGTGACCATAGGTTATTAAATTAAGAGAGATTGCAAAAAAAAAAAAAATTACATGTGAAACAAAGTAGACTCTTTATTTGATGAAATTCAAAAACCAATTAAATACAGATAGAAATCATGGTTACAGGCGACACTTTCTACACTATTGATAATATGGTCTAAGGTGTTCGCCATTCCATGCTCGAGGTATCAGACTCCCATCTAATCTCGCAAGTTTGTATACACCAGGTCGGATGACTGACTCTATCTGGTATGGTCCTTCCCAGTTCGGCCCGAGCACCCCAGCTGCTGGATCTCGGGTTGCTAAGAATACTCGTCTCAAAATCAGGTCTCCCACTCCGAAATTTCAATCTCGAACCCTCTTATTGAAATATCTCGTGGTCCGTTGCTGGTAAGCAGCATTTTTCAGCTGAGCCTCTTCCCTTTTTTCTTCGATCAAGTCTAGGGTTTCTTCGAGCTGAGTATAATTGGAACTTTGGTCGTAAATCTGAGTTCGAATCGTTGGAATTTCGACCTCAATGGGCAACATTGCCTCGCAGCCGTATGCTAGAGAAAACGGGGTATGCCCAGTTGATGTCCGAGCTGTAGTTCTATATCCCCAAAGGACTTGGGGTAATTCCTCAGGCCATCGTCCCTTTGCTTCTTCCAACTTTTTCTTCAAGGAACTCTTGAGAGTTTTATTAACGGCTTCGACCTGACCATTCGCCTGAGGGTGAGCCACTGACGAAAAGCTCTTTATTATACCGTTCTTGTTACAAAAGTTGGTAAATAAGTCGCAATCAAACTGGGTTCCGTTGTCAGACACAATCTTTCTTGGCACTCCATATCGGCATACGATGTTCTTTACCACGAAATCTAGGATCTTCTTCGAAGTTATGGTCGCCAATGGTTCAGCCTCCGTCCATTTTGTGAAGTAATCAACCGCGACCACAGCATACTTTACTCCTCCTTTGCCAGTTGGGAGTGAGCCTATGAGGTCGATGCCCCATACCGCAAAAGGCCATGGGGATGTCAACATGGTTAGTTCGGAAGGTGGAGCTCGGGGTATCGTGGCGAATCTCTGGCATTTGTCGCACTTTTTCACGTACTCGAAAGAATCCGTTTTAATGGTTGGCCAGAAATATCCTTGGCGTATAATCTTCTTGGACAGGCTATGCCCCCCGGTATGGTCTCCGCAGAACCCTTCATGAATTTCTTCAATAATCTTCTTTGCCTCGGGAGGAGTTACACATCTGAGCAATGGCATGGAATACCCTCTTCTGTATAGCCTTCCATCCAGGATGGTGTAACGAGGAAGTTGATACATTAGTTTCCGAGCCTGATTTCGATCTTTTGGAAGAATTCCATTTTCGAGGTACTCAACTATCGGGCTCATCCAGGTCGGCTCTGTCTCGATCATACACACATCTTCCTCGTCAGGCTCAGTAATGCTGGGTGCTGACAGGTGTTCTACGGGTACAACATTCAGCTCCTCACTTTCGGCGGAGGTGGCGAGCCGAGCTAAGGCATCTGCATTTGAGTTTTGTTCTCGAGGAACCTGTTCGATTGCATAAAACTCAAAAAACTCTAATGCGGACTTTGCCTTCCCCAGATACGCTGCCATTTTTGTGCCACGAGCCTGGTACTCTCCCAAGATTTGATTAACTACGAGCTGGGAGTCGCTGTAAGCTTTGAGCTCTTTTGCTATTCGTAGTCCTGCAAGTAAAGCCTCGTACTCAGCTTCATTATTAGATGCTTTAAAGCCGAACCTTAACGCATAGTGAAATTTGCTCCCTGCAGGAGTGATCAAAATAACTCCTGCCCCCACTCCATTTTTATTTGACGACCCGTCGACGTAAAGTTTCCACAGCTCGTGGGCCGTGGTTGTTACTTCGTCATCAGCGATACCAGTGCACTCCACTATGAAATCCGCCAACGCTTGTGCCTTGATGGTCGTTCTCGGATGGTAGGTGATCTCGAACTGTCCGAGCTCAACAGCCCACTTTAGGAGTCGACCAGACGCCTCTGGTTTAGACAAGACTTGCCTTAGTGGTCGATCTGTTAGTACATGGATAGGATGTGCCTAAAAGTAAGGGCGGAGCTTTCGAGATGAGTGGATCAAACTGAGGGCGAGCTTCTCCATCAGTGGATATCTTGACTCTGCCCCCAGTAATCTTTTACTGATATAGTAGACGGGTTTCTGTATTCTCTCTTCCTCTCGGACGAGCACCGCGCTTATCGCGTGTTCGGTAGTTGAGAGGTATAGGAACATTACTTCTCCCATCTCAGGCTTTGATAGGATGGGCGGTTCGGCTAGGTGCTTTTTGAGCTCCTGAAAGGCTAGCTCGCACTCATCTGTCCATTCGAACTTCTTACTTCCTTTCAATAAGTTGAAGAATGGGAGACCGCGGTCCGTTGACTTCGAGATGAACCTGCTCAGAGCTGCCATCCTGCCAGTCAGGCTTTGAACATCTTTATGCTTCCGAGGTGAAGGCATATCGATCATGGCCTTTATTTTGTCGGGATTAGCCTCGATCCCACGAGAATTGACAATGAAACCCAGAAATTTCCCTGAAGACACCCCAAAAGTGCACTTCTGAGGATTCAACTTCATGTTGTACTTTCTGAGCACGCCAAAGCACTCTTCGAGATCATCAACATGGTTCTTGTTAAGTTGAGACTTTACAAGCATGTCGTCAACATAAACTTCCATGTTGTTCCCTATTTGCTCTGAGAACATCATGTTTACGAGCCGCTGGTACGTGGCTCCGGCATTCTTGAGTCCGAATGGCATGACATTGTAGCAGTAGAGCCCTTTATCTGTAATGAAGCTCGTATGCTCTTGGTCGGGGGCATGCATGGGAATCTGGTTATATCCAGAATAGGCATCCATGAACGACATCAGACCATGTCCCGCCGTGGCGTCTACGAGCTGATCAATTCTCGGCAAGGGAAAACAGTCTTTTGGGCAGGCCTTGTTGAGGTCCGAATAGTCAATGCACGTCCTCCACGTCCCATTGGGCTTCGGGACCAACACTGGATTGGCCACCCAATCAGGGTCAAAAGCGTCCCTTATGAAATTATTTGCTTTCAGCCTGTCCACCTCCTCCTTTAATGCTTTCTTTCTGTCTTCATCCAGCTGCCTTCGCTTTTGCTGCTTCGGGGGAAAGCTTTTGTCTATATTCAATGCGTGGCTCGCTACATTAGGGCTTATTCCCACCATGTCAGAGTGTGACCACGCGAAGACATCCTGGTTTTTCTTCAGAAAGCAAATTAATTGCTATTTTGATTCGTCTTGGAGGTGTTTCCCGACCTTCACCTTCTTTGAGGGATCAGATTCATCGAGCTGAACCTCTTCGAGCTCCTCCAAAGGTTGGAGGTCAACCTTTTCCTCAATCCTCGGATCGATCTCCTCATCAATTTCTAAAACTGTCCCATCTTTATTCTGTATGACAACGAGTGCTTGAGCGCTCGTTTGTTTCTTTCCCCTCAAGGAAATGCTGTAGCACTCCCTTCCTGCCAATTGATCTCCTTTCAATGTTCCGACCCCGCTTGGAGTTGGGAACTTAAGGGCTAGATGCCTTACAGATGAAACTGCCCCCAGCCCGACCAGGGCGGGTCTCCCGAGCAGTACATTGTAGGCAGATGGTACCTCTACTACCACGAACTCCATCATCTTGGTCACCGAGACAGGATAGTCTCCCAAGGTCACAGGGAGTTCGATGGACCCCATACAGGCGGTTCCTTCTCCAGAATAGCCGTACAAAGTGGTCGCACAAGCCTTCAGGTCGCGAAGGGAGAGTCCCATTTTCTCTAGTGTCGCTTTATAAAGAATGTTAACCGAGCTCCCATTGTCTATGAGAACTCGGCGCACTCTCTTGTTGGCAAGCTGCAGGGTGATGACAAGTGGATCATGATGAGGGAACTGGACATGGGAGGCATCTTCCTCGGTGAAGGTTATAGGCTGAGTTTCAACCCTTTGGCTTTTTGGTGCCCTTGGTTCGGGTTCATAAGGAGACCCGTCCCCTGTCTTCAGTTCATTCACATATCGCTTTTGAGCATTTCTACCTCCTCCTGCGAGATGAGGACCGCCCGAGATGGTTATTACGTCCTCTCCATCTATCGGCGGAGGCCTGTCTTCTTCCCGAGATCGGGAGTTATTATTCTGTGCTGCTGGAAGCGCGGCTACTCTCTGGCTGGCAGTGGTCTGTCCAGTACTCTGGTTTTTGACATACTGCCGGAAATAACCCCTCGAGATCAACCCTTCGATCTCGTCCTTCAGCTGTCGGCACTCATCAGTTGTGTGTCCGGTGTCTCTATGAAACCGGCAGTACTTGCTGGAATCCCTCTTGGACTTTTGATTCCTCATTGGGTCCGGACGCCTGAAGGGGACCTAGTTTTCATTAGCCAGGTATATATTTTCCCGAGACTCATTGAGCTCGGTGTGTACTTTGTATACGGAGTAATACCTTTCTCCTTTCTTTTTCTTTCCCCCTTCAGCCTCGTGGTTATTTCCCTCGCTCTTTTTCCTCTTAGAGGGATTCTCTGTGGTAGGCTATGAAGTTGCTGGGTCAGCCGAGGTTGAGGCGGAGTTAATGTTTATCGTTGTAGTTTCGGTTTGCGAGGTTGCTTTTAGCGTTGACCTCGCCTCCTCTACATTGACAAATCTCTGCGCCCGCTTGTTAAACTCGGTTATTGACCTCACCGGTTTCCCTTGCATGTCATCCCACAGGGCGCTTCCAGGCAACACACCAGCTCGGATAGCCATCAAGTGTCCACTGTCGTCCACATCTCGTGCCCGGGCGACCTCTAGATTAAATCTTGTCAGGTAGCTTTTCAGTGTTTCACCCGGCTGTTGCCGGACGTTAGTCAAAGTGGACGCCTCTGGTCTAACTCCCATCATAGCTTGGAATTGCTTCTTGAAGTCTCTAGACAATTGATCCCACGAAGTTATCGAGTGTCTCTTGTACTTCTCAAACCAACTCTTGGCAGGTCCGGCCAATGATGTCGGAAACAACATGCATCTGAGCTCGTAACCTACGTTACTGGCTCTCATAATTGTGTTGAATGTACTCAGGTGGCTACATGGGTCGGTTTTTCCTTCAAATGCTGGGACGTGAGGAATCCGGAACCCTTGAGGAAACTGAGTGTTAGAAATATTGGGAGCAAACGGCTCGAGCTCCTCATCAGAGTCCTCGTATCGACCACTCCCTCGTTCATTCTTCAAAAGCCTAAAGGCTTTTTCGAGCTGATCAATCCTTTCTTGGACTGGGTCCTTAGGTGGTGTTTGGAATTGATAGTCATTAATCGCGATCCCAGGCTCGCGCCTCCGTGAGGGATCTCTACGCCCATTCAGATGATTCCTAAGATCCGGATTTGTTTGATCTCCCTTCCCCCTGCTCTGATTCAGATGATTTCGCAGGTCAGGATGGCTCTTGTGATTTCCAGTATTTTTACGACCCCGGTCGTGTTTACTGACGGACCTAGTTTCTCCGGACTCATCACTGGTAAAACTCATTGATCGGTCATTTCGTGGTGGGTCCTTTCTACGTCGCCTTGTCTCTGCAGTGCGAGATCGGGACGTCTGACTTCTCTCGGATGGCGCGCCTTTCCGCCCCTGGAACGTCTCCCTGTTTCCTTGTCTTTCCCATGTACGCCCTTGATCCTGATCTCGACCAGGTTGAGCGTTTCTGCGGGGAGGTGAAGGATATCTTATGGGAGACGGAGGGAACCGTATAGGTGACGGTGGTTGTCGTCCTTGCCTCGGCCTGGAGGGTCCAGAATTTGCCCAAGATGGGCCAGTTGCGTTCGGTGCACTACCAGGAACCTGAGTCCGAGCCTCGGCAGGAGCTCGGTTGTTCTCAGTTCCTGCAGGCACTTCCACAGGTGGATTAGGCGGGACCCGAGCTCGGGTACTCCTCTGAGGCCTAGAAGGAGCGGATGGCTCTGTTGGTGCTGGAGGTTGTGCTGGCCTCCTTGTGGCAGCATTTTTTCGTGGACGTCCACGGGGCCTCCGGGGAGGAACGTGCACGTCCCTTGGAGGAGGGACTTGGTCTTCGCGCAGAGGCGGGGGCTGAGCCACCTGCGCCTCTGCGGCTATCCTAGTCAACTCCTCGTTACGTTTGTTGGCTTCTGCCAACAGTTGTTTCAGCTGCCGATTTTCCAATTCTACAATAGGGACATAACGCTCAGGGTTATAGTACATGTCCTCATCCCTTGGTTGTGGAGGTGGTCCCCGGGAATCAGAGAACCCACTCCTTTCTTCAGCGTCCGGGTTCTCCATTGGTTGTTTTCCAGGACGCCTTGGGTAATTTTCTTCAGGAGTGTTCTGATTGTTTGCAGCCATGAATCTCTCAGGGATGGATGCTTGAGGCTCTCAATGAAAGCACCAAACTGTTGACGCCGTTTTTCGTCAACAGATAAAAGAAGAGAGCACGTAAACAATTAAAGACAATGGCCAAAAGAAACAAACGAATCAAACACACGGTTTTTTACGTGGTTCAGCAGTTAAATCTGCCTAGTCCACGAGTCTCTGTTATTAATCTTAAGATTATCTCTGAACAATTCTTTAGCATGAATTCTCCAGAGTTTTCTCTCAAGGATCAGAATTTCGGTCCTTTACAATGGTGCATGACCTCTCTATTTATAGAGAAGGATGCAGAATACTATCCCACATATTTTGGGTAGTTACTCTTTTGTGAATAAAAATAAATGGCTTTAAATGCCAATAATCAGATATAAAAGGAAACGTCCCCCGAAGATCAGGGGGCATATAACTGTATTGAATAATATCCCACAATTCTTGGGGATTTACATCAATTAATGAGGACTACATCTCATAGTTATAATACTTGTAGATATTCAAGGTGGTTATAGCGTATCTTCAAGGCTCCAGCATTTCTGGTCTCATGTCACTATGCGAGCCACTGACATCCCACCGAGCTAACATTGCTGTCGAAATGGGACATCGAGCTCAAGACCCATGCTCCGAAGTTCCTGAGGATGAAGGTGTTCTCGGAGCTACCTTTCGAGATCGAGATCATTTCGAGGTCACCTCATTCGAGATCATACATCATACTTTGCAGGCTTGACTTACAATCCTAGATCACTCTAATCCTCACGAGACCATTTATTGCGAACTCAGCTTTCGAGGTCATATTTACTATGGCTCGAAATCTGGGTATAACATATTAATATAAATATAAAATCAAATGTTATAAAATATCATTATTATAATAATATTTAATATAAGATTACAAAAATAATAATTATATTAATATAAATTCAAATTCAAATGTTATAAAGTATTATTATTATAATAATATATAATACAAGACTAAATATTTAATACTTATATTAATATAAATTTAAATATTATAAAATATCATTATAATAATAATACATAATATATAATCTAAATTTTTATTAAAAAAATTATCATTTATGTTTAAAAAGGTTATTATTTATATATATTAAAAAAATCCTAAAGATGTTTTGGTTTAACTTTTCTTTTAATATGTTTATGTCATTATTTTATATATAATATTGTTTATATATTTGAAATTTATATAATAATGATACACATTTACTAAAAATTATTAATTAATTCTATAAATAAAACTAAGCAAACGTGCATTGCATGTTGCTTATATCTAGTATAATTAAACAATTTAAAAGAGTATTAGCTATTGTGTATGAATATAATTAAATGTGTAACTAGAAAACACAATCGCACGATTCGCGCAATCCTTTGTAATTATTAAAAAAAATATATTTTAAAATATTTTTTAAAGATTGTGTGCTAGGATTCTTTTTCATCCTACTTGTACAACATGCTCTTAATATGGACACGTGAGAGTATCTTCACCAAATTTTTTTTCATGATAATGTTCATTGTATAGCGAACCTCCATCGGGTTTTTGAGAAATTCTGAATAATCAAAGTGACGAAAAAAAGTTCAAAAATCTTGTTGTACGTGCTTTTATTTAATAATAATAATATTATTATTATTATTATTATTATTATTATTATTATTTTTATATAAAAAGTCTAAATTATATATAAGAAAAATTATGTTTTGTGTAAGGGTTAGTTTGGTCGAGTACTTGTTTGCACCCTTTACTTTTAAAAATTAACTATTAGATATCGTGATTTGTCAAAAGGTTAAAAATAAGAATAGATAGATAGATTATTTGAAACTGTATTTTGGTCGATTACCCATTTTGTCCATTTATTTTTAACAAGAATTTACATCACTGGTTCATATCCAGTTTTGATGTTTGAACAAGATTCCTGTTTTCTGGGTTTTAAAATTTTAGGAGACGTTTCTTGTACACCAAGATTTCGGGTAAAAAACATGGGCCTTGACAAATGCACGAAACCCAAGGCTGCCTTTTCTGGTTAACCACCACTCTTTTTTCCCTTGATTTTTGGGATTTTCAAAAAAAAAATTATCCACTCTCCTTCCTTTCCCGTGGAACGCACGTCCTGACTCTTTAATAAATGCCTTAATATGTAGCTCGTTTTGTTCCTAAACCCCGAGCTCGTAACTTCGAGCTCGAAACTCTTGCCTGCATGGCCCTCACCATTTTTTCTTTCTCGCTAGAAGTCACAGAATCTGGAAAGACGGTGGGGGTCGTTGCTGGCAATCCCTTACGAGCCAAAATCTCCAAGCCCAGAATCATTGTTCGCCCGGAATCAACGTCGGATAAGAGAATACGAGCTTGTGCGCGAGCAAGAGGACATTCGAGCTCACTACCACCGCCAGATAGACGAGGTCATAGAGGGGAAGAGGAGAGTTCTTCGGGAGGCCCTCTATCCGGAATCCAATTCAGGACCTAGGTCGATTCCTCTCGATCCTGCATTGAAGGTTACTGTCGCATACCATCCAAGAGAGCTCAAATTTTTACTAATGGGGGAACCTTCTTCCTCGCAGCCGAGGAGAGAAATGTTTGAGGCCGAGCACTATTAGAGCTCGGTTACCACAACTAGTCAGATAACTGAAATCCTGGCTTTCCACGTCTCAGTCTGTCAAGCTCCTTGAAGTGTCGAGCTCCGGTCGACCATGAGCGAAGCTGTTTCGCCCCTGGGGGCCACGACGCCAGGTTGAAGTACGCGGCGTGGAGCCAGGAGCACATGAGGGCAGGAGCACTGTTACCCTTGAAGTCTTTTTTCAAGGACTTCACGGATTTCGTTGGGTTGGCCCCGTTCCAACTCAACACCAACTCTTACAGGGTACTGTCTGCCCTGAGGTCCTTATACCACGAGATGGGGTGGAAAGGACCTTCGCCTCAAGAGATCTTGTATCTCTTTTGTCTGAAAAGCAACCCCTCCCGAGCTCGGGGAGTTGATGGCTTTTATTACTTCTCGAGCTATCCCAAGGAGAAGAAGGTCTTTGAAGATCTTCCCAATCATCCGCCTGATTTCAAAAGGGCCTTCTTCTGGACAGACGGTCTGTCCCCGTCCCGACACTACTCGTTCAGGCGGATTCGTAAGTATTCTTGTTATCTTTATTTCTGTGCTCAAGATTTTAGCTCTTAGATCCGTACTTAGTAGAAATATGTTATCTTTCAGCCAATTTTCGGCGTCCCACTCTTGACAAGACAATGAAGGAGCATAGAGAGACCCTGCTCCAACTCCCCCGTGGCCGGAGGTCTCTCTTGTACCTTTTACACGAGGATAAGCTCCGAAAGTGCGGACTTTTGGGGGAGGGCCAGTCCACCTTTGACTGGTCCAATAAAAAATATGAACACTGGGAGCAGGTTCCCCTGCCCACAGGCGCCCTTCCTCCGTGGAGAGAAACGAGGCCACCACTTCCAGTTCGCCAGAGGAGTCCGCTGTCTGGGAATGAGGCTAATGATGAAGCCTCGAGCTCGGATTCGGATGAAGGTAAAGTCCTCCCTACCTCGAGAATGTGGTCCCCCACCTTACTAAAACACAGGCCCAATAGGTTAGTCTCGTGCCCACAGGATAGATACCACTTCTACATATGGAGTTGGGTAGATGACTGTGTCCATAGGTTTGATAGTGGGCTCGGGAAATACGACACCATGTATACCACGGACGAGGTGTGGAACGGGATAGCTGTTCAGTACGAGACTAACGATTATAGGGACCTTTCGAGGTTATCACCTACATATAGGGAAGGCACTCCCCCCGCCTCCTCTGAAGACGGGGGAATTTCATGGTCCCCAAGCTCAAGCTCGGGGGAGAGTTCTAGTTAGGTTTCTTCTATCATCACTTTATACGTCTGTGACACTGAAACAATTTGTATGCTTCTCATTTATTAACTCACTCTGTGTTGTGACTTGTGCAGGCAAGATGGACTCCGACCTCGACAACATCATCGATGGTGTTGGCGCCAAGAGGAACAAGCGTCCCAGAGCGGGGTCGCTGAAGACTGACCGGCCGGGCAAGGGCCCCAAGAGGTCCAAGAAAACCCCTCCTCCCGCTCCGCCGGTTTCGAGCTCCATCGCTGCGGCGACTTCCCAGGCCGGCGCTTCCACAACGGCGCCGTCCTCGCAGGTCGTCGCCTCTGCAGTGGCGCCGACTTCGCTGGTCGGTCCCTCCACTATGGCTGAGTCCCAACCTCCTGTGGTGGTTCAGTCATCCTTAGGTCCGCCTTCTAGAAGGCCTTCTGCTTCTCGAGCTCAGAAGCTATCAATTTCCACCCACATGGACGCATATGTGGTCGACAATGCCGCTGGGTCCCATGGATCTACGCTGGTCTCGGATGTTATGTCCCGGATCGGCCAGAGCTTTGGCAGCCTCGAAGCTCCCCAATGGCAATGCTTGAACGATACTCAAGATTGCACTGTCCTCTATGAGAAGAGTATCGAGCTCGCTGCCGCGGTAAGTATCCTTCTATAGTCCTTCTTCATGGTTATAATCACACAGATTTGGTGTTAATGATGAATTTTTTCCTTTTCAGTCTCTTCCCTTTACTGCCCAGCTCAACTATAAGCTGAACAATGAGATCCACTCTTAGGCACTTTTTCTCATCCTCGCTTTTTGCTCCAAGGTTAAGAGTTCGAAACTATTTTCTTTAAGATATTCCAACCTCGATTTAGAAATAGGTTTAGGGTCCTACTTCCCATCGATTAGTTTTTTTTCTTTTGGCTGGTTTGTTCCAAACCTGTTAAGTTTGCACATCTGGTTAACTCCAAACGTTTTCGGTTTTTGGTAATTCTGTTATGTCCGAACTATCTCAGTTCGCGTATTTGGTTATATCCAAGTACTTTATATATTTTTAATAATTCGGTTATGTCCGAACTATCTAAGCTCGCGTATTTGGTTACATCCAAATACTTTATATGTTTTTGATAATTCGGTTCTATCCGAACTATCTAAGCTCGCGTATTTGGTTACATCCAAATACTTTATATGTTTTTTATAATTCGGTTTTGTCCGAATTATCTAAGCTCGCGTATTTGGTTACATCCAAATACTTTATATGTTTTTTATAATTCGGTTCTGTCTTAACTATCTAGGCTCGCGTATTTGGTTACATCCAAATACTTTATATGTTTTTGATAATTCGGTTCTGTCCGAACTATCTAGGCTCGCGTATTTGGTTACATCCAAATACTTTATATGTTTTTGATAATTCGGTTCTGTCCGAACTATCTAGGCTCGCGTATTTGGTTACATCCAAATACTTTATGTTTTTTTTTTATCTGTTATTTTATTTTTTAAGCTGATGGTATATGTACCAATGATGCCCCCTTAATATCCCATGAGTGTGACCATAGGTTATTAAATTAAGAGAGATTGCAAAAATAAAAAGAAATAACATATTTGAACGAAATGGATCTTTTATTTGATGAAATTCAAAAACAAACAAATTAATACAAATAGAAACTCATGGTTATAGGCAACACTTTTCCTACACTACTGATAGTAAGGTCTTAGGTGTTCGCCATTCCATGCTCGCGGTACTAGGCTCCCGTCCAATCTCGCAAGTTTGTACACACCAGGTCGGATGACTGACTCTATCTGGTATGGTCCTTCCCAGTTCAGCCCGAGCACTCCAGCTGCCGAATCTCGAGTTGCCAAGAATACGCGTCTTAACACTAGATCTCCCATTCCGAATTTTCGATCTCGAACCCTCTTGTTGAAATATCTGGTGGTTCGTTGCTGGTAGGTAGCATTTCTCAGCTGAGCCTCTTCTCTTTTTTCTTCAATCAAGTCTAAGGTCTCCTCGAGCTGAGTATGGTTTGAACTTTGGTCTAAATCTGAGTTCGGATCATTGGGATTTCGAATTCTATGGGCAACATTGCCTCGCAGCCGTATGCTAGAGAGAACGGGGTATGTCCTGTTGAGGTTTGAGCCGTGGTCCTGTATCCCCAAAGGACTTGGGGCAATTCTTCGGGCCACCATCCCTTTGCTTCCTCCAACTTTTTCTTTAGAGAACTCTTGAGAGTTTTGTTCACAGCTTCGACCTGGCCATTTGCTTGAGGGTGAGCCACTGATGAAAAACTCTTTATTATACCGTTCTTTTCACAAAAATTGGTGAATAGGTCGCAATCGAACTGGGTTCTGTTGTCGGATACAATCTTCCTCGGCACTCCGTATCGGCACGCGATGCTCTTTACAACGAAATCAAGGATCTTCTTTGAGGTTATAGTTGCCAACGGTTCAGCCTCCGTCCATTTTGTGAAGTAATCCACGGCAACTACAGCATATTTCACTCCGCCTTTGCCAGTCGGGAGAGAGCCTATGAGGTCGATACCCCATACCGCGAAAGGCCATGGGGATGTCAACATGCTCAGCTCGGATGGTGGGGCTCGAGGTATCGTGGCGAATCTCTGGCATTTGTCGCATTTCTTCACATACTCGAAAGAATCCGCTTTAATGGTTGGCCAGAAATATCCCTGGCGTATGATCTTCTTGGACAGGCTGTGCCCCCCAGTGTGATCTCCGCAGAACCCTTCATGAATTTCTTCAATGATTTTCTTAGCTTCGGGAGGGGTTACGCACCTGAGTAACGACATGGAATATCCCCTTCGGTACATCCTTCCATCCAAGATTGTGTAACGGGGAAGTTGATACATCAACTTTCGAGCTTGGTTCCGATCTTTTGGAAGAACTCTGTTTTCGAGATAATCAACTATCGGGGTCATCCAGGTCGGCTCTGTCTCGATCATACACACATCTTCCTCTTCTGGCTCGTTAATGCTAGGCGCTGATAGGTGTTCTATGGTACAACATTCAGCTCTTCATTTTCGACAGACGTGGCGAGTCGAGCTAAGGCATCTGCATTTGAGTTATGCTCGCGGGGAACCTGTTTGATTGTATAGAATTTGAAACACTCTAACGCTGATTTTGCCTTCTCCAAATAAGCTGCCATTCTCGTGTTGCGAGCCTGGTATTCACCCAAGATTTGATTAACCACTAGCTGGGAGTCACTGTAGCAATGTATAGCTTTAGCTTTGAGCTCCTTAGCTATACGAAGTCCCGCGAGTAAAGCCTCGTATTCGGCCTCATTATTCGACGCTTTGAAGTCAAATCTTAGGGCAGAATGAAATCTGCTTCTCGCGGGGGTAACTAAAATGACCCCTGCCCCCGCTCCATTTTCATTTGACGAGCCATCGACGTAAAGTTTCCACAGCTCGTGGGCCGTGGTTATTACCTCGTCGTCGGCTATACCAGTACATTCCACTATAAAGTATGCCAATGCTTGTGCCTTAATGGTCGTTCTCGGGTGGTAGGTGATCTCGAACTGTCTGAGCTCAACAACCCATTTAAGAAGTCGACCTGAAGCTTCTGGTTTAGACAGAACTTGCCTAAGTGGTTGATCAGTCAGCACATGGATGGGATGTGCCTGAAAGTAGGGGTGGAGCTTACGGGATGAATGAATTAGACTGAGCGCGAGTTTCTCCATCACTGGGTATCTTAACTCTGCCCCCAGTAATCTTTTACTGATGTAGTAAATGGGTCTTTGCACCCTCTCTTCTTCTCGAACGAGCACTGCGCTTATCGCGTGTTCGGTGGTTGAAAGGTATAGGTACAGTATTTCCCCCGTTTCAGGTTTTGACAGGATAGGTGGCTCTGCAAGGTGCTTTTTGAGCTCCTGAAAGGCCAGCTCGCATTCCTCTATCCATTCAAACTTCTTACCTCCTCTCAGTAAGTTGAAAAATGGAAGACCACGATCTGTAGATTTCGAGATGAATCTGCTTAGGGCTGCCATCCTGCCAGTCAGACTTTGGACATCTTTGTGCCTTCGAGGTGAGGGCATGTCAATCAGGGCCTTGATCTTGTCGGGGTTAGCCTCGATTCCACGAGAGTTCACAATAAAGCCCAGAAATTTTCCTGAAGATACCCCGAAAGTGCACTTCTGAGGATTTAGCTTCATGTTGTATTTCCTGAGCACGCCAAAGCACTCTTCGAAGTCAACAACATGGTTCTTGTTGATTTGAGACTTTACAAGCATGTCATCAACATAAACCTCCATGTTGTTCCCTATTTGTTCTGAAAACATCATGTTTACGAGCCGCTGGTATGTGGCTCCAGCATTCTTGAGCCCGAATGGCATGACATTATAGCAATATAGCCCTTTATCCGTGATGAAGCTCGTATGTTCTTGGTCGGGGGCATGCATGGGAATCTGGTTATATCCAGAATAGGCATCCATGAACGACATCAAGCCATGCCCCGCCGTGGCATCTACGAGCTGGTCAATCCTTGGTAACGGAAAACAGTCTTTTGGGCAAGCTTTGTTGAGGTCTGAGTAGTCAATACAGGTTCTCCACGTCCCATTGGGCTTTGGGACCAACACCGGATTGGCTACCCAGTCAGGGTAAAAGGCATCCCTAATGAATCGGTTTGCCTTTAACCTGTCAACCTCCTCCTTTAACGCCTTCTTTCTGTCTTCATCCAGTTGTCTTCGCTTTTGTTGCTTTGGGGGAAAGCTTTTGTCTATGTTTAGTGCGTGGCTCGCTACATTCAGGCTTATCCCCACCATGTCTGAGTGCGACCATGCGAAGACATCCTGGTTTTTCTTCAAAAAACAAATTAATTGCGATTTGGCCTCGTCTTGGAGGTGTTTTCTGACTTTCACCTTCTTCGAGGGATCAACTTCCTCGAGCTGAATTTCTTCGAGCTCCTCTAAAGGTTCGAGGTCAACCTTCTCCTCAATCCTCGGATTGATCTCTTCGTCAACCTCTAAGACTGTTCCGTCTTTGTTTTGTATGATGACGAGTGCTTGAGCGTTCGTTTGTTTCTTTCCTCTCATGGAGATGCTATAGCATTCCCTCCCTGTCAATTGGTCTCCTTTCAACGTCCCGACCCCGCTAGGGGTCGGGAACTTAAGGGCCAGATACCTTACTGATGAAACTGCCCCCAGCCCGACCAGGGCGGGTCTCCCGAGCAGCACATTGTAGGCAGATGGTAAATCTACTACTACGAACTCCATTATCTTGGTCACCGAGACTGGATAGTCTCCCAAGGTTATGGGGAGCTCAATGGATCCCATACAGGCAGTTCCTTCTCCTGAAAAGCCGTACAAAGTAGTTGCACATGCTTTTAGGTCGCGAAGGGAGAGTCCCATCTTCTCGAGGGTTGCTTTATAGAGGATGTTGACTGAGCTCCCATTATCTATGAGAACTCAGTGGACCTTTTTATTGGCCAACTGAAGAGTAATAACCAGCGGATCATGATGAGGGAATTGAACATGGGAGGCGTCTTCCTCGGTGAAGGTTATTGGTTGTGTTTCAATCCTCTGGCTTTTTGGTGCCCTGGGTTCGGGTTCATAAGGAGACCCGTCCCCTGTCTTCAACTCGTTAACATACCTCTTTTGGGCATTCCTGCCTCCTCCTGCGAGAAGAGGCCCTCCTGAGATGGTTATTACATCCTCTCCATCTATTGGCGGGGGCCTATCTTCTTCCCGAGATTGGGAGTTATTGTTTTGTGTGGTCGGAGGCGCGGCTACTCTCTGGCTCGCGGCCGCCTGACCAGTATTCTGGTTTTTGACATAATGCCGGAAGTAACCTCTCGAGAACAACCCTTCGATCTCGTCCTTCAGTTGTCGTCATTCATCGGTTGTATGTCCGGTGTCTCTGTGGAACCGACAATATTTACTGGAATCCCTCTTGGATTTTTGATTTCTCATCGGGTCCGGACGCCTAAAGGGGACCTGGTTTTCATTAGCCAGATATATGTTCTCCCGAGACTCATTGAGCTCGGTGTATACCTTATACACGGAGAAATACCTCTCCCCTTTCTTTTTCTTTCCTCCCTCAGCTTCGGAGTTACTTCCTTCGTTCTTTTTCCTCTTGGAGGGGTTCTCCGAGGTAGGCTTTGGTGCCGCTGGGTCCGCCGAGGTTGAGTCAGAGTTGATGTTTATCGTTGTAGTTTCGGACTGGGAGGTCGCTTTGAGCGTCGACCTCGCTTCCTCTACATTGACAAACCTCTGCGCTCGTCTGTTAAACTCGGTTATTGACCTTACCGGTTTCCCTTGCATGTCGTCCCAAAGGGCACTTCCCGGTAATACGCCAGCTCGGATAGCCATGAGGTGTCCACTATCATCCACATCCCGAGCTCGGGCTACTTCCAGATTAAATCTTGTTAAGTAACTCTTCAATGTTTCGCCCGGTTGCTGCCGGACGTTAGTTAAGGTGGATGCCTCTGGCCTGACCCCCATCATTGCTCTGAACTGCTTCTTAAAATCTTTAGACAACTGCTCCCATGATGTTATTGAGTGTCTCTTATATTTTTCGAACCAACTTTTGGCAGGTCCTGCTAATGATGTTGGAAACAACATGCACCTGAGCTCGTAACCCACGTTACTGGCTCTCATGATAGTGTTGAACGTGCTCAGGTGACTACACGGGTTGGTCTTTCCTTCAAACGTAGGGACGTGAGGAATCCGAAACCCTTGAGGAAATTGAGTGTTGGAAATATGGGGAGCAAACGGCTCGAGCTCCTCATCAGAGTCCTCATATCGACCATTTCCTCGTTCATTCTTTAAAAGCCTAAAGGCTTTTTCGAGCTGATCGATTCTTTCTTGGACTGGGTTAGTTGAAGGTACTGCCTGGAATTGATTGTCATTGATAGTGATTCCAGGCTCGCGTCTTCGGAAGGGATCTCTACGCTTATTCAAACGATCCCTCAGGTCCGGATTTGTTTGATCTCCATTACCCCGACTCTGGTTCAGGTGATTTCGCAGGTCGGGACGATTCTTGCGACTTCCAGTATTCTTACGACCTCGGTCGTGTTTACTGACGGACCTAGTCTCTCCGAAATCATCACTGGTGAAACTCATTGCTCGGTTATTTCGCGATGGATTCTTTCCACGTCGCCTCGTCTCCGCAGTGCGAGACCGAGACGTCTGGCTTCTCTCAGATGGAGCACCTCTCCACTCCTGGAAAGTCTCTCTGTTTCCTTGTCTTTCCCCCGCACGCCCTTGATCCTGATCTCGAACAGGTTGAGCGTTTCTGTGTGGGGGTGAAGGATATCTTATGGGTGACGGAGGGAACCGTATAGGCGACGGTGGCTGCCACCCTTGTCGCGGCCTAGAGGGTCCAGAATTTGCCGGAGATGGGTCAGTCGCATTCGGTGCGCTCCCAGGTACCTGAGTCCGAGCCTCTACAGGGGTTCGGTTATTCTCATCTTCTGCAGGCACTTCCACAGGCGGGTTAGGCGAGACCCGAGCTCGAGTATTCCTCTGGGGCCTAGGAGGAGCGGATGGCTCTGCTGGTGCCGGAGGTTGAGTCGGCCTCCTTGTGGCAGCATCCTTTCGTGGACGCCCGCGGGGTCTCCAGGGAGGAACATGCACGTCCCTTGGAGGAGGGACTTGGTTTTCGCGCAGAGGCGGGGGCTAAGCCACCTGCGCCTCTGCGGCTATCCTTGCAACTCCTCATTCTGTTTGTTGGCTTCAGTTGTCGGTTTTCAAGTTCCATAATAGGAACGTACCGCTCAGGATTGTAGTACATATCCTCATCTCTTGGTGGAGGAGGTGGTCCCTGGGAATCAGAGGATCCACTTCTCTCTTCAACATCCAGGTTCTCCATTGGTTGTTTTCCAGGACGTCTTGGGTAATTTTCCTTAGGTGTGTTCTGATTGTTAATGGCCATGACTTTTTCAGGGATGAATGCTTAAGGCTCTCAATGAAAGCACCAAATTGTTGACACCGTTTTTCGTCAAACAGTGAAAGAAGAGCACATAAACAATAGCTGATAATGGCCAATTGAAATAAGACAATACAAACACACGATTTTTACGTGGTTCAGCAGTTAAATCTGCCTAGTCCACGAGTCTCTGTTATTAAACTCAAGATTATCTCTTAAAATTCTTCAGGAATGAATTCTCCAGAGTTTTCTCTCAAGGTTCAGAATTTCGGTCCCTTACAATGGTGCATGGCCTCTCTATTTATAGAGAAGATCGAAGAATACTATCCCCACATATTTTGGGTAGTTACTCTTTTTGTGAATAAAATTAATGGCTTTAAATGCCTATAATCAGATATAAAAGGAAACGTCCCCTGAAGACCAGGGGATGTATAACTGACCAAATAATATCCCACGATTCTAGGGGATTTACAGTAATAAATGAGGATTACATCTCGTATTTACAACACTTATAGGTATTCAAGGTGGTTATCGTGTATCTCTAAGGCTTTAGCTTCCTAGGTTTCCCGTCATCTTTCGAGCTAGAGACATCTCCCGAGGTCACATGGCTTTTGAGATCGTATGTGCGTCGAGCTTGGGACCCCTGATCCGAGGTCATCCCTGAAGATGAATGCGTCCCCGGAGCTACCTTTCGAGATCATGAACACTCCGAGGTCACCATATTCGAGGTCGTTTATGTCCTGCAGGCTCGATATTTAATCCTGGAGCATACTTCCAACCTTATGAGTCCACTTGTTTGTGAATCCAACTTTCGAGGTCATATTTAACATAGCTCGAAATCTGGGTATAACAATTTGTTAATATTAAATTAAATTATAATTTTTTATTTCATTTATCTAAAGTTTTAATTTATTTTGAAATTATTTATCTAATTTTTTAATCACTGAATTTGTTAATATTAAATTAAATTAAAATATTGTAATTTATTTTTAAATTATATACCTAATTATTTAATTAATTTTTAAATTACTAAATTTGTTAATATTAAATAAAATTATAATTTTTTAATTTATTTTTAAATTATATATCTAATTATTTAATTTATTTTTAAATTACTAAATTTGTTAATATTAAATAAAATTATAATTTTTTAAATCATTTATCTAATTTTGTAATTTATTTTGAAATTATTTATCTAACTTTTAATTTATTTTTAAATTACTAAATTTGTTAATATTAAATTAAATTATAATTTTTTAATTCATTTATCTAAAATTTTAATTTATTTTGAAATTATTTATCTAATTTTTTAATTACTAAATTTTTTAATATTAAATAAAATTATAATTTTTTAATTCATTTATCTAAATTTGTAATTTATTTTGAAATTATTTATCTAACTTTTAATTTATTTTTAAATTACTAAATTTGTTAATATTAAATTAAATTATAATTTTTTAATTCATTTATCTAAAATTTTAATTTATTTTGAAATTATTTATCTAATTTTTTAATTACTAAATTTGTTAATATTAAATAAAATTATAATTTTTTAATTCATTTATCTAAATTTGTAATTTATTTTGAAATTATTTATCTAACTTTTAATTTATTTTTAAATTACTAAATTTGTTAATATTAAATTAAATTATAATTTTGTAATTTATTTTGAAATTATTTATCTAACTTTTAATTTATTTTTAAATTATATATCTAATTATTTAATTTATTTTTAAATTACTAAATTTGTTAATATTAAATTATAATTTTTCACTTTATTTTAAAATTATTAAATTGTTAATATTAAATTAAATTATTTATCTAATATTTTAATTTATTCTTTAATTTATTTTGTTAATTCTAAGTATTCAATGTCTTATTTATTATATTATTATTTATTTAGTCCTCTAACTCTACCAAAATTTTGACAGCATAACATCTCTATTATAACATATCCCAAAAATTTAAAACCCTACAAAAAACACTCAGAAAATTCCCAGAACATTCACAATATACATATTATTAATCAAATTTAAATATGTTACACCCACATTTCGAGCCATGAGAATTGTGACCTCAAATGCTGGGTTCATAATGAATGAACTCGTAAAGTTTGGAATATGTTCGAAATCTAAACATCGAGCCTGCGAAGCACAGGCGACCTCGAAGATGATTGCCTCGAAATCCTCACAAGCTCGAAAGAAAGACCCCGAGGTACATCTGTTCTCGGGATGGTCTCGGATCAGGGTTCTGAGCCTGACGCGCGTATGAGCTCGAAGTCATGTGGCCTCGGGAAGATGCTATAGCTCTAAAGTCAACAAGAAACCTGGGTGAATAGGACCTTGGTGATGCAGGATAATAACTTTGAAGATCCTAATGAGTCATCTATAAGAGACGCGGTCTACATTTATTACTGTAAATCCCCTACAATCAAGGGATATTATTTGTTCAGTTATACACCCCCTGATCTTCAGGGGACGTTTCCTTGTATATCGGATTGCATGCATTTAATGCCATTTAATTTATTTGCATATACAGAATAACTTCCCGAAATATGTGGGATAGTATTCTGAAATCTTTTCTATAAATAGAGGGGTCATGCACCATTGTAGAGGACTGAATTTTTGTGATCTTGAGGGAAAACTCTGGAGAATTCATCCTTGGAGAATTTTTAGAGATCATCTCAAGTTTAATAAAAAAGACTCGTGGACTAGGCAGATTTAACTGCTGAACCACGTAAAAATCTTGTTTGTATTGTCGTATTTTTATTGGCCATTACTGATTATTGTTTTCGTGCTCTTCTTTCACTATTGACGAAAAACGGCGTCAACAGTTTGGTGCTTTCATTGAGAGCCTTAGGCATTCAGTCCTTGAATAAGTCGTGGCCACTAATACTCAGAATGCTCCTGAAGAGAATTACCCAAGACGTCCTGGGAAACAGCCAATGGAAAACCCAGATGTCGAAGAAAGAAGTGGATCTTCCGATTTTCGGGGACCACCTGCTCCACCAAGGGATGAGGATATGTACTACAATCCTGAGCGGTATGTTCCCATTGTGGAACTTGAGAACCGAAAACTGAAACAACAATTGGCAGAGGCCAACAAATGGAATGAGGAGTTGGCAAGGATAGCCGCAGAGGTGCAGGTGGCTCAGCCCCCGCCTCCGCGTGAAAACCAAGCCCCTCCTCCGAGGGACGTGCACGTTCCTCCCCGCAGGCCCCGTGGACGTCCACGGAAGGATGCTGCCGTAAGAAGGCCGGCACAACCTCCGGCACCAGCAGAGCCATCCGCTCCCCCTAGGCCCCAGAGAAGTACTCGGGCTAGGGCCCCGGTTAATCCACCTGTGGAGGTACCTGTAGGAACTGAGAACAACCGAGCCCCTGTAGAGGCTCGAACTCAAGTCCCTGGGAGCACAACGAATGCAACCAACCCATCTCGGGCAAACTCAGGACCGTCCTGGGCGCGGAATGGATGGCAGCCACCGTCACCCATATGGTTCCCTCCATCACCTATAAGATATCCTTCACCCCCTCGCAGGAATGCTCAACCAGTTTGGGACCAGGGCGAGAGGCGTGCGGGGAGGAGACAAGGAAATGGGGAAGCTTTCCAGGAGTGGAGAGGCGCCCCATCAAAAAAAAGTCAGACATCTCGGTCTCGCACGGCGGAGACGAGGCGGCATGGAAGAGATCCATCTTGAAATAACTATGCGACGAGTTTTACTAGTGACGACTCTGGAGATACCAGATCGGTCAGCAAGCATGATCGAGGTCGTAAGAATACTGGAAGCCGCAGGAATCGCTCTGACTTGTGAGAACACCTGAATCAAAGTCGAGGTAATGTTGACCCGATAAATCCGGACCTGAGGGATCGCTTGAATAGGCGAAAAGATCCCTTACGGAGGCGCGAGCCTGGAATTGTGATCGATGACAACCGATTCCAGACAGTACCCCTCGCGGACCCAGTCCAAGAGAGAATTAATCAGCTTGAAAAGGCCTTTAGGCTTTTGAAAAACGAGCAAGAACACGATCGATATGAAGATTCTGATGAGGAGCTTGAGCCGTTTGCTCCCCATATTTCCAACACTCCATTTCCCCAAGGGTTTCCGATCCCTCACGTCCCAACGTTTGAGGGAAAGACCGACCTGTATAGTCATCTGAGTACGTTCAACACCATAATGAGAGCCAGTAACGTGGGTTACGAGCTCAAATGCATGTTATTTCCAGCGTCATTGACAGGACCAGCCAAAAGCTGGTTCGAAAAATATAAAAGACACTCAATAACTTCTTGGGAGCAGCTGTCTAAAGACTTCAAGAAGTAGTTCAGAGCCATGATGGGGGTTAGACCTGAGGCATCAACCCTAACTAACGTTCGGCAACAATCGGGTGAAACATTAAAAAGTTACCTCACAAGGTTTAATCTGGAAGTTGCCCGAGCTCGGAACGTAGATGATAGTGGACACCTAATGGTTGTCCAAGCCGGAGTAATGCCAGGGAGTGCCCTCTCGGATGATATGCAAAGAAAACCGGTGAGGTCCATAACCGAGTTTAACAAACGAGCGCAGAGGTTTGTCAATGTAGAGGAAGCGAGGTCAACACTTAATGTGACTTCCTAGCCAGAAACTACAACGATAAACGTCAACTCTGCCACAACCTCGGCAGACCCAGTAGCTTCAAAGCCTGATGTGGAAAACCCTTCCAAGAGAAAAAAGAACGAAGGGAGGAAAGAAAAAGAAAGGGGAGACATATTTCTCCGTGTACAGAGTGTACACCGAGCTCAACTAGTCTCGGGAGAACATATATCTGGCTAATGAAAACCAGGTCCCCTTTAGGCGTCCGGACCTGATGTGAAATCAAAAGTCCAAGAGGGACTCCAGCAAGTATTGCCGATTTCACAGAGACACCGGGCATACTACCGATGAATGCCAACAGCTGAAAGACAAGATCGAAGGATTGATCTCGAGAGGTTACTTCAGACAATATGTCAAGAACCAGAGTACTAATCAGGCGACCGCGAGCCAGAAAGCAGCCGCGTCGCAGCCCACACAAAACAATAATTCCCGAACTCGGGAAGAAGATAGGCCCCCGCCGATAGATGGAGAGGATGTAATAACCATCTCGGGAGGGCCTCATCCCGCAGGAATGGGTAGAAATGCCCAAAAGAGATACGTTAACGAGATGAAGACTGGGGACGGGTCTCCCTATGAACCCGAACCTAGAGCTCCGAAAAGTTAGAGGATTGAGTCCCAACCAATAACCTTCATTGAGGAAGATGCGTCCCATGTCCAGTTTCCTCACCATGATCCGCTGGTCATCACTCTCCAGCTGGCAAATAAAAGGGTCCACTGAGTTCTCATAGACAATGGGAGCTCAGTCAACATTCTCTATAAAGCAACCCTCGAGAAGATGGGACTCTCCCTTCGTGACCTGAAAGCGTGTGCAACTACTTTATACGGCTTTTCAGGAGAAGGGACCACCTGCATGGGATCCATCGAGCTCCCCGTAACCTTGGGAGACTACCCAGTTTCGGCAACTAAGATGATGGAGTTTGTGGTAGTGGATCTACCTTCATCCTACAATGTGCTGCTCGGGAGACCCGCCCTGGTTGGGCTAGGGGCAGTCTCATCAGTAAGGCATCTGGCCTTTAAGTTCCCGACCCCTAGCGGCGTTGGAACATTAAAGGGAGATCAGTTAGCTGGGAGGGAATGCTACAGCATTTCCTTGAGAGGAAAGAAGCAGACGAGTGCACAAGCACTCGTCATTATTCGAAGTAAAGACGGGACGGTCTTAGAAATTGATGAAGAAATCGATCTAAGGGTTGAGGAGAAAGCTGACCTCGAACCCTTAGAAGAGCTCGAAGAGATTCAACTCAAGGAGTCCGATCCCTCGAAAAAAGTTAAGGTTGGAAACACCTCCAGGATGAGACAAAATAGCAACTAATTTGCTTTTTAAAGAAGAACCAGGATGTCTTTGCATGGTCACATTCGGACATGGTGGGAATAAGTCCGAATATAGCAAGCCACGCGCTAAATATAGACAAAAGCTTCCCTCCGAAGCAACAAAAGCGAAGACAACTGGACGAAGACAGAAAGAAGGCATTGAAGGAGGAGGTTGACAGGTTAAAAGCAAACCGATTCATTAGGGATGACTTTTACCCTGACTGGGTAGCCAATCCGGTGTTGGTCCCAAAACCCAATGGGACGTGGTGGACCTGTATTGACTATTCGGACCTCAACAAAGCTTGCCCGAAAGACTGTTTCCCATTACCAAGGATTGACCAGCTCGTGGATGCCACGGCGGGGCATGGCCTGATGTCGTTCATGGATGCCTACTCTGGATATAACCAGATTCCCATGCATGCCCCGACCAGGAACATACGAGCTTCATAACAGATAAGGGGCTATACTGCTACAATGTCATGCCATTCGAGCTCAAAAACGCTGGGGCCACATACCAGCGGCTCGTGAACATGATGTTTTTAGAACATATAGGCAACAACATGGAAGTTTATGTTGAGGACATGCTTGTCAAGTCTTAACTTAACGATAACCATGTTGACGACCTTGAAGAGTGCTTTGGCGTGCTCCGAAAGTATAACATGAAACTGAATCCTCAGAAGTGCACTTTCGGAGTATCTTCAGGAAAATTTTTGGGCTTTATCGTGAACGCTCATGGAATAGAAGCCAACCCCGACAAGATCTAGGCCCTGATTGACATGCCCTCACCTCGAAGACACAAGGATGTCCAAAGTTTGACCGGCAGGATGGCGGCCCTAAGTAGGTTTATTTCAAAATCTACGGACCGATGTCTTCCATTTTTCAACCTTTTGAGGGGAGGTAAGAAATTTGAATGGACAGAGGAGTGCGAGCTGGCTTTCCAGGAGCTTAAAAAGCACCTCGCAGAACCCCCTATCTTATCAAAAGCTGAAACGGGAGAAGTACTGTACCTATACCTTTCCACCACCGAACACGCAATAAGCGCAGTACTCGTTCGAGAAGAAGAGAAGGTACAGAGACCCGTTTACTACATCAGTAAAAGATTACTGGGGCCAGAGTCAAGATACCCCCTGATGGAGAAGCTGGCGCTTAGTCTAATTCATTCATCTCGTAAACTCCGCCCCTACTTTCAAGCACATCCCATCCATGTGTTGACTGATCAACCACTTAGGCAGGTCTTGTCTAAACCAGAAGCTTCAGGAAGACTTCTTAAATGGGCGGTTGAGCTCGGACAGTTCGAGATCACCTACCACCCGAGGACGACCATTAGGGCACAGACATTGGCGGACTTTATAGTAGAATGTACTGGCATGACCAACGACGAAGTCATAACCCTGGCCCACGAGCTGTGGAGACTATACGTCGATGTCTCATCCAATGAAAATGGATCGGGGGCAGGAATCATTTTGATTACCCCCGCAGGGAGCAAATTTCATTCCGCCTTAAGATTTAACTTCAAAGCATCAAACAATGAGGCCGAATACGAGGCTTTAATGGCGGGGCTTCGTATAGCCGGGGAGCTCAAAGCTAAAGCAATACATTGCTATAGCGACTCCCAGCTCGTGGTTAATCAAATCCTGGGAGAATACCAGGTTTGTGGCACGAAAATGGCAGCTTATTTGGAGAAGGCAAAATCCGCATTGGAGCGTTTTGAATTTTATGCAATCGAACAGGTTCCCCGAGAACGGAACTCAAATGCTGATGCCTTGGCTTGGCTCGCCACCTCTGCTGAGAATGATGAGCTGAACGTTGCTCCGATAGAACACCTATCGGCACCTAGCATTAACGAGCCAGAGGAGGAAGATGTGTGTATGATTGAAATAGAGCCAACATGGATGACCCCAATAGTTGAATATCTCGAGAACGGAGTCCTTCCAAAAGATCGGAACCAGGCTCGAAAGTTGATGTATCAACTTCCCCGTTACACCATTTTGGATGGAAAGCTATACAGAAGGGGATATTCCATGCCATTACTTCAGTGCGTAACTCCACCCGAAGCTAAGAAGATTATTGAAGAAATTCATGAAGGGTTCTGCGGAGATCACACCGGGGGGCATAGCCTATCCAAGAAGATCATACGCCAAGGATATTTCTGGCCTACCATTAAAATGGATTCTTTCGAGTACGTGAAGAAATGCGACAGATGCCAGAGATTCGCCACGATTCCCCGAGCTCCACCAACCGAGCTGACCATGTTGACTTCCCCATGGCCATTCGCGGTATGGGGAATCGACCTCATAGGTTCTCTCCCAACTGGCAAGGGCGGAGTAAAATATGCTATAGTCGCTGTGGATTACTTCACGAAGTGGACCGAGGCTGAACCGTTGGCAACAATAACTTCTAAAAGATCCTTGACTTCGTGGTAAAAAACATCATATGCCGATATGGGATGCCGAGGAAGATTGTTTCTGACAACGGAACCCAGTTCGATTGCGACTTGTTCACCAACTTTTGTGAAAAGAATGGAATAATAAAGAGTTTCTCATTAGTAGCTCATCCTCAGGCGAATGGCCAGGTCGAGGCCGTAAACAAAACTCTCAAGAGCTCACTAATGAAAAAGTTGGAGGCAAAGGGACGATGGCCCGAAGAATTGCCCCAAGTCCTATGGGGATATAGGACCACAGCTCGAACATCAACGGGGCATACCCTGTTCTCTCTAGCATACGGTTGCGAGAAAATGTTGCCTATCGAGGTCGAAATCCCAACAATCTGAACTCAGATTTACGACCAAAACTCAAACCACACTCAGCTCGAAGAAACCTTAGACTTGATTGAAGAAAAGAGAGACGAGGCTCAGCTGAGGAACGCTGCATACCAGCAACGAGCTACCAGGTATTTCAACAAGAGGGTTCAAGATCGAAAGTTCGGTATGGGAGATCTAGTGTTGAGACGTGTATTTTTGGCAACACGAGATCCGGCAGCTGGTGTGCTCGGGCCGAATTGGGAAGGACCATACCAGATAGAGTCAGTAATCAAGCCCGGTGTTTACAAGCTAGCAAGATTGGATGGGAGCCTGGTACCGCGAGCATGGAATGGCGAACACCTAAGACCTTACTACCAATAGTATAGGAAAAGTGTTGCCTGCAACCATGATTTTCTATCTGTATTAATTTGTCTGCTTTTGAATTCCATCAAATAAAGATCTATTTCGTTCAATATGTTATCTCTTTTTATTTTTGCAATCTCTCTTAATTTAATAACCTATGGTCACACTCATAGGATATTAAGGGGGCATCATGGGTATATATACCATCAGCTTAAAAAATAAAATAACATGCACGAAATACATACAAGTGTTTGGATATAACCAGATGCGCGAGCTTAGATAGTTTGGACATAACCGAATTATCAAAAACATACAAGTATTTGGATGTAACCAGATGCGCGAGCTTAGATAGTTTGGACATAACCGAATTATCAAAAACATACAAGTATTTGGATGTAACCAGATACGTGAGCTTAGATAGTTTGGACATAACCAAATTATCAAAAGATAAAACGTTTGGATATAACCAAATGTGCGAATTTAACAGGTTTGGAGCAAACCAGCTAAAACTAATCGACGATAAGTGGGAACCTAAACCTACTTCCAGATAAGTCGAGATCGAGGCTGGAATATCTTAGAGGAAAATAGTTTCGAATTCATAACCTTGGAGAAATAACTGAGCCATGAGAAAAAGTAACTAAGCAATAAGATATAACTAAACCATTCACATTACATACCATACAAGTACTTTCGGGTTCATGGTTAAAGTAATATCCTACCTTGATAAAGAATGAGATCGGAAGCGGATAATTCGAGCAAACGATGCACGAATGCGTCGAGTCTCAAGCCTAAATCCAAACTATGTTTGTATGAATAAATAAACATAAACGATTCATTAAAATAAAATGTGCAAAATATTTCGAACCAAGAAATGTAAAGCATGTGTATTAATATAAATAGAAATTGTATCAGCCCTACGGGCATAAATTAAAGTAGTTACAAAAATAAAGGGACGCAGCCCCAAGATAAGATTTCCCCGAGATCAGATTCAAGAAGGAGGAGTCTCCTTGGCCTTCTCAGCATCGGCAGCACTGAACCCCTCAGGACGAATAGCATGACTATCCTCCTGAGCACCTTCGGAGGCGGCCTCCCGAGTAGCCTCTTCCGCATCGAGCCGAGCATTCCACTTATCCAGAAGCTTCGCCTCAAGAGGACCTAAGAAGCTGGTATCCAGGTCTTCGTTGTTGGCCCACATTCTGTACATGGTCGAGTCAACCGCCTGGTCCTTCTTCTCCTTATACTCAGCAAGGAAACGAGCCTTCTCGCCCTCAATTATGTCAAATGTAGCGGCCTGATCTTCTTTGAGCTTTTTGTTAGCCTCTTGGAGCCGAGCGTTCTCCTTCTCAAGCTTCGCGAGCCTGGCATTCTCTTTCTCGAGCTCCGAAAGCCTAGTATTCAGCTTCTCAAGCTCGGACGCTTTGGCCTCAAGCTTTTCATTTGCTGCCTTCAGGTCGTCACTCGCCTTGAGTTGAAGATCCTTTGCCTCCTGAGCATAAGACTTGCTCGAATGGATCTCGTTATTCAACCTATAGTTGAGCTGAGAAGTAAAGGCAAGAGACTGACAAAAGAAAAAATCTTCATTAACGCTAGGACTGTGTAAATGTAACTAAGAAGTAGAAGAAAACTTACCGCGGCAGCGAGCTCGATATTCTTCTCGTAGAGGGTCGTGCAATCTCGAGCATTGTTCAGCTATTGCCATTGAGGAGCTTCGAGACTGTTGAAGCTCTGGCTGACTTGGGACATGACATCTGAGCACAGCATAGACCCATGGGATCCAGCCGCGTTGTCAATTACGTACTCATCGACGTGAGTAGAAATTGACAGCTTTTGAGCTCGAGAAGCAGAAGGCTTTCTAGGAGGAGGACCAAGGGATGGTTGGACTGCTACAAAAAGTTGGGGCTCGACCATAGTGGAGGCACCAACCTGCGAGGTCGACACCACTGCAGAGGCACCGACCTGCGAAGTCGGCACCGCTGTGGGAGCACCAACCTGTGAAGTCGTCGCCGCGGCAAAACTCATAGCAGGCGGAGCAGGAGGAGGAGTTTTCTCGGACCTCCTGGGGACTTTGGTGGGCCGATCCACCTTTCGCGACCCCGCCCTGGGACGCTTGCTCCTCTTGGCACCACCACTTTCGATGATGTTGTCAAGGTCGGAATCCATCTTGCCTGCACAATCACGCCACAATGTGAATCATAACAAAAAGAGGGAATGATATATAAAGTGATTCAGTATCGCACAGATATACAAAGCAATGATAGAAGAAACCTAACTGGAACTCTCCCCCGAGCTCGAGCTCGGGGACCATGAGATTCCCCCATCTTCAGAAGAGGCGGGGGGAGTACCTTCCCTATAGGTGGACATCAACCTCGAAAGGTCCCTATAATCATTGGTCCCATATTGGACGACTATCCCGTCCCACGCCTCATTCAGGCTGTACATGGTATCATACTTCCCGAGCCAACTATCAAACCTATGAACTCGGTCGTCTACCCAAGTCCATATGTAGAAGTGGTCTCTATCATCCGGGCATAAAACTAACCTATCGGGTTTATGTTTTAATAAGGTGGGGGACCACATTCTCGAGCTAAGGATGACTTTACCTTCTTCATCCGAGTCTGAGCTCGAGGCTTCATCAGTAGCCTCATTCCCCGATGGCGGACTCCTTCGGCGAGCTGGAGGTGGAGCCTCACCTCTCTCCTCGGAGGGAGGATGCCTGTGGGCAAAGGCACCTGCTCCCAATGATCATACTTGTTATTGGACCAGTCTGAGGTGGACTGGCCATCTCCCAAAAGCCCGCAAGCTCGGAGCTTACTCTCATGTAAGAGGTACGAGAGAGACCTCCGGCCGTAAGGGAGTTGGAGCAAAGTCTCTCTATGCTCCTTCATGGCATCGTCGGGTGTAGGGCGGTGAAAATTGGCTGGAAAATAAGACGCATTGCAACTAAGTACGAACCTACAAATAAAAGCCCGAGCACAGAGATGAAGAAGGTTGGAATACTTACGAATCCGTCTGAATGAGTAGCATCGAGACGGGGACAGGCCATCTGTCCAGAAGAAGGCTTTTTTGAAGTCAGGCGGATGATTAGGAAGGTCCTCAAATATCTTTTTCTCCTTGGGGTAGCTTGAAAGATAGTAAAAGCCGTCTCCTCCCCGAGCTCGGGAGGGGTTGCTTTTCAGACAGAAGAGGTATAAAATCTCTTTTGGAGAAGGTCCTTCCCACTTCAGCTCGTGGTATAGCAACCTCAGGGCAGACAGAACCCTGTAAGAATTGGTGTTGAGCTAGAATGGAGCCAGCCCAAAAAAGTCTGTGAAGTCCTTGAAAAATGACTTCAAAGGCAGTAACGCTCCTGCCTTCATATGTTCTTGGCTCCAGGCCGCATATCTCAGCTTAGGATTTCCATCTCCTGGGGCGCGGCAGCTTCGCTCACTGGGGGTAGGAGCTCGACACCTTAGGGTGCTTGACAGCCTAAGGCCATGGAAAGCCAGGATATTAGTTATCTGGCCTAGTGAGGTAATCGAGCTCCAGTAGTGCTCGGCTTCGAAGAACTCCCTCCTCGGTTGCGAGGTAGATGGCTCCCCCATGAGCGAGAATTGGAGCTCTCCCGGGCGGTACGCAACGGTCACCTTTAATTTAGGGTCGAGGGGAATTGGCCTGGGACTAGAATCAAGTTCTGGATAAAGAGCCTCCCGAAGAGTTCTCCTCTTCCTCTCTATGACCTCGTCAATTTGGCGGCGATAATGAGCTCGAATCTCATCTTGTTCGCGCGCGAGATCGTACTCGCAAATTCAACGTTGATTCCGAGCAAACAGTGACTCCAGGCTCGGGGTTTTGGGCGAGTAAGGGATTGCCAGCAACGACCCTCACCGTCTTCCCAGATTCTGTGACATCTAGCGAGAAAGAAAAAATGGTGAGGGCCATGCATGCAAGAGTTCAAAGGTTACGAACTTGACAAGACAAGCTCGGAGCTTAAGAACGAAACGAGCTCAAAACTAAGACCCTTATTAAAGGGTCAGAACGTGTATTCCACGAGAAAAAGGAGGAGAGTGGACAAATTTTTTTGAAAATCCCGAAATTCAGGGAAAAAGAGTGGCGGTTATTCAAAAAAGGTAATCTTGGGTATTGTGCGTTCTTTAAAACCAAGGTTTTATACCCGATATCTTGGCGTGCAAGATATGCCATTTAAATTTTGAAACCCAGAAAAACGATACCTTGTTCTACACCAAAACTGGATTTGGAACCAGTAACTTAAAACCTAATATGGAGACTTAAACGTGAGAAGTCTATCGGTCAAAAATTTCCTAGCGTATCATACTAAGAAAATATATCTGTGCATTCCCAGAAATAGCAAGAACAATATAGACAAAGAAGAAAAAAAAAACAATCGGATACTTACACAATGATGGCGATTGCAGAAAAATTGTTGATTGAAGGAGAGGCTGCAGATATGAACTCACAGTCTCGAACAAACTGGCGGTTTTCTGTTTCTTCGGCTGAGAAAACATGCACAAGAAAGAAGTTCTCAGGGAGAGTTTTTGGTTTTGCTTTTGTTCTTTCTTCTGATGAGCGAAAAATTAAAGGAAGACGATGAGTGGGGTCTTATATATAGATGGTAAAAGGGGATTGATCTGAACCATTGAACAAAACCCTTGCAAAATCCAATGGATAAGGATTAATGATATGATGGTACCAGAAAGGTGGCAGACGAACGATCGTGGGCAGATTTCCAAGGTACTCGAGTACCCTGAATGGGCAATACCCAACTGACGCATATTCATTTTCAAGTATGTGATGGTACAGTTCTCAAAGAAAGTATTTCAAAAGTTTCCTTCTCACAGGATTCAAACAAATACTTTTGAGGGGGCAAGATGTTACACCCAAATTTCGAGCCATGAGAATTGTGACCTCGAATGCTGGGTTCATAATGAATGAACTCGTAAAGTCTGGAATATGTTCGAAATCTAGACATCGAGCTTGCGAAGCAGAGACGACCTCGAAGATGATAGCCTCGAAATCCTCACAAGCTCGAAAGAAAGACCCCGAGGTACATCTGTTCTCGGGATGGTCTCGGATCAGGGTTCCGAGCCTGACGCGCGTATGAGCTCGAAGTCATGTGGCCTCGGGAAGATGCTATAGCTCGAAAGTCAACAAGAAACCTGGGTGAATCGGACCTTGGTGATGCAGGATAATAACTTTGAAGATCCTAATGAGTCATCTATAAGAGACGCGGTCTACATTTATTACTGTAAATCCCTTACAATCAAAGGATATTATTTGTTCAGTTATACGCCCCCTGATCTTCAGGGAACGTTTCCTTGTATATCGGATTGCAGGCATTTAATGTCATTTAATTTATTTTCATATACAGAATAACTTCCCGAAATATGTGGGATAGTATTCTAAAATCTTCTCTATAAATAGAGGGGTCATGCACCATTGTAGAGGACCGAATTTTTGTGATCTTGAGGGAAAACTCTGGAGAATTCATCCTTGGAGAATTTTCAGAGATCATCTCAAGTTTAATAAAAAAGACTCGTGGACTAGGCATATTTAACTGCTGAACTATGTAAAAATTTTGTTTGTATTGTCGTATTTTTATTGGCCATTACTGATTATTGTTTTCGTGCTCTTCTTTCACTGTTGACGAAAAACGGCGTCAACAAAATACTAACACATACTATAATTTTATACACATATAAATATATCACTAAACACATATATAAATTTGTTAATATTAAATTAAATTATAATTTTTTAATTCATTTATCTAAAAAAATTTTTGAAATTATTTATCTAATTTTTTAATCACTAAATTTGTTAATATTAAATTTAATTAAAATTTTGTAATTTATTTTTAAATTATATACCTAATTATTTAATTAATTTTTAAATTACTAAATTTGTTAATATTAAATAAAATTATAATTTTTTAATTTATTTTTAAATTATATATCTAATTATTTAATTTATTTTTAAATTACTAAATTTGTTAATATTAAATAAAATTATAATTTTTTAATTCATTTATCTAATTTTGTAATTTATTTTGAAATTATTTATCTAACTTTTAATTTATTTTTAAATTACTAAATTTGTTAATATTAAATTAAATTATAATTTTTTAATTCATTTATCTAAAATTTTAATTTATTTTGAAATTATTTATCTAATTTTTTAATTACTAAATTTGTTAATATTAAATAAAATTATTATTTTTTAATTCATTTATCTAAATTTGTAATTTATTTTGAAATTATTTATCTAACTTTTAATTTATTTTTAAATTACTAAATTTGTTAATATTAAATTAAATTATAATTTTGTAATTTATTTTGAAATTATTTATCTAACTTTTAATTTATTTTTAAATTATATATCTAATTATTTAATTTATTTTTAAATTACTAAATTTGTTAATATTAAATTATAATTTTTCACTTTATTTTAAAATTATTAAATTGTTAATATTAAATTAAATTATTTATCTAATATTTTAATTTATTCTTTAATTTATTTTGTTAATTCTAAGTATTCAATGTCTTATTTATTATATTATTATTTATTTAGTCCTCTAACTCTGCTAAAATTTTGACAGCATAACGTCTCTATTATAACATATCCCAAAAATTTAAAACCCTACAAAAAACACTCAGAAAATTCCTAGAACATTCACAATATACATATTATTAATCAAATTTAAATACTAACACATACTACAATTTTATACACATATATAAATATATCATTAAACACATCTCACTTTGTACACACATTCACATATTAATTATATTAATTAAACCAATAACATAATTAAAAAATAAATACCTTGATGCCACAAAATTATTATACCAGTGACCGAATTTCCAAGAGATACTCCTTCAATTTCTACACAAAATCAACCCAAATAATTAAATTTAAACAAAATTAAATCAACTTAATATATATATTTATATATAAATCCACAATTTTCTTTGTCCCTTGTTAGCATACCAGGAAAATCAAAGAAATCAAAATGTGATAACAAAATTACATCTCAAAAAAATCAAAGAAATAAAAAAAAACTTTTGGACCAACCAAAGATTACCCAAATATTATACATATATTTATAGCATCACACAGATTCCACAAACAAAATCAACACCCAATTCCAACAACCCAAACTTTCAGACCAAATACATATATATATACATATAAATAATCAGGGTATACATATTTATATATTATACATATATACCTGTGAATGCCGCCTACGTTGATCGAAGAACTTGGGGACACCGCCTACGATGGAGCTGCCCGAGAGGATGCCGCTGCCCGAGGAGATGCTCGGAGGATGCCGCTGCCCGAGAGGATGATCGGAGGATGCCGCAGAGTTTGGGTTCAGTCGTTTGGGGTTTGAGTGGTTTGGGGTTTGGGGTTTGAGGTCTGAGAGAAGAGAGAGGGAGGTTTGGGGTTTAAGTTTTGGGGTCTGAGAAGAGAGAGAGAGGATTCGGGTTTGAGATGAGAGATTAGGGTTTGGGGTTTGGGGTATGGGTCTGAGAGGAAAAGTATTAATTACAGAGGGGGAAAAATTTTTTGGGGGTTTTTATTTTGATTTCGCGCGTAACAAAAAAATATAGGAGCAGAAAATGATCAGTGGCCGTGCCCACCAGCATTTACGGGCCACGGCCTGGGAGACAGGGAGTATTGGCCGCGGCCAACATGATCTCCTGGCCGCGGCCTCCGCGCGAACATGGCCCAGGATATGACCCGTGGCCGCGGCCATCAAGAATCATTGGCCGCGGCCGTGCGACAAATTTTTCTTTAAAATTTAAATTTTAAATGTAATTATTGGGGGCTATAAAAGGGATTAGGGTTAACTTTTATCATAACTTTGGATTGCGATTTTTAGAGGCTAGAGCAGCAGAGAAGGAGGAAAAAACATCATCATCTATATTCTTCAATCTAGTTTTTCTTTCTTCTCAAAACACTTTTATTTTCATTGAATATTTATGTTTATGAATATGAATAGGATTATGGAGTAGTTTTCTTTATAGTTAAGGGTTATTTCAAAACCCTAGACATTATATCTTGAATGCATTGATGAATTTTTTTTTTTTTATTCCCTTATATTAAATTGCTTCTATTTTTCTATTTGAATGTCATGGATCTTGTAAAATCTTGTTTAGATGGCCACTAATTAATGTTTTGTATTGTTCTACTATCATCTTAGGATTTCTATTCACCTAATAGTTTAGGATTCTAAGTAAAGTGATAAATTGCAATTAAGGTATTGTGACGGGTATTCTAATTGTGATGAGAAATAGAACCTAGGTTAAATGAATTGCATGCTTAATGAATTTGTTGCCTAGATTAACCTGTTTCGACAAAGTGTAATGCTTTTACTAGGTTAAATAGATTGCACGCTTAATGGGTTTATTGCTGGGTAAAAAGGATTAATTAAGAGCGCTTAGCTTTAATTAATTATTTTAGGGAAACTAGGATAATTGACTGCTTAAGTGTTATCTGTGGGGTTAATAGTTTAATTGGGAATAGGGAATATTATTCATCATTGTTGATAGATTGATTGTTGAAGGTGGAGAGTAATTCTTGACTATTTCTTTAATATCGTTATATCCTTAGTTATTCAATCATTGATATTTATTTCATTTTATGTTTTCAGCTATTAAAACTAAAACCCCTTTTTAATTTTAATCTAGTATTAGCATTGGTCTAGAATTAACTGTCGGCGTTGGGGTCAATAGCGACACATTTTAACTGTCGGCATTGGTCTCAAATTAATTGTCGGCGTTGGGGTCAATAGCGACAGTCAAAGGCAACGGTGACAGTTATTAGCTGTCGGCGTTGGTCTCTATGCCTACAGTTTTAACTGTCGGCGTAGAGTCACACTAAGCAACTACGACAGTCAACAGAGTTGACTGTCGTGGTTGGGTGTCGGGAAAGCCCAGTTTTGTAGTAATGAGTGAGAGTGAGGGTGAGGGAGCGACGACGGTGGCGGTGAGGCTGAGATCGAGAGTGAGGGTGAGGGTGCAGCAATGGTGCGGCGGCGATGAGGCTGAGATCGAGAGTGAGAGTGAGAGTGAGAGTGAGGGTGAGGGTGAGGGTGGGGGTGAGGTCTGCGACAATAAAGAAATCGAAACTATAAGGCAAAGAGGAAAATGAGGGTCTGCAGATGTGTAATTAGGATTTATGCAGTGGAGGAGAATGATAAAATGTATCAGGGGCGACATTTTATAATATCGCCCCTAATAATTTTCAGAAATGGGGAAAATTTCTCAACATCAGGGGCGATTTATACCAATATCAGGGGCGACTAATGATGTGTCGCCCCTGATTTCTAGAATATTAGGGGCGACACGTCGCCCCTAATAATTTTTACAAATGGGGAAAATTTCTCAACATCAGGGGCGACTAATGATGTGTCGCCCCTGATTTCTAGAATAATAGGGGCGACACGTCGCCGCTAATAATTTTTACAAATCACTACAAAAAAGGGGACTTTTGCCGACGCAAATTTGCGCAGCAAAAGTATGGTTTTGCGCCGGCAAAACCCATGGAGTTTTTGCCGTGCAATTTTGGGCCGACAAAGAATCGCGTCGTATCTCCGTCGCTAATTTCACTTTTTCCGACGCAAATATAATGCGCCGGCAATGACCTTTTTTGGCGACGAAAAAATACGCCGGTAAAAATATCTGTCACGATATTGTGGAAAACACTTTTAGCGGCGCAATAATGCGCCGGCAATAATTTAATTTTTTAGTGGCGCATTTTTGCGCCGGTAAAGGTGTATATGTGAAGTTTAGATTGAAACTTTTTGCCGACGTAATTTTGCGCCGGTAAAAGTATTTTTAAAATAATAATTTTGATTAAATTACTAATATTATTTTCAATATATTAATATTAATTAATAATTTTCAATTTTAATATATTAATAATTATTTAATTTTTTAGTAATATTATTTAATTAGAAATAAAATTAAAATTAAAATTTTATAAATAAATAAATAAATAAAAAATTACAACTATTAATATTTATTGTCTCCACCAAACATGAAAATATAAAAGTAATTTAGTAAAATAAATGTCTCATAAATTAAAATTTAAATAAATAGAAAAAAAGTTCTGCAAATGAGTACTGCCCGCCTCATCATTCCCGCCCCCGTCAGCATCATCGTCCTCGTCCGAATCCTGGTCTGGTAAGTCAACAGTAAAACCAGGAGCCAATTCACCAACCTGCTTCAACAAAGCACTGAGCAGGAGATCTTGACGCCGTTGACGACTCTCAAGTTTAGTCGTATGCTTCTTTAGGTTCTGATTTTCTAGCATAATGTCCTGATTTTGCTGCAAAATGGTGTCCACTTCAGGTGGCAATTGCCCGGACATTTGAGAAGTTGACGAAGATGCTGCCCTCTTTGCGCCAATTGCCTTCAACCTAGGCAACCCCCCAAACCCTTTCTTATAACGCGAGCGGGATCCAAGGACATCCGTGACAATATCCATATCAGGCGGGAAATGACCGTCGACATTATCACCGACACAAGAAGCAGCAGATGATGAAGGGGCCGTACTCTGCGATGCTCGACATTCGGTCATCTCATTCTGCACAATAAAAAGCACGTATTTCGAATTCCAATATAACATTATTTGAAAACCTAACTTATAAATTTTTAATATAACAACATATAAAATATAACTTTATTATCTATCTGCCAATATCCTATCATTAATGACTGCAGACCAGTGATTGAAAAAGAATGTAATTAATTTTGTTCCCGTATCAGGGTGCAAGTGGGCTAAAGTAAATTTGGTCATGAAAATCCATTTCTGATTGAAAATCATGAAGATATTATTGATATACACGGTAGGTGCAGTTAATTCCATTAATGGGGAATTTACGTCTCCAAACAAATACATCAACTACATTTGCATGTTTTTCAGTCAGAAATGGATTTTCATGACCAAATTTACTTTAGCCCGCAAGCTCCCTGATACGGGGACAACATTAGTTACATTCTTTTTTTTATCTTAGTCCACAATCATTAATCATAAAAATATTGGCACATAGATTATAAAGATTTCATTGTTAAAAATTTAATTAATAATTAATAAATAATTACTAATTGACAACAACCAATTAATAATTAATATTTATTAATTATTTACTAAATTTTTTTAAAGTTAAATGATCATCAATTAGTTAAGGTTATGAAACTTACATGCTTTGTCGCCGCTGCATCACTAATCCACTTATCCTTCTTCTTGTGGAGGTGCTCGAATGTGTCGATCATACTCGGGAGCTGGCCAGTAGATGGGTCCATCTAAAAAAGCAAATTATTTAAACATTGTGACATTTATAATATTTTCGTAAATGTAAGGATATAAGTTATTATAATTTACGTGATCATAAACATGGGCAACGATGGATTTGGAACCGTGTCCTCCTGGTATGGTCATTTTAGCTCGAGCTTCTTTATTTTTCTTCGATATACGCTTCAAAAAGAAAACAGTACTCATTAATCTAAATTGTAATTTTATAATTAAAAATTAATGTAAAATCTACGGCATACCTAGTGAGAATCAGAAGCCCAAAAATCACACAGAATTGCCCAATTAGAAGAAGTAATCGACACAAAAGGTTTTGACTTCACTCTCTCATTGTCCGCCTCTCCTCCAACATCTACCCAGTGTTTCTTCATCGTGTGGCGCCAATCAGTCAGATGTTTTTGCATTTGTCTTACCATGGCATCGTTGATTACTGGATTGTCTTCTGGATAAATGAATTTTTCCTAAAATCACAATTAAAATTGGAATTTGTTAAAATATTATGAAGATAGACAAAATATTTAATAATGAGTTATTAAAGGTTTAAAGAATGCTTATAGATAGTCTCTTTCGAATAACTTCGATATCAGCTGGTTTTACTTGTTCCCAAGCTAGTGTAGTTAGGGGTACAGTGCTACGCAAATAACGAGCCATGGAATTGTTGAACCACTTGACGTACTTTTGAATAGCTTTTCCAGTTTCTTTATCAAACTCTACTTTCAAACGACTAACTTTTTTGATGGCCAGCTCCTTCTCGATATTGGCACCGTAATAAGCTCCCCTGCCTCTCTTGGAGCCACCACCTGTGTCATTACTTGTTTCGGCCATTCTACATTAAAATATTCATTAATTAACTAATTCAAATTATGTATGTCTGTTGTTTTTTGTTATAAAATTAACATTTATTCATTATGGTATTTCCAAACCTACCCTATTCCGACCTAGTGGATCCCTTGGAGATAGTAAGGAGTCATGTACTTCTCCTCAGTTTTTTAAAATGTTTCTCAAACATTTTTAAAAAATGAGGAGCAGTACATGAATACCTTATCTATCCCCAAGGCATCCACTAGGTGCATCACTATTGTTTTTTGTTATTGAATTAACATTTTATTACTTATTGTCTTTCCCAACCTACCCTATTCCGACCTAATAGATCCCTTGGAGATAGTAAGCAGACATGTGCGACTACCCATTTTTTCAATATATTTCATCAAATATATTGAAAAAATGAGTACCAGTACATGAATACATTGACTATCCCCAAGGCATCCACTAGGTGCATCACTATTATTTTTTGTTATTGAATTAACATTTTATTACTCATTGTCTTTCCCAACCTACCCTATTCCGACCTAATAGATCCCTTGGAGATAGTAAGCAGACATGTGCGACTACCCATTTTTTCAACATATTTCATCAAATATATTGAAAAAATGAGTACCAGTACATGAATACATTGACTATCCCCAAAGCATCCAATAGGTGCGTGTGTACCTATATCTGATACTATCATTAATTAATGATAATAAATAAAGTTTTCATTGAATTAAATAAAAAGTTACATACACTTGTTTAAATTACATATCATTGTCCTCATCATCACTAACTACAACATTATATATAAGTTTATATATCAGTATATTATAATATATAATATAACATATATATAATATAACATATATAAATATATATATCGGTATACCCTCGGTTTGGTCGGCGTGGTGGTTCGGTGGTGGCGCAGTGGTCCGGTCGGCTAGGTGTGGCGGAGTGGTGGCGTGGTGGTGGTCCGGTCGGCGTACTAAAACAGAGAAACAAAAAATGAAATGAGTAGAAAATTTAGGGGCAAAACAAACAAAAAAATAAAACAACTTACACTTGAGAGAGATGGAGTCGTTGAAGAAGATAGTGTTTGAAAAAAAAATGAGAGAAAGAGTGTCGGATAAATTAACAGAGGAGAGAGAGAGAGAGAGAGTTTTTTCTGAAATAATTTGAGAGTGAAATGGGGAAGAAGAAGGCTTGCGGCTGTGATAAATCGTTATGACTTTTGCCGGCGCGTTTTGTTGCGCCGGCAAAAGTCAAAAAATGCGCCGGTAAAGGCACTTAGTAAACCCTAACACAAAACGGCGTCGTTTTACTAATGCCCTCTTTTGCTGGCGCATTTTTTGACTTTTGCCGACGCAACGAAACGCGCCGGCAAAAGTATACCCACCTACTTCTTCTAAACGTGCAAAATTCAAAAACATGTTGACTTTTGCCGGCGCGTTAGGTGAAATGCGCGGGCAAAAGTTTGTGGGTTTTTACATATAAAAATCTGATTGGACTTTTCCCGGCGCAATTCGGGGTTGCGCCGGCAAAGGTACTCCATTTTTAAAAGTGCTCACTTTTGCCGGCGCAACCCCAGAATTGCGCTAGGAAAAGTCACCTTTGCCGGCGCAAATTTGCGCCGGCAAAGGTGCTTGTTTTTGCCAGCGCAATTCGCCAGTTGCACTGGTGAAAGTTGCTTTTACCGGTGCAATTCCGAATTGCGACGGCATAAAGCTTATTTCTTGTAGTGAATGGCGAAAATTTCTCATCATCAGAGGCGATTGATACCAATATCAGGGGCGACACATCATTAGTCGCCCCTGATTTCTCGAATATTAGGGGCGACACGTCGCCCCTAATAATTTTCACAAATGGGGAAAATTTCTCAACATCAGGGGCGATTTATACCAATATCAGGGGCGACTAATGATGTGTCGCCCCTGATTTCTAGAATATTAGAGGCGACATATATATGTCGCCCCTAATAGAGTCGCCTCTAAAACCAATATTTCTTGTAGTGCAGTAGGTTGTTTCAACAAAAACGGCATATTACTGAAGTCCTTGGAGTGATCAAAGCGTGGCGTTCTCCCCATCTCTCCAACTCTAAAGGCTTTTTTGTCCAAAAGTGGCGCCTTTCCTAACGGCAGGCCTCGTGCAAGTCGAGCCCACTCAGTCATGAAGTTGGCGGCGCTTGTTCCGTCAGTAATGATATGTGAGGTGGTGAGGCCTAGGCTTAAGCCACCGCACCTGAATTTGGTGAGTTGCACCAGACAAAGAGGGAGCTCATTGATTGGAAGAGACTCGTTTATGTGGGGAAGAAGAAAATGATCAAAGTCGGGAGTGGGTGTGAAGTGATCTTCTCTGAAATGAGTGAGACAGCGTTCAACTTGGCAGCAAGGAAAAGAGCGCCTTGTGCGTTACATTCGAGCTCTATTGGGTTTTATTCGTTGGCTGTCACTTAACAGCTCAGCTGAGCTGTGTTAGTAGTTAATTAGTGGTTAGCTTAGTTGTTAATAGCTAACTAATTCTGTTATTAGTTGTAGTCGAGCTCAGTGGCAGTCCTTTCAAGACTCCAACTGTATTGTAACAAACTCTCATTCTTTGTCTATAAAATGTCAATGTCTCAGTCATTACAAGCTGAGCCATTATTCATCCATTTTCCATTTCTTGCATATTCTCTCAATATTCAGTAAATCATCACATGGTACCAGAGCACATGGCGCATTCTGATCCTTCCACTTCGTCCATTCCATCGACCGGCGTTTAACCTCCACCTCCACCTCCACCACCGCCTCCGCCTCAACCAGTTGATCCAGTTCAATTGCCAAACAATCATCTTCTACCTCTGCAGATTCATCTCGATCGAACGAACTATTCATTCTGGTGTGCCCTAGTTCTTGCTGGTGTACGTGCCTACGATCTGGAAGGTTATCTCCTTGGCACGATTCCACCCCCTCCCTCCCGTCTTCCAGGTAACATCGTTAACCCAGTTTATGCTCACTGGCAACGATTTGATCAATTTCTTCACCATTGGCTCCTCAATTCGATCACCGAGTCCATGATTGGACATGTTCTTCATTGCCATTCCGCTGCTGAGATATGGGCAGTTCTTGCTCGTATTTTTGCTACTAAGTCAAAAGCGCGATTGCTTCAAGTAAAAGGCCTGTTACAATCCACCAAGAAGGGTTCAGATTCGATCGATGACTATATCTTGAAGATGAAAGGCTTTGCTGATTCGCTGTCCGCAGCTGGTGAACAGATCTCTGAAGAAAGCCTATGTTTGTATATCTTGGGCGGCCTCAGACCTGAGTTTGAAGCTACAATTGTCACATTGACAAATCGATCGGAGCCTCTGAACGTGCAAGATGTTCAGTTTAGCTTGCATAATCAGGAGATGCGCTTGCAGCAATAGTCTTCATCGTCTCTTGATCTTGTCCAAGCTAACTTTGCAGGTTTATCACTCCGTGGCAATCAAAGACCTCCATACCGTGGTGGACGCTCTAGTAATCGTGGTAACCGTGGCTCGTTTTCTGGATGTTCCAATCGCACAAATAGGCCTACTTGTCAATTGTGTGGACGCATTGGGCACGTGGTTCAGAAGTGTTATCACCGCTTCGACGTTCACTTCACAGGACCCTCTCCCTCGACAAATTCTTCTTCTGGCTCGAATCCTGATCAGACTCAAGCATTTCTCACGGAGTCTCATGTTGGAGATGATGCTTCTCAGTCTTGGTTTCTTGATACAGGGGCCACGAATCATATCACACCAGATCTCACCAATTTGTCTTCGAAAGGTGATTATAAAGGGAAATCCAAAGTAATGGTTGGGAACGGTAATACTATGCCTATACTTCACATTGGTTCTAATTCATTCTCTGCATCTCATTTAAATCAAGCTTTTGCATTACGTGATATATTACATGTGCCACATGCAACTAAAAACTTGTTGAGCATTTCACAGTTCACTAAAGATAACAATATTGTGCTTGAGTTTGACTCTGTGTGTTGCCTTATTAAGGACAAGAACACGAATCAGGTGCTGCTGAGGGGCACTCTTACTGATGGACTTTACAAGCTCTCGATTCGTCCTCCCCCACCCAAAGAGTCCAAGTTGAAGTCTATGTCTCACTCTTCCTCAGATCAACCTACAATAACAGCACTCAATAGTACTACTACCTCAAATCCAGTCCACCCAAGGTCTCAAACATCTCAAGTGTGGCATTGTCGTCTCAGCCATCCATCACATAATGTCCTACGTCGTGTTTTGTCCATTGTAAATCCTAGTATTACATGTAAAGAGTCTAGTTTCTGTGAAGCTTGTCAAGTTGGCAAACTTCACCAATTTGTTTTCAAACCATCAATAAATAAAAGTTCTAAAGCCTTTGATTTGGTATACTCTGACGTTTGGGGCCCCTCATTCTATCCATCACTTGATGGCTATCGATATTATCTTAGTTTTGTAGATGACTTCACTCCTTATACTTGGATTTTTCCAATGCATGTTAAATCTGAAGTTACTACAATATTTTCTAGGTTCAATGCCTATGTTGAGCGTACCTTCCAAACAAAAATAAAATGTCTTCAAACTGATATGGGAACCGAGTATAAACCTATGTATAGTCTGTTAGCTGACCTAGGTATTCAACGTAGGCATTCCTGCCCTCACACTCACCAGCAACAAGGTCGAGTGGAGCGCAAACATAGACATGTTGTGGATATAAGACTCACCTTACTTGCTTAAGCACAAATGCCCCTCAAATTCTGGTGGGAAGCCTTTGCTTCGGCCACCTATCTCATAAATCGTCTGCCTACTCATACACTTGATCATATTTCCCCATTTCAATGTATGTTCCATAAGTCTCCTGATTACAACCTGCTTAAGACCTTTGGGTGCTCCTGTTTCCCATTGCTTCGCCCGTATCAGCCTCACAAACTCTCGTTTAGGTCATCCAAATGTCTCTTTCTAGGCTATAGTCAGCTGCATAAAGGATATCGCTGCATGAGTTCTTCGGGTCGAATATACGTTGCACGTAGTGTTCAGTTTAATGAACTTGATTTCCCATACTCTTCTCTTTTCCCTAGTGAGTCTCCCAAGTTGTCAACTCCTACTACAACGTATATTAGTGATTATCAAATACCCCAGGTGCCCACTCCAGTAGCTCAGTCACCCCTCATTTCTGGTTCATCAGAGTCTCCAATAGTGTCAGAGTCCATTTCACCCTCATTATCACAGTCAAGATCCTCTAGTCGTTCTCCTGTGTTTGCTCAGTCCTCCTCAACTCATTCTCCACCATATATTCCAACTTCAGACATTCAAATAGATCTACCAATACCACCAGTTCCTCAAAATACACACTCTATGCTCACAAGATCTAAACTTGGCATTTTTAAACCAAAAGCATTTATGTCATTTGCATTGCATGAATTAGAACCAACTACCTTTAAGCATGCTATTACTAACCCCCATTGGCAGGAAGCAATGCAGAGAGAATTGCAGGCTCTTCATGCCAACAATACATGGACGTTGGTTCCTTATAAAGAAGCCATGCCTCTGATTTCTTCCAAATGGGTGTACAAGACGAAATATCACTCTGATGGCAGTATAGAGAGACACAAAGCCCGTTTAGTAGCTCGGGGCTTTCAGCAGACTCCAGGGTTGGACTACACAGAAACATATAGCCCAGTCATAAAGCCATGCACCATTCGTCTTGTCTTTACACTTGCTGTTCATTTTGGGTGGGATGTGCAGCAAATCGATATCAATAATGCATTTTTGTATGGTCAGTTGCAAGAAACGGTGTATATGAACCAGCCTCAAGGGTTTGAAGACAAAATTTTTCCTAATCACGTATGCAAGCTCAACAAGGCGATCTATGGTCTTCGTCAAGCACCCAGAGCGTGGTTTGATCGCCTACGTACGTCATTACTTCGGTATGGTTTCTCCAACTCAAAAGCATATACGAGTCTTTTCTTTACACGAAAGCATGGAAAGCTACTCATGGTCTTAGTTTACGTCGATGATATACTCCTCACGGGAGACGATCCTGCTCTTGTTCATCAACTAATCAAGGATTTACATTTCGAGTTTGCATTGAAGACATTGGGCTCTGTTAGTTACTTTCTGGGGTTTGAAGTTTTTCGTGACTCAACGGGTCTTTACCTGCATCAACATAAATATGTTATGGATTTACTTCAGAAAACACATATGGTTGATTCAAAACCTCAGGATACACCGATGTGTCCTAGTGTGAAGTTGTCTCTCGACTCTGGTGTGCCTCTTGATGACCCTACACCATATCGTCAAGTAGTTGGTGCGTTGCAATACCTGACCATGACACGCTCAGACATCTCCTTCGCCGTAAACAAGCTCAGTCAATATCTAAAGGCTCCTACAACTCAACATTGGTCCACTTGCAAAAGGGTGTTACGGTATTTAGTTGGAACACCTTCACTTGGCCTTCACTTCAAACTTGGATTTCCCTTGCATCTTGAGACGTTTGCTGATGCCGACTGGGCTGGTAATATTGATGATAGAAGATCAACGTCTGGTTATTTGGTGTTCTATGGTGGTAATCTTGTGAGTTGGTCTTCTAAGAAACAACAAGTCGTGGCTCGGTCGAGTACGGAGTCCGAATATAGATCTCTTGCTCTCGCAATCTCAGAAATTATGTGGATTCAATCATTGTTAACTGATCTTCAGCTACCTTTGCCTCAGTCTCCAGTTGTTTGGTGTGACAACTTAGGAGCCAGCTCCCTTGCCTCGAATCCGGTCTTCCATGCACGTACGAAACATATTGAGATCGACATACATTTCGTACGCGATCGGGTTCTATCTAATCAACTTGATGTTCGCTACGTTGAATCTTCGAACCAAGCGGCTGACATTCTTACTAAGCCATTGCCAATACCGTTGTTCACTCGTTTCTGCTCCAAGCTGCAACTTCGACGATCTCCGTGCACTTTGAGGGGGGGTATTGGGACTTATTCGTTGGCTGTCACTTAACAGCTCAGCTGAGCTGTGTTAGTAGTTAATTAGTGGTTAGCTTAGTTGTTAATAGCTAACTAATTCTGTTATTAGTTGTAGTCGAGCTCAGTGGCAGTCCTTTCAAGACTCCAACTGTATTGTAACAAACTCTCATTCTTTGTCTATAAAATGTCAATGTCTTAGTCATTACAAGCTGAGCCATTATTCATCCATTTTCCATTTCTTGCATATTCTCTCAATATTCAGTAAATCATCACAAGCTCAAAGCGGCCATTGTCGAAGCTGCGCAAACGCCCAGCGAGTGGATAGAAGTGCACTAGAGCGTGGCTCAAGGAATCGATTAGGGTTTGAGTAATGGCTTGGAATTGGGTTGTGGCTGGGCCGTAGAAGTAGATAACACTTGCATAAGTGGTGCATTCTATCTGATCCCATTCAGACAAGGATTGATTCCCTGTCCAAGTTGATTTAGCGGGAGTCACCATTACGTTTTTCTTGATGTTCAGCTCCATATATGTATATGCACGCGTGTATACGAATAATAATATTATTTGAGAGAGACGGGAGAAAGAAGTATAGTAATGGAAGACTTGTAATGCTAACATATATATAAAACGAAAACCAAGTACGAAGCAAATTATAAAAAAATATTTTTTCTATATAAGCAATTAATGTTTAATTAAGACTATATTTATACAGTTTTTTAATCAGAAATATATATATATACAAAAAATGGTATGATTTTGAATGTACAAATGCTGCAAAATATATTTATTAATGATCCTTTTTTGTTCACTATTTGTTTTATTATATTTCCAAATAGATTCTTGTTGAATTATATCTTGTAATATATTTATTTCTTTGTTTATTACATTTATTATTTTATATATATTTTAATTGTTTATTACATAGCAGAAATTGTTTATTCCTTTTCTTTTTTCGTATATTTCAATTCACATTGTATAATAAAAACATAGAAGTATATAATATTTATTAATTATATTAATATAAATATAAATTCAAATTCAAATGTTATAAAATATTATTATTATAATAATATTTAATATAAGATTACAAAAATAATAATTATATTAATATAAATTCAAATTCAAATGTTATAAAATATCATTATTATAATAATAATAATATATAATACAAGACTAGATATTTAAAATCTATATTAATATGAATTCAAAAATTAAAAAATATTATAATAATATATAATACAAGACTAAATATTTAATACTTACATTAATATAAATTTAAATATTATAAAATATCATTATAATAATAATAATAATACATAATCTAAATTTTTATTAAAAAAATTATCATTTATGTTTCAAAAAGTTATCATATTATATATATTTCAAAAATCATAAACATGTTTTGGTTTAACTTTTGTTTTAATATGATTATGTCATTCTTTTCTATATAATATTATTTATTTATTTGAAATTTATATAACAATGATACAAATTTACTAAAAATTATCAATAAATAAAACTAAGTAAACATGCATTGCACATTACTTGTATCTAGTATAACTAAACAATTTAAAAGAGTATTAGCTATTGTGTATGAATATAATTAAATGTGTAACTAGAAAACACAATCGCACGATTTGCGCAGTCTTTTGTAATTATTAAAAAAGATATATTTTAAAATATTTTTTGGGAGATTGTGTGGTAGGATTCTTTTTCATCCTACTTGTACACACATGCTCTTAATATGGGAATGTGAGAGTGTTTTCACCACAATTTTTTTTTTCATGATGATGTTCATTATATAGCGAACCTCCTTGAGGTTTTTGAGAAATTCTGAATAATCAATGTGACGAAAAAAAGTTCAAAAAGCTTATTGTACTGCTTTTATTTATTTATTTATTATTATTATATATTTTTATTTTTATACGCTTGCGTGGTTTATTTTATATAAAAAGTCTAAATTATATCTAAGAAAAATTATGTTTTGTATAAGAGTCATTTTGGTCGAGTACCTGTTTGCACCATTTATTTTTAAAAATTAACTATTAGATATCGTGTTTTGTTAAAATGTTAAAAATAGGAATAGATAGATGGATTATTTGAAACTGTATTTTGGCTGATTACCCGTTTTGTCCATTTATTTTTAAAAATTAACCTTTGGACCATGTATTTAATCAAAAGGTTAAAAATTATTTATAAAAGGTAAATTATATATATTTATATAATTTATGTTTTCTGTAAGGGTTCACACTATTTAGAATCTTGTATTTTAGTCGATTATCTATTGGGGCCCTTTATTTTTATAAATTAATTTGTGAATTTCAAGGTTTGTCAAAATGTTAAAAATAGAAATATATACATCGATTATTTGAATACTATATGTCGGTCGATTACCCATTTTTTGACCATTTATTTTTAAAAATTAACATTTGGACAATGTATTTATTCAAAAAGTTAAAAATTCTTTATAAAAGTAAAATATATTAATATATATATAATTAATATTTTTGTATAAGGGTTTATACCATTTTTAACCTTGTATTTTAGTCGATTACCCATTTGGACCATTTATTTTTTATAATTAACTTGTGGACCTCGTATTTTTCAAAAGGCTAAAAGAAATAGGAATAGATAGATATATTATTTGAAGTAGGTGTATTTTGATTTATTAGAAAAGTAAAATAAAAAATGAGAAAAAATGATGTTTATTATTATATTTATATTTATAGTTTAATTAAATAGTTGTATCTAACCAATTTTTAATTTAAATTATATATCGTTTAAATAAATCATATCAAAATTTAAGTTTAAATTATATATGTTATTAAGATATATTTTTTTTAAACTATTTATGTTTAAATAAAAAGCATAAATAATCAAAATTTCTTGTGTTACTATTTTTATTTTTAGAGAATAAACCAAAACTATAAAAGTTAAATTAAATAAAATAGTATATATAGAATATTTTAGTAATTTTTAATAGTGATATTGAATTTGTTTACATTATAATAATAATTTAAATTTAATAAAATCATATTTGAATTGAAGTTACATTAAATAAAATAATATATAAATATAAATGATATATATACGATCAAAGTTTTTTTTGTTTTTAAAGAAACACATTGAGATATTTTATAAAAAAAAAAACAAAAATGTTCCAATATATATATACGATTGAGAGAATAGAAAATTAATTATTAACAAATATCATTTATTATATTAAAATGAAATCCAAATTGAAATGTGTTATCAAATATATAAATATTTTAGTTATATATATGTGTGATTTGAATATTTTAGTAGAATTTTAGGTGTGACACCTTTACTACATACTTAATATCAAATCAAAATCAAATCTATCTCAGTTTATTTTTGAATTATTTTAAACCACGCACTATCCAACTACAAGAAAAATGACATTTCTTAGCTGCCAAATATTATAGCCGTAAATTAATATTATACTTTGCTTTTATATATTGTAGTAGCCAGAAAAATGATTTAATTACTGGAAAAAAAAAATTATTTCTAGTACCAAATATATAATTAAAACTGTTCGTTTTGAGGGGGGGGGGGGGGGGGGGGAGGGGTGAATATTGTTTCCTGTCCTCCCACTTCCGTCAATTTGGAATTTGTCATGAACTTTCCTGTCCCCATACTCCTCAACAAAATGGCCAGGTTGAACGTAAAAATCGTTATGTTGTTGAGATGGGTCTCACACTTTTAGCACATGCTCATATGCCTCTCCATTATTGGCCCTATGCTTTTTCTACCGCTGTCTATTTAATTAACCGCCTTCCCTCTCGTGTCTTACGTTCTCGCAGCCCTTTTCAAGTTTTTTACAATAAAACTCCCAACTACTCCCTTTTTTCATGTCTTTGGCTGCGAGTGTTTCCCCTTTCTTCGCCCCTATAATTCACACAAGCTTGAGTTTCGGTCTTTATGTCTGCTGTTGCTGTCCAAGTAGTCGAATCAAGGTGGATTTGTTGTGATGATTCAACCACTTGTCCAACTCAGTTGACATGTCATTGTTTAGTTAGTTAATTACCTGTAATGTTTGTAGTTAGCTTTATTTTTCTTTTATCTGAGTCTATAAATAAGAGTCCTAGCTTCTTCATTTCGTATGGAATTTCTAAGTCATAACAGAGAGTTTTTGGAGGGTTGTAAAAGAGAGCATTGCGTATTTGATCAATGCCTCTCAGTGTGAGCTGATTTGTAATTGTGTAAAGCTAGGCTCTTGTGACTCTGTTTGTATCATTCTTTGGAGATTTAATAAAGGAATCATTAGCTATTGCCTTTGGCTATTTTCTCCATCAGATTAGTTCTTATCCTTTCATTTTTCATTTTGTTCACTTTGTTTTCTGTTTAATATTTTGATTCTCATTGTCTTGTTGCATATATTGGATTCTGTTCTTGAATTGGTGTAGGAAATTACACCACATGTCTCTGTATACAATTAATACAATTATCACACTATGACCAAGTGGGCTCGACTAGAAGCAGAAGATGTTGAGTGGACTACAAAGACTTTTAAGGAAGATCTGTCTTGCCTCTTGGTCATGATGAAAGGACAGATATATAAATTTTGAATTTACTTGTTGATAAAATTTTGATAAAAATAATTCTAAAATACCCTTATTTAAATTAAACTATCCAATAATCAAACAAAATAAAAGTAATACATTTAAAATAAAATAAAATAACTAAAATTAATAATTCAAATATAAAATCTTACCTTAGTCTCACTACCAGCCTAAGTATTCCAATAATTAATAAAAAATCAGGTATATTTTTAAAATTTCAAGTATTTTATGTTAAATTTAATATATAATATATAGGTTGGATTATATTAATTTTAATTTAATTGAATCATCTGCCAACAGATCCAACTCATTTAAAATCCAACTTTACATGTCTACTGCTTTTTTTTTTCTTAATTAGATTGGAATGTATTCAATCTGTTAGATGAGTTTAGATTTGATGTTGAGCAATCTTATTAATTAGTGTACATGGTGGAAATAGAAGCAAGGAAATTTTTTATTTACACGTTTTTGTTCTCTATAATTGATATGTTTAATGTAATATTTGTTACAGTGTTATATGTGATCATCCTATTGTTGACCATGTTTTCGTCAACCAAAATTTAATAGAGCAATTAAGCTTTTATGAATAATCAATGAAGAAAAGAGAAGAAGAGATTTTGTACATAGTTCAGTAGTTAAATCTACCTAGTTCACGAGTCAATATTATCAATATGTACCTACATTAAAGCTTTAAAAGCAATTTCATAGACTCCTTGAGTACAAGCAATTATGCATGAGAAATGATTGACCGAATCCGGGTATTTTATAAGCCTGGTTACTAATATTACATCCCTTAATTGTAAGAAAGTTACATTAATATCTAATTTAAACTCACACTATAAAAGAATAATTTAAATTATAATCCCATAATTAAAATATCAAATATCCCAAAAAAAAATAGGGATATTTAAATTCAATTTTAACTAAGCTCACAATTACAGGCGTGTTGTAACCACCTATCGTCCGTCTTGTTTGAGTTCATCGTCACGTTGTCATCCGCTTCGAGCTTACATCTCATGTTCGACCTAGACTAATGATGTAGCCTTTGGATATATATTCACTTGTATAAATGGTCATATTTTGTTTACTTTTTATATATTAGTTTCCTAGTCTCGAGAGCTTACATTTCGAGATTAAATGAATCTATCTTGAAATTTGGGGTGTAACACTTATACTATCCTGACAATATAATATCACTACAAGAAATTGGGATTTTTGCGGCGATCAATTTCACCGCAAATACCCTCATATTTCAGTGCAAATAGTATTGGCGAAGAAATTTCGCCACAAATACGTCGTCTCAAAAAGGTCGTCGTAAATGCCATTAAAATTCTCGCCGCAAATAACCTCATTAATTGCAGAGAACATATCACCGCAAATATCAGTGAGTCCGCCGCAAATAATTCTAGATTTTGTCGTAATTGACTCTTGTTGACGCCGTTTTTCGTCAACAATGAAAGAAGAGCACGTAAACAACAAACAGTAATGACCAATCAACAAATAACAACACAAAACACGATTTTTACGTGGTTCAGCAGTTAAATCTGCCTAGTCCACGAGTCTCTGTTATTAAATTCAAGATTATCTCTGAAAATTCTTAAGCATGAATTCTTCAAAGTTTTCTCTCAAAATTCAGAATTTCGGTCCATTACAATGGTGCATGACCTCTCTATTTATAGAGAAGGTTGCAGAATACTATCCCACATATTTTGGGTAGTTACTCTTTTTGTATAAATAAAATAAATGGCTTTAAATGCTTGCAATCCGATATAAAAGGAAACGTCCCCTGAAGACCAGGGGGCATATAACTAATCGAATAATATCCCATGATTTTATGGGATTTACAATAATAAATGCAGAACACGCCCTCTATAGACTGTACTTATAGATATTCAAAGTCATTATCATATATCTCCAAGGCCTTAATCTCCCAGGTTTCTCATCAGCTTTCGAGCTAATGACATCTCCCGAGGTCATATGGCTTCGAGATCATACGTACGTCAGGCTCGGACCCCATGACCCGAGGTCATTCCTGAGGATAGATGCATCACGGGAGCTACCTTTTGAGATCATGACGTTTCGAGGCCACCACGTTCGAGGTCGTATCGAGTCTTGTAGGCTCGATATTTAATCCTGGAGCATACTTCGAACTTTACGGGTTCATCCACTGCGAATCCAGCTTTCGAGGTCACATTTAACATGGCTCAAAATCTGGGTATAACATCTTGCCCCCTCAAAAGTATTTGTTCGAATCCTAAGAGAAGGAAACTTTTGAACTACTTTCTTCGGGAACCATACCGTCATACTCCTGAAAATGGACACGCATCAGTTGGGTACTGCTCACTTTTGGTACTTGAGTACCTTGGAAACATGCCCACGATCATTCATCTGCCACCTTTTCGGCGCCATCTTGTCAGTAATCCCCATCCGTTGGATCTTGCAAGGATTTTATTCAACGCCCCAGATTAATCCCCTTTTTCCATCTATATATATGAGACCCCACTCATCATCTTCTTCTTTGTTTCCGTTCATCAAGAGCAAGAAAAGAAAAGGACGACACTAGAGGCCATCCTAGAAAGCTTCTATCCCGTGCATGTTCTCTCAGCCAAAGAAACAAAGAACTCCCGGTTTGTTCGAGTCCATGAGCTCTTATCTGCAGCCTCTCCTTCAGTCAACGATCTCTCTGCAATCGCCATTATTGTGTAAGTGTGCAATCTTTGTTTTCCCTTTTGCTAGTTCTTGTTCGTACTGTTCTTGAATGTTCTAGTTTATTTTCTTAGCATAATACGATAGGAGATTCTTATTCGATAGGCTCTTATGTTTTTTTAGATTTCCATACTGAATTTACATCACTGGTTTACACCCATTTTTGATGTTTGAGTAAGGTTCCTGTTTTCTGGGTTTTAAAATTTTTTAAGAGACGTTTCTTGTACACTAAGTTTTCGGGTAAAAAACCTTGTCTTTGACAAATGCACGAAACCCAAGGCTGCCTTTTCTGGTTAACCGCCACTCTTTTTCCCTTGATTTTCGGGATTTTCAAAAAAAATTATCCACTCTCCTCCCTTTCTCGTGGAACGCATGTCCTGATTCTTTAATAAGGGTCTTAATATATAGCTTGCTTTGTTCCTAAGCTCCGAGCTCGTCCTATCGAACTCGTAATTCTTGCATGCATGGCCCTCACCATTTTTTCTTTCTTGCTAGATGTCACAGAATCTGGAAAGACGGTGGGGGTCGTTGTTGGCAATCCCTTATGAGCCAAAAACCCCGAGCCCAGAATCGCTGTTTGCCCGGAATCAACGTCGGATACGGGAGTACGAGCTTGCGCACGAGCAAGAGGATATTCGAGCTCACTATCGCCATCAGATAGACGAAGTTATAGAGAAGAAGAGGAGGACTCTCCGGGAGGCCCTTTATCCAGAATCCAATTCAGGACCTAGGCCGATTCCCCTCGACCCTGCACTAAAGGTCACTGTTGCATACAATCCAGGAGAGCTTCAATTTTTACTAATGGGGGAACCTTCTTCCTCATAGTCGAGGAAAGAAATGTTCGAGGCCAAGCACTATTGGAGCTCGGTTACCTCGACTAGTCAGATAACTGACATCTTGGCCTCCATGGCCTCAGCTTGTCAGGTTCTTTGAAGTGTCGAGCTCCGGCCGACCACGAACGAAGCTGTTTCGCCCCTGGGGGCCGCGACGCCAAGGTGAAATACGCGGCATGGAGCCAGGAACACATGAGGGCGGGGGCACTGTTTCCTTTGAAGTCTTTTTTCAAGGACTTCACGGATTTCATTGGGTTGGCTCCGTTCCAGCTCAACACCAATTCTTATAGGGTGCTGTCTGCCCTGAGGTTACTATACCACGAGCTGACGTGGGAAGGGCCTTCGCCTCAAGAGATTTTATATCTCTTTTGTTTGAAAACCAACCCCTCCCGAGCTCGAGGAGGAGATGGCTTTTATTATCTTTCGAGCTATCCCAAGGAGAAGAAGGTCTTTGAAGATCTTCCCAATCATCCGCCTGATTTCAAAAGGGCCTTCTTCTGGACAGACGGTCTGTCCCCGTCTCGACACTACTCGTTCAGGCGGATTCGTAAGTATTCTCGTTATCTTTATTTCTTTGCTCGAGATTTTAGCTCTTAGATCCGTACTTAGTAGAAATATGTCTTGTCTTTCAGCCAATTTTCAGCGTCCCACTCCTGACGAGACAATGAAGGAGCATAGAGAGACCCTGCTCCAACTCCCCCATGGCAGGAGGTCTCTCTTATACCTTTGACACGAGGATAGGCTCCGAAAGTGCGGACTTTTGGGGGAGGGCCAGTCCACCTCTGACTGGTCCAATAAAAAGTATGAACTTTGGGAGCAGGTGCCTCTGCCCACAGGCGTCCTCCCCCCGAGGAGAGAGGCAAGGCCCCTACTTCCAGTCCGTAGGAGGAGTCCGCCATTGGGGAACGAGGCCAATGACGAAGCCTCGAGCCCAGATTCGGATGAAGGTAAAGCTCTCCATACCTCGAGAATGTGGTCCCCCACTCTACTAAAGCATAAGCCCAATAGGTTAGTCTCATGCCCACAGGATAGATACCACTTCTACATATGGAGTTGGGTAGACGACTGTGTTCATAGGTTTGATAGTGGGCTCGGGAAGTACGACACCATGTATACTACAGACGAGGTGTGGAATGGGATAGCTGTTCAGTACGGGACCAACGATTATAGGGACCTTTCGAGGTTATCACCCACCTATAGGGAAGGTCCTCCCCCTGCTTCTTCTGAAGATGGGGGAATTTCATGGTCTCCGAGCTCTAGTTCGGGGAAGAGTTCCAGTTAGGTCTTTTCTTTACCTGGTTTTCTTTTCTCTTTCCAAGCTTATTATCATTGTCTAACTTAGATTGGAACTACGCAAGTGCCATGGATCCCGATCTCGACGCTGTGCTTTTTAGCGATGGGGGAGCCGGAGCTCAGAAGAGAAAACGTCCGAGAATACCGCAGAGGTCCGACCGACCATCCAAATCCCCAGGCGCCACGAGACGACCCCAGCGGCCCAGACTACCGCGAGCACAACCGCGGAACCGATTGTCTAGGTTGATGCGTCTGGCTCGACTGCGCCCCTCTCGCTTCCTCCGACCGATACTCAAATAACAGTCGGTCGGCCCCCGAAGAAACCTTATGTCTCCAAGGTTCAGCTGCCGACGGCCCGACCTCATATTGAGGAGTTCGTGCTTGATGGTGCCGCTGGGACCCAAGGGGATATGCTCAGCTCGGATGTCCTCTCTCGAGTGGGTCAGAGCTTTTCAGGCTTCGACGCTGACCATTGGGACCTCGTGCACAAGGCCTCAGACTGCAATACTCTTTATGACAAGAGTATCAAACTCACTGCCGCGGTAGCCTTTGCAACTCTCCTTTAAATGTTTGTGTCTCAGTTCACGATCTAATTCGTTCTTTGCATTTCAGGACCTTGTCGTTTCAGCGCAGCTTAACTATAAGCTGACTAATGAGGTGCACACGAGCATGTCTCTGGCCCAAAAGTCGAAGGATCTCCAGCTTATGATGGCGGACAAACTCAAGGACTCGAAGTCCGAACTTGAAAAAATGAAAACCCGTCTCGAGGAGCTGGAGAAGGCGAATGGCGAGCTTGAACAGGCGAAGAATCATCTTGAGAAGGCTAATGCTAAGCTCGAAGAGGAGAAATCTGCTACCTTTGACATCACGGAGAGCGAGAAGGCCCGCCTTCTGGATGAGTTTAAGGAGCAGAAGGAGAAAGCGGTCGACCAAGCCATGTACAAACTTTGGGCTGATAATGCCGACCTCGATACCAGCTTCCTAGGTCCTCTCGAGGCTAAGTATGTTGAGCGGTGGAATGCCCTTCTTGAGGCAAGTGTAGCTGCTCGAGAGGCTGCTCAGAAGGATAGTCATGCTATTCGTCCTGAGGGGTCCGGTGCTACTGATGCTGAGAAGGCCAAGGAGACTCCTCTTCCTTAAATCTGATCTCGGGGAAATCACTTATTGGGGCTGCGTCCCTTTATTTTTGTAACTTTTAATTTATGCCCATGGGGCTGATACAATTTCTTTTGACATTCTTTTATATGCTTTACATTTCTTGGCTCGAAATATTTTGCACATTTTATATGGATGAATCATTTATGTTTATTTACTCATACAAACATATTGTGGATTTAGGCTCGAAACTCGATGCATTCATGCATAGTTTGTTCAAATTATCCGCTCCCGACTTCGTTATTTTTCAAAGTCGGATATTACTTTAACCATGAACCCGAAAGTACTTATATGGTATGTAATGTGAATGATTTGGTTATATCTTTTTTTTGCTTAGTTACTTTTCCTCGTCCTCGGTTTTTACTCCAAGGTTAAGAGTTCGAAACTATTTTTCTTTAAGATATTCCAGCATCGATCTCGACTTATCTCGAAGTAGGTTTAGGTTCCTACTTATCATCGATTAGTCTTTTGGCTGATTTGTTCCAAACCTGTTAAGTTTGCACATCTGGTTAACTCCAAACGTTTTCGGTTTTTGATAATTCGGTTATGTCCGAACTATCTAAGCTCGCGTATCTGGTTATATCCAAATACTTTATTTTTGATAATTCGGTTATGTCCAAACTATCTAAGCTCGCGTATCTGGTTATATCCAAATACTTTATTTTTGATAATTCGGTTATGTTCGAACTATCTAAGTTCGCGTATCTGGTTATATCCAAATACTTTATTTTTTGATAATTCGGTTATGTCCGAACTATCTAAGTTCGCGTATCTGGTTATATCCAAATACTTTATATATTTTTTATTTTTTAAGCTGATGGTATATATACCAATGATGCCCCCTTAATATCCTATGAGTGTGACCATAGGTTATTAAATTAAGAGAGATTGCAAAAATAAAAAATAAAAAGAGATAATATACTGAATGAAATAAATCTTTATTTGATGGAAATCAAAAAGCAAACAAACTAATACAAATAGGAACTCATGGTTATAGGCAACACTTTTCCTACACTACTGATAGTAAGGTCTAAGGTGTTCGCCATTCCATGCTCGTGGTACCAGGCTCCCGTCCAACCTCGCAAGTTTGTACACACCGGGACAGATGATTGACTCTATCTGGTATGGTCCTTCCCAATTCGGCTCGAGCATCCCAGCTGCTGGATCTCGCGTTGCCAAGAATACGCGTCTCAACACCAGATCTCCTATTCCGAACTTTCGATCTTGAACCCTCTTGTTAAAATACCTGGTAGTTCGTTGCTGGTAAGCAGTGTTTCTCAGCTGAGCCTCTTCTCTCTTTTCTTCAATCAAGTCTAAGGTTTCCTCGAGCTGAGTGTGGTTAGAACTTTGATCATAAATCTGAGTTCAGATCGTTGGGATTTCCACCTCGATGGGTAGCATTGCCTCGCAGCCCTATGCTAGAGAGAACGGGGTATGCCCTGTTGATGTTCGAGCTGTGGTCCTGTATCCCCAAAGGACTTGGGGCAATTCTTCGGGCCACCGTCCTTTTGCTTCCTCCAACTTTTTCTTCAGAGAACTCTTGAGGGTTTTGTTCACAGCCTCGACCTAACCATTCGCTTGAGGATGAGCTACTGATGAAAAACTCTTTATTATGCCATTCTTTTCACAAAAGTTGGTGAACAAGTCGCAATCAAACTGGGTTCCGTTGTCGGATACGATCTTCCTCGGCACCCCATATCGGCACACGATGTTTTTTACCACGAAATCAAGGATCTTTTTTGAAGTTATAGTCGCCAACGGTTCAGCCTCCGTCCACTTTGTGAAGTAATCCACGGCGACCACAGCATATTTTACTCCACCCTTACCAGTCGGGAGAGAGCCTATTAGGTCGATCCCCCATACCGCGAAAGGCCATGGGGAAGTCAGCATGGTCAGCTCGGATGGTGGAGCTCGGGGTATTGTGGCGAATCTCTGGCATTTGTCGCATTTTTTCACGTACTCGAAAGAATCCGTTTTAATGGTTGGCCAAAAATATCCTTGGCATATGATCTTCTTGGACAGGCTATGCCCCCCAGTGTGATCTTCGCAAAACCCTTCATGAATTTCTTCAGTGATCTTCTTAGCTTCGGGAGGGGTTACGCACCTAAGTAACGACATGGAATATCCTCTTCTGTATAGTTTTCCGTCTAAAATGGTGTAACGGGGAAGTTGATACATCAACTTTTGAGCCTGGTTCCGATCTTTTGGAAGAACTCCATTCTTGAGATAATCAACTATTGGGGTCATCCAGGTCGGCTCTGTTTCGATCATACACACATCTTCCTCTTCTGGCTCGTTAATGCTAGGTGCTGATAGGTGTTCTATGGGCACAACATTCAGCTCTTCATTCTCGTTGGATGTAGCGAGTCGAGCTAAGGCATCTGCATTTGAGTTTCGTTCTCGGGGAACCTGTTCGATTGCGTAAAACTCGAAATACTCCAATGCGGATTTTGCCTTCTCCAGATAAGCTGTCATCCTTGTGCCATGAGCCTGGTATTCTCCTAGGATTTGATTAACCACGAGCTGGGAGTCACTGTAGCAGTGTATAGCTCTAGCTTTGAACTCCTTTGCTATACGAAGTCCTGCGAGTAAAGCCTCGTATTCGGCCTCATTATTCGATGCTTTAAAGCCAAATCTTAAGGCCGAATGAAATCTACTCCCTGCGGGGGTAACCAGAATGACCCCTGCCCCTGCTCCATTTTCATTTGAGGAGCCGTCGACGTAAAGTTTCCACAGCTCGTGGGCCGTGATTATTACCTCGTCGTCGGCTATACCAGTACATTCCACTATGAAGTCCGCCAATGCCTGTGCCTTAATGGTCGTTCTTGGGTGGTAGGTGATCTCGAACTGTCCGAGCTCAACAGCCCATTTAAGAAGTCGACCTGAAGCTTCTGGTTTAGACAGGACTTGTCTAAGCGGTTGATCAGTCAGGACATGGATGGGATGCGCCTGAAAGTAGGGGCGGAGTTTACGAGATGAATGAATTAAACTGAGCGCGAGTTTCTCCATCAATGGGTATCTTGACTCTGCCTCCAGTAATCTTTTACTGATGTAGTAAACGGGTATTTGCACCTTCTCTTCTTCTCGAACGAGCACTGCGCTTATCGCGTGTTCGGTGGTTGAAAGGTATAGGTACAGTATTTCTCCCGTTTCAGGTTTCGACAGGATGGGTGGTTCTGCAAGGTGCCTTTTGAGCTCCTGAAAAGCCAGCTCGCATTCCTCCATCCATTCAAATTTCTTACCTCCCCTCAATAAGTTGAAAAATGGAAGACCACGATCCGTAGATTTCGAGATGAATCTGCTTAGGGCTGCCATCCTGCCAGTCAGACTTTGGACATCTTTGCGCCTTCGAGGTGAGGGCATGTCAATCAGGGCCTTGATCTTGTCGGGGTTAGCCTTGATTCCTCGAGAGTTCACAATAAAGCCCAGAAATTTTCCTGAAGATACCCCAAAAGTGCATTTATGAGGATTTAACTTCATGTTATACTTTCGGAGCACGCCGAAGCACTCTTCGAGGTCATCAACATGGTTCTTGTTGAGTTGAGACTTGACAAGCATGTCATCAACATAAACCTCCATGTTGTTCCCTATTTGTTCTGAAAACATCATGTTTACGAGCCGCTGGTATGTGGCCCCAGCATTCTTGAGCCCGAATGGCATGACATTATAGCAGTATAGCCCTTTATCCGTGATGAAGCTCGTGTGTTCTTGGTCGGGGGCATGCATGGGAATCTGGTTATATCCAGAATAAGCATCCATGAACGACATCAGGCCATGCCCCGCCGTGGCATCCACGAGCTGGTCAATCCTCGGTAACGGAAAGCAGTCTTTTGGGCAAGCTTTGTTGAGGTCTGAGTAATCAATACAGGTTCGCCACGTCCCATTGGGCTTTGGGACCAACACCGGATTGGCTACCCAGTCAGGATAAAAGGCATCCCTAATGAATCGGTTTGCCTTTAACCTGTCAACCTCCTCTTTTAACGCCTTCTTTCTGTCTTCATCCAGTTGTCTTCGCTTTTGTTGCTTCGGGGGAAAGCTTTTGTCTATGTTTAGTGCGTGGCATGCTACATTCGGGCTTATCCCCACCATGTCTGAGTGCGACCATGCGAAGACATCCTGGTTTTTCTTCAGAAAGCAAATTAATTGCTATTTGGCCTCGTCTTGGAGGTGTTTTTCGACCTTCACCTTCTTCGAGGGATCAGCTTCCTCGAGCTGAACTTCTTCGAGCTCCTCTAAAGGTTCGAGGTCAACTTTCTCCTCAATCCTTGGATCAATCTCTTCGTCAACCTCTAAGATCGTTCCGTCTTTGTTTTGTACGATGACGAGTGCTTGTGCGCTCGTCTGTTTCTTTCCTCTCAAGGAGATGCTGTAGTATTCCCTTCCTGCTAACTGGTCTCCTTTCAATGTCCCGACTCCACTAGGGGTTGGGAATTTAAGGGCCAGATGCCTTACTGATGAAACTGCCCCCAGCCCGACCAGGGCGGGTCTCCCGAGCAGCACATTGTAGGCAAATGGTAAGTCTACTACCACGAACTCCATTATCTTGGTTACCGAGACTGGGTAGTCTCCCAAGGTCACGGGGAGCTAGATGGATCCCATGCAGGCGGTTCCTTCTCCTGAATAGCCGTACAACGTAGTTGCACATGCTTTCAGGTCGCGAAGGGAGAGTCCCATCTTCTCGAGGGTTGCTTTGTAGAGTATGTTGACTGAGCTCCCATTATCTATGAGTACTCGGTGGACCCTCCTGTTGGCGAGCTGAAGAGTAATGACCAGCGGATCATGGTGAGGAAACTAGACATGGGAGGCGTCTTCCTCGGTGAAGGTTATTGGTTATGACTCAATCCTCTGACTTTTTGGAGCCCTAGGCTCGGGTTCATAAGGAGATCCATCCCCAGTCTTCAGCTCGTTAACATATCTCTTTTGGGCGTTCCTGCCCACTCCTGCGAGATGTGGCCACTACTACCAAAAAGACTTTTCAGGACTAGAGTTGCGAGTCCTAAAAAAGTTTTTAGGACTCGCGTCTCTATTTGAGAGCCTTAAAAACTAAGGTTTTTAGGACTCGCAACGCGAGTCCTAAAAAATTTTTACTACTACAAAAAAAAGGTTTTTTAGGACTCACAATGTGTGTCCTAAAAATTTTATTTGAATACCTTTTAATTAATTATATAATTTTATTTTATAAATCAAAATTTGGGTAAAATGCCCAATTTTTTTTTAAATCTCATTATTGTTGAATAAATAATAAATATATACTTATATATTTAAAATAAATAAATTACAAAAAATATTAGAATTATTATTATTATTAGTTGAATGAATATATTAAAGAACACTACAACAAAAAAGGCCATTTGCGTCAGTTTAGCATTGCCACAGTTGAGTTTTTGCGTCAGTGTACTATGTGACGCAATTGCTCATGACGCAAACCAGAGTGTCATTTGCGTCAGTGAGGCACTGCCACAAATGTAAAAAACGAGTATTTTTTGCGTCAGTTGGGCACTGTCACATAAAGTATTAACCAGGGAAGTTGCAAATGTTTATGCCAATTTCCCTGGCCTGTTTTGATAAAAATAATCAGCAGCAGAAACAGAAAAAACAGCAGCAGAAACAGAAAAACAACAGTATGAACAGAAAAACAACAATATAAGTTTTTATAAACATTTATCTAGAGTTAACATTTGTGATCAAAACTATAAAAGTAATTCAAATATCAAAGTTAATATATGTACTCTTGTGTTCTAAATTTCTAAGTGTCAAACCTACTTAAACTAAAATTCCGGCCAAATTCCGACCCAAACGAATATTCCTCGGTTCATTCCCAAATTCCGGCCATTTAACATCTACTGTTTTCCAAGCTGGCGAGTCAGCTGGATGTCTTAGCTTGCCATCCTTTACTCTATCTTTAGCATGCCAAATTAAGATTTTAGCATGATCATCATTTCGGTACAACCTAACCAAACGAGGTATCGGTGGAAGATACCATAAAACCTTTGCAGGGACACCTTTTCTAATTGCATCTGAATTTTTTTTCTTTTGCCATCTAGACTCGCCACATGTCGGACATGCAATTGCATCAACAAATCTCTTTCGATATAAGATGCAATCATTAGGACAAGCATGTATTTTTTCATATTGCATGCCTAACGAATGCAATGTCTTCTTTTGCTTCATAAAATGAAGACGACACTTCATTACCTTCGGGTAATAATTCTCCTAAAAATGTTAACAACTCTGTCATTCCCTTATCACTCCACCCATGTTTGGCTTTTAAGTTATACAACCTAAGCAGTGCTGATAATTTAGTGAACCTTATACAATTAGGGAAAATGGGTTTCTCAGCATCTTCTAAGATTGACTGAAATTTAATTGGATCCACATGTGATTCATATTGTGCATCATCAATCATCTCTGCAACATCATCAACTTCGTAATCAACATCAAAATACTTATTATTCTTAGATGGTCCCTCATCAGCTTCTTTCATTCTTTCACTGTGCAAAAACCATACTTTATAACTTTTGTCTATTCCATTCCTAAATAAGGGGTCTTTTATTTTAAAAATTGGCATCCTCACAACGTTACCACACTTAACACATGGACAAGGAATACTATTAGGAGATTGAGTATTTCTTGCACAAAATTCCAAGAAAAACTCAACTCCATTCCTATATTTCATAGATAACCTATCTGCTGACATCCAATCTCTATCCATTGTCAAACTTCACACAACAAAAAAAACAAACAAACAAAGCAACAAACATTAACAATTAAGTTCGTGGATTACTTAATTGAAAAGTAAATAAAGGAAACAATATGTCCAAAAAAAATTGGGCAGCATGTCCCCTATTTCTATCACATTTCCCAAATTTAAAATATGCATTTATACAGCACATGGTATACACAAAAATATTCAACTAATCAATCAAACATGCATAATTCTAAAATTACTAAATCCTAAAAAAAATTGACCAGCATTTCCCCTATTTCTATCATATTTCCCAAAATTTAAATAAACATATTTCATCACATAAACACAACAAACCAATTAATCAATCAAACATGCATAATTCCCAAATTACTAAATCTTAAAAAAAAAATTGGACAGCATTTCCCCTATTTCTATCATATTTCCCAAAATTTAAATAAACATATATTCATCACATAAATACAACAAATCAAGTAATCAATCAAACATGCACAATTACAACCTTATATCACCGCAGCACACAGTCCCAGATCCTATCTCCACTATTTTATAATTCGTACATGCTACTAAGTTCAATATATTAATTATACATTAAGGTTTAAAATATTACCTCTAATATAAAATCCTCCAAAGCTTGATCTCACCAACAAAGTTGTCAACAAAATACCTACTCAAATATAGCAATATACAAAAAAAAAAAAAAAGTTAACAAATATAAAGAAAAATATCATAAAGCTATATTGTAACTAAATAAACAATAAAATGCTTAAAGAAAACAAATAATTTGTTATATGTACACATTTGTTTACTTAAACCCGAAATAATTTTTTTTTTTTAAAAAAGTTAACAACTCACATAAATAAAAATCGACTATAAATATCCTAACTAAATCAATAATAAAATATAACTTAAAAAAACAAACAATTTTAATATATACCTATTTAACCAATTAAACCCAAAATTTAAAAATAATTTAAAAAAGTTAACAAAATATAAACAAAAATTTACTAATAATAATCAAACTAAACATTTAATAAAATGAAACTTATACAAAATATATACATTAATCTATATATATACTCATTTACCTAGTAAATTCGAAATTTAATTAAATTTAAAAAAAAAAGTTAATAAAACTATCAAAAAATTAAAAATCTGAAATATAGTCAATTTATAAAAAAAAAAATTCACAAAAATTATATTTAAATCATAAAAATTAATAAAATTACACTTACTTGTGGCAATTGTGCAATGTGGGTTCTTGATGTAGAAAACCCCAAAAATCCAATGAAGATTATGGGTTTTCAAATTATATCTTCAAAAAACAAAATCTATACAAAAAAATCCAAAAAAACTATATATAAGTTTCATAAACATATATAAATCGTTATTTTAACATTAAAATTGAAAAAAAAAAGGCTCAAAACGTACCTAAATGGGAAGAACCTTGGTTGGGCGCCGCTGGTTTGGGAGGAAAACGGTCTGAAATTATGGTATGAGTGAAATGGGGCTCGGCTGGGACGATGAGGGTTTTATTATGGGAGACCCAGTTGCATTAGTGGCCCACTGACGGTAATGGACGTTTGCGTCAGTGGGGCACTGACGCAAATGGCAAAGTAAAACGCGCGTTTTACTTTGCCGTTTGCGTCAGTGCCCCACTGACGCAAACGCCCATTACCGTCAGCAGGCCACTGACGCCGTTAACAGCCCGTTTGCGTCAGTGCCCCATTGACACAAACGGTTCCATTAAACAGCGTCAGTGTACGTTATGACGCAATTGGGCCCTTATTTGTGGCAGTGTCCAACTGCCACAAATGCTAATTCTTGGTCAATAGCGTCAGTCAACTGCGTTGACTGACGAGTTTGACTGACACAATTGCCCTTTTTTGTAGTAGTGGATACACAAAAACAAAATCAAACATTAATCTATACCAATAATATTACATGATTTTATACAATCATCCGAATAACATATATGCAAAAACCAATAATATTACATGATTATATACAATCAACATATCAGCCAGCCACCACCTAAAATCCATATACAACACCTAAAATCCAAACAAACACAACCAACCAGCCACCTCCTGAAAATGAAGACCCACCTCCGACCACCGCCTCTAGGAGCGAGCCCCTCCGCGAGCCCCTCCAAGCCACCGCCTGTGTGAGCGAGCCCCTCCGCGAGCCACAGCCTGTGTGAGCGAGCCCCTCCGCGCCACCGCCACTGTGAGCGAGCCCCTCCGAGCCACTGCCTCTGTGAGCGAGGCCCTCCGCAAGCCCCTCCGAGTCACCGCCTCTATGAGCGAGCCCCTCCGCGCCACCACCTCTGTGATCGAGCCCCTCCAAGCCACCGCCTCCGCGAGCAATCTCGTCGATGGTGTTGCAGCGAGTTCCTCCGTGAGCCACCATCCAGCGAGCCCCACCGCCTCATCTGCTTGAGCAAGCCATGGAGAAGAAGGTTGGGAGGAGGAGGCTGTCGGCTGGGGAGAAGAGGTTGGGAGGAGGAGGCTGAAACGTTTAGGGTTAGGGGACTTAGTGATTGATGAGTTTTTTTTTAAATGTATATTCAGACCCAAATAAATAAAATAAAATTTTATTTTCTTTTTTAAAAAAATAAAAATAAAAGAAATCTGTTTTTTTTTAATTTAGTTATTAAAATAAAATTTTAATTTATTCATTTATTTATCATTTTTTACTTCAAAGTTTTTAGGACACCCAAAGTGAGTCCTTAAAATTTACCACTAATATTATACTTAAATTTAATTTTTTTTAGGACATGCATTAGTTTTTAAGACTCGTGTTGCGAGTCCTAAAAGAAATTCTTTAAGCACTCTCAACGCGAGTCCTATAAAGTCCAGGAGATTGGAGGGAATTTGTAATTTTTTAAAATTTAAATTTTTAGGAGACATATAAGGTTTTAGGACTCGCAACGCGAGTCTTAAAAAGTCCAGAAGTTGTTTTTAGGACTCGCATATATGTGAGTGTCCTAAAAAAGTGTCCTAAAAACCCTTTTTTGTAGTAGTGGGCCCTCCCGAGATGGTTATTACATCCCCTCCATCTATTGGCGGGGGCCTGTCTTCTTCCCAAGCTCGGGAATTATTGTTTTGCGTCGTCGGAGGTGCGGCTACTCTCTGGCTCGCGACCGTCTGACCCGTACTCTGGTTTTTGACATACTGTCGGAAGTAACCTCTCGAGATCAACCCTTCGATCTCGTCCTTCAATTGTCGACATTCATCGGTTGTATGCACGGTGTCTCTGTGGAACCGGCAATACTTACTGAAATCCCTCTTGGACTTTTGATTTCTAATCGGGTCCGGACGCCTAAAGGGGACCTGGTTTTCATTAACCAGGTATATGTTCTCCCGAGACTCATTGAGCTCGGTGTATACTCTATACACGGAGAAATACCTCTCCCCTTTCTTTTTCTTTCCTCCCACGACTTCAGGGTTACTTCCTTCGTTCTTTTTCCTCTTGGAGGGGTTCTCCGTGGCAGGCTTTGGAGCTGCTGGGTCCGCCGAGGTTGAGGCAGAGTTGATGTTTATCGTTGTAGTTTCGAGCTGGGAAGTCGCATTGAGCGTCGACCTCGCTTCCTCTACATTGACAAATCTCTGCGCTCGTCTGTTAAACTCGGTTATTGACCTTACCGGTTTCCCTTGCATGTCGTCCCAAAGGGCACTTCCCGGCAATACACCAGCTCGGATAGCCATCAGGTGCCCACTGTCATCCACGTCCCGAGCTCGGGCGACTTCCAGATTAAATCTCATTAGGTAACTTTTTAGTGTTTCGCCCGGCTATTGTCGGACGTTAGTTAAGGTGGATGCCTCTAGTCTAACCCCCATCATTGCTCTGAACTGCTTCTTAAAGTCTTTAGACAACTGTTCCCAAGAAGTTATTGAGTGTCTCTTATATTTTTCGAACCAACGTTTGGCAGGTCCTGCCAATGATGTTGGAAACAACATGCACCTGAGCTCGTAACCCACGTTACTAGCTCTCATGATAGTGTTGAACGTGCTCAGGTGACTACACGGGTCGGTCTTTCCTTCAAACATTGGGACGTGAGGGATCCGAAACCCTTGAGGAAATGGAGTGTTGGAAATATGGGGAGCAAACGGCTCGAGCTCCTCGTTAGAGTCTTCATATCGACCATTTCCTCGTTCATTCTTCAAAATCCTAATGGCTTTTTCGAGCTGATCGATTCTTTCTTGGACTGGGTCCGTAGGAGGTACTGTCTGGAATTGATTGTCATTGATCGTGATTCCAGGCTCGCGTCTCCGCAAGGGATCTCTACGCCTATTCAAGCGATCTCTCAGGTCCGGATTTGTTTGATCTCCATTACCCCGACTCTGATTCAGATGGTTTCGCAGGTCGGGACGATTCTTGCGGCTTCCAGTATTCTTACGACCTCGGTCATGTTTACTGACCGACCTGGTATCTCCGGACTCATTACATGTACAACTCATTGCTCGTTTATTTCGTGATGGATTCTTCCCACGTCGCCTCGTCTCCGCCGTGCGAGACCGAGACGTTTGACTTTTCTCAGATGGGGCGCCTCTCCGCTCCTGGAAAGTCTCCGTGTTTCCTTGTCTTTCCCCCGCACGCCCTTCATCCTGATCTCGAACGGGTTGAGCGTTCCTGCGGGGTGGCGAAGGATATCTTATGGGTGACGGAGGGAACCGTATAGGCGACGGTGGCTGCCACCCTTGTCGCGGCCTAGAGGGTCCAGAATTTGCCCGAGATGGGTCGGTCGCATTTGGTGCGCTCCCAGGTACCTGAGTCCGAGCCTCTGCAGGGGTTCGGTTATTCTCAGTTCCTGCAGGCACTTCCACAGGCGGGTTAGCCGGGGCCCGAGCTCGAGTACTCCTCTGGGGCCTAGGCGGAGCGGATGGTTCGGCTGGTGCCGGAGGTTGAGTCGGCCTCCTTGTGGCAACATCTTTTCGTGGACGCCCACGGGGTCTCCGGGGAGGAACATGCACGTCCCTTGGAGGAGGGACTTGGTTTTCGTGCAGAGGCGGGGGCTGAGCCACCTGCCCCTCCGCGGCTATCCTAGTCAACTCCTCATTCCGTTTGTTGGCCTTTGCCAACAACTGCTTCAATTGCCAGTTTTCAAGTTCCACAATAGGAACGTACCGCTCCGGATTGTAGTACATATCCTCATCCCTTGGTGGAGGAGGCGGTCCCGGGGAATCAGAAGATCCACTTCTCTCTTCAACATCCGGGTTCTCCATTGGTTGTTTTCCAGGACGTCTTGGGTAATTTTCTTCAGGTGTGTTCTGATTGTTTGTGGCCATGACTTTTTCAGGGATGAATGCTTAAGGCTCTCAATGAAAGCACCAAATTGTTGACGCCGTTTTTCGTCAACAGTGAAAGAAGAGCACGTAAACAACAAACAGTAATGACCAATCAACAAATAACAACACAAAACACGATTTTTACGTGGTTCAGCAGTTAAATCTGCCTAGTCCATGAGTCTCTGTTATTAAATTCAAGATTATCTCTGAAAATTCTTAAGCATGAATTCTTCAGAGTTTTCTCTCAAAATTCAGAATTTCGGTCAATTACAATGGTGCATGACCTCTCTATTTATAGAGAAGGTTGCAGAATACTATCCCACATATTTTGGGTAGTTACTCTTTTTGTATAAACAAAATAAATGGCTTTAAATGCTTGCAATCCGATATAAAAAGAAACGTCCCCTGAAGACCAGGGGGCATATAACTAATCGAATAATATCCCATGATTTTATGGGATTTATAATAATAAATGCAGAACACGCCCTCTATAGACTGTACTTATAGATATTCAAAGTCATTATCATATATCTCCAAGGCCTTATTCTCCCAGGTTTCTCATCAGCTTTCGAGCTAATGACATCTCCCGAGGTCATATGGCTTCGAGATCATACGTACGTCAGGCTCGGACACCATGACCCGAGGTCATTCCTGAGGATATATGCATCGCGGGAGCTACCTTTCGAGATCATGAACGTTTCGAGGCCACCACGTTTGAGGTCGTATCGAGACTTGCAGGCTCGATATTTAATCCTGGAGCATACTTCGAACTTTACGGATTCATCCACTGCGAATCCAGCTTTCGAGGTCACATTTAACATGGCTCGAAATCTGGGTATAACAACTCTTATTTGAGGCGAAAATTTTAAATTATTCCTCGCAAATAGTCCTATTTATCATTCGCCAGGAATGATGGGTGATTTGTCTTGCCCGAGTCTTATTTGCGGTGAATTATTTGCCGCAAATACAATATATATTCACCACAAATAGTGTAACAGAAATAAAAAAAAATCAAATTTAATATATAATAAAATTTAAAATTAGAATTGTAGTCTCCATTAATTGATAAGAAAATAGATCATACAATCTATTATTAATAATTGTCTTTATAGTATAAAAATAAATAAGCACTACTATTTATATAACTATATAATCTATCCTAAGTTGATTGCATCATCATCATCATTGTCATCTGGATACTGAATGACTGGGGGTGGTGGATATCGTGGCGGAGGTGTTGACGAAGACGTGCATTTCTAATTGTAGATTGAGGCGGGACTGGCCGGGGAACATGTATAGGCGTGAAATCTCCGAACATATGTTGAGGCAGTGGTGGAGCTTGTGAAGGTGCAGTCGCATACATCTCCCACCATTGAGTTACTTCATCTGATCTCATTGTTTGAGGTGGTGGGCGGGATTGAGGAGGAAGGCGCTGAGACAATAACTCAATGTCTCCTTTGTATTGTCTCAGCAAGTTAGCCATCGCTTGTTCCATCATGCTATTATAATCATCGGATTTGAGTGGGCTGGGTGTATGATGACGACTGTACTTGAATCTAAGATTGACTACTAGAGGCCTCTTTCCCTTTCAATGTGTGACCAACTCCTCGTTCATGGCCGGGACGTTCACCCAACACTTTTCTAATAATCATCCTTTCGTCAATCGTGCTTCCTTCATCAGTCATCGAAGACGGGACTTGCTTGCTCTGCGCTTCAAAATCTTTGTACATCATTTCCTATTTTTACATGAAAATATCAGTAATACATCCAAACCATAGTGATTTTAAGGTCAAACAATATTCTTACATAGTCCGTTTTCGCTTGCTCGTTGACGAATTCTTCTTTCTCCTTGCGAGTGTGGAATTGCTTCTAGCTTTCAATGTAACCTGATACATTCCCAAATTCCAGATTCACCTGAACACAAAGAAACAACTTATAAGATAAATAATTCATTAATAAAGAAAACTTATATTTTTTTTGTTACTTACTCGATCGTGATGGGCTGCCACGAACGACTTCGATCCTTGAGTAGAAGGATACTTCTTCATATCCATATTAGCCTGATTCTTTTCAGTCGTTTAATTGATTTCTCATCCAACTATAAGTCAATGCATTATTTCCAATCTTCAGCATTAACACCAATGTGGGGGTTGTTGAGGGCCCGCTCTAAGTTCTTATCTTCACCATAAATTTTCTTCAAGTGGGCCTTCCTACGCATTTTCCTATCACGATATTTGACGCCAACATCATCATTTATCGCCTCAATAATATGATTATAGTCTGGTCGCCCTACTATATCAAAATAATGCTACATTTTGAAAACAAAAAATATTAGTAAAACGACGTACCTCCAAAACAAATATTATTTAAAAATATATTTGAATTATTTACCATTACAGTGGTATAAAACAACCGTTTGTATTGATTAGGCACTAATTTCCATTTCGGAAAATATGGTGGTAAATTGTTAGTTACGGTGTTCCCGACTAAACTTGTGAATAACCATGTTCCATGCTTACCAAATGGCTTATAAGTGTCTAAGTCAAAAGTTATTAGAAGTGGTTTGCTAGCTTTGCACCTCACCTTTTCGAGTTCCTGGCCCATTCCTCCTCCACGCCCTTTACGCTGAACTGTTTTATTTATTTGTAGAAAAAAATAAAAACATTGATAAATAATAAAAAATGATCACTTAATTTATTAAAAAGACTAAATTTAATTACTTGATTGACAAGATGAAGGGATCCTAGTAGGATCAGGGGGAGGATCACCGTCTGCGTCTCCACCATGAGACCGTGCGACATCTGTTGACATCTTGATAACAAAATTATTTATTGAAATATGACAAAATTAGTTAGTGTTAATGTGAGACGCACTGTGACAATCTTAGCACCATTCATCTTGCCTCCAATCCCGTTCTTCATGCGAGAACCAACACATTGAGAAAGACTACCACTTTGTTCGGGAACGGGTCAATTGCAAATCGCTGTCACTGTCTTACACTCCTTCTACATGCCAGCTAGCTGATTGTCTCACCAAACCTCTTCTTGCAGCTCGGTTCCAAGATCTTCGTACCAAACTCACCGTGCTTCCTTGCCCGCTGCGTTTGAGGGGGGATGTTAGACAATAGTTAATTAAAAGACTCCTTTTCCTAATTATTTGGCTTTACTTTACAGCTGTATTTGCTTATTACCGTTTGAGTATTTCCTTTATTCAGCATATATATCTTTTGTACTGATTGATGGACCTTTCAAAGGAATAGAATACTTTACAGCCATCCCTTCTGACAGGAATTTAAAAAAAATTCAAGATGCCTATTATAACTACTCAATCATAAAATAAACTTGTCCCCAAAAACAAATGATCTAATTCCAGCTAATAGATGAAACAGTCATCGACACAGTCAAGAACAAATGATCTAATTCCAATGACTTATACGTTTTCGTTTTGGTCAAAGACATATATAGTCACTTTATTATTATTATTATAACAAAAACATATAATGAAGACTTACCGAACTACAGAGTGCAGAAGCTGAAACATTCAATAGACTCACTTACTAACGTTCTATGAGCTTAAGACTATAAATAACGATAACAATACCAAAAGCAAAGCACAACATAATTATATAATATATATTTTTTTGGTAAACGAATCTGCTAGTCACTTATTTAAAACTCCAACCAAGTTTTCCTGAGAATGGGAGTAGTGTAATATCTGTGACGAGAAATTAAATATCATCAAAGAAGTGTTATAATTAATTCACAAAACAATGATCAATATCAAATCATGCTCATGAATTTCCATGATCAAACATTTTATTTAGGGCATTAATATAATAATATACGTACCTCCAATTATCGCATTGATCTCTAATAATCATGTTGATTACATTTCTTTGATCTACACATATAGAGAAAATGAGAGCTTGGGAGTAATGAACACTACTCTATCATTCTCTCTACACCATAGCCACACTCATTCCACCTTAATCATCAATCAAGAGCACAACCCTTTATATAAGGAATTATGGGCCAATTTGGCTTACATGCCCAATGTGAGAGAATTAGTTGTCTTGGCCCAATGGGCTGACCAAAGACGTTTTAGAGCGTGTCCATGGGCCCCGAGCATGTTAGTACGTTATGTCCATCCCATTATGGCCCGATGGTAATATCATGCATTACCGATTATATAGTTATCATTACATGCTAATACCGACACTGTGTGAGCAACACTTAATTATGTTAGTCCATATAAAATATTCTAACATTCTCCCACTTGGACTACATAATTACACCAATATGTGCTCACTAAGCAACAGTATCAATACACAGAAATCTCAAGAAACAATAATGTCTATAAACTAATTATGCACCATATTGTATCGACATGACACAAATATAATACATAATGAGACATCTGAGATTCATAAAACATGATGATAACTACTGATCTGGATCCACTCGAACATAGCATCGAGACTAAGCCACTGGCTTGCATCAACAAGTGTGTACACACAACATCAAAGAGTTATCCAGAATATGCATATATTCAACAACCAATAGCAATCCTTAACATGTCGATCATACATGAAAAATAATGACTCCCACTGATCAAATACATCTTTGGCTCCTAACAATCCAAACAAGAAATGACTTCTTAGTACATACGTTCAGGTAACTCATGTCAGTGTAGTCATTAGCATGTTGTTTGTAAGTGTGTGTTATGATACTAATAGAGGACTCCACAACTTTCTCACTACATATGGAACATCATCATCATTAATGAAGCAATATTACTCCCCAAGTTCCGAGAGATAGATATCATTGCGATATTTATCACATAAGTTCAGTAAGTTCACAATAGAGTCAACTACTCTTAACACTGAAACAGAATATCGCAATTGTAATGTACAATCAATGTCCTCGTAACACGCCACACACTCTACCTTCATATACGAGGATGTTGTCAATGTCCATGCAACACCTAATCACATATAACTTCCCTTACCATTATACTCACTTTGTATGAGAGATGAAGTTGTAGGTGTTCATATGACATTTAATTACAAAATAGCTCCTCCTAGAATCATGAATGCTTATAAGTGGATTTTATCATCCATGCAGCCTTTCCAATCGATATCATTAAAACCAACTACTATATGTCACAATGTTGGTTTGTCGATTGCTAACACATCCTTGGTACCATAAGGATGACAACTCAAGTACCAATCCAGCATGCTTGTAACAGATATCACGATAGGAATGTGTATACTTGAGTAAGCCCTAGGCTGCCTTCAATAAGCATATATGTGAGATAATCTCAAACTTGATCTCTCTTCATTACTAATATCATGGACTTTAGGCCGTTCATAACACATCACAGTTTAGACTATTTAAATATTCTCAATGAAATCGAAACATTAATCACTACAATAGTTAGTCAATGCAAACTATGAGACAATTCAGTCTACCGTTGATCTCATCACCAAGAATCTAAATTTTTAGACCTTACAAGGTTTATCAAGAATTCTTCATCTGACATATATTATCAAATAACGGCTTAATTTGTCTCCAAAATAGATTAAAATCATAAGATATGAGCAATGTACTATATCAAGTGACAATATAAACATATCATTTCTCCCACTGTTCTCTCATATAGTGTTGACTAACGATAATGTTTCGAATTGACTATTTTGAGAATTACAGTAATCACTATCTTGATGTCCTGCCTCAAAATGGATTTAATGCATTGAACTCGGGTATCCTTTAAACAAGAATTTAGTTCTTGCATCCTTATATATTGATTTCCAAATAGTCACCACTTTACAACTCAATAATAGTAATGAACAAATTCATTGTTATAGTGGAGACTAGCTATAGGCTTTAATTCACCTTACTTTAACCATCAAACAACTTATTCTTAAAATGAACCACCATCAAGAAAATCTCCCAATTATTATGGGATTAAGCCTAAACTTTCACGCTTGATCATAGCTTGGAAATCATGAAATAACCATATCAATTCTCCAAATAAGGATTAAGAACTACCAATGACTATCGATTAGAAATTTAGAGGTATATGTAATTAAACTTATCTCGTGTATGGAATCACAGGTTTATCAAACTGTCTCGATCCTTTATCTTTATTTGTCCGCATATGGAGTTTCTTACAATAATCTGGCCAATTGTAGGTCATCAATAATAACAGCGGAAGCAACAAAATGAGGGATTAATCCAATTATTCCCTAAATAAAATTTTAACCCTTGTCTAATGCCAGCTTAAAACTCCAACATAGATAACTTTATATACCTATCAAAAATTATAGCTAGAAGAGCCATACATATTAAACTTGATATTCTCAATAAAACACTTAAATGTTCATCTTCTCTCATATGATTAAAATCCAAGATTGTCAAATGCAATGTCCTATATTGCCTCATAATATTAGAACTTCTGATATAGCCTTAGATGTAAATTCTTATTCAATCACAACATTCATGAGGCTATTCAGAATAAAACGATATGATCCATTGAGTCTTAGTATCTTGAGTGTTGCTGCGAAAGACTTATCTCACATTGTCTCTTTCGAAAAACAACTAACATGGTTGTGAATATGGAATTATGTTTGTGATTATATTAGTCCATACAAGATTCAAATATCTCTCCCACTTGGACCAATATAATCAACAAACACCATATTAATCTCCAGCATGCAATAGGCAATCAAATAAATTATGTATGGTATCATATCGATAGGATATGTATACTACACATAATTTGGCCTGAGAGACATTCAAATATAATAACAACCATCAAACCAAGATGCATGGAGTACAACAATTAAGACTATCTATAAGTCTTGTTGTGTCCTTGTCACTTCGAGAAACAATACACATAAAAAAGTGACTGCATATCATTATGCATGCATGGTTTAATCCCTTAGGTGTTTTCCACTATAAAGCTTTCTAAAACATAAAAGCTTTCAAACTTTGATGAGTCAAAACTTTGAGAAGACTATGCTCAAGATAATAATGCATGAGAGATCTTAACAAAAGAGTGATAAATACTCGATATCTCTCAAAATTTGTATGCATTATAGATTAATCATTGTGGACAACTGGGTTGTAAAACTATTATCAATAATTATGATAGTCATTAGCGATGAATATGTGTACTGAGATTGAATAAGTCAAAAAAACTTATATCCTATATTCTTTCCATTTCTCATCCAAAATTGTAACTAAGTTATCAAAGTCACTATACTGAAAACTTTGTTCAGACTTAAATCAATCCAAAATTGTTGCCTAAATATAGCTTAGCTATCCTCAATTTTACTAGCAACAACGATATGATATTGAGTACATATGCATTAACCCATTATCTTGAATTCACTATATTTACAGACATTCACAATTAACACAATCATCTCTTCAGAATAGACAATGACAATCATACATCCATTGTAATATTGATCCAAAACTTGTCAACTTATGATCTATGCCTTATCTTGATCCTTAAGCATAAAAGTATTGTAATAATTGATTCATTAGTTCCACCGAAACTATTTCAAGGCACAAAACCAACGTACTAGTCTCCTGAACTCATCATTGTGTAGCAAACGTAGGAATATCACTTTAGATGCCCAAGAAAAATTCCTAAGTGATTCCACCCTCATAAAATTTGTCAATAGGGATCGATCGACACATATATACTTTACTAAAACCAACTAACACCCATCGCAATACTCCCACTGAGCATGCAGTAACTTGGCATCTTTGACTTCAAATGATTTCAAGATTTATCAATTTCGAGGCCTAGTCCAATTTTCTAATGAGAGATCGATATGACAAGACATATTATAGTCCCATCCGATAACTAAGCGGTAGAGGTTTTAGGATTGCTTAATACTAAAAAAAATATCTTAGAGCAGTGCCACTATGTGAAAACAAGGATTATGCAATCTGCTCGTTTTCTTAGCTTTCTCAATGATCTATCAACGGAAACGATCATGTCATGTTAGAGTCATTCAAACAAAACATATGACTCTTACGCAGGCAAGGACAACTACTTTAAATATCATAACCAAATTCAGCTAATCCACTACCGATAGGGTAGAGAAGATTGTGTTGTTCATGACATCTAATGTGTTTCCTTCACCATCTAAGCATCCGACTTTACAGTAAAATCATCGACATGATGACTAAATTGCATGTATGGATCTTAGTTTTTAATTGTGATTGATACGGGAGAAAAATATTTAACATGAATCACAATTTTCGACAATTGACATGTGAAAACTTACGACAGGTAAGCACAACACATTCAATGAAAAAATTTAATCTCATAATTATCTAATAAGGCCGATTGCACATTTTTTTATTTCTAGAAAATTTTATTACCAAAAATATTAATTAAATATTGGCAATAATTTTTATAATAAATGCACAAACCATGACCAATATCTTATTACACATTTTCCATAGTATATGCTCCGAAAGAATTCATAATAATAACAACAATGAAATTCACAAAAAATTATCAAAATCACGAAAAGCATATATATAACAAAATTATGGAATGATAAACAAATAAAAAATGGCCTTGTATGAGATTAAATTAATTAACGATAAATTTATCACAATTCTCACAATTTTATGAATAACAAAATTGACATGCTTAAACTCACGATAGGTGAGTACATAAGCACTCAATTAATTATTCACTAACATAATTATATTATAAAAAATGTCAATCATCTATCAAATAATTTTTATGGCATGAATATAATTATGTCTTCATCCAATGAAATAAATAAAAAATAAAATTGTGAGAGAAAAAAAATTAATTCAAATTAATTATGTGATTATGCGTCAATTAATAATTTAAATTGACCAAACCCAAAATATAATCACACAATCAAATGAGAAAAATTAAAAGGAGCAAAATGGTGAAAATTTGGTCCAAAATGGAATCTTCACGCGCCCCCACGCGCCCAAAAAAGTTTACATTTTTTTTTGCTGAAAAGTGCCCAAAAACGACATGTAGTTTTTCAGCAAACTACATGTAGTTTGTCATAAAACGACATAAATCATAAAAAACGACAGCACTTCGGAAAATGACAAAAAAACCAAAAACGACACCAAAAACGTGTCGTCGTTTTGAGGTTGTCTTCAACCTCCAGCGGGTCTGTTCGACCCGTTTCGAACCCAAATTCTGACCCCGTTGGATTTTAGCCACCAGAGCTACGATTTTGATGTCGTTTGAGGGGTTTTTCTCCATTTTTCATGCTCTTTCTATTTCCAGTACTCATTCAAACTTAAAACATCCGAAACCCGTAGATCTAATAGCCATTTTCGGCCATTAACAAGCTTTGAAAAAGCTTGGAGTTTTGGGTGTTTTCAACGTAAACGAAACGGAAAATACAATATAAAATATTGATAAACTCAATACTCATCCTCCAATATGATTTTATCTACCAATAATATATAATATCGATTTTTTTTTTTTATGTAAATCAGATTTGAAAAAAAAAATTATTCTAATAAGCCCTAAAATCAAATGACCTGGCTCTGTTACCAATTGTTATAATTAATTCATAAAACAATGATCAATATCAAATCATGCTCATGAATTTCCATGATCAAATATTTTATTTAGGGCATTAATATAATAATATACGTACCTCCAATTATCGCATTGATCTCTAATAATCATGTTGATTACATTTCTTTGATCTACACATATAGAGAAAATGAGAGCTTGGGAGTAATGAACACTACTCTATCATTCTCTCTACACCATAGCCACACTCATTCCACCTTAATCATCAATCAAGGGCACAACCCTTTATATAAGGAATTATGGGCCAATTGGGCTTACATGCCCAATGTGAGAGAATTAGTTGTCTTGGCCCAATGGGCTGACCAAAGACGTTTTAGAGCGTGTTCATGGGCCCCGAGCATGTTAGTACGTTATATCCATCCCATTATGGCCCGATGGTAATATCATGTATTACCGATTATATAGTTATCATTACATGCTAATACCGACACTGTGTGAGCAACACTTAATTATGTTAGTCCATATAAAATATTCTAACAAGAAGTACTTCTTGAGAGCATCGACATGTTCCACAAGAAGGCAAATGACAATCAAGAGGGACTCATCTTCATCACCACTCCTAAGTATCCACACGTCACCATTAACTTCGTGGTAAGCAGGCCCAAAATGGATCTCCTTTCCCCATCCGAAATCAATACCCTCAAACGGTAAGTTCATCCAGTTTATGACGCCAACATTAGGATTCCCAAAGTATTTGCCTCCTCCATTAGTTGACGATTTATATGAGCACTGGAATTGGGTCAGGTCTTGTTGACTTTTTAAGAAGTCAATTGCTGACAAAATATAGTCGTTTGTCACCATCTCAATTGCCGAGCGTAATTTACTCTCTCCGAAACCTAACGACTTAGACAACAAATCTCCAGAGGTACAGCTCGCCATTACGTCGAAAACTCCATTACCGAAGTAAGAAAATGGTAACGGCGGCTGAAGGCGCTTTCGTGAGTCAATTGTTATGCCGCACGCTGTGGGTTGTTCCCTCTGGTGCTTCCTCGCCTTAGTTAAACACCTCCAAATATGACTCGTTAAGACCTCATACCGCGTATAAGGTCGTGATGTTTCGAGGGTAGTACTGATCTGACGGTCCTGATTTGTCCTCTTCTTCAGCTTCTGGACTTGTTCGTTTGCAAGCTTTAGCGTGACCATTGTGGTTTTCATCTTCTTGAGCTCTTCGACAGTAGGTTGTTTCAACAAAAACGGCATATTACTGAAGTCCTTGGAGTGATCAAAGCGTGGCGTTCTCCCCATCTCTCCAACTCTAAAGGCCTTTTTGTCCAAAAGCGGCGCCTTTCCTAACGGCAGGCCTCGTGCGAGTCGAGCCCACTCAGTCATGAAGTTGGCGGCGCTTGTTCCATCAGTAATGATATGTGAGGTGGTGAGGCCTAGGCTTAAGCCACCGCACCTGAATTTGGTGAGTTGCACCAGGCAAAGAGGGAACTCATTGATTGGAAGAGACTCGTTTATGTGGGGAAGAAGAAAACGATCAAAGTCGGGAGTGGGTGTGAAGTGATCTTCTCTGAAATGAGCGAGATCAGCGTTCAACTTGGCGGCAACGAAAAGAGCGCCGTGTGCGTTGCATTCGAGCTCAAAGCGGCCATTGTCGAAGCTGCGCAAACGCCCAGCGAGTGGATAGAAGTGCACTAGAGCGTGGCTCAAGGAATCGATTAGGGTTTGAGTAATGGCTTGGAATTGGGTTGTGGTTGGGCCGTAGAAGTAGATAGCACTTGCATAAGTGGTGCATTCGATCTGATCCCATTCAGACAAGGATTGATTCCCTGTCCAAGTTGATTTAGCGGGAGTCACCATTACGTTTTTCTTGATGTTCAGCTCCATATATGTATATGCACGCGTGTATACGAATAATAATATTATTTGAGAGAGACGGGGGAAAGAAGTATAGTAATGGGAGACTTGTAATGCTAACATATATATAAAATGAAAACCATGTACGAAGCAAATTATAAAAAAATATTTTTTCTATATAAGCAATTAATGTTTAATTAAGACTATATTTATACAGTTTTTTTAATCAGAAATATATATATATACACAAAAAATGGTATCATTTTGAACGTACATATGCTGCAAAAAATATTTATTAATGATCCTTTTTTGTTCACTATTTGTTTTATTATATTTCCAAATAGATTATTGTTGAATTATATCTTTTAATATATTTATTTCTTTGTTTTATTACCTTTATTATTTTATATATATTTTGATTTCTAAATATACATAGCAGTAATTGTTTATTCCTTTTCTTTTTTCATATAATAAAAACATAGAAATATATCACCTCTATATAAAAATAGATATTTATTAATTATATTAATATAAATATAAATTCAAATTCAAATATTATAAAATATCATTCTTATAATAATATATAATACAAGACTAAATATTTAATATCTATATTAATATGAATTCAAAAATTATAAAATATTATAATAATATATAATACAAGACTAGATATTTAATACTTACATTAATATAAATTTAAATATTATAAAATATCATTATAATAATAATACACAATCTAAATTTTTATTAAAAAAATTATCATTTATGTTTAAAAAGGTTATCATATTATATATATTTAAAAAACCATAAACATGTTTTGGTGTTGTTTAAATATGTTTATGTCATTCTTTTATATATAATATTGTTTATTTATTTGAAATTTATATAACAATGATACAAATTTACTAAAAATTATTAATAAATTCTATAAATAAAACTAAGCAAACGTGTATTGCACATTGCTTGTATCTAATATAATTAAACAATTTAAAAGAGTATTAGCTATTGTGTATGCATATAATGAAATGTGTAACTAGAAAACATAACTGCACGATTCGCGCAGTCTTTTGTAATTATTAAAAAATATATATTTTAAAATATTTTTTGGGAGATTGTGTTGTAGGATTCTTTTTCATCCTACTTGTACAACATACTTTTAATATGGACATGTGAGAGTGTTTTCACCACAATTTTTTTTCATGATGATGTTCATTATATAGCGAACCTCCTTCGGGTTTTTGAGAAATTCTAAATAATCAATGTGACGAGAAAAAGTTCAAAAAGTTTGTTGTACTGCTTTTATTTATTATTATTATTATTATTTTTTTATACGCCTTGGTCGAGTACTTGTTTGCACCCTTTACTTTTAAAAATTAACTGTTAGACATCGCGTTTTGTCAACAGGTTAAAAATAAGAATAGATAGATGGATTATTTGAAACTGTATTTTGGCCGATTACCCCTTTTGTCAATTTATTTTTAAAAATTAACCTTTTGACCATGTATTTAATCAAAATGTTAAAAATTATTTATAAAAGGTAAATTATATATATTTATATAATTTATGTTTTCTATAAGGGTTCACACCATTTGGAATCTTGTATTTTGGCCTATTATCTATTGGGACCCTTTATTTTTATAAATTAATTTATGAATTTCAAGTTTTGTCAAAATGTTAAAAATAGAAATATATACATCGATTATTTGAACACTATATTTTGGTCGATTACCCATTTTTTAACCATTTATTTTTAAAAATTAACCTTTGGACAATGTATTCATTCAAAAAGTTAAAAATTCTTTATAAAAAGTAAAATATATTAATATATAATTTATATTTTTGTATAAGGGTTTATACCATTTTGAACCTTGTATTTTAGCCGATTACCCATTTGGACCGTTTATTTTTTATAATTAACTTGTGGACCTCGTGTTTTTCAAAAGGCTAAAAGAAATAGAAATAGATAGATAGATTATTTGAACCGGGTATATTTTGGTTTATTAGAAAAGTAAAATAAAAAATGAGAAAAAATGATGTTTATTATTATATTTATATTTATAGTTTAATTAAATAGTTGTCTTAATTAAATATCTAATCAAATTTTAATTTAAAGTATATATCGTTTAAATAAATCATATGAAAATTTAAGTTTAAATTATTGTTGGGCCCAAAATGTTCAGCCCAAAAAACCCTTTCCTCATTATCGAATATTCAAAACGAAATGTTTTGGCGTACAGAAGCTCCGAAGGCAGAAGGTGTGGGTCAGAGGCGATCCGCGCCTCTGACCCCTAAACGAGACATTCAAAGTCGGTATTTTTGGAGGGAAATTCAGTTATTTCTTCCCCCCCATTCCAGGGTTCGCTTGAACCAACTAACTGCTTTACATATTTTGTCCTATAAATATAAGATTCATAGGAGAGAAAAGGGATCAAATTTTGAACTGACTTAAGCATCGAAGTGTCTTTCTTGCAGGTGATCCCGACGAGTCAAAGGCAAACTTCATCACCGGAATAGTGACAGGTCATCATTCATCGTTGGGTTTTACCTCCAGATATAGAAAGACAAATTGTTGCTCCAACAATTATATATGTTGTTAAGATATATTTTTTTAAAACTTTTTATGTTTAAATAAAAAGCATAAAAATAATCAAAATTTCTTGTGTTACTATTTTTATTTTTAGAGAATAAACCAAAATTATAAATGTTACATTAAATAAAATAGTATATATAGAATATTTTAGTAATTTTTAATAGTGATATTGAATTTGTTACATTATAATAATAATTTAAATTTAATAAAAACTTATTTGTATTGAAGTTACATTAAATAAAATAATATATAAATATAAATGATATATATACGATCAAAGTTTTTTTGTTTTTAAAGAAACGCATTGAGATATTCTATAAAAAGAACAAAAATATGCCAATATATATACGATTGAGAGAATAGAAAATTAATTATTAACAAATATCATTTATTATATTAAAATGAAATTCAAATTGAAATCTGTTATCAAATATGTAAACATTTTAGTTATATATATATGATTTGAATATTTTAGTAGAATTTTAGGTGTGACACCTTTACTACGTACTTAATATCAAATCAAAATCAAATTTTATCTCAGTTTATTTTTGAATTATTTTAAACCACGCACTATCCAACTACAAGAAAAATGACATTTCTTAGCTGCCAAATATTATAGCCGTAAAATTTATTATACTTAATATTATACTTTGCTTTTATATATTGTAGTAGCTAGAAAAATGATTTAGTTAGTGGAAAAAAAATTTATTTCTAGTACCAAATATATAATTAATAAATAATATACACACCAGTGCTAGTTTTTTTTTTTCTTTTTTTCAAAACAGATAAATATACATTTTGTGGCTAAAAAGAGTACATAGAGAGGATGTAGATCTTAATTTCAAAACAGATAAATGAGAATATTGGATTGCTGTAATTTGTGGTGGAGGTGATCGTGGGTTGTTGATCATATTTTTCACGTTGTGCATATCTAATAAAAACTAAACTATCGGAAGGACCAAACATATTTAAGATATAATAAATTGTATGACATGTATTTATATTTATAAGATATATCAATATTTCTAGGTATCTTTTAATTTATCTTATAAAATTTTATTTTTTATATATAAAAAGAATGTAGACAAGATCTTTTACGTGGTTCAGCAGTTGAAATCTGCTTAGTCCACGAGTCTATATTAATAATTCTTGGGGGTTTTCTAGAAACTTTCAGAGAATAATTGCCTAGAGTTTTCTCTCCAAATCTCAATATTTCGGTTCTTTACAAATGAATTATCCCTCTCTATTGATAGAGAAGTTTTCAGAATTGCTTCCTACATATTTCGGGAAGATATTTAGTAAATCAAATAATATAATGCCAATAAATGCATTAGTTACTACGTACGCGGTAACATCCAATAAAATGTGAGATTGAGTAACAAATTACATCAGATTCCTTAAACATAGAGAATTTACAACAATAAATGCGTTCACACTCAATCAATGAGCTTAGACACTAGATCCATGTGCCTTCAAGACCGCTTGCTTGTTACGAGCTCGTCATCTTGGTTCACTTATGCTCCCACCAAGTAACCATTGACAAAGCTGTCACCTTCGAGCTTACAGCTCTCGAGCTCAAACCATCTTGTCTAAGGGCAAGCGATGAATCAGAAAGTTTATACAAGTGTTGAACCCTTGCTATTGTGAGTTGCGAACCTAACTTATAAGCTCGGAGCACCCTCGAGGCTACATACTGCTCGAGTTCATTAGGTCGTCATTATAGCGAAATTATCTTTGACTGGTGGAGCGCATGATGACTTTGCTTATTCCGAGCTTACACCTTACGAGTCGAGATTTCGAGATCAAGATTCCCATTCTCGAAATCTCGGTGTAACACAATATATCATAAAAGTAAATAAAATATGTTTAATATAATGTATGATATAAATGTATTAAAAAATTAGGGCAAAACATTGTCTATAATTTTAATAAAAACAGATTCACTTTTTTTCTTCAATATATAATAGAATGAATTACAGTTCTATAGTATATATAAATATTTTCACCAATAATCTCTACATATATGACATCTAAATACAACATTGACAAATATATATATATTTACATGGCTACATGACATATATAAATTACAATAATATTTATAGGAAATTAATAATAGAATAAAATAAAAATTGTAAAAGTCATATTGTAGAGTAGTATACATGCATTAACTATTTTTAGTTTATAATGTAACTCGCAATGTCCTTTGGTGAATTTGATGAAAAAAAAAGAGCTTCAATCACTTGATAAAAAATAAACTATCACACAAATGTATAAGATAAAAAGAATGATATGTATGACTTTATTATTTTTAAATAAATTTGATTTAATTATTTAAATTATCATAAAATATCCTAAAGATATTCTATTTCAATTAATTAATTAATTAATTTTTGTTGTAGTTTTTGTAGTTGTTAATATAATATACTTAGGATAGTAGATTATATTATGTTATGTTATATGTTTAATATGATATTATTCTAATACGTGAAGTTTAATTTTAATTAAATTTCATTTAAGTTATAAAACGTATGGTGTTATTAATTTTAAATAATTGTTATTGTAAAATATCTCAAATGTATTCTATTATAATTTGTTTAATTATTTATTTATTTAATTTGATTTAAATTTAAATCATGTTTATAATTTACCGTTAAATATAAAAAATATTATGTTAAAATTAACAGAAAAAAATACCGTTAAAATCAATAATTTATGTTATTTATGTTGAAATTAATTGAGCATCAAACAATAATCAAGAATTGATCAAACATAGTCATGCTCAACATTGCACAATGAAATCATCTTATTTAAGGTATCAAACATAATAAGAAAAAGATGTTTTACATACCTTTGTGATCAAGTCTATGAACCATCATTCTCCATGATTATGCTCATCACATTTCACCCACCTACACATCAAAGATCAAAAGCGTGCTTGGGGTGTAGATGAACACTACTCTCTTTCTCTCCTTTTCCTCTAAACACCCATTGTCCACACTCACATAATAAAGGTGTAACCCCTTTTATAAAACATAATGGGCTTATTGGGCCTAGATACCCAATGAGAGGGTTAGTTGTCCTGGCCCAATGGGCTGGCCTAAAGACATTGAGAGTGTGTCCATGGGCCCCGAGCGTGTCAGTATATTATGTCCATCCCATTATGGCCCGATGGTAATATCATGCATTACCGATTATATATAGTTATCATTACATGCTAATGACACTGTGTGAGCAACACTTAATTATGTTAGTCCATATAAAATATTCTAACATTAAAATCTCGAATGTATTCTATTTTAATTTGTTTAATTATTTATTTATTTAATTTGATTTAAATTTAAATCATGTTTACAATTTACCATTAAATATAAAAAATATTATGTTAAAATTAACAGAAAAAAATACCGTTAAAATCAATAATTTATGTTATTTACACACTCATAGTAGAGATGTGATTTGAATATATTAGTTGAGTTTTAGGTGTAACACCTTTACTGCGTCCATAATATCAAATAATTAAAATCAAATCTCATCTCAGTTTATTTTTGAATTATTTTAAACCACGCACTATCCAACTACAAGAAAAATCACATTTCTTAGCTGCCAAATATTATAGCCGTAAATTAATATTATACTTTGCTTTTATATATTGTAGTAGCTAGAAAAATAATTTAGTTACTGGAAAAAAAATTATTTCCAGTACCAAGTATATAATTAATAAATAATATACATACCAGTGTTAGTTTTTTTTTTTTTCTTAATTTCAAAACTGATAAATGAGAATATTGGATTGCTGTCATTTGTGGTGGAGGTGATCGTGGGTAGTTGATCATATTTTTTACGTTTTGCATATCTAATAAAAACTAAACTATCGATGGACCCAACATATTTAAGATATAATATATTGTATGACATGTATTTATATTTATAAGATATATCAATATTTTTAAGTATCTTTTAATTTATCTTATAAAATTTTATTTTTTATATTTAAAAAATATATAATTAAATTTTAAATATATTAATATAAATTTACATATATACACACAAATATTTATAAATAAATATACATATATCGGATAGAGTCGGTTAGGGTAATAGGGTTGGGTACACCTATACCCTTACCTTACCCTATACCCGCATCGGGTACATGTTTTTTAACCATCACCCTACCCTAAACCATATTTTATCAGGTAATACGCTACTCACGTTTTGCATATCTAATAAAAGCTAAAACTATCGAAGGACCCAACATATCTGTTGAATAAATTCCACTTATAACCAGATCCTTTTACATATATCCACATCAGCATACAAAGATAAACTTTACAGAAATAACAAATAAACCTAATGGCTTTGCCTCTAACAGATCGGAACCAGGAATTAGTTACAACAGATTGTAACTAATTCCCAGCTCGTACAGCTAACAATACAGGCTATAAATATATGAAGAAAAAGGGCTTTTAGAGATACAACCAGAAAAAAAAAGTCTTCAGCTCCAAGATCCAAGAGAGAAAGGTCTAGAGAAAGAGAGTAAGGCTCTCGTGGTGAGGAGAACAAGAAGAAGAGAGTACATGCAAAGAAAAATCAGAGTGTTAGACAAAGTAGAAATCAAAAGAGAAAGAGAGAGATCTGTACAGAGAGAAGGATAGAGTCTTACCTGATCAAATCTTGTGACACGAATCTCCAATATTCTGTAATCGCCATTGTTGATAGTGGAAACTCAAGCTTGATCTCTGAGGCAGCTTGACGAAGACGTAGCCCCAATTTTTAGGGTGAACTCCGAAATAATTTCTGGTGTTTTCTTCTCCTTTTTCCCTCTTTGTTCATTCGATTTGTGATTAAATGTGTGTGTGTGTGTTTCTGAGTGCTTTAAACTGAGACCTAGAATTTAACGACATTGTTTGTGTGGTCGTTTTTGGTTATATAAAGTATCAGATCTGTGAATGGTCAGAAATGACCTTAAGGGACTAATGATGTGTTTTGTTGGTGTAGGGTTAGAACTGTAATAAACCTACAGTGGTATCAGAGCCAAGTTCCTTGGCTGGAAAATTCAACAAGACAGGAACAAGATCATTAGGGAAGAAGAAGAAACAGGGAAAACAAGAAATCTTGAAAGAAAGATTATCAAGAATCAAGAACACATACAAAACTGGAGGAAGAACACAGCTCAGAATCTGATACAAATTCTGTAAAGGAGGAGGATAACTCATAAACAAATTCAAACTCAGAAGAATCTGTGAACACATCACAGAACAGCAACAAACCAGAAAATTCTAAAACTCTTCTTGATTTTAATTTTACTAATATGAGTAACATAAAGGTTGACATTGATAAGTTTGATGGCACTGGGAATTACAGGATCTGGAGGAGGAAGATCAGAGCACTCTTGGCTCAACAGAAACTGTTAAGAGTACTGGAAGACCCAATCGAATGGCCAGAAGGCACTTCAAAAATCCAGAAGGAGGAATATCTGGAAACTGCTACAGGAATCCTAATTTTCAACCTATCAGATGCTATTATCAGGATAGTGGACAAAGAAGATACACCAGCAAAGATATGGAAGAAATTAGAGGAACAATTTCAATAGAAATCATTGACTAACAAGATCTATCTCAAAGAAAGAATTTTTGGTTTCAAGATGAGTCAATCTAAAACTCTAGATCAAAATCTAGACGAATTTCTGAGAATGCATATTGAGCTTGCAAACTCAGGGGAGGATGAGGCACTTAGTGATGAGAACCAGGCTATTATTATACTGAATTCACTTCCAGAAACTTACAGGGAAGTGAAAACAGCTATAAAATATGGAAGAACATCTATTACTCTTGATGAGGTTATGTCTGCTCTAAAGTCAAAGGATCTGGAAATGAAAACTGAAAAAGGTGGTAGTTCTAATGGGGAACTAAACCTAAGTAGAGGCAGACCTACACAAAGGAAGCCATGGCATGGTAAAGGAAGGAGCCAAAGTCATAGTCACAGTAGAGGTCCAAGCAAAGGGTACATCAATAACAGAGGGAGATCTAATTCTAAGGGGCCGCAAGACACAGAAGGATGCTATAATTGTGGGAAACCTGGACATTTCAAGAGAGATTGCTATTTCTTAAATAAGAACAGGAGGAATAAGTTCAATGGACAGAGAGATAATCACAACTCAGAATCTCAAAACTCTAAACACAAACCAGATCACCAAAATGAAAATCTGAGTGACTGTTATGAAAATGGAGAAGTTTATATAGCTGGATCATCTTTCAAAGATGATTGGATATTAGATTCTGGATGCACTTTTCATATGACTAATAACAGATCATTTTTGACTGATTTCAGGGACTCTACAAAGGGCAAAGTGATTCTGGGAAATGATCAGAGTTGTGCTATTGAAGGATCAGGAACAGTGGCATTCAAAATGCATGATGGAGTTACTAGATCTCTAACTGGAGTAAGGTATGTCCCTGACCTATCCAGAAACTTAATTTCACTAAGTGTGCTTGATGATTTGAAAATAGAAAGCAAGATTAAGGAAGGACAAATGAAGATCTACAAAGGCTCAATGATTATCATGAAAGGAATCAAGAAGGAAGGGTTATACTACCTAATGGGAGAACCTATAGCCAGAAGCAACAACACAGTAGGACAGACCAATTTATTACAAAATCCAGAGGATGCTAAAGTAGTACTATGGCACAATAGACTGGGACACATAGCTGAGAAAGGATTACAGATTGTTAGTGAGCAACAATTGCTAGGAAAGGACAAAGTGAGCAAGGTGGAATTCTGTGAACATTGCATACTTGGAAAACACCACAGACTGAAATTTAAGACAAGTACACATAAATCTAAACGTATTCTAGACTATATTCACTCAGATCTATGGGGCCCTGAAAAGACACCTACTCATGGAGGTAATGTTTATTTTTTATTAATTGTTGATGATTATTCTAGGAAGATATGGGTGTTTTTACTTAAAAATAAAAATGATGCTTTTCAAAGATTTAAACACTGGAAAACACTTATTGAAAATCTCACTAACACAAGAATCAAAACCCTAAGGACAGATAATGGTTTGGAGTTTTGCAATAATGAATTTGACATGTTTTGTAAAGAAACAGGAATACAAAGGCACAGAACAGTCAGATTAACACCACAGCAGAATGGTGTGGCAGAAAGGATGAACAGAACCATTCTGAACAAAGCCAGATGCATGCTGATACAATCTGGACTGTCCCATGGTTTTTGGGGAGAAGCTGTGATGACATCTGCCTATCTTATAAACAGATGTCCATCCAGCGTGATTGAGTTCAAAACACCAGAGGAAAGGTGGTCAGGTAAACCACCTGATCTATCAAATCTAAAGGTATTTGGGTGTAGTGCTTATGTACACCAAAATATAGGAAAACTAGAGCCTAGAGCTGTGAAAGGGGTTTTTCTAGGATATCCTGAAGGGGTAAAAGGGTATAGAGTATGGTTGAGGGAAAAGGGTGGTTTTATTACTATTATAAGCAGGGATGTTATCTTTAAAGAAAATGAATTTCCTTGTTTATTTAAAACTAACCTTGCAGGTACTACAGACACTAACCATGCAGGAACAATACTGTTTGACCCTATCCTTTGGAGACTAGAAGACCAAGAGGAACATGATATAAATCAGATGGAACCAGTTGTAGAACAACCTGAACCAGATTCATTTCAGGGGGAACATACAGGAAATTCAGATAAGGAAGGAACTCATACAGAGGAACAAAATGAGGATGAAATAGAAATAGTACAGCAAGCAGAAAATCTAGAAGAATACCAACTTACTAGAGACAGAGAAAAAAGAGCTCCTAAGCCTAATCCCAAGTACAGCTTTAACATTTGGAATGAAGACACAGCATATGCCTTCATGACAGCTATGGAATCCTTGAGTTCAGAACCCGAAACTTATGAAGAGGCTATGAGAGGACCTGATGCTAAGAAGTGGTTCAAAGCTATGGATGAGGAAATGGTGTCCTTAAAGAAAAACAAGACCTGGATTATGGTTCTAAGACCTAAAGGAAAAAGGGTAATAGCATGCAAATGGGTTTACAAACATAAAGAAGGCAGATTAAAGGGAGAACCTACAAGATTTAAAGCTAGACTAGTAGCTAAGGGTTTTACACAGAAAGAAGGAGTGGATTATACAGAGATATTCTCACCAGTAGCAAAATACAAAACTATCAGAATCATGCTATCTTTGGCTAACCAGTTTGACATGGAAATTGATCAAATGGATGTTACTACAGCTTTCCTTCATGGAGACCTAGAGGAGGATATCTATATGGAGCAACCTAAGGGGTTTGAAGTCAAAAGCAAAGAGGACAAGGTTTGCAAGCTGGTTAAGTCCCTCTATGGACTTAAACAGGCTCCAAGACAGTGGAATAAGAAGTTTGATACCTTTATGATAAAGCATGGGTTTAATAGAAGCTATCATGACACCTGCCTATATTTTAAAGGAAGCACAATTCAGGATGTCATCTACCTACTCCTATATGTAGATGACATGTTAATCATAAGCCAGGAAAGATCAAAAGTGGATATGGTCAAAAATCTACTCAAGACAGAGTTTGAAATGAAGGACCTTGGTATTACCACCAAGATCCTAGGAATAACAATCCTAAGGGAAAGGGATAAAGGAAAATTGATTCTAAGGCAAGAAGACTACATTGAGAAGATCATAAACAAGTTTTCTATGAAAGATGCAAAGTTTGTTAAGCAACCTATAACCACTCAGTATACACTCTCTAAAGAACAGTGTCCTAAAACAGAAAAAGAGGCTGAGGATATGAAGGATACACCCTATTCTAATGCAGTGGGATCTATTATGTATCTTATGGTGAGCACAATACCTGACCTAGGCTATGCAATGAGTATACTTAGTAAATATATGGCAAATCAAGGAAAGGTTCATTGGATGGCTATGAAGTGGGTGTTCAGATACTTACTGGGAACAACTAAAGTGGGTCTAGTTTACAAGAGACAAAATGAAAGTACAATAATAGAAGGATACAGTGACTCAGACTATGCAGGGGATAGGGATAACAAGAGATCTACATCAGCCTATTTTTTTCCTAATAGGAGGGAATTGTGTTAGTTGGAAGGTTCAGTTACAACCAGTGGTAGCACTTTCTACGACAGAGGCTGAATATATTGCTACAACAGAAGCTATCAAGGAATCTATCTGGCTAAAAGGGTTGATGACAGAGCTAAAGCTACACAAAGGTATGCCTACAATATATTCAAACAGTCAGAGTTGTATATACTTATGCAAAAATCCAGTATTTCATGATAGAACAAAACATGTAGAAATCAAATATCATTTTATACGGGATAAGGTTACACAGGGAGAAGTGGAGATTGCTAAGGTACCTACTGAGGATAACCCAGCAGACATGGGTACTAAAGTTGTGACCCTTAATAAGTTCAAACATTGTATGAACTTATTAAGGATCGACACAGGAGATTAAGTAGGACCTATCAAGCTAAGACCCTCAGAGATTAAAACACATATATCATAACTGGTTATAAGAGGAATTCAGGTGGAAATTGTTGAATAAATTCCACTTATAACCAGATCCTTTTACATATATCCACATCAGCATACAAAGATCAACTTTACAGAAATAACAAATAAACCTAATGGCTTTGCCTCTAACAGATCAGAACCAGGAATTAGTTACAACAGATTGTAACTAATTCCCAGCTCGTACAGCTAACAATACAGGCTATAAATATATGAAGAAAAAGGGCTTTTAGAGATACAACCAGAAAAAAAAAGTCTTCAGCTCCAAGATCCAAGAGAGAAAGGTCTAGAGAAAGAGAGTAAGGCTCTCGTGGTGAGGAGAACAAGAAGAAGAGAGTACATGCAAAGAAAAATCAGAGTGTTAGACAAAGTAGAAATCAAAAGAGAAAGAGAGAGATCTGTACAGAGAGAAGGATAGAGTCTTACCTGATCAAATCTTGTGACAGGAAGCTCCAATATTCTGTAATCGCCATTGTTGATAGTGGAAACTCAAGCTTGATCTCTGAGGCAGCTTGACAGAGATGTAGCCCCAATTTTTGGGGTGAACTCCGAAATAATTTCTGGTGTTTTCTTCTCCTTTTTCCCTCTTTGTTCATTCGATTTGTGATTAAATGTGTGTGTGTGTATTTCTGAGTGCTTTAAACTGAGACCTAGAATTTAACGACATTGTTTGTGTGGTCGTTTTTGGCTATATAAAGTATCAGATCTGTGAATTGTCAGAAATGACCTTAAGGGACTAATGATGTGTTTTGTTGGTGTAGGGTTAGAACTGTAATAAACCTACAATATCAACTTTCTTATCTGATCTCATTATTTCAATGCTAAATTTTATCTTAAATTTTGTTTGTATCCACAACATGCGTGGATGAAATGACACTACAAGCATATTGAAAAATTAAAATCCATAATTGTTGTGAAGTAGCCAAAATTGATAGATTCAAAGGGCGAAGGAAAGAGAGTTCTTTGAGTAACAGAGATTCTGATTCAACTTCTCCCACGGGGAAAGTAGAAAAAAAAAACAAACAGTACTGCTCCTTTAAATGTGTTGCATGTTACCTTTTGCAATTACAAAATTACCATTACTACAAAAAGGGTCATCTAAGTCTCACACTACAAGAAAAATTAGTTGTTGCGCCGAAAGTATATGCAGCGCTATAAATTCGCCGCAAATAATTGTCCTAATAAATGGCATGGGTTTGTGAGAATTTTAATGGCGAATAAATACTATTTGCGGCGATTTTTTCGCCGCAAATAATGGAAAGAAAAGGTGGGTAACTGCGGATATTTGTCCACAAAAAGGTTGAAAAATCACGAAATGCATGGGCAAAAAGTTTGGTGGGAAAAAATTGCGGGCATTGTTTAGCTTAATATTAGTTGTAGATTTTGCGGTGAAACGTTTCACCACAAATGAAGATATTTTTAAGGGTTTTAGTGGAACGACGCTGTTTTCATGGTTACTGATTAAAGGCCTTTATTTGCGGCCAACGGGTGGGGATTATGCAGTGAAAATTTTCACTGCAAATAACTTCTTTGATTTATTTTCTAGACCTCTTATTCTTTCCTATTTCTGTGCCTCTGTCTCTCTCTCTTATTCGATTCTCTACAACTCCGACTGCCTATCCTATAGCCGCGACACCTTCGACCCCATGGTTGTAGTAGGGAATCCTTTTGTTCGGTTGGACTGGCATATTGCGACAACATGCCGACCCTGTATGTTGTTACAAAATTTGAAAAGTTGAATTTCAAAATCTCCTACAGCAACCACGTGTCGTCGCTGTAGGTCCGTCGACCGCCCACATCAGCAGCGACGACATATCGTCGATGGAGAGTGTGTGGGTTTATATGCCTTCAGCAACAACATGTTGTCGCCGTAGTGTCACGAAATCTTAGATTTTCATGTTCAGCGAGCACCCTACGGCGACATTTCGTCGCTGTAGGTATATAATTTAATTTTTTTTTTATTAATTATATTAATTACTTTATTTAATAAAATATTAAATATTAATTCAATAATAAAACCAATTCATTAATTAATTAATAAAACCAAATTAACAATAACCATGGTCTCCAAAATGTAAAAAACAAAACATAAGTAGTATTGTCTCCAAAATAAATAAAAACAACACAAAATATTAATAAGTTCAAAATAATAATATAAGAAAACTAAATGTCATCAAAATCAATTCCAAAGTCATTATCGTTGGGTTGTTGTGGTGATGGCTGTGGTGGTTGCTGTTGTGGTGGCTGTGGTGGTTGTGGCTGCTGTGGTTGTTGTGGTTTAAAGTTCGCCATCATGGACTGTATCATATTCATGTCCAAGTTGATAGGTTGAAATTGTGGAGCTTGGATGTTCGGATTTGTTGCTAGCAAAAATTATTGCATTTGCTGGAAGTTGTGGTTCTAGGTCATAATGGCTTGACTAAAGTGTTGAACCATTGACTAGAAAGCCTCAGGTGGTACCATTGGAGGGCCAAATGTGGTGGACGGAAATGGTGATGCCTCTGATTGTGAAGAGGATCTAGTGGCACCTGAGGCAAAGGTACTAGTGCCTTTCAACTTGCGTCCAATACCTCGGTTGTGGACACACCCCTTTTTCCATACATATGGATGCGAGGCTATGCTTCCAATCGATTTCGAATTACTCACCATTCGAACCCACGCTTATGATCAAGCCTCAAACCAATCCCAGCTCGAAGTAAGTCTGGACCTGATTGAAGAAAAAAGGAACGAGGCTCAACTAAAAAATGATGCATACCAACAGCGAGCAACCAGGTATTTCAATAAAAGGGTTCGAGATAGAAAATTCGGTGTGGGAGATTTGGTGCTGAGGCGTGTGTTCTTGGCAACACGGGACCCAGCTGCTAGCGTGCTCGGGCCTAATTTAGAAGGACCTTATCAAATCGAATCAGTTATCTGACCTGGCGTCTACAAGTTGGCAAGATTGAATGAGAATTTGGTACCACGAGCATGGAATGGCGAACATTTGAGACCTTACTATCAGTAGTATAGGAACAATGACACCTGTAAACATGTTTGTTTATCTTTGCTATGTTTTTGTTAATAAATTGTTCAATTTTGAATAAACCTAATTTTCTTTTCAATATGCTGTATTTTTTGCAAACTCTCTTGATTTAATAACCTATGGTCACACTCATAAGATATTAAGGGGGCATTAGTGGTATATATACCGTCAGCTTGAAAAAATAAAATAGCATATATGAAAAGAATAAAATTGTTTGGATATAACCAAATACGTGAGCTAAGATAGTTTAGACATAACCAAATTATTAATAATAAAAGTGTTTGGATATAACCAAATATGCGAGCTAAGATAGTTTGGACATAACCAAATTATAAAAAATAAAGGTGTTTGGATATAACCAAATGCACGAGCTAAGATAATTTGGATATAACCAAATACGTGATCTAGATATAACTAGATCAAGAATATAAGTGTATGGATTACAAACCAAACACAACCTAAATAGGTTTGGAACAAACCAGCTCAAACTAATCGACAATAAATTGGAACATAACCTACTTCAAGCTAAGTCAAGATCGAGGCTGGAATATCTTGCAAAAAGATAGTTTCGACCTCATAACCTTGGGGAGCTACCCAAGGACGAGGGAAGGTGACTAAAAAATCAAGATATAACTAAACCACCTACGTTACACGCCATATAAGTACCTTCAGGTGCATGGTAAAAGTAACTTTCGACCTAGACAAATAACGAGATTTGACATGGATACGTCAAGTAAACTATCCATGAATGCATCGAAGCTTGAGCTTAAAAATCCACCACATGTTTGTATGAATAAACAGACATAAGGACTCTTTAAAATAAATTTCGTGAAATGTTTCATCTTACGAAATTTATAGCAATATTAAAGTAAAGCCAAAAACGGTATCATAAATATCATGAACAAAAGAAAAAATAGCTCTTAAACGAGCTATAAATTGTCTTGGCCCTAGGGGCATAAAAAAAGAAAATAAAAGCTATTACAAAAAGATTCAAAGGGAGGCAGCCCCAGGTTGAGACTTAGGAGGGAGGAGCATCCTCCTTAGCCTTCTCAGCATCCTCCTTGGTTCTCTCTGCCTCCTCCCAAGCAGCATCCTCTGCGTCAAGTCGAGCCTGCCACTTGGCCACGAGTTCTACCTCGAAAGAGCCTACGAAGCTGGTATCGAGATTGACATTACTAGCCCAGATCCTATACATGGCCAGGCCGACCGCCTGATCCTTCTTCTCCTTAAACTCTGCAAGGAGATGAGCCTTTTCGCCCCCCATTATCTTGAAGGTGGTCATTTTCTCCTCCTCAAGCTTGGCATTGATCCTCTCAAGCTCCGCGAGTCAAGCATTCACCTTCTCAAGCTCGGCTGTCTTGGCCTTTATCTGTTCAGCTTCAGCCTCAATCTTTGCCTTTGCAGCCTTGAGCTCATCAGTAAGCTTGAGTTGGAGATCCTTCGACTCTTGGGCATAGGACATGCTCGAATGGACCTCATTGTTCAACTTATAATTAAGTTGAGCAGAGCCAGCAAGAGCCTGAAGCACAAAGAAATCAAATTAGAACATACACTAAGTACAAGTACAACTAATAATAAGTTGAGGGAAGTTACCGCAACAGTGAGCTCGATACTCTTGTCATAAAGTGCATTGCAGTCCCGAGCATTGTTTAAAAACTGCCACTAAGGGGCGTCAAAGCCACCAAAGCCAAGTGTAGCCCCATGGGGCCCGGCAGCATTGTCGATTACATACTCATCGACGTGAGTAGAAATCGACAACATGCGTGTTGTGGAGGCTGAGGGCTTTTTTGGGGTAGGCCAAGTGTTGAGTGAACCATGATCAGAGGAGGCTGGAGCTCGACCGTAGTGGATGCTTCGACTTGAGGAGTCGGATCCACAGCTAGGCTCATAACAGTTGGAGCTGGTGGAGGAGGAGTCTTCTCAGTCCTCTTAAGGACCTTAGCAGGTCAGTCTGACTTTTGCGAGCCCCTCGGGCGCTTACTCCTCTGGGCCCCCTCGCCATTGGCGAGCACAGTGTCGAGGTCGGAATCCATAGCACCTGCACAATTACTCCACATTATAAGATATTCCAAGAAAAAAAAGTTAGCATGGTGCAGACACGCAAGGAATAAAAAGACAAGTGGAGAGAAACCTAACTGGAGCTCTCCCTCGAGCTCGTGTTCGGCGACCACGTAATTCCCCCATCTTTCAGAGGAGGCAGGGGGAGTACCTTCCCTATACGTGGAAGTCAACCTCAAAAGGTCTCTATAGTCGTTTGTCCCATATTGAATGGCTATTCCGTTCCATACCTCGTTCAGACTATACATAATGTCATACTTCCCAAGCCAACAATCGAACCTATGAACCCTCTCATCTACCTAGGACCATACATAAAAATGGTCCCTATCATCCTTACACAAGACTAATAGGTCGGGCTTATGCTTAAATAGTGAGGGAGACCATATGTCTGAGCTAAGGATGACCATACATTTTTCGCTCGAGCTTGAGGCCTCATCGTTGGCCTTATTCCCCGATTGCAGACTCCTGTGACATTGAGCTGGGGATTGTGGCTTAGCACTTCGTCTCGGAGGAAGGTTGCCAGTTGGGAGAGGCACGAACTCCCACTTGGTATATTTTTTGTTGGACCAGTCGAACGTGGACTGATCCTTCTCTAGGAGGCCACAGGCTCGAATCCTATCTTTATGAAGAAGATAGGAAAGGGAGCGCCTGCCATAGGGAAGTTGGAGCAAAGCATCCTTATGCTCTCTCATTGCCTTGGTGGGAGTGGGCTGATGGTAGTTGGCTGGAAAAATGAACATATTATGACTAGTACGAGCCTAAGCAAAAACTCGAGCAAAAATAGAAGAAATTTTTTATGTACTTACGGATTCGCCAGAACGAGTAGTGTCTAGAAGATCCCAGGCCATCCGTCCAAAATAAAGTCTTCTTGAAATCTGGGGGATGGTTGGGTAAATCCTCAAAGATTTTCTCCTCCTTGGGATAGCTCGAAAGGTAATAGAAGCCATCTCCTCCCCGAGCTCGAGAGGGATTGCTTTTCAAACAAAAGAGATACAGAATCTCCTGTGGCGAAGATCCTTCCCACTTTAGCTCGTGGTAAAGCAACCTTAGGGCAGACAAAACCCTGTACGAGTTGGTGTTGAGCTGGAAAGGGGCGAGCCCAATGAATTCCAAGAAGTTCATGAAAAAGGACTTTAAGGGCAGTAAAGCCCTCGCCCTCATATGTTCCTGGCTCCAGGCCGCGTACTTCAGCTTGTTGTCGGGGTTCCCATCTCCCGGGGCACGACAACTTCGCTCGTGGGATGACGAAGCTCAACACCTCAGCGAGCCCGATAATCAAATGTTGCGGAGGGCCAACATTGAGGGCGGGGGCTTTACTGCCCTTGGCTAATTTTTGAAAACTAGTTTAAAAAAATGTTGTTGCACACGTGACTAATTTTTTTTTATGCGCGTGGAAAGCAACATGTTTGAACCTAGTTTTTAGTACTGTAAATTATTCATAATTTTCTGGAAATTTGCAGGATGCTCTAAATAACTACAATATACACGATCATAAAAGAAATCATGCCAATAACTGTTCACGGGTTGAGAAGACTGAATAACCCTATCGGTAGGGCTTAAAGTGAAGCCCTATATGAGAAATTCCCTAAATATATATATATATATATCATGTGGGGATGTAATATTGAACATGGCTGTAGAATCTGCTGGTTTTCATAATCGAAAAAAGGTTTTTACATTTGCTGTCTTTATTTATCACATACCTATATTAATCATGCTTTTGCAATTCTTTTATAAATATAACTCAAATTAATGCATGGCTCGAGAAAATGGATATTGCACATTAGTCTTCATACACAAAACAAAATTACTCAATTGTACTCATAAAATATATTATGCTCATAATACACCACTCGAGAATTCCAAGATACAAGTGAAATAAAAAAACTTGATCTAATTATGGTTCTAATAACACAGGTTATTAAAGATGAACCTTAATAAATTAAAATAGGCAAGGCTATTCTATCTTTGGAGTGATATATTTGTTGTTTATAGGTAAGGTTATTGGAAAACAGACAATTTTCTGTAAAGAGAGAAATAGATCAGTAAAAAGAAAGGAAACCATCACACAAAATTTAATATTCCACCGACTAAGATGAACCACCAGTTCACACACAAAAAAACTAATACATACTTAGTTGACAATGTAATCAATATTAGCCATATATATAGCATTAAATAAAAGTGTCCAAGTCTTTTTCTAAGAAAGTTACTACGTATACGTAGTATGGTCTTTATTTTCCAGGAAAGTTTCTACGTAGGTAGTATGTTCTTTTTCCAAGAAAGTTACATTTACAAATAGCCACACCAACCATATATACCACCTGAGAATCCAAGAGTAGTAAAGCGGAGCGCCTATAGAGCTAAACGCAGTTCAACTTCCTATATAAGTGAATTCAATAGCTTCATTTTTCATCACACCCTTACTACCTCTAGCTTTATCAGTACATATTTGTTAATCATCATGGAGCTACGTTTACTTTCACTAAGCTGCATTGTCTTCTATGTGAGATTTATCTACACATTGCTTGTACATTTTAAAAATAATAATAATAATAATAATAATAATAATAATAACTTTTGCTAAAAATAAGTTCAAAAAGATTATTAGCTACATAATATTTTTCATTTTAAATTTATATGTGGTGCGTAGGTCGCACTGGTTGGAAGTTCATTGGCTTCAGTTCAGACAGTCGACTTGGTTGAATCATACTGGCATTATGTCTCGCCAAATATTCAGTTTCCAAAAGCTCTACGCAATGTTTTACAGACAGGTAATAACTCAGTTCTCAGCCATTCTTTTTCTTTCACAGCAATATTTAATGTTGTAGCAATACTTTGTATATATATACACGTGAGTTTTATCTACACATTATTATGTAGTCCACTCCACTTATAATGCTATCATATTGAACATGCATCACACAGCTACCCCAATAAAAGGTAAAAACATGTACGAGGGAGTCGGAAAGGATGCTCTTACACAAGCTCATAATAACGATAGCGGCATCTCTCCTGAAGACACATCTTTCGAGTATTCATTAAGCTACAAATATCACTGGTCGAACTCGTCGAATAAGGATAATAATAATGTCAAAAACAGCTCTATTCTCAAAGCTTACCACGATCTAAAGTCGACTTTTTCTACTTTCTAAAGAATTTGCTCACCTGACAATGGCAAAGGAGCAAGGTCTCGTTCCACAGTACCGTCAAATGCTTTTTCTTTATTTATGTTAGGATGACTTAAATGCAAATATCGTCTATGACCCATATAACACATTTTGCGTCCATTTGACAAGTGACGAGCCCTTGTGTTGGTGCAACAAATTGGACAAGCTTGGTAACCTTTTGTGCTCAAACCTGATAGGTTACCATATGTTGGAAAATCATTAACAGTCCATAACAATACCGCTTTCAAATTAAAAACTTCTTTTTTAAAACCATCATATGTCTTAACACTATTTTCATACAACTCTTTCAAATCATCAATTAATGGTGCCAAATAAACATCGATATCATGTCCTGGTTGTTTTGGGCCTGAAATCATTAATGAAAGCATCATAAACTTCCTTTTCATGACCAACCAAGGAGGAAGATTGTACATAACCAGGAAGACAGGCCATGAACAATGCCTACTACTAAGAGATCTATGCGGGTTTACTCCATCAGCAGCTAAACCGAGACGAAGATGTCTTGGTTCATTTTTGAATTCTGGATTGATATAATCTACCTTCTTCCAGGCCTGTGAGTCTGCAGGATGCTGGAGTTTACCATATTTCACTCGTCCAGTCTCGTGCCATATTAAGTTCTTAGAGTGTTCTGCACTTCAATATAATCGCTTTAGCCATGAAATCAAAAGGTCGATCAAAATAATCAAGCGCCTTCTTCCATTTTTCTTCTACCAAACCATCAGGAGCATGTCTCCGACCATGCTTCTTTATGTGAGTAGATATATCATTCTTCCATTCTGAGTAACGATCAGCGCAAGATCGTTGAAAGCCGAGAAGAATGCCACTTCGATGTTCTGCCCCATACCGAGTGAGACCAATATCGAATAAATCATCCTAAATTAAAATAAATTAAGTTAATTAGTCAAATTTAACATTAAATTCAACAAAATACAAAAGATAAGAAATAAATTACCTGTAGACGAGGAAATATTCGATCTCTAACTTCCTTTGGTACTTTATCCCATCGATCATAGTCGGGATCGACATATTGTCGAATGAGAAGGCCGATCTCCCGAGACAAATGGTGAGAATATTCACCAATTTCCTTGTACGTCTTTCCTCGAACATCCCACTCAAGGGGTAATGGTCTACCTAAGGCAGCCCTAGCCTCTCGGGTTGATATCCCTTTGTTGACGCCGCGCCTTTTTATTGCAGGCACTACTATTTTACAATTGCATAATATTAAATTATATATTTATAGTTATAAGGTTAATTTATGAATAAATACAGTAGATAGTGCATGAATTACCTCTCTCACAGTCAGCCTCTATATGTGTTGGATCTCGAGGAGGATCTGCCCCGCCATCACCTCCGTGATGTCGCATTACCGCAGAAGACATCTAATAAATTTAAATATAATGATATATATATGTGTGAATATAATAAAATGTTGACAAATAAAGATAAACATAAATAATATGGTTATCCATAAATAATATTATCATTCAATCTTTGAATGTACAAATTACAACTTAATCATCACTATAATATTCATTATCACTATCATTCTCATTTTCTTCTACATTATCTTCTTCTAAGTCCATCTCTTCCTCTTCCTCTTCCTCTTCATCAACCATCTCCTCTTCCTCTTCATCGACCATTTCCTCTTCCTCTTCCTCTTCATCTTCCTCTTGATCAACAGGAGTATCTACATTGACAATAGATGGCGGTTGATCTCTACGGCAAAAATTGATTTCTGGCAACGGACCAAGATCGACAAACAATTGGAAATCAGATGATATTGTGTCATGCATAACATCTATTTCAATGGGATCCAACTGTTCATCAGCTGCTGGGGTGTCCCACACATTTCTATGATGAACTTCTTCAACAATTTTCCAATCTCGGTCATTTTTCAAATCATCAAGATAGAAAATTTGTTTTGCCTGAGTTGCCAAGATAAATTTGTCATCTTTGTACCACTCGAACTTGGTAAATATTCTGGTTATATTATTTTCATTCTTCATCCTACTCTTGGTAGGATCTGTATCAAACCATTTACACTTGAATAATACAACAGAACAACCAGCAAGGTATGACATCACTATAACCTCTTCTAATTGCCCGTAGAAACTTTTGTTGTCTACTCCGGGTACTAAGATACCACTGTTTTGAGTTTTCAAATTTTTATCTCTATCATAGCACAAAAATCGAACTCCATTGACAATACACCCAGTGTATGAAGAAACAAGATTTGAGGAGCCGCTTGCTAAGGAGAATAACTCTTCAGAAGCTTCTGCAGATCCCGCTTGTCGAAGATTGTAAAGCTTATTGTAAAACCACATGGGGAACTCCTTTTTTTGTAATTGATCTAGGTTTTCAGCACCACTAGATAAAAGGATCTGCTTGTGCTCTCTACACATATAAAATATGAAAGACTTAAAAAATTTGAAAGATAAATGGAAGAGTAGATAAATATATTGTTAGTGTGATCAAAGTACTTACTGAATATATGGGAGAATCTCAACGCAATTGTTGAGAATGTACCACTCAGCAGTTTTTTTAAGTTCATCGTCCAAAGTTGTTAATGTCTTCTTACTGATCGGACGACCTTGAGATTGAAACACAGACAACTTCTTTGGTGATGGAATTGCATCAACATTTCTATCTGGACGATTAAACCTTGTTTCCACCCCTTTGAAGTACATAGAACAGAATGTCAATGCTTCATCGACGACATAACCCTCAGCTATGGAACCCTCAGGACGAGCTTTATTACGCACATAATGTTTCAATTTTTTCATGTATCTCTCAAAGGGATACATCCACCTCATGTGTACTGGACCTCCATCTATTGCTTCTTGAGGCAAATGTATCATTAGGTGAACCATAACATCAAAAAATGCTGGCGGAAAAATGATTTCTAGTCCGCAAAGAATTTCAACAATTGATGTTTTCACTTTCTCCAAATCAGAAACAACCAGAGTTCTAGCACAAATGATCTTGAAGAAAGTGCATAAGTCAATAATGGTCTTGGCAATAGGTTTTTCTAGGAATGAATGAACACCAATTGGCAAAAGACGTTGCAATATGACATGACAATCGTGGGATTTCAACCCAGTAATCTTAGTGTCATTTTCAATCACATTCTTCCTTAGATTAGATGCAAACCCATCAGGAAATTTGACTGATTTCAAAAATCGACAAAACTTATGCCGATTTTCAGGAATAAATGTGTATTTCGCTGCCGGCTTTTCCATTCGACCATTTACCATTCTCAGATGCAATTCTGGCCTTATCTTCATCTTCTCCAAATCTACTCTAGCGCTAATTGTATCTTTGGTCTTATTTTCCAACCCGACTATTGTGCCAACTAAGCTGTCGCATACATTTTTCTCAACATGCATGACGTCTAGGTTGTGTCGCAACTTCATATTGGCCCAATATGGGAGCTCAAAGAAAATGCTTTTTTTACGCCAACCAACTTGCTCTTTTGTGCGTTTCCTTTTTTGTCCACCGTAGCTAACATGCTTACCGGGAAGAGATTCAGGCATAAAATTCATTTGTGTGAAAATAGCTTCAGTGCTAAATTCCTCTGGAGGTGGTCTTTTCTCAACTGAACCATATAACTTCTTCTTTTTTCTAATTTGGTGTCCCATTGGTAAAAAATGTCTGTGACCGTAAAATGCAACCTTATTTTGCAAACGAATTGATGGTGTTGATACATTGCAAGTAGGACAAGCAGTGTAACCTTGACCACTCCATCCAGAAAGACTACTCCTCGCTGGAAAATCATTTATAGTCCACAATAAAGCTGCTCGAAGCTTAAAAAAACTACCATCAACAACATCTCGAGTCTGAACACCGTTCACCCATAATTCCTTCAGCTCATCAACCAATGGCCTTAAGAAAACATCAAAATCTTTTCCAGGTGAATGTGGACCAGGAATTAATAAAGTCAACATAAAGTTAGTCTCTTTCATGCATAACCACGGTGGCAAGTTGTAAGTCGTTAACACAACCGGCCACATGCTATAAGACAAACTCATATTTCCAAAAGGATTGAATCCATCAGCAGCCAATCCAAGACGCACATTCCTAGGTTCCATTGCAAACGCTGGATTGCTCCGGTCAAAATCCTTCCATGCTTTCCCATCTGCAGGATGCCGCATGATACCATCTTCTTTAACACGCCCTTCATGATGCCATCTCATATGTTGAGAAATGTGTCTTGACGCGTATTTTCGCATCAACCGAGGGGTCAATGGAAAATAACGCATAACTTTTTGGGCCACTTTCTTCCCCTTGGTATTTTTTATCCACCCAACGATCCTCCCCACAAATTGGGCACGTGTGTTTTCCTGCATTTTCCTTCCAAAACAATGCACAATCATTCTTACAAACATGGATTGACTCGTAACCCAAACCCAATTTCCTCATCAACCTCTTCGCCGCATAATGTGACTTTGGTATCTTATTTGGAGATGGGAATGCATCTTCCAACAACTCCAAGATTCCATCAAAAAATTTGTTAGGAATTTTCCCCAACACTTTGAAATGCATCAACTTAGCTACGAAATTCAAAGATGTGTATTTTTCACACCCTGGGAATAACGGAGACTCCATCTCGGCAAATAAGTCATTATAGTATTGGCTAGTACCTCTGCATTCTGATGCTGGTGGTATCTCATCATCAACCTCGTTCTCATCATCTTCACAATTGTTAGGTTGTGCTATATCATTAAGAACATCCATCATCTCGTCCTCGTGACATTGGTGGACCACTCTATTGGTCGGTATTATTTCCTCCTCTCCATGCCAGTACCAAAACCATTCTAAAAAAGATGACTTTCTAACACACCAATCGTTTGCAATTCGATATTAAGACACTTGTTACAAGGACACTTCACTAGTCCCCTTGTATCCACAAATTGTTGAGCTCTCTCAACAAATGCAAACGCTCCAGCAACATACTCATCAGAAAATTTATTTGAATTATTAATCCAAGTCTTGTCGATCGACATTCTATAGGACACTGCACAGTGTAAGAAATTATTAATTATTACACTGCACAGTATAAGAAATTATTATTTGGATTATTATTTTTTCAATGAATTATCATGTTTTACAAATAAATCATCAATAACTTATTAGATTAAAGTTTATTAATTAATAAATTAAGTGAGTAATTAATAATCAATTTAATTTCAATTTTATATAAAATTTAGTAATTACTTTTATTTGATTTAATTATTTGTTTTATTATACTTATTTTATTAATTATTACCTTTATTGGTTATTAAATTTAGTAAAAAATTTATAAGTTTATGCATATTGACCATTTATGATTATTATTTGTTGTATAATTTTATTGATTCACTCTTTACTACTTTTTTCTTTTTATTTTTTTTAATGAACGCAAATTGCTTGCTCAAAGTTGATGTATGGTACATATATACATAAATTTCCCTAAAAAAACACACACATGTACCATACATCTTAATTAGAAATATATCATATTTTTTCTTGGGTAAACCTGACTCTATATTTCTTGAGGAAAAATAATTGCATCAAGAAAATGGATAGACTATTACAAAAGGATGGGAAGTAATTAAAGAAAAATAACATCACAAAGAACAACAAATATACATATTATTCTGAGAAACTCAAAACTTGTAAAAATAGTAAGACTTCTTTTTATTGATAAAAAACAAATATACTATTTTAAATAGGATTAAATATGTGTAAATATCAATCTAGTTATAGGTAACTATAGCTTAAACATATTGTATTAATTACATGGAATTAGATTAACCTCCACTTAACTCTATATTGGGTTCTATTAGAACAACATATATTTTTCTACATACATTAAAGTTTTACAAAAATTCAATTGAAACGTGTATTCTCTTAAACTTATAACACATAATGAAAAAAAAACCAAAATAAACAAGCCTAAATACAGAGAATAAACACATTTGAAGAGTAAATACCTCAATAAATCAATCAAAATCCAAAGTCTTTCGTTATAGAAAATCCTGCAAAACCAAGCTCTTGCTCAAATTGCAATCAACAATTAATCCTGAAAATTAAAAATGCAATGGTTAGTCAACAGAATACAAATTAATAAAAAGAAGAGTAATGCAGTAGTCATTTATTATGTGGTTTGGTGTTGTTACATTTCGTTAGTTCAAATTAATTAAACCCAAGATATTGAAATTTGCTTCAGCATATGTGTATATATAAGTATAACCTTCTTCACAAATAATTTCTTCAAGAAAGTAAGGAATGGCTTGAATCATTCATTCATGCATGCATTTTTCCTAGTCTAATTGCAAGTATAGTACAAAGACTGCTGTTACTATTTCTGACTTTTCCTCATGAAGTCAGGATTTCAAGACCTTCAACCACATGACACCTCAGCACTTCAAGTAATATCCTATCATTTATCTGATGTGTTTCGTTGAGTTCATAATTATATGTTTATATGACTACGTAACAAAATTTATTATGTCTAAGAAATTAAAATAAAATAAAAAATCAGATTGATTTGCTTTATATGCTTATGACTTTAAAAAGGTGTGATTGAATCATGAATAGGTTATAATGGCGCACGAAGAATATGCATTTGATTTTGAGTGTGACATGCATCAGATCTGGTTTAAACATATATTTCAAGAATATGCATTTGATCTGAAGTCTTGGTTAGTAATATAACAAAAAGGGATACACTTAAAATCAAGGATATCTAATTTCATGTATTGATAATATGGTACCACTACTACATTACCAGGAATAAAAAACGAAGCATTATATAGCTAGTATATGTAACTAAATAATATTGTTTTACAGATGAAGAGAGGTATCAACATCAGCTTCATGATCAACATAATCTTGGGATTTGTTCAGTATATACATTTATTTACAATTCTTTCCTTACTCCTTTTATAAATTTCTCCCCCACTTTTTATTGAACCCCAAACACCAAAAAAAGAAACTCCACTTTTTTTTTTCTGAAGTGAACCCCATCTCTCAATAGAGACAATGACATACAATTCATTAATTAGAGGTAAAATAACAAACTAACTAGCAGAGGAAGAAACTAGCACCATTCCAATGAAAACAAACAACAAAACAGTCTAAAAAACAAATAAGCAGCTCAAAACAGACCCAAAAAAACAAACAGAAAAATGAAAACCTCCACACAAGCCAACTACACTCCAACCATTAATTGGATTCTCAAAGATCAAACAAAAAATGAGCCACACTTGCAATTAAAAAAAAAAAAAAAACCACTTTAGTATTCACTCTTTTCTTTGCTACTACATGAAAAAAAAGAGAAAGGAGAATTGGGTTTCAAAGAGAACCAATACCCCACATCACACCAAACCTCACTTATGCCATTTTTCTTTTAAAGTTTTTATTTTTAACATGTAATGTCAAAGGGGCTGCTGATTAATGTTGATTGATTTCTTTCCTTAAAAATAAAAATGAGAGAACTAAAAACACATATGGAAGTTTTGAAATATAAGTAAACTCATAATTTACTCAAAAACAGTTTCAATTCTTTCAATTCCTCAAAGCATCAAACTCAGCAGTATCAATTAATTCAGCTTCAAAAGAAAAATACCAATGGGCTGGAATAAATCTATCAACATTAGCTTGATGACAGGAAAGAGATAACTAGTGAAGTACCAATAAGCTTGTTTTAAAATTGATGATTTCATACAAAGAAGCAAAGATGCAAGTCAAAGAAATATAAAATGAAATGAAACTTTTAAAAATATAACTATTTGAGCATGCTAAATAGTAAGATGGGAAAAGTCAAAATATAACTAATGGCAAATAACAACTATGAATTTATATTATGTTATCCAATCCAATGGTGAATGCTTGTCGTTTGAAGGCAAATGGTTTTGCCAATTATTATTCTATGACTGTCAAGATAATAAAATAAGCTGGTTGACCCAAAACTAATCAACTCATTCTACATTAATCAAGCAAGAAATTTCAATATGGTAGCTTATTAAAAGTGGTTAGTCAACAGAGTACAAATTAATAAAAAGAAGATTAATGCAGTAGTGATTTATTATACCAAGCAATATATATATACCAAGTAATAGATGGGTAGTTTTGTTTCCTGTAATACTACAACCAAATATTTTAAAATGTCAAACAGTAGCAACTAAACATATAAAACACAATTACGATCCAAAGAAATCATTTCGAAAATGCATGTGAAGATATCAAGTTCGAGTTCATAGTTTGCCTTGCCTCACCACAATAGAGTCGCTTACATGTTTTTCTTCACACAAATTTTGTCATGATAATGCAAGTACTTCTTTTTAGATTGATGTGCTACACATATATTTATTTAACTTCTTCCATATTTTATGTTCCTCTGGCTCTGTATTGCTCTTTGATTTCTTACTTAGTTTGTGTTTACTAACTGTTTGACAAATTGCTTTAACTAGCGTCTAGGAGTGTGTATTTCTGATATTGTACTGTGTTAGTTGTCATTGCAGGAACTTATAATCTAGATAAACTACCAAGTTTTCATATATATATATATATGTATAAGTATATATAAATCTTTAAAGGAATTGGGAACTTAATATTGTGATATTGTTTAATGAAATGACAAACCGAGAAAGTAAATTTGTTGAAACTTGAAACAGGAAAAAATGGCAGCATTAGGCAAGAACTCTCTATATCTCTCTCTAATCCCTAATAACCAATATAACAGAGTCAAACTCCATAGTAAAGAAACTGAATTCTACTAAATTAGCACCAGGAAATTCTCATTCGAAAACTCAGTTAAAGAGTATACAAAATTAGCTCTGCTACTGCGACCAGTACAAGTAGTGATAATAGATTATATCCATGTCTCTCTACTAAAAGATGACAATAATGCAAGTACTTCTTTTTAGATTCTTTTTCCTTTATTCATTGGCACCTTAAATGGTTAGCTAACTAGGAAAAGGGAGAGAAAGAACTCATCAAGTAAGAATTGTTGCCAAATTACAGCAAATGACTGAGACATTATTATAAGCATCAGAAAAACTAAAGAGGAAGCAAGATTGATGAGTCGACCAAAGAAAAACCTTACCAGATAGACAAATCCTTCAGCAGCTTGAACAATGGCTTTCATTCGATCATTAGGAGTAGTGGGTGTGGTTAGCAATACCTTTGAAGCACACAAGAAGATGCAGGTTAATTTCATTTCAAAAAAAAAAAAAACAGAACACTGTATCTATCCAAATGAATGAAAAATCGGAAGGCCAATAAGACACACCAGTACAATATTCTTTTTCAGAGCTTCCTTTCTTAAATTATCAGTCTCTTCTAATGGAACATCTGGGACTACAAGCCCTGCAAACATCAAGAAGTGCAATAAGATATATAACAACATAAACAAAATAGTTGTCCTTTTCAAAGAGATAATGAAGAATTTAAATCAAAATATAAGACAGTAATTACTTAAAAAACTAAAATTCTCCATTTCCATATATGCACATTACTGCATATTCTTTGAAAGAACCTTCTTATAATTTCATAACTCCATTTATGATAGTGAAAAGAGAAAACCTATTGGGTTAGCAATAGAAATTCACCCCTAAAAATCAAGAATATTTCAGAGCTTATAAACTTAGCTACATGACAATAAACTACAAGCAGCAAAGTGTGCCACCAAAATTAATTTACTAAATGATTTAATTAACCATGTAAATCTGAGCAAGGACGACCAAGAACTTAGAACTTTCTATATTTACTCTGCATATAACAAACTCTACTACCATTCCTCAACTCCATCAGTGTCAATTCAAAAGCCTTATATTTCTACACACTCAGAGCCTAGCTAAGCCAAGCAAAGGCAAATAGAATCACTGTATATATGTACAGGGTCCCATAAAAGAAGAAAATGAAAAATCCCAATGTAATCCTAAATCTTTAGTCAACATTTACATATGATAGTTTGATTCTACCACAGGAATCAAAAGCACTGAAAAATGCACTTTACCCAAAACAAGTCCAAAACAGGACATACACATGCAAAACAGAGAGGGTGTCACAAAAGAATATATATATATATAAAAATGAACTGAACAATACTAATAATAAAAAACTAAATACTTATATATATATATACCGTATAACTAAATATTTATATATATATGTATGTACCGTAGATGGAGATTCTCCGATGAAGCTTGGAGGAACCGTACGTCTCCGGCGGCTTGGAAGAGCCACAGACGGCGCTTGGAGGATGCTCGAGAGGATGGGCTTTTGTGCGATTGGGGTTCTCACGGTTTGGGGTTTGAGTTCTGAGAGAAGAGAGAGAGGAGTTTGGGGGTTTCGGTTTGGGTTTGGGTCTGAAAATAAAGGGAGAGAGAGTGAGGAGTTTGGGTCTGAGAGGAGGGAGAGAGGAGTTCGGTTCGGGTCTGAGAGGAGGGAGAGAGGAGTTCGGTTCGGGTCTGAGAGGAGGGGTCTGAGAGGAGAAGGGTTTGGGGTTTGGGGTCTGAGAGGAGAAGGGAGCTGTTTGTGTTTGGGGAGTCGGTTTGCTTAATCTGAAAATAAAGGGAGAGAGAGAGAGAAAAGTCAATAAAGGAGAGAAATTAATTGCTTTTTGCGCGAACAGGGGCCGCGTGTATGAAATAACCTCTAGCGACGATTTTTTTCATGTCGTCGCTAGAGGTGTCGTCGCTAGACACTGTTATTCTTGTAGTGAAAGAATATGTCAGTATTTGGTGGATTAACGGGGTAATATTGATTCAGCTTTGTGAAATTCTTCATGGGATGTGTGCTATGACAATCAAAAGGACCAGGAATACATTCTTGTCGTGTTAGTTTCTTACAGGCAAGATGCCAGCAACGTGACTCGTGAAAAATCGAATAGAAGTACCAAAAGGCCCCAAACACCTATATATGATCGATCACGATATGTTACAAGTTTAATACTATAAAAAGGTAAATAACCATTCAAATAATCAACATATTATGACAAGGAAAACTAATCTCTTTGTAAGAATTATTATGAATTTAAGATAATACTTACATGACCAAAAATGATGTAGAGGAAAAAGAAGAAGGCACCTCTAACTGATACACGTCGAGTAAGTGAGTCAAAAGTACTTCCTAGCTCTTTGGCTGATAAGTACACACGAAGAATCCGAGGTAGGTATTGGAGAATAAGTAATGAGTTGATGAACTTTCTTGCAGCCAAAGATTTTGATCCCGAAAGCTTGGAGAAGTACACTAAAACTACCATCTATATGAACAAATCCTAGATAATTAGCCATATATATACACTACTAGGATAAGCATTTTTTATGTCAATTTTTTAAAAGGTCGATTATGAACCAATATTAACAAGGTATTATATTATGTAGCGAAGTCACCGTAAAAAAATCTAAAAATAATACTTGAATAATATATGTAGACTAGCTAGCGAGTTTAGTCTTACCTGAGGGAGAGGAAGGATGGCTAAAACATCGATTAGAAGATAAGACCAAGGAAATCCTGTGAAAATGGATAGACCAAATTCCTTGGACATGGCTAGTGCAGTTTTCAGACGAAAAATAATATGTAAAACATAAAATAAATCAGTAAGAGATCGTAAAACAAGAGATATGATCTCCATTTTGAAGTCTCTATCAATGCACTTTTGTTCCTCGTTTACAATTGGAATGTAAAGGAACAATGGATCGATTGAGACTCCAATTACACATGAAGCCAAGAATATCTTATTCCATAGTCACGAGTATGCTGCCCATGGATTCAATATTTTCTCAACTTTTATTTTATCTTTATTGTGTGGTGAATCATCTTGTCTTCCATCTTTAGTGGCGATGGAATTATCTTGCTTCGGACTATAATCATCCCTAAAAGTGTAGAATAAATACATTCAAATGCTGTCATTAATTAGAGAAATCATGAATGTAATATGTATATATATTTAAAATGTTGGTATTTAGATGATGAATTATATTATATATTTTGTACTTTTTCACTTGAATTTTGTTTAAAAAAAAAATTATAACAGATCCTTCTTGACTTAATGTTAATACATAAATATCAGTGTTTATAGCATGCCTGCCCGTGCGTAACTTTGAAGAAGAAAATACTTACCGTGATGTGACCAAATGCTTGCCCTCAAGATTGTTCATTACACGTCAATATATGTATAAACACTGCGATATGTTTGTCAAAATAATTTGCATAAAAAATTACTAGACCTATAAGCACTACAAGAAAAACCACTTTCAGAGGCGACCATATTAGGGGCGACATATTGTCGCCCCTAATATTGCAATATCAGGGACGACATGTTGTAAGTCGCCCATAATATTATGGAAAGTTATTAGGGGCGAAAAAATGCAATATTAGGGGCGACACGTCGCCCTTGATAGTGAGATATTTTACCTGAAATTTGGGCGCCATTTAAAAATTGGTGAAAATTATTAGGGATGACATGTCGCCCCTCATATAGTAATATCAGGGGCGACACGTTGTAAGTCACCCCTAATATTGGAGCCGTCGCCCCTGATAATAAGATATTTTGCCCAAAATTAAGAGGGAAATTTTGGCAGAGTGGTTTAATTGTGAAAAGTATTAGGGACGACACGTCGCCCCTAATAATAGGACCCGTCGCCCCTAATAATTTTATATACTCATCTTTCTCCCTGCCCCTCACCAGATCTGTAACAAAACAAAAAAACTAAAAACACAGTCTTCCCTCTCTCTTCCCTCGATCTCTCTCTCACTCCCTCTCTCTTCCCCCGATCTCTCCCTCACCCCCTCACTCTTCCCTCTCTCTCCCTCTCCGTCTCCTCAATCTCGGCTCTGTCTCCCTCTCTCTCTCAGCTCTGTTCCCTCTCTCTCTCTCTCGGCTCCGTCTTCTTCTCCATCGGCACCGCCTCAGACCCGCCTCCACCACCGCCTCACAGTGCCGCCTCCACAACCTCAGCAAGTATATATATATGTATAAATATATTAGTTTATTTATTTATTTATGTATTATATATATATAATGTGCCCGTGTGTATAATATATTTATAGTTTTTTTATTTATTTATGTGTTTATTTTATAAATATATATAATGTGTGTCTGTGTTTATATATTTATATACATTTATATAGTTTATTATTTATTTATTTTATAAATATATATAATGTGTGTCATGGTGTGTGTATGTATATTTATATATATTTATAGTTCATTTATTTATTTATATTATTTTTGATAACTATGTATATTATGTTTGTATAGAAATTGAAGGAGTATCTTTTGGAAAATTTGTGATTAGGATATCTCTAATTTTGTGGCATCAAGGTATTTATAAATTTTATAATTTTGCTTAATTATTTTAATTAATATGTGAATTTGTTTAAAAAGTATTATGTTTTTAGTGTTGTTAATATGTAAGTAAGAAAACAAATAAATAATAATTATAATTTAATAATAATATGTGTGTAGAAAATAATGTGTGTTGACTGTTTTTAATATATTTGTAAAAAAACATATATTGTGAATATGTGTAGAAAAATGTATAATATATTGTCAATGTTCTGGGAATTTTCTGAATGTCAATTGCAGGCTTTTAAATTTTTGGGATAGCTTAGAATATAGTCGTTATGCTGTTGAAATTTTGGTAGAGTTGCGAGAATTAAATAATACAAATTTTTTTGAATAATTTGAATTAACAAAAAAATATAATTTAATTTAATATTACAAAGTTTAATATTTTTAAAATAAATTAAAAACTATATAAATAATGTAATTTAGTAGTAACAAATTTAATATTTTTAAAAATTAGATAAATAATTTAATTGAATATTAACAAATTTAATAATTACAAAATAAATTATATTTTTTAATAAATAATTTTAAAAAATTAAAAAAAAATTATAATTTAATTTGATATTAACAAATTTAATAATTTAAATATAAATTAAAATTTAGATAAATAATTTAAAAATAAAATAAATAATTATATTTTTATTTAATAATAACAAATTAAATAATTTAAAAATAAATTAAAAATTAGATAAATAATTTAACAATAAAATTAAAATTTAGATAAATAATATTAACAAATTTAATAATTTAAAAATAAATTAAATTGTAGATAAATAATTTAAAAATAAGTTTGATAGTTAAAAAAATAACTAATTATGAAATAATTACCTATAATTAATTTTATAAGACATCATAAAACAGCCAGTGTTAAAAAATATTTCATTTTTTGTTGCTTTTCTTTGGTGATAAAATTTGATCACCAAAGATAGGATAGAAGTTTTTTATATTATCACCTATTGATAATTTTTTCACCAAAGTTGTTTTAGTTAGTTTAATTTTGTTGATAAAAAATATATTTATATTTGAAATGTTTGAAATATTAGAATTATTAGTGTTAATATGTGTTTAGGTTTAGGTAATATTAGTGTTATTAATATTTATTTAGAAAAAAATAAATTGTGAATGTTTATTAATATGTGTTTAGAAAAATGTATTGTGAATGTGTGTAGAAAATAATGTGTGTTGACTGTTTTTAATATATTTGTAGAAAAATATATTGTGAATATGTGTAGAAAAATGTATAATATATTGTCAATGTTCTGGGAATTTTCTGAATGTCAATTGCAGGCTTTTAAACTTTTGGGATAGCTTAGAATATATTTGTTATGCTGCCGAAATTTTGAGATGAGAAATGAGAGATTGAAATGAAATATTGAGAGATTGGGAGATATTTAGAGAGAGATTGAGGAAGGATATCATAACTACTACATGTTGATTTGTATGGTATTTGAGAATGAAAATATAATCATAATTTAAAATAATTAATAATATACCACAGGAAACGTAGAATATGATACTAGATAGACTACATATGATATTCATTTTTATTTAATAATATTACATTATAGGACTGATCCTACTACAATTAACGTTATACATAACAATTATTAGAGTAAAAACTAACATGCATTACACGTTCAAATACTACTACCAAAAAGTATTGGGCCAAAGGTGTGGACATGAGCGAGGAGTGGGCCGCAAATTGAAGGGGTTGAGGTCCGTGGCCGATTCCACCGTCGTCGCAGCCGCCGTATCCCTACATGTATGGAGCTCAATCGTCCACATTACCTCCCCAATATCTTTGGTCGATGCTGCCACCACAGCAACCGCAACAACCACAACCGCAACAAGAAGACAATAGAGAGGACGAGGCAACTGATTTAGGAGATTAGGTTTATTTTATTATTAATTATTGTTAAATTTTATGAACAATATAAATATTTGTTATCTTAATGTATTAAGAATATGGATAATTGTAACAGCCTTACCCATATCTACATCCTGCATTACTTGCTTGGAGGCCGATAACCGGTCTTCTACATTCTTACAGATTCCTGTTCGCGGCGCTGGAGTGGATTCACCACAAGCTCGCACTTCGCCTGCCCCTTGGTCATCCTCTGACATCTCCAATTCTTGGATCCCTAAAATGGCATCCATAGACCGAGTTTTGATGACCCTATCAGTAGATGTTGGACCTGTTTTCTTGCTTTTGTTCTTCGATTTGCCTTTCCCCCCAACCTTTGATCCCTTTGACATGGCGCCGATGAGAATCACCGAGAGAAAAAAAAGCGCAGGAAAAAACTTTTGTGTTATTATTTTCAATGAATCATTACTAATAAAATCATTACTAATATGGATAATTGTCATCTTAATAAACTAATTTGAATATGTTGATGCCGCTTTTCGTCAACAGTGAAATAAGAGCACGAAAACAATAAATAGTTATGGCCAGAAAAATACAATAAAACAAATGGGATTTTTTACGTGGTTCAGCAGTTAACTCTGCCTAGTCCACGAGTCTTTGTTATTAGGACTTAAGATGATTTCTGGAAATTCTTCAAGAATGAATTCTCCAGAGTTTCTCTCAAGATCACAAAAATTCGGTCATTTTCCATGGTGCATGACCCCTCTATTTATAGAGGAGATTTCATAATACTATCCCACACATTTCGGGAAGTTATTCTGTATATGTAAATAAATTTAATGGCATTAAAAGCCTGTAATCCTATATACAAGGAAACGTCCCCTGAAGATCAGGGGGCGTATAACTGAATAATAAATACCCCTTTATTATAGGGAATTTACAACAATGAATGTAGACCGTGTCTCTCCAAAATGACTCACTGGGATATTCAAAGTTATCAATCTACATTATAAGTGTCGTGCCCACCCAGGTCTATTACTGACTTTCGAGCTGTAGCATTTTCCCCGAGATCATGTGGCTTCGATCTCATACTTATGTCAGGCTCGGAGCCCCTGATCCGAGGTCATCCGAGAACAAACGTACTTCGATGTCTGCCTTTCAGGCTTGTGAGGATTTCGAGGCTACCATATTCGAGGTTTCCCCTGCTTTGTAGGTTCGATGCCTAGGTGGCGGACACATCTTCCAGACATTACAAGCCCCTTCCTGACGAATCCAGCTTTCGAGATCACAATTCTTAAGGCTCAAAATCTGGGTGTAACATTTTGCCCCCTCAAAAGCATTTGTTCGAATCCTTATGAGAATGAAACTTTTGAACTATTTTCTTCGGGAACCGCACCGTCACACATACTTGAGGGTGGACACGCTTCAGTCGGGTATTGCTCATCCAAGGTACTCGAGTACCTTGGAAATCCGCCCACGATCGTTCGCCTGCCACCTTTTCTGTGCCATCTTGTCACTTGTCCCTGGCCATCGGATTTTATAAGGATTCTGGCCAATGGCTCAGATTAATCCCTTTTTACCACTTTTTACTATCTATATATAAGGCCGTGGACATCTTCTTCCTCTTATTTTACACTCATTAGAGAAAAAAGAAGAGAGACAAAACCAGAAGCCATCCCAGAGAGCTTTTTGCTTTTGCATGTTCTCCCAGCCAATGAAACAAAGGACCGCCAGTTTGTTCGAGACCGTAAGGTTATACCTGCAGCCTCTCCTTCAATCAACGATTTCTCTGCAATCGCCATCATTGTGTAAGTATCTGATGATCTTTTTGTTTTCCTTTATGCTGGTTTCTGTCTGTGTTGTTCTTTTATTTTTGGGAATGTACTGGTTTACTTTTTAGTTTGATATGCTAGGAAGCTCTAGCCGATAGGCTTTCAAGTTTAAGTCTCCACACTAGGTTTAAGTCACTGGTTCCAAATCCAGTTTTGATGTAGAACAATGTCTCTTTTTTCTGGGTTTTCAAAATTTAAAAGACATATCTTGCACACCAAGATATCGGGTACAAAATCTTTGTTTTAAAGAATGCACGATACCCAAGACTACCATTTCTGAATAACCGTCACCTTTTTCCTTGATATTTCGGGATTCTCAAAAATCCAATCCACTCCCCTCCTTTTTCTCGTAGAATACACGTTCCGACTCTCAATTGGGTTTCTAGTATCGAGCTCGTTTTGTACCCAAGCACTCTCCGAGTTTGTCTTGCCAAGCTCATAATTCTTGAATCCTTGCATGCATGGCCCTCACCATTTTTTCTTTCTCGCTAGAAGTCACAGAATCTGGAAAGACGGTGGGGGTCACTGCTGGCAATTCCGTATTCGCAAAAAACTCCAAAAACTCCGAGCCCAGAATCACTGTTTGCTCGGAACCAACGTCTGATTCGTAAATACGATCTCGCGCGCGAACAGGAAGAAACCTGAGCTCACTATCGCTGCCAAATCGTCGAGGTCATAGAAAAGAAGAGGAGAACCCTTTGAGAGGCTCTTTATCCGGAATCTGATTCAGGGCCTAGGCCGATCCCCCTCGACCCTAGGTTAAAAGTGACCATCACGTACAACCCGGGAGAGCTCCAATTCTCACTGATGGGGGAGCCCTCTACCTCGCAACCGAGGAGGGAGTTTTTTGAGGCCGAGCACTACTGGAGCTCGGTTACCTCGCTAGGCTAGATAAATGATACCCTGGCCTTCCACGGTCTCAGACTGTCAGGCTCCTTAAGGTGTCGAGCTCCTACTTCTAGCGAGCGAAGCTGCTATGCTCCAGGGGATGGAAATCCTGATAACAAGCTGAGGTATGCAGCTTGGAGTCAGGAGCATATGAAGGCAAGAGTGTTACTGCCTCTGAAGTCTTTCTTCAAGGACTTCACGGACTTTGCTGGGTTGGCTCCATTCCAGCTCAACACTAATTCTTACAGGGTTCTGTCTGCCCTCAGGTCGTTATACCACGAGTTGAAGTAGGAAGGACCTTCACCAAAGTAGATCCTTTATCTCTTCTGTCTGAAAAGCAATCCCTCCCGAGCTCGGGGAGGAGACGGCTTCTACTATCTTTCGAGCTACCCCAAGGAGAAAAAGGTGTTCGAGGACCTTCCCAACCATCCTCCTGACTTTAAGAAGGCCTTCTTCTGGACAGATGGCCTATCCCCGTCTCGATACTATTCATCAGACGGATTCGTAAGTACCTTAACCTTCTTTATCTCCGTGCTAAGAATTTTGTCTGTAGGCTCGTACTTAGTTGAAATGTGTTTTATTTTCCAGCCAACTATCACCGTCCTACTCCGACTGATGAGATGAAGGAGCACAGAGAGACTATGCTCCAACTCCCTTATGGCAGGAGGTCCCTTTCATATCTTTTGCATGAGGGTAAGCTCCGAGCTTGCGGGCTCTTGGGAGAGGGCCAGTCCACCTCGGATTGGTCCAACAAAAAGTACGACCGCTGGGAGCTCGTGCCTCTGCCGACAGGCATCCCCCCTCCAAGGAGGGAGGTGAAGCCCCCGCCCCCGGTTCGCCGAAGGAGCCCGCAATCAGGGAACGAGGCCAACGACGAAGCCTCGAGCTCGGGCTCAGATGATCAAGGTACAGTCATTCTAAGCTTGAAAATGTGGTCCCCACCCTGTTAAAGCACAAACCCGATAGGCTAGTTCTGTACGAAGATGATAGGAACCACTTTTATGTGTGGACTTGGGTAGATGAGCGGGTTCATAGGTTCGATAGCTGGCTCGGGTAATACGATACTATGTATAGCCTGAACGAGGTATGGAACGGAATAGCCGTCCAATATGGGACCAATGATCATAGGGACCTTTCAAGGTTGACATCCACAGATAGGGAAGGTACTCCCCCCGCCTACTCTGAAGATGGGGGAATTTCATGGTCTCCGAGCTCAAGCTCGGAGGAGAGTTCCAGTTAGGTCTTTCTCTACTTGGTTTTTTTTTTATCTTCCAAGTTTGTTAGCACTATGTTTCACTTCGATTGGAACTGTGCAGGTGCTATGGATTCCGACCTTGACGTCGTGCTCTTCGGCGATGAGGGAGCTCAAAAGAGTAAGCGCCCGAGAGGCTCGCGGAAATCCGATCAGCCATCTAAAGTCCCCAGGCGCACTGAGAAGACCCCAACAGCTCAAACTGCTGCGAGCACAGCTGAGGATCCGAATGTCCAGGTCGATGCATCTGTCTCGACCGTGCCCGCCATGCTTCCTCCAGCCGCAACTCTCCTAAAAATCGGTTGACCTCCGAAGATACCCTCAATCTCCAAGGCACTCCTGCCGTTGGCCCGACCTCATGTTGAAGAGTTCGTGCTTGATGGTCATGCTGGGACCCACGGAGCTGTACTTGGCTCGGACGTCCTTTCTCGAGTGGGTCAGAGTTTTTCAGGATTCGGCCCTGACCACTGGGATTTTTTGCATAAGGCCCCAGATTGTAATACTCTTTATGATAAGAGTATTGAACTTACTGCCGTAGTAATTTTCGCAACTCACCTTTAATTGCTTATGTCTTGGCTTGTGCTCTAATTCAATCTCTGTGTTTCAAGCCCTCGTCGTCTCGGTATAGCTTAATTATAAGCTGACCAATGAAGTGCACACGAGCATGTCTCTGGCCCAAGATTCGAGGGATCTCCAGCTTAAAACAGCTAATGAACTCAAAGACTCGAAGGCCGAGCCTGAAAAGGTGAAAACTCGTCTTGCGGAGCTGGAGAAGGCTAATGCCAAACTCGAGGAGGAGAAAGCTGCCACTTTCAAGATAATGGAAAGCAAGAAGGCCTGCCTCCTTAACGAGTTCAAAGAGAATAAGGAAAAAGCGGTCGACCAAGCCATGTACAAATCTAATAAAAATTACAAATCTAATAAAACACTAAATTCATTGTCAAACAACATATATTTCTTCTTCTTGTCCTTGTACTCACCGTCGTCACTGCCTTTCCAAAGTAAGGATTGGCTGCCATGAATTTCTTTCTAAAATCATCCCTGAAACATGAAAAATCACATTATAATACACCGAACATGAAAAATTATAACTAGATTTTTATTGTAGTGTACATAAATAAGTTTACTCACAATTGTTACAATTTTCATTTTGATTTAAAAAATATATCCCTTTGAGTGTCCAAAATGTATTAAAATAATTTTGAAAAGAAAATACTAAAAAAACACCAAAAAAAATTTTTGGACCCTATACTGCCATATTAAATACAGAATAAAAAAAGAATAATATAGGTAAATAACATACATATATATTTATATAAGATAAAGCATTTATTTATCAAAGAAATGAAAAAACATAGTGTAATTAAGTGATATTTTTATTTCACCCTTTTGAATCCCAAGAATAATACTTCATACTGAAATAATAATAGAAAGAAAGAAATGGTGGAGCACTATATATATGAAGAAAAATTTATGGTTTCAATTCCCAATTATTCTAATAATAGTTGTTTCTTAATATTTAAGTAAACAAAAGAATGCATAACAAGCAAAATAATCAAGATAATTCCTTTCTCATTACAGCTCATTATGTGATCTTCATCTAATAACATTTATGGGGCAGCACTAAGCAAGAAAAGCACCAAAAATCTAAAAGTGCATCAAATAGTGCAGCACAACAAATTTTAATAAAGAAGCCAACATGATACATCAAATTGATGTTCATGAGAGTAATGCAAATTGATGCAAGTATGAACAAATAACAATAAAAGAAATAAGAGTCACTCAATACCTTTTTAAAGATTACCATATTATGTCTTAAGTTCAAGATTAAATAAAAGTGTTGGGCTTGACATGGCAAACCTCTACGGTCATTCACAAATTTAGAGAAAGAATAGATACATATATCCAGCAATATTTTCACAATGAAATGGAACCATGACAAATATACTAGCCTATTAGTTATTCAACAACACTCTCTTATGTAAATTTATCTTCAAAAGTAAAAGAAAGACAAATAAAATAGAGAATCAATTTCCATCAGTAAAGATGTCATCACTACAACAAAAATGAGTTTTAGGGGCGACGCATGTCGCCCCTAATAACTTGAAAAGTCACCCCTGATTAGTCGCCCGTGAAAAAATGTCCCTAAAGGGAACATTAGGGGCGACTCTATATTCAAATATCAGAGGCGACACAGTCGCTCATAAAACTTGAAATGTCGCCTCAAAATTTAAAAATTTTGAATTATTTTTGTCGATTAGTCGCCCTAATACTATACTATGTCGCCCCAAATGGTTGCATGTGGCATATTATCAGGGGCGACAGTGTCGCCCCTAATACTATTTTATTTATAAAAAAATAATAAAATTAATTAATTAAATACAATTTTAATTAATTATTTATCGAAATTATTATTTAAAATTTAAATAATTGAAAACAAATCTATTAAAAATAAAAATATTATATTAAATATTCAAATTAGTTTATTAAAATAACAATTGTACATATTCATAATACATTAACATAGCAAATATTCATATTGTTCATAAAATTTAACAATAATTAATAATAAAATAAACCTAGTCTCCTAAATCAGCTGCCTCGTCCTCCTCCCTATTGTTTTCTTGTTGTGGTTGTTGCGGTGGCTGTGGTTGTGATTGCTGCAGTGGCGGCATTGGCCAAGGATATTGGGGAGGTAATGTGGACGATCGAGCTCCATACATGTAGGGATACGACAGCTGGGAGGATGGTGGAATCGGCCACGGATAAGGTGTTGCTCCGTACATATATGGAGGTACCATATGTTGAGACGGCGCTGCCCCGTACATAGAAGGATGAGTTGGAGCTGGAGGTTGAGAAGACGAAGCCCTAGAAATATTATCACTATCAGGCACAGGCGGCATTTGAACGTTTGGTGGACGAAATGAAGGTACAAAAAATTGAGTTAAGAAATTAACTTGATCAGTCAATTTCTGTAGATTATTCTCCAATTTTTCTATATATTCTCTTGAATGATGAGGAGGAACTTGAGACTCGCTGAAGTGAGAGTGTTGGGTAGATGATGACCCCGACCCCGACCTCGACCTCGACCCCTACCCCTTCAATTTGCGGCCCACTCCTCGCACATGTCCACGCCTTTGGCCTAATACTTTTTGTAGCACCTCCACCTGATCAACTGATGACGGACTATCATTATTAGAAGCATCAGTGGATGTTTGCTGAGTTTGTAACTCAAAATCAGCCTTCAGTTTTTCCTGTTTTCAAAAAATGTTAGACACTAACATTAAATATAACTCTATTAATATTAAAAAATATAATTCAAACTTACATAATCTTGGTGAGAATCATCGTTCACGAAATCATTTGTTGCTTTCTTCCAATGATAATCCTTCCATGACTCAATGAGGTCCGGGTTCGTCTAAAAAATTTAACCCAAATGTTAGAGAACATATAATTTAAAAGAACATAATTTTGATAATATTTTATCTTTTACTTACTTTTTCAAAACGGATGGCTGCCAGCGATTTTGTACCCTGCGTTGTAGAATACTTTTGTTTCTTCCGATTTTCCTTATTCTTTATGGAGCGCGCAATAAATTGTGGACTTGTAAATAACTGACAGATCTGCTTCCACTCCTCCTTGTTAACATCATTGGTTGGGTTGTTTAAAACCTTATCCCAATCCTCCGATCCATTGTAGTGTTTCTCAAAGTGTTCGTGTCTTAGTGTTTTCCTATTACGGTATCGGTCTTTCATCTCTCAATCGATACCATCTAAACACTTTAAGAAATCCTCGCGGCCCGCTATTTGATAATAGTACTAAATTGAAAATTAAACATATTAATAATATATATACTATATTAAAGAAAAAATTTTAAAAAATATATTTAATACTATTTTTACCTGAATTATGCCAAGGACCTGATCCTTGTATTGTTTAGGCACTAATTCCCATGAACCGTAATGTCCGGGAACTTTCGTTTTAATTTGGGTTCCCACAAGGCGGACAAAAGCAGCGTGCTCTCCCCCAACAACCTTGTACGTTCATGGGCAAAACGCTACTTCCAGTGGTTTTCCATTTTTACGCCGCCTCTCCTCTAAATCTTTTCCAATAGCTGTGCCACGACCCATTTTCTTAGTTGGGATTCTTGTATTTTTTTTTATTAATAATACATAGAATATTAGTATATACATGATAAACATATGTGAGTAAATAAAATAACAAAAAAATTACCTAACTCGCATGTAGTCAGGATCCTAGTATGTAACGACCCACTAATCTAGACTATTTGGACCATTAACGAAGCTATACATAAAACTTACATTTTTGCGGAAATACCATACTTTTATTGAAAACTTATGGAAACAAAGGTTACTTTCATAAAATAAGTAGGATATGGGTACCCATTGTCTTTAAAACAAAAATAACTTAAAAACTAAAAAGAGTTACATAGAAAATGCGGAAAATACATTTAAAACCATAAAAGCATAAACAAGACTACATCCTCGAATCGAATAACGCTCGGCCCCTTGACTCCATTCACCATCGATACACATCCTCTAAGCGTCACGAATCTTTCCGCCTCTAAAGCTTATTTCCTGCACATAAACAGAAAGGAATGAGCCTAATGCCCAGCAAGGAAAATCTAACACATAGTCATAAACATAAACATAATGTCATAATAACGTAAAGACATATCATAACACATAATACACTTATTATAATGGCCATTATACTTGGGGTCCCATAGACTAAACAAGCTTATGCCCATGAGATTAGTGGGGTCCTACCAGCTAAATAGGCTTATGCCCACAATCTTTTTGGGGTCTTGTTAGTCAAATAGGGCATATGCCCAAGCCTACAACATACACATGCACAACATATTCATAACATACCCATATCATATCATAACACAAAAGATAACATAAACATAAACATATATATTCTAGCCTATTTTCCTTACCAAAGTTACCGGGATTATGGACTGAGTTGGGACTTTTGGAACACTCCTAAAACCATAATGAACACGAGTGAGTTGAAAGAAGGAAATGAAATGAAAGAGATGGAAAGACTAAACCATAAAAACATACTTACCAACTTATATGCTTAAGAGCTTGGATTCCCTAACCAAAATAAGAATAAGGTTAGGGGACTGAGTAGAAGGTTTTGAGAAAAGAAATAACATAAAATACAGAAAGGAACTAGAGTTTTGGGTTTACCTCAAAGATTGCAAGATCACTCTAACCTTCACCGAAATACTATAGAACTCACTTCCCAAAGTGTTTGATAAGCTTATGATGTTTAAGCTTATAGTTTTTCCCCAAACCAAGTGTTTACACTCTCACACTCACTTAACACTAGCAGCTTCTGAACTTAGAGCAAATGGTGAATAATGGCTGGGTACTAGGTCCTATTTATAGAGTTTGGGAATGAAAATATCTTGATTTTACTTGAATAAAAATAATGGCTTTTTAGGTAAAAATCATTTGAATAATCGTTCAGCAGAGGCTGAAGACTCGTTCAGAAGATGCTGGACTGTTGAAGGAGTTTGAATGGCTGAAGGGAAAGGAATTCAAAAGTATTTGAATTCATGCTGGTGGAGGCGATATATCGCCCCCTATAGGCGATATATCGCCTGGGCCAGTATGCCCGAGGCGACCGTGCATCGATTCGTGTTTTCCGTATCTACGTGCTGCGATATATCGCCCCCTATAGCTGCGATATATCGGCATACGCTGAATATTTAAACACGAATTTACACATTTTTAGCTGAGTTTGAATGGAGTAAACAGCCTTGACTAAGCCCTCAACGTGCTCAAAGCTGCTGACTGACCCTATTCATTCAAACTTTTACCCTTATTTAATTTAATCCTCAAAAATACTTAATCCTTAATTACCATTCAAAACATGTGCTTAAAATCCTATTGGTTGATGTCTAAACCTTATAATATAATAATATAATCCTTAATATCAGTCACATTAATCAAACCTTAGGTTATACTTAATATTCTTAAACTATAGATTAAACTTAGAAAATCTATAAGTACTACTATGAGTGTCCAAATAATTCCCGGTCTGAACCAAAAATCCACAGTAACAAAGATAATGCTATAAATACTATCATACTACTATCTATCTTAGCTAAGTAAAGTTCTTGGACTCTACAATTCTCCCCTACTAAAAAGAATTTCGTCCTCGAAATTTACTTATCACATAACTCCGGATACCGGCCTTGCATGTCCTCCTCCAACTCCCACATTGCCTCGCATTCAGAACTATTGCTCCATAGGACTTTGACTATAGGAAAGCTCTTGGACCGTAACTACTTCATCCCTCTATCTAGGATGCTAACCGGTCGTTCCTCGTAACTTAAGTCTTTCTGGAGTGCTATCGTATCGTATTTGAGGACGTGAGATGGGTCTGACACATATTTGCGTAACATCGAGATGTGGAAGACGTTGTGACTATCAGCTAATGCTGGCGGTAGGGCTAGTCTATATGCAACTGTTCCCACTTTGTCCAATATCTAAAAGGACCTATGAATCGGGGACTAAGCTTGCCCTTCTTTCCGAACCGCTTGACACTTTTCATAGGAGATATCTTGATCTCCAACTTGGAATTCCACATCGCGTCGCTTGGTATCCGCATATCTTTTCTGACGGCTTTGAGCAGCCAGCATACGTTGTTTAATAAGCATTACTGCTTCTTGAGCTTGTCTAACAGCTTTGGGCCTTAGAAGCTGCCTTTCTCCTACCTCGTCCTAGTGCAACGGTGATCGGTACCTTCGTCCATATAGCAACTCATAAGATGCCATTCCGATCGTTGACTGGTAGCTGTTGTTGTACGAGAACTCGATCAGCGGTAAGTACTTGTTCAACAATCCTCCGAAATCAAGTATACACGCGCGTAGCATACCTCTAAGATCTGAATCGTACGCTTAAACTGCCCATCTGTCTGAGGATGGAAAGTTGTACTAAAGCTTAACTTAGTACCCATATCTATCTGTAAGTTTCTTCAAAATCTTGACGTAAATACTGATCCTCTATCTGACACTATCGTCTTGGGGATTCCATGCAATCGTACAATCTCTTGGATGTAGATGTCTGCATATTGGTCTGCCGTGCATGAAGTCTTAACAGGCAGAAAATAAGCCGACTTGGTTAGTCTATCTATGACTATCCAAGCGGAATCATGCTGCTTGTTCATCTTTGGCAGACCCGTCACGAAGTCCATGGCTATATTGTCCCACTTCCACTCCGGTATGCTAAGCGGTTGCCACAATCCTGCAGGCCGCTGATGCTCCGCCTTCACTTGCTGGCATACAAGACACTTAGATACATACTCCGCTATGTCCTTCTTTATCCCTGGCCACCAATAGACTGCCTTGATGAGTCATCTTGGTAGACCCTGGATGAACTGAGTATGGGGTGTTGTGCGCTTCTTCTAGGATCATCTTCTTAATACTTTGATCGTCTGGCACGCATACCCGATCCTTATATCTCAAAAATCCTTGACTGGATATTGAGAAATCTGTAGTCTTGCCTTCTCTGACTGCATCCGTGTGTGGTGCTAGCGATTTCTCATGTCTCTGACCAATCCGTATGTCCTATTTGATTGGATAGACAAGTTAGCTAGCTTGCCTACAACCACTTCTATTCTGGCACTAATCAGCTCCTGCTGTAGCGACTTCTCTATTCTGGCTAAAGCTGCTAAATTTCCATAACTTTTCCTACTAAGCGCATCGGCAACTACGTTCGCCTTCCCTGGATGGTATAGGATTTCGTAGTCATAATCCTTGACTAATTCTATCCACCTGCGCTGCCTCATGTTGAGCTCCTTCCGTGTAAAGAAGTATTTTAAACTCTTGTGGTCCGTATAAATCTCGCACCATCCTCCGTAAAGATAATGGTGCCAGATTTGCAACGACCACCGTTGCCAACTCCATATCGTGAGTTGGATAGCGTTGTTCATACTCCTTCAACTGACGTGAGGCGTAGGCTATCACTTTGTCGTTTTTGCATCAACACGCTTCCCAATCCTAGCTTTGATGCATCGCATTAGACAACGAACTTATCGTCGGGTGTTGGTACACTAAGTACTGGTGTTGAGCAAGGCTTATCTTTAAGTAACTGGGAGCTTTCTTCACACTTATCGTTCCAGTTAAAATTTTGTTGCTTCCGGGTCAGGTTGGTGTGTGGAGTGGCTATCTTAGAAAAAGCCCTCTACAACTTTCTATAGTAACCTGCTAGCCCTAAGAAGCTTCTTATTTCTGACGCGTTCTTTGGTCTAGGCCAATCCTTCACGGCCTCTACCTTCGATGGATCTACTGCAACTCCGTCTTTCGATATGATGTGCCCGAGGAACGCCACTTGTGAGAGACAAAACTCGCATTTCTTGAACTTCGCGTAGAGTTGATGCTCCTTCAATCGCGTCAAAATCATCCTCAAATGTTCCTCGTGCTCTACTTCATCCTTGGAGTATACTAAGATATCGTCGATGAATACAACGACAAATTTATCTGAGTAATCCTTGAAGAATCTATTCATTAAGTCCATAAACGCGGCTGGTGCGTTAGTAAGACCAAAAGACATAACCAAGAACTCGTAATGTCCATAACGAGTCCTAAAGGCTGTCTTAGGAATATCTTCTCCCTTTACCTTGAGCTGATGATACCCGGACCGTAAATCGATCTTAGAAAATACGGTCGCGCCTCGAAGTTGATCAAACAAATCATCAATTCGAGGTAGCGGGTACTTGTTCTTAATCGTTACTTTGTTCAGCTCATGATAGTCTATGCACATTCGCATACTTCCGTCCTTCTTCTTCACGAATAGTACCGGAGCTCCCCATGGTGAATGGCTTGGCCTAATGAAACCCAAGTCTAGGAGTTCTTGTAGCTGCGTCTATAACTCCTTGAGTTCCGTAGGTGCCATCCGGTATGGTGCCTTAGAGATAGGCTCGGTGCCTGGTACTAATTCTATCGTGAAGTCTATCTCTCGAGTTGGTGGCAATCCTGGCAAGTCATCGGGAAATACCTCTGGAAATTCTTGTATAACTCGAACATCTCCATCCTTAAGTGGCGTCTCCCTTTCCACGTTCGTGATGCTGGCTAAGAACACTTGACATCCTTTCTCTATCCTTTGTTGAGCTTTGAGAGATGACACTAACGGGGTGCGTAATCCTGAAGCTTGTCCCATGAAGCATCGTCTCTGGCCGTCAGGAGTCTCGAACATCACCTTCTTGCGTTTGCTGTCGATCGTTGCGCCATGCCGTGCTAGCCAATCCATGCTTAGTATTACGTCGAAGTCCTTGATTACTAGCTCTATCAGGTCTCCTTCTAGTCCTATGTCCTAAATCTTGATCGGTAAGCCTCGTACTATTCGTGATGATAGAACTACTCTGCCCGAAGGCAACTCGGTTACAAACCTAGTTCTAAATCTTTCACTAGGTTTGTCTAGTTTTTCTATCATTCCTAACGAGATCTACGAGTATACAGCTACCAATCAAGTGATACTAGAACATATACTATCGAGAATAGGATCTGACCTGTAAATCCTTGTTACTAGCATGGGTTCCTCCTTGGGTCAAGGCAAAGACCTTGGTCTGGAACCATCGTTTAATCCCTCTTCTCCTCACTAACATTCCTCTGAATCCTTTCTACTTCAATTGCCGCTTCTAGAACATTGGCATAGGTAGTGGTTCCCAGGTTTGCTAACTTAACCCCTAATTCCATCTTTGGTCTAAGTCCTCCGATGAACTTGGTCAACCTCGTAAAGTTGGTTGGGACCAACTCTGGTGCAAACTTGACTAATCTGTTGAACTGACGAGCATATTCTTCTACCATTAGCGATGAATGTCGAGGTGTAATACTTCTTGTGGAATGGCTCCACAAATCTTGTCCATATCATGGTGGTGACATCGTTAGTCTGATGAACTAAGTCCCACCATACTCTGGCATCCTTCCTGAGTAATGACGAGACGCAGGACATGCGGTCCGTATTACTGAGGTTCATGTGCGTAAGAATTGGCTTCACATTCCTTAGCCACTCTTCTGCCTCAAAGGGGTCTATAGTCCCTTCGAAGTTTGGAGCGTGCTGCTTGCGGAACCTTTCATACACTGACTCCATATTCGGTACTGGATGTGGTGCGTAGTTCGTCACTGGGCATCCCCCATATGGACCAACTTGTTGGGGTGCTAGGGCCATTTGTTGTAGCTGCGGCTGCGGTTGCGGCGGAGGCTGAGGCTGAGTCTGCGCCTGTTGACGTTGTTGCTGCAAGAGTTCCTCGACTTGTTGTCGCCGTCTAGCGATTTCCGCGGTGTTGTCAGCTGACGGTGTCGGCGCGTTGCGGCTAGTAGTAGTACGCACTCCTCTTCTGCGAACTGGAGGGCATCATTGATCGTTGGAACAACGTTGGAGGCGTTTCCGCTGGTGCGTGCAAATCTTCGGAGCGACATCTTCACCAAAAGTTCTAACAGTCGAGGACTTGTTAGAACTTACCCTAATAGGCTCTAAGGCAAAAACTTATTCTAAAACAAACATATCTCGGACCTATTTATTATGACTTCTTATGAAAAATTATATAGGTCTTTATTTATTATTAGAGTGGGTTTCTATACTTAGAAAAACAAGTCATCTTTATTTTCTAAGTGTGTTTCTAATCATCCTATATGACTTAATTCTCAGGCTCGAAACTTATCTTTGTTCCAAAGTTAACCATATTGAGGGAGGGCTGGGATCAGTAAAATCGTTCCCACTACTAAGGCCCCCTAACTCTCAACAAGGAAACCAGGTTCATTGATTCGTATCCACCCTCACCGAACTCAGTCATTATTCATTTTATTTAGTATTTATTATGATTGTGAAAAAAATTTCAAACTCACACATGATATTCAAATAGCATGTTTATTCATTTGGAAAACAATTTCACTTATTACAATCATAACATAAAAGTAAATAAAACAAATAAAAACTACTAATCTAAAAATCGGGATCTTCTACATCCGATCCGTCATCTAACATATCATCATCTATAGCCTCATAGTCATCATTATCATGAGCATCAAAATGCCCTCTAGGAAGGTTTGTGAGAATCCTATTCTTTTGCTCCTTGGTGAATTGAAATTCAAATTTTGCGGTGAACCTAACTAAGAGGAAATAGTATCTCATTGCTAATGGTGATTCATCCTCATCATTCATTTCTTCCCATATTTCTTCTAAGGCTGCTATTACAGGATGGAAATCTTTAAACAACCTAATCACTAATACATATTGTTCTGTTGATCTTAGCATTATTTGTTTAGCCTCTTGAAGGCCACCTATTGCTTGGTGAAACAAAAGCAACCTTCGTGTAATCCTTTCTAAGGCTCCTACGGTGTTTCTTGGCTCCCTTATTCTTTTTAAGGCCTTAATGGCTCGGACATCTTGGTAGGTTAAAGCTCCATTCATTTTTAACTGAAACATAAACACTAAAGTTGTTAGCTATACACATAGACAAAGTAACTTGTAACTTGTAACTTAAACACTTACTTGGCAGTCCGATTCGGAGCTTTGAGCATGTGTATCGAGGAGAACTTCATGCGAAGGAACCGTTTGCTCTGATATCAACTGTAACGACCCACTAATCTAGACTATTTGGACCATTAACGAATCTATACATAAAACTTACATTTTTGCGGAAATACCATACTTTTATTGAAAACTTATGGAAACAAAGGTTACTTTCATAAAATAAGTAGGATATGGGTACCCATTGTCTTTAAAACAAAAATAACTTAAAAACTAAAAAGAGTTACATAGAAAATGCGGAAAATACATTTAAAACCATAAAAGCATAAACAAGACTACATCCTCGAATCGAATAACGCTCGGCCCCTTGACTCCATTCACCATCGATACACATCCTCTAAGCGTCACGAATCTTTCCGCCTCTAAAGCTTATTTCCTGCACATAAACAGAAAGGAATGAGCCTAATGCCCAGCAAGGAAAATCTAACACATAGTCATAAACATAAACATAATGTCATAATAACGTAAAGACATATCATAACACATAATACACTTATTATAATGGCCATTATACTTGGGGTCCCATAGACTAAACAAGCTTATGCCCATGAGATTAGTGGGGTCCTACCAGCTAAATAGGCTTATGCCCACAATCTTTTTGGGGTCTTGTTAGTCAAATAGGGCATATGCCCAAGCCTACAACATACACATGCACAACATATTCATAACATACCCATATCATATCATAACACAAAAGATAACATAAACATAAACATATATATTCTAGCCTATTTTCCTTACCAAAGTTACCGGGATTATGGACTGAGTTGGGACTTTTGGAACACTCCTAAAACCATAATGAACACGAGTGAGTTGAAAGAAGGAAATGAAATGAAAGAGATGGAAAGACTAAACCATAAAAACATACTTACCAACTTATATGCTTAAGAGCTTGGATTCCCTAACCAAAATAAGAATAAGGTTAGGGGACTGAGTAGAAGGTTTTGAGAAAAGAAATAACATAAAATACAGAAAGGAACTAGAGTTTTGGGTTTACCTCAAAGATTGCAAGATCACTCTAACCTTCACCGAAATACTATAGAACTCACTTCCCAAAGTGTTTGATAAGCTTATGATGTTTAAGCTTATAGTTTTTCCCCAAACCAAGTGTTTACACTCTCACACTCACTTAACACTAGCAGCTTCTGAACTTAGAGCAAATGGTGAATAATGGCTGGGTACTAGGTCCTATTTATAGAGTTTGGGAATGAAAATATCTTGATTTTACTTGAATAAAAATAATGGCTTTTTAGGTAAAAATCATTTGAATAATCGTTCAGCAGAGGCTGAAGACTCGTTCAGAAGATGCTGGACTGTTGAAGGAGTTTGAATGGCTGAAGGGAAAGGAATTCAAAAGTATTTGAATTCATGCTGGTGGAGGCGATATATCGCCCCCTATAGGCGATATATCGCCTGGGCCAGTATGCCCGAGGCGACCGTGCATCGATTCGTGTTTTCCGTATCTACGTGCTGCGATATATCGCCCCCTATAGCTGCGATATATCGGCATACGCTGAATATTTAAACACGAATTTACACATTTTTAGCTGAGTTTGAATGGAGTAAACAGCCTTGACTAAGCCCTCAACGTGCTCAAAGCTGCTGACTGACCCTATTCATTCAAACTTTTACCCTTATTTAATTTAATCCTCAAAAATACTTAATCCTTAATTACCATTCAAAACATGTGCTTAAAATCCTATTGGTTGATGTCTAAACCTTATAATATAATAATATAATCCTTAATATCAGTCACATTAATCAAACCTTAGGTTATACTTAATATTCTTAAACTATAGATTAAACTTAGAAAATCTATAAGTACTACTATGAGTGTCCAAATAATTCCCGGTCTGAACCAAAAATCCACAGTAACAAAGATAATGCTATAAATACTATCATACTACTATCTATCTTAGCTAAGTAAAGTTCTTGGACTCTACAATTTAGGAGTTTGAATGGCTGAAGGGAAAGGAATTCAAAAGTATTTGAATTCATGCTGGTGGAGGCGATATATCGCCCCCTATAGGCGATATATCGCCTGGGCCAGTATGCCCGAGGCGACCGTGCATCGATTCGTGTTTTCCGTATCTACGTGCTGCGATATATCGCCCCCTATAGCTGCGATATATCGGCATACGCTGAATATTTAAACACGAATTTACACATTTTTAGCTGAGTTTGAATGGAGTAAACAGCCTTGACTAAGCCCTCAACGTGCTCAAAGCTGCTGACTGACCCTATTCATTCAAACTTTTACCCTTATTTAATTTAATCCTCAAAAATACTTAATCCTTAATTACCATTCAAAACATGTGCTTAAAATCCTATTGGTTGATGTCTAAACCTTATAATATAATAATATAATCCTTAATATCAGTCACATTAATCAAACCTTAGGTTATACTTAATATTCTTAAACTATAGATTAAACTTAGAAAATCTATAAGTACTACTATGAGTGTCCAAATAATTCCCGGTCTGAACCAAAAATCCACAGTAACAAAGATAATGCTATAAATACTATCATACTACTATCTATCTTAGCTAAGTAAAGTTCTTGGACTCTACAATTCTCCCCTACTAAAAAGAATTTCGTCCTCGAAATTTACTTATCACATAACTCCGGATACCGGCCTTGCATGTCCTCCTCCAACTCCCACATTGCCTCGCATTCAGAACTATTGCTCCATAGGACTTTGACTATAGGAAAGCTCTTGGACCGTAACTACTTCATCCCTCTATCTAGGATGCTAACCGGTCGTTCCTCGTAACTTAAGTCTTTCTGGAGTGCTATCGTATCGTATTTGAGGACGTGAGATGGGTCTGACACATATTTGCGTAACATCGAGATGTGGAAGACGTTGTGACTATCAGCTAATGCTGGCGGTAGGGCTAGTCTATATGCAACTGTTCCCACTTTGTCCAATATCTAAAAGGACCTATGAATCGGGGACTAAGCTTGCCCTTCTTTCCGAACCGCTTGACACTTTTCATAGGAGATATCTTGATCTCCAACTTGGAATTCCACATCGCGTCGCTTGGTATCCGCATATCTTTTCTGACGGCTTTGAGCAGCCAGCATACGTTGTTTAATAAGCATTACTGCTTCTTGAGCTTGTCTAACAGCTTTGGGCCTTAGAAGCTGCCTTTCTCCTACCTCGTCCTAGTGCAACGGTGATCGGTACCTTCGTCCATATAGCAACTCATAAGATGCCATTCCGATCGTTGACTGGTAGCTGTTGTTGTACGAGAACTCGATCAGCGGTAAGTACTTGTTCAACAATCCTCCGAAATCAAGTATACACGCGCGTAGCATACCTCTAAGATCTGAATCGTACGCTTAAACTGCCCATCTGTCTGAGGATGGAAAGTTGTACTAAAGCTTAACTTAGTACCCATATCTATCTGTAAGTTTCTTCAAAATCTTGACGTAAATACTGATCCTCTATCTGACACTATCGTCTTGGGGATTCCATGCAATCGTACAATCTCTTGGATGTAGATGTCTGCATATTGGTCTGCCGTGCATGAAGTCTTAACAGGCAGAAAATAAGCCGACTTGGTTAGTCTATCTATGACTATCCAAGCGGAATCATGCTGCTTGTTCATCTTTGGCAGACCCGTCACGAAGTCCATGGCTATATTGTCCCACTTCCACTCCGGTATGCTAAGCGGTTGCCACAATCCTGCAAGCCGCTGATGCTCCGCCTTCACTTGCTGGCATACAAGACACTTAGATACATACTCCGCTATGTCCTTCTTTATCCCTGGCCACCAATAGACTGCCTTGATGAGTCATCTTGGTAGACCCTGGATGAACTGAGTATGGGGTGTTGTGCGCTTCTTCTAGGATCATCTTCTTAATACTTTGATCGTCTGGCACGCATACCCGATCCTTATATCTCAAAAATCCTTGACTGGATATTGAGAAATCTGTAGTCTTGCCTTCTCTGACTGCATCCGTGTGTGGTGCTAGCGATTTCTCATGTCTCTGACCAATCCGTATGTCCTATTTGATTGGATAGACAAGTTAGCTAGCTTGCCTACAACCACTTCTATTCTGGCACTAATCAGCTCCTGCTGTAGCGACTTCTCTATTCTGGCTAAAGCTGCTAAATTTCCATAACTTTTCCTACTAAGCGCATCGGCAACTACGTTCGCCTTCCCTAGATGGTATAGGATTTCGTAGTCATAATCCTTGACTAATTCTATCCACCTGCGCTGCCTCATGTTGAGCTCCTTCCGTGTAAAGAAGTATTTTAAACTCTTGTGGTCCGTATAAATCTCGCACCATCCTCCGTAAAGATAATGGTGCCAGATTTGCAACGACCACCGTTGCCAACTCCATATCGTGAGTTGGATAGCGTTGTTCATACTCCTTCAACTGACGTGAGGCGTAGGCTATCACTTTGTCGTTTTTGCATCAACACGCTTCCCAATCCTAGCTTTGATGCATCGCATTAGACAACGAACTTATCGTCGGGTGTTGGTACACTAAGTACTGGTGTTGAGCAAGGCTTATCTTTAAGTAACTGGGAGCTTTCTTCACACTTATCGTTCCAGTTAAAATTTTGTTGCTTCCGGGTCAGGTTGGTGTGTGGAGTGGCTATCTTAGAAAAAGCCCTCTACAACTTTCTATAGTAACCTGCTAGCCCTAAGAAGCTTCTTATTTCTGACGCGTTCTTTGGTCTAGGCCAATCCTTCACGGCCTCTACCTTCGATGGATCTACTGCAACTCCGTCTTTCGATATGATGTGCCCGAGGAACGCCACTTGTGAGAGTCAAAACTCGCATTTCTTGAACTTCGCGTAGAGTTGATGCTCCTTCAATCGCGTCAAAATCATCCTCAAATGTTCCTCGTGCTCTACTTCATCCTTGGAGTATACTAAGATATCGTCGATGAATACAACGACAAATTTATCTGAGTAATCCTTGAAGAATCTATTCATTAAGTCCATAAACGCGGCTGGTGCGTTAGTAAGACCAAAAGACATAACCAAGAACTCGTAATGTCCATAACGAGTCCTAAAGGCTGTCTTAGGAATATCTTCTCCCTTTACCTTGAGCTGATGATACCCGGACCGTAAATCGATCTTAGAAAATACGGTCGCGCCTCGAAGTTGATCAAACAAATCCATCAATTCGAGGTAGCGGGTACTTGTTCTTAATCGTTACTTTGTTCAGCTCATGATAGTCTATGCACATTCGCATACTTCCGTCCTTCTTCTTCACGAATAGTACCGGAGCTCCCCATGGTGAATGGCTTGGCCTAATGAAACCCAAGTCTAGGAGTTCTTGTAGCTGCGTCTATAACTCCTTGAGTTCCGTAGGTGCCATCCGGTATGGTGCCTTAGAGATAGGCTCGGTGCCTGGTACTAATTCTATCGTGAAGTCTATCTCTCGAGTTGGTGGCAATCCTGGCAAGTCATCGGGAAATACCTCTGGAAATTCTTGTATAACTCGAACATCTCCATCCTTAAGTGGCGTCTCCCTTTCCACGTTCGTGATGCTGGCTAAGAACGCTTGACATCCTTTCTCTATCCTTTGTTGAGCTTTGAGAGATGACACTAACGGGGTGCGTAATCCTGAAGCTTGTCCCATGAAGCATCGTCTCTGGCCGTCAGGAGTCTCGAACATCACCTTCTTGCGTTTGCTGTCGATCGTTGCGCCATGCCGTGCTAGCCAATCCATGCTTAGTATTACGTCGAAGTCCTTGATTACTAGCTCTATCAGGTCTCCTTCTAGTCCTATGTCCTAAATCTTGATCGGTAAGCCTCGTACTATTCGTGATGATAGAACTACTCTGCCCGAAGGCAACTCGGTTACAAACCTAGTTCTAAATCTTTCACTAGGTTTGTCTAGTTTTTCTATCATTCCTAACGAGATCTACGAGTATACAGCTACCAATCAAGTGATACTAGAACATATACTATCGAGAATAGGATCTGACCTGTAAATCCTTGTTACTAGCATGGGTTCCTCCTTGGGTCAAGGCAAAGACCTTGGTCTGGAACCATCGTTTAATCCCTCTTCTCCTCACTAACATTCCTCTGAATCCTTTCTACTTCAATTGCCGCTTCTAGAACATTGGCATAGGTAGTGGTTCCCAGGTTTGCTAACTTAACCCCTAATTCCATCTTTGGTCTAAGTCCTCCGATGAACTTGGTCAACCTCGTAAAGTTGGTTGGGACCAACTCTGGTGCAAACTTGACTAATCTGTTGAACTGACGAGCATATTCTTCTACCATTAGCGATGAATGTCGAGGTGTAATACTTCTTGTGGAATGGCTCCACAAATCTTGTCCATATCATGGTGGTGACATCGTTAGTCTGATGAACTAAGTCCCACCATACTCTGGCATCCTTCCTGAGTAATGACGAGACGCAGGACATGCGGTCCGTATTACTGAGGTTCATGTGCGTAAGAATTGGCTTCACATTCCTTAGCCACTCTTCTGCCTCAAAGGGGTCTATAGTCCCTTCGAAGTTTGGAGCGTGCTGCTTGCGGAACCTTTCATACACTGACTCCATATTCGGTACTGGATGTGGTGCGTAGTTCGTCACTGGGCATCCCCCATATGGACCAACTTGTTGGGGTGCTAGGGCCATTTGTTGTAGCTGCGGCTGCGGTTGCGGCGGAGGCTGAGGCTGAGTCTGCGCCTGTTGACGTTGTTGCTGCAAGAGTTCCTCGACTTGTTGTCGCCGTCTAGCGATTTCCGCGGTGTTGTCAGCTGACGGTGTCGGCGCGTTGCGGCTAGTAGTAGTACGCACTCCTCTTCTGCGAACTGGAGGGCATCATTGATCGTTGGAACAACGTTGGAGGCGTTTCCGCTGGTGCGTGCAAATCTTCGGAGCGACATCTTCACCAAAAGTTCTAACAGTCGAGGACTTGTTAGAACTTACCCTAATAGGCTCTAAGGCAAAAACTTATTCTAAAACAAACATATCTCGGACCTATTTATTATGACTTCTTATGAAAAATTATATAGGTCTTTATTTATTATTAGAGTGGGTTTCTATACTTAGAAAAACAAGTCATCTTTATTTTCTAAGTGTGTTTCTAATCATCCTATATGACTTAATTCTCAGGCTCGAAACTTATCTTTGTTCCAAAGTTAACCATATTGAGGGAGGGCTGGGATCAGTAAAATCGTTCCCACTACTAAGGCCCCCTAACTCTCAACAAGGAAACCAGGTTCATTGATTCGTATCCACCCTCACCGAACTCAGTCATTATTCATTTTATTTAGTATTTATTATGATTGTGAAAAAAATTTCAAACTCACACATGATATTCAAATAGCATGTTTATTCATTTGGAAAACAATTTCACTTATTACAATCATAACATAAAAGTAAATAAAACAAATAAAAACTACTAATCTAAAAATCGGGATCTTCTACATCCGATCCGTCATCTAACATATCATCATCTATAGCCTCATAGTCATCATTATCATGAGCATCAAAATGCCCTCTAGGAAGGTTTGTGAGAATCCTATTCTTTTGCTCCTTGGTGAATTGAAATTCAAATTTTGCGGTGAACCTAACTAAGAGGAAATAGTATCTCATTGCTAATGGTGATTCATCCTCATCATTCATTTCTTCCCATATTTCTTCTAAGGCTGCTATTACAGGATGGAAATCTTTAAACAACCTAATCACTAATACATATTGTTCTGTTGATCTTAGCATTATTTGTTTAGCCTCTTGAAGGCCACCTATTGCTTGGTGAAACAAAAGCAACCTTCGTGTAATCCTTTCTAAGGCTCCTACGGTGTTTCTTGGCTCCCTTATTCTTTTTAAGGCCTTAATGGCTCGGACATCTTGGTAGGTTAAAGCTCCATTCATTTTTAACTGAAACATAAACACTAAAGTTGTTAGCTATACACATAGACAAAGTAACTTGTAACTTGTAACTTAAACACTTACTTGGCAGTCCGATTCGGAGCTTTGAGCATGTGTATCGAGGAGAACTTCATGCGAAGGAACCGTTTGCTCTGATACCAACTGTAACGACCCACTAATCTAGACTATTTGGACCATTAACGAATCTATACATAAAACTTACATTTTTGCGGAAATACCATACTTTTATTGAAAACTTATGGAAACAAAGGTTACTTTCATAAAATAAGTAGGATATGGGTACCCATTGTCTTTAAAACAAAAATAACTTAAAAACTAAAAAGAGTTACATAGAAAATGCGGAAAATACATTTAAAACCATAAAAGCATAAACAATACTACATCCTCGAATCGAATAACGCTCGGCCCCTTGACTCCATTCACCATCGATACACATCCTCTAAGCGTCACGAATCTTTCCGCCTCTAAAGCTTATTTCCTGCACATAAACAGAAAGGAATGAGCCTAATGCCCAGCAAGGAAAATCTAACACATAGTCATAAACATAAACATAATGTCATAATAACGTAAAGACATATCATAACACATAATACACTTATTATAATGGCCATTATACTTGGGGTCCCATAGACTAAACAAGCTTATGCCCATGAGATTAGTGGGGTCCTACCAGCTAAATAGGCTTATGCCCACAATCTTTTTGGGGTCTTGTTAGTCAAATAGGGCATATGCCCAAGCCTACAACATACACATGCACAACATATTCATAACATACCCATATCATATCATAACACAAAAGATAACATAAACATAAACATATATATTCTAGCCTATTTTCCTTACCAAAGTTACCGGGATTATGGACTGAGTTGGGACTTTTGGAACACTCCTAAAACCATAATGAACACGAGTGAGTTGAAAGAAGGAAATGAAATGAAAGAGATGGAAAGACTAAACCATAAAAACATACTTACCAACTTATATGCTTAAGAGCTTGGATTCCCTAACCAAAATAAGAATAAGGTTAGGGGACTGAGTAGAAGGTTTTGAGAAAAGAAATAACATAAAATACAGAAAGGAACTAGAGTTTTGGGTTTACCTCAAAGATTGCAAGATCACTCTAACCTTCACCGAAATACTATAGAACTCACTTCCCAAAGTGTTTGATAAGCTTATGATGTTTAAGCTTATAGTTTTTCCCCAAACCAAGTGTTTACACTCTCACACTCACTTAACACTAGCAGCTTCTGAACTTAGAGCAAATGGTGAATAATGGCTGGGTACTAGGTCCTATTTATAGAGTTTGGGAATGAAAATATCTTGATTTTACTTGAATAAAAATAATGGCTTTTTAGGTAAAAATCATTTGAATAATCGTTCAGCAGAGGCTGAAGACTCGTTCAGAAGATGCTGGACTGTTGAAGGAGTTTGAATGGCTGAAGGGAAAGGAATTCAAAAGTATTTGAATTCATGCTGGTGGAGGCGATATATCGCCCCCTATAGGCGATATATCGCCTGGGCCAGTATGCCCGAGGCGACCGTGCATCGATTCGTGTTTTCCGTATCTACGTGCTGCGATATATCGCCCCCTATAGCTGCGATATATCGGCATACGCTGAATATTTAAACACGAATTTACACATTTTTAGCTGAGTTTGAATGGAGTAAACAGCCTTGACTAAGCCCTCAACGTGCTCAAAGCTGCTGACTGACCCTATTCATTCAAACTTTTACCCTTATTTAATTTAATCCTCAAAAATACTTAATCCTTAATTACCATTCAAAACATGTGCTTAAAATCCTATTGGTTGATGTCTAAACCTTATAATATAATAATATAATCCTTAATATCAGTCACATTAATCAAACCTTAGGTTATACTTAATATTCTTAAACTATAGATTAAACTTAGAAAATCTATAAGTACTACTATGAGTGTCCAAATAATTCCCGGTCTGAACCAAAAATCCACAGTAACAAAGATAATGCTATAAATACTATCATACTACTATCTATCTTAGCTAAGTAAAGTTCTTGGACTCTACATAGTAGGATCCGGTGGAGGATCACCGCCAGCGTCTCCACCGTGAGCTCTAGCCACATCTGCTGACATCTACTAACACGACAGTAATTTAACCTATCTATTTTAATATTTAATTATTATTTATAATTAATTTATTGAGTATTATTTCAATTGATTAGGTAATTTGAAACATGCTATTTGGAAACGAACTTTTTATTTCTCAATATGTATAATACATTGAACACTAGATACAAAACTAAGTAGAATAGTCACTATCCTCACTAATTACATCAACATCTATCGGGCACACATCATCAGTATTATCATCACTAAGGTCGACAATTAATTCATCCTCATCTTCTGCTTCTTCTACACTGTCTGCCATATCATCTTCATTGTCATTAATAAATCCATCATCTTCTTAAACAACTAAAGAAGGTCGATGGGCTGTGTTGACTTGAGTCGCTGGTACATCAGATTGCTGAACAACCAACTCTCCGAGATCCACAGTCAAAACAAAATTCGATGAGTTGGTGTCATGTACAACATCAACATCAGCAATCATATTTGAAGCATATGGAAAGTCCCAAACTTGCCGATGATTCACTTCTTGGACAACTTTCAAATCTTGTCCTCTAACGAGAACATCGATGTATAATACTTGTTTTGCTTGACTAGCTAGTATGAACGGTTCATCTTTATACCATTCACCGCTAACATTGATACTAGTAATATTATTTACAGTGATGGTTTTCTTTTTTTTTACATCGAAATAATACCACCGAATAAGAACCAGGAAAAGACAGCTGGAGTATTTCTTCAAGTTGCCCGTAATAGTTAAAACCTTCTGTTCCAGCAACACACACTCCACACTATTTTGTGTAATTCGATTCTGATCTCGATTGTATGAAACAAATTGAACTCCGTTCACTATACATGCTTGGTAGGAGTAAGCCAATAGATCTGACCCAGATGCTAAAGCTAGTAATTCATCAGCATGCTCTAATGACCCAAGCTGGTGCAAGTCATATATCTAATAATAAATAAATATATTAGAATGAGAATGTAATTTGTAGTATGAAATTTGCTAAGGACAAGTTACCTTCTTATGAAACCATGAACGAAACTCTTTCTTATGTATCAATTTATGATTGGCAGCCATATCTCTTTGTTGCACCTCAGTTAGGTGTTCCCTGTTAATTAATTAACAATGTCAATATTGTTAATTAAGGAGTAGATTGAACAAAGAATAAAATGAATATTAATTATGTACTTACTCTAAATACACTTCAATTTCTGGAGAATTATCCAATATGAACCACTCAGCTTTATTCCGAGTATTTTCATCGAGGGGCACGGGAATTCCCTTACTAAGAGGACGACATTGAGATTCAAACACTGTGAGGTTTCGATTCACATACGGTGCATCTTCGTTACAATCAGGTTGATTAAATTTTGTTTCCACACCTTTGAAATACATTGAACAAAATGTCAAAGCCTCATCTGCAACATATCCTTCTGCTATAGATCCTTCAGGACGAGCTTTATTCCTGACATAGTTTTTTAATTTTTTCATGTATCTTTCAAAAGGATACATCCACGTCATAAATACAGGTCCTCCCAATATTGCTTCATCAGGCAAGTGCAAAACCAGATGGATCATTATGTCAAAGAATGCTGGAGGGAAAATCAACTCCATCTTGCATAAAATAACAATCAAGTCATCCTTAGCTTTCTCCATATCAGAAACGTTCAGTGTCCTAGAGCACAATTGTTTGAAGAAATTACACAATAAAGTGATGGCAGTGGATATAGATTCTGGTAAAAACTTGCGAACACCTACTACAAATAATCGTTGCATTATCACATGACAATCATGGGACTTCAACCCAACAATGTTTGAGTCATTGTCTGTGACTTTTTTCTTTAGATTAGAGCAAAAACCATCGGGCAACTTCACTCCTTTCAAAAATTGACAAAAATCTCGCCTCTGTTCAAAAGTGAACACGTATGGAGCATGTGGTTTCATTAACCTTTTATTGGCATCCTCGTAAATCCACAACGATTTCCTAACCCCCATATTCTTTAAATCATGTCTTGCGTTAGTGGTGTCCTTAGATTTATCATTATCTAACAAAGTCACAAGGAGACTGTCGCACACATTCTTCTCAACATGCATCACATCTAGGTTGTGTTTTAACTGATTTGAACTCCAGTAATCAAGTTCATAGAAAATACTTTTTTTCCTCCAATTACTTTCCCCTACACCTCGCTTGCGCTTCACCCCCCCAAATCTGTCATGTTTACCAGACACTTGAAGCGGTAAAGCATTGACTTGATCTAAAACTTGTTGACAAGTAAACTGTTGTGGAGGATTTCTTTTCTCAACTTTGCCATCAAATTCCTTGTCCCTTCTATACTTATGATTACTCCTCAAGAATCGCCTATGACCGACATACGATGTCTTACCAATCACTCGAATGGAAGTGGTGTCTTCATTGCACATTGGACATACTTTATACCCTTGCCCGCTCCAACCAGACAAGCTACTACGAGCAGGGAAATCGTTAATTGTCCACAGAAGGGTTGCACGCATCTTGAACAATTCATTCCTTGTGCCATCTCTTGTGTCGACCCCGTTAATCCACAATTGTTTTAACTCATCCACCAAGGGTCTTAGAAATACATCCATGTCTTTACCCGGTGATTTTGGTCCAAGAATAAGCAGAGTTAGCATAAAATACTCTTCCTTCATGCATAGCCAAGGGGGGAGATTGTAGTTCGTCAAAATCACAGGCCACATGCTGTATGATAAGCTCATGTTGCCAAAAGGATTAAACCCATCAGCAGCCAAGCCTAGACGAACATTTCTAGGATCTTTTGCAAAATCAGGATGGGTGGCATCAATGTCTTTCCTTGCAGACCTGTCAACCGGATGACGCATCACCCCATCTTCTATTGATCTCCCAATATGATGCCATAACATGTCATTAGCTGTATGTCTTGAACTGTACATTCGCTTTAAATTACTAAATTTGTTAATATTAAATTATAATTTTTCACTTTATTTTAAAATTATTAAATTGTTAATATTAAATTAAATTATTTATCTAATGTTTTAATTTATTTTGTTAATTCTAAGTATTCAAGCCGAAATTAGAACGTAGTGACTTTACAATTTGTCATTATGCTGGAGAAGTAAGTGTAAAATTTAATTATATATATTTATATTATTAAATATCATAATCATTTAATCATGTAGAAGAGGATGCAAAAAATTGCTCAATATATATATCCCTGTTAAAATCTTATTGTCAGGTTACATATCAAACGGAGCTCTTCTTGGATAAGAACAAAGATTATGTTGTTGTTGAACATCAAGAACTTTTGGATGCTTCCCATTGTTCTTTTGTTTCAGGCTTGTTCCCTCCTTTACTAGAAGAATCTTCCAAATCATCAAAATTCTCTTCAATAGGTTCTCGCTTTAAGGTCTGTTTTCTATCCTAATATGTATATCCTTGGGAGAAAAGGTCAGTTCCTTGATGGTGACTATCATCATTCTTGTACTTTCTACAGCAACAACTACAATCTTTGCTTGAAACGTTGAGTGTCACTGAGCTACACTACATAAGATGTGAAAAGCCCAATAATCTTCTAAAGCCGTCTATATTTGAGAATAACAATATTTTGCAGCAGCTTCGTTGTGGGGTAAGTATATTACTGTGGTCTTTCAGATGTTTTTGTTTCACTATCATTTGATTATGTTTGGTTGCATTATCGACATGATGTAATTAATAAATATCTTATTCCAGGGAGTTATGGAGGCCATCAGGATTAGTTGTGCTGGATATCCTACAAGAAAGCCATTCCGTGAATTTGTAGGTCGTTTTGGCATCTTGGCACCTAATGTCTTTGCTGGGAGGTAGGTTAATCAAAATTCAGGACATAATTATTATTAGTATTATTTTTTAGATTTCTGGAAGTGATATGTATATTTTTAAATTGTCTACTTTTAGCTGCGATGAAGTAACTGCTTGTAAGCGCCTTCTAGAGAAGGTAAATCTCAAGGGTTATCAGGTAATCATTTGTAGATTACTTAATGCCTTTTATTTTGATCCACTGTTGTTCCTAATTACCCACCCCGAATTTTATTTTCCTTAGCAGTTCAGTCCTAGTTTCAAAGGTTCTAGAATTTTATAAACTAATCTTATTCTACTTCTAAGGTTAGAAGCTACTTGTAATGGAGAATTTTCTTGATTTGTTTGTGTTTTAACTATTTCAATGACAGATTGGTAAAACCAAAGTGTTTCTCAGAGCTGGCCAGATAGCAGAATTGGATGATTGTTGAAGTGAGGTCTTAGGAAGATCAACAGGTGTCATACAGAGGAAAGTTCGATCTTATCTTGCTCAGAAAAGCTTTATCTTGTTACGGGTTTCTTCCATTCAGATTCAAGCCTTTTGTAGAGGTAAACAATAGTTTCCACTTGTTCTTGTTCGTGAAAGTCACTTTCCAGGCCATGAGACTATTGAACGTAGACTATTATCCATTGATACAAAATTTTATATGACTAATGTTTTGTTTCTTTAGATCTATGGCAGGACAAGTTGCACGCTATCAGTATGAATGCAAGAGAAGGGAGGCTGCTTCTGTTAAAATCCAGACACATTATCGTATATGTCTTTCTAAGAATGAATACCAGAAGTTGTACTCTTCAGCTGTTTTAATTCAAACATGTATATGTGGGATGGCTGCTCGTAGTGACCTTAAGTTCCGGAAGCAGACAAGGGCTGCTATTATTATCCAGGTAATGATATCATGTGTAATTGATATACAGTTGCTATAAAGAGCTATTTCAACTGAAATTTGAGCAATATGCCAACTGAATTTATGGGTGCATGGCATGTTATAGGATATGACTGATTATTTTTTACTTTTAGAAGTATTAAATTGAAAGATAGTGGTTTGTATTTCCATTTTCTATATTGTCAATGCTAACTTATTCTTGTCTATGGACTATGAAATAAATGAAGCGTTTTCTTTAAGATTTTAGTACTTGTAATCCCTATACTGTTCCTGATTTAGTAAGCATTTTTTTTCATTCATTTATATTTGTCCTTCTTCTCTCTAGGTTATAGCTCTAGCCAATCAAAAGCTGCTTGGTCTTAATCCTGTGAGTTTGGAGAAAACTAGATAATTTCTTTCAAGTTGATTTACTCTTAAGTCTGAAATGTATGTTATTTTAAATGTGATCACTCTTCCATTTTCTGCAATTTGTAGTCATTCATCTGTCCACAATGCATTTCAGCTTTGCTCACGGGAAGGTGCTGATGCGGTCATGCTTTCTGGAGAAACTGCCCACAGAAAGTAAGTTAACTAATTCATTTGGCCTTGGGTGGCCTCTTAATATATTTCCAATGTGCAATCCGCTATTGAAAAAGTATTATCAAAACTCAATAAATTTGTTTGTTTTCTAGATTTTTTGCTTTCTTTGTAGTAATGTGTATCCCACAAAAATAATTATAGTAGTATTCTCTAGTTAAAAAAATGTTAATGATTCTTAGACACTTTAGAGTTATCAGTTATGTATGACTTTTTCCTCTAGTCTGATGCAATTTTTTTGTCTTGTCATTTCTAATGATGTAACCAAAATAGTGTCAAAATTCTCAATAAAACTGAAGAATGAAAGGGAAAAAAGAGTGGAATGCTTGTCAGTTTCTGTTGTCCTAACCAGAATACCTGATAATTGATAAGGAAGCACATGTTTATTTCAAAATACTATCTTATTAATTTAGTTGATAATACACATCTTGTTCAAATGGTGCATCATATCAACAATTTTTCTAAGAACTAAAGTCTTATAAATCACCACAATAAATGAAAGTTCCTCACTTTGCCAATGATGCAGGATCCCAAGAATGAAAGTTCCTCACTTTGCTAGACAATTTTATTGTGAGTCTTGTCTCCATGAAGTTTAATAAAAAGGTCCAATTATTATGAGACATGTCTAGAATCCATTCTTTTTTGTTTTTACTCTTCTTTTTTTTATATAATTCTTTTGGCTGCTCCTTCTCGTGATTAATTTTTCTTTCCAGGTGACATTCTTCTTTCTTTTTATTAGAAAGAGTTCTTTTTTTTAACTTTATTTTTAGTTTTATTGCAGAAATTGGGCTAAACCTTATATTAAAGATGCTAAAGAAGTTTCCAGGTGCATTTTTAATTTATTGTTTTTCTTTATGATTTTGTTGTATAAGAAGTCAAAGTGTGATTCTGTTTTTATTCTTTAATTTTTTCGGGGATATATTGACAGAATTTAGAGTTCTGGAATCAATTCTTCCTCACATACTTTTTGATCATTGAGAATGATATATTTGTTATCTTGATACATTTCACAAGCCTTGTTTTAAGTTGCATGTTTTGTTACTTCAGTCATTGTTTTGCATGGTAGTACATCTTGCTATACCCTGCTGTTTCGTCAAGTTTTGGAGTTATTACAAATTTAATTTAAACTTTATATGCTTACAGGTGGAAACTAGCTTAAGTCTTATGTTCTTAGTATTAAGACTTTTGTTTTACAATGTGCAGGTATATTGAGATGATTTCTTTGGAGCAATTCTTGACAACATTTGTAGTTGAGGCCTTTAGAATGGAAGAATGTATTTCACTAAATTTTGTATACATTTCTTTTTTTGTATTTAGTGATAAAGGAATCTGAATTGGCCATAAATTATGTTGTAATATGATTTCTTAAGCCTAGACTAGTAGACTAAATATTGTAATTACATTTGAGTAATTAATAAAAATCTATTTATGTTACCTTATTTGGCTTCAACTTTCATATTTTTTTTCCTAATTTTGTGTAAGTAAAAAAAGATTATATTTCTCTAAGCTAATATAATTCATGTGTTATACTAAAGTGTAGTATAGCACAAAAAATGTGCTATACTAAAGTGTAGTATAACACAAAAAAAGTGTTATACTAAAGTGTAGTACAACACAAATTTATAAGTATTGAAATGTGTTATATAATCGACTATAAATAACATAATTAAACACTTATCTATTTATTAAAATAACACATAAATTGTGTTATCGTTGACAGTATAATAACACATCTGTATAACAATGATAAAGTGTTATGTAAAGTACCCTAACCTACAATAACATAGTCGGTCTTAACACATCAAAAAGTGTTATGGTATGTTTTGATAACACATTTTCGGTGTTATTAAAAGCATTTTTTCTTGTAGTGACTTATTATGACCAGTTGGAAGAAGTTTTAGTGATGTCATATCTTTCTGGTTGTTTTGTTGTATTATTTAAGTGCAAATGGTTTGACACTAATCAGTCTTTAGGATTAAAGTTTGAGAAAAACATAACGAGTATCAAAACCAGTTCGGAGGCCTTCAAAGATAATAAATTTATCTTAGCAACTCAGGCTAACCAAGTTTTCTACACTGATGACCTTAAAAAAAATCTCATTGGAAAGTCGTCCAAGAAGTGCATCACAGAAATGTGTGGGACATCCCACTAGTTGAAGAACAAGCGGAGGATGTAGAAGTAGATGTTATGCATGACACTAGTTCCTCTAATTTCCAATTATTCGTTGATCTTGGACCGTTGCCACAAATCAGCTTTGAACTTACAGGGGCTCCATTACAATTTGTTGAGATAGATAATGTTGCAATTGAGGAGGAGAGGGAGGAGGAGGAGGAGGAAGTTGAATATGAAGATGATGAAGAGGAAGATGAACACATAGAAACCGATGATGATAGTGAATATTATTATAATGATTATTAAGTAGTAATTTTATAATATGTTGAAGTAATTATTTTTAACAATAATTAATTTTATATAGTTATTTTTAACCGATAAATGTAATTTTAATATCGATTAATTTGACAGATATGACTGATGTTATTGCTCGATCTCACGGGGGTGATGGTGGAGGATGCGATCCTCCACATGGACCGTCAGATATCCCAGCTGATTGTGAACCAGGTAATACTTTACACATTGATATACTCCTTAAAATTTAACAATTAATCCATATTAATTTTAAAATATTGAATTTGCAGACAATAGTGCCTCCAAACAAACGTGGACGCCATAAAGGATTGAACACGCGGGAAAAAAGGGAACAGTTGGGGCGTCCTCTCCCTCTCAAGTGGGATGTACAAGGGAGAACATATAAAGAGATCGGAGATTACAACTCAAATTTCTCAAGAGAGCTCAGATTACTTGTTTGACAGTACACAGATCCGGAATGTCCTCAATGGTCAAAAGTACCAAATGCCTCGAAACAAAGAATACTTGCACATCTGGAGGTAAGTAGTTTATGTATTTTTATGTTAATTCTAATTTTAGGTTATATATCATATTTACTAATAAATGTTTGTGAATTAGGATGATTTGTTTGATATCAGGCGTACTAGATATGGACAAGGGCACATGCCTGGGATCTTGAGAGGTATTGATACATAGTGTGCTAAAAAGTATTCTGACTGGAAGTATGATATTAAAGAGCATTTAACGATTAATGGGCCACAAAATCGTTATGGTGGTTGCACAGATACGCAGTGGAAAAAAGCCATTGAATTTTTCTGACGCCCAGAAATTAAGGTATTAATTTCTTGCTAAACTTAACTATCTTAATTAAATATATTACTAACGATAACTTTTTGCAGAAACGTTCTGGGGTCAACAAGGAAAATATGAAGAAATTGAAAGAGCTTAGCTATGGAGGTTCTCGGTCAATCCCAGCGCTGCGCTATAAAAAAGTTAGTTAATTAATTATTTTTTAGTTTGTTTTTCTTATTTACGTTTAATTATTAATTTTATAAAAATATATGTACGTGACAACATAATTTAGAGACTGGGCAACTTGAGCCCATCCCGGATAGCTGGATGGATACTCACCATAAATTAGGCACAGGGTGGGTGACAGAGACAGCCAAAAATACTTGGGTATGTTAAGTTTTTTTAAACATTTTTCAAAATTTTAATTGTTTGTTTACAATACATAATTACATTATACATTGTATCATAGGCGAATTGCGTGCATATTGCGACACACAACAGACACAGGCAACTGATACTGAGAGTTCCACACCAGTTTCGAGTGCGCCTGAAGATGAAGACATATCTTTGGTACAAACTATCTTCAGAAAACGATGGGGCCACCAGAAAGGATATGGACGTATCCTTAACATAAGGGACCGAACTCCATTTGATTTTCATCCTTCACAAACTAGAGATGAAGAGATTTATGAGATGAGAGAGCGTGATCGAAAATTAGAGGAGCATGTCCGGACTCATTGTATCACCACGGGATCTCAATGTGCCCCACCACCACCCGATGATCCCGATGTTGGAGCACCGACTCAGTAGGAGTTATATATGAATTTTATTACTATGGACTATTACATTATCATGTTTATGACAACTCTTTATTTTGATTCAGCAAACATACTCTTATGTTTTTATTTATATGTTTAATATAAGTGTTTTAATTTTATTCTATTGTTTTATATTTAATTCAAATTAAATGAATAAACATTACAAATATAAAAAAAAAAATCGATTTAGTCTATACCGAGGACATTTTCCTCGGTATATCCCATTAATATGACAAATTTGGGTTGGTTGTGCCGATGAAATTGTCCTCGGTACAACCTATACCGAGAACATGTTGATTGTCATCGGTAGAAGTTTACATCTATCAACGCGTCTGTACCGGGGACTTACTGCCGATGACATGTTCTCGGTAGAGGCTATACCGAGAACATTTAGGTTTATGTTGGGTGTACAACCAAAGTCCCACATTGGCTAGAAATGGGAAGGATCTTGGGTATATAAGGATGGACACCATCTCCATTGGAATGAGGCCTTTTGGGAAGGTGCCCAAAAACAAATCCGTGAGGGCTTAGGCCCAAAGCGGACAATATCATACCAATCGGGAAATAGATGGTGTCCGACGGTCCTTACAAGTGGTATTAGAGCCGGATCCCAAAATTAGCCATGTGAATGTATCCTCGGATTGCCAAAAAAAGGAGGTGAAGCTTGCTGCTAGAGCCATCAAAGGTTCAGATTTGATTCGAAGGGATTTCGAATCTAGCTGGTGAAGGGATTCATCTAGCTTACTCAAGGGGATCTTGAGTGTTGGAATCGAGTGATTCAGGTATTCGAAGGGATTTCGAATCTAGCTGGTGAAGGGATTCATCTAGCTTACTTGTAGAGTCCAAGAACTTTACTTAGCTAATTGTTTAGTAGTATTATAGTATGTTTAGTGTTATCTTTGTTACCATGGATTTTTGGTTCAGACCGGGAATTATTTGGACACGCGTAGTAGTACTTATAGATTTTCTAAGTTTAACCTATAGTTTAAGAATATTAAGTATAACCTAAGGTTTGATTATATGATTGATATTAAGGATAGTATTTGTTATATTATAAGGTTTAGACATCAACCAATAGGATTTTAAGCACATGTTATGAATGGTAATTAAGGATTAAGTATTTTTGAGGATTAAATTAAATAAGGGTAAAGTTTGAATGACATAGGGTCAGTCAGCAGCTTTGAATACGTTAAAGGCTTAGTCAAGGCTATTTACTCCATTCAAACTTAGCTAAAAATGTGTAATTTCGTGTTTAAATATTCAGCGTGTGCCGATATATCGCAGCTATAGGGGGCGATATATCGCAGCACGTAAATACGGAAAACACGAAACGATGCACGGTCGCCTCGGGCATACTGGCCCAGGCGATATATCGCCTATAGGGGGCGATATATCGCCTCCTCCAGTATGTTTTCAAATGTTTTTGAATTCATTTCCTTTCAGCCATTCAAACTCCTTCAACAGTCCAGCATCTTTTGAACGAGTCTTCAGCCTCTGCTGAACGATTATTCAAATGATTTTCACCTAAAAAGCCATTATTTTTATTCAAGTAAAATCAAGATATTTTCATTCCCAAACTCTATAAATAGGACCTAGTACCCAGCCATTTTTCACCTTTTACTCTAAGTTCAGAAGCTGCTAGTGCTAAGTAAGTGTGAGAGTGTAAACACCTGGTTTGGGGAAAAATCATAAACTTAAACATCATAAGCTTATCAAACACTTTGGGAAGTGAGATTCGTTAGTATTTCGGTTGTGGTTAGATTGATCTTGCAAGTCTTTGAGGTAAACCCGAAACTCTAGTTCAGTTGATTTATGTTATGTTTCCTTTCTCTTAGTCTTCTACTCAATTTCCTAACCTTATTCTTATTTTGGTTAGGGAATCCAAGTTCTTAAGCACTTAAGTTGTGGTAAGCATATTTTCTTTTAAATGGTTTAGTCTTCCTTTTCATTTTCATTTCTTCTTCTTCTTAAGACTCACTCTTTCTCATATGGTTTTAGGAGTGTTCCAAAAGTCCTAACTCAGTCCATTATATCCCGGTAACTTTGGTAAGGAAAATAGGCTAGAATCAATATGTTATATGCTTATGTTATCTTATGTTTTATGTTGTTAAATGTGTTATGATATGTATGCATGTATGTTTGTAGGCTTGGGCATATGACCCATATGACTAACAAGACCCCAAATGGGTTATGGGCATATGACCTACTTAGCTAGTAGGACCCCACTAATCCCATGGGCATATGCTTGTTTAGTCTATGGGACCCCAAGTAATAATGGCCATTATAATAAGTGTATGTTATATGTATTATGTTAAGTCTTTATGTTTCTTATGAAATTATGTGTATGACTATGTGTTAGATTTTCCTTGCTGGGCATTAGGCTCATTCCTTTCTGTTTTATGTGCAGGAAAATAAGCTTTAGAGGCGGTAAGATTCGTGACGCTTAGAGGATGTGTATCGATGGTGAATGGAGTCAAGGGGCCGAGCGTTATTCGATTCAAGGATGTAGTCTCATTTTATGTTTTTTTATGATTTTATGTGTATTTTCCGCACCAATTATGTAATGTCTTTTATTTTAAATCATCTTTTGTTTTACAAACAATGGGATCCCATAATCCTTCTTAGTATTCTGTTTATTTGTAAATAACTCTTATTTTGCAAGTTACTCAATAAATTATGGTATTTTCGTAAAAATGTAAGTATTATGTATAGTTTCGTTAATGGTCCAAATAGTCTAGAGTAGTGGGTCATTACATTACTCAAGGGGATCTTGAGTGTTGGAATCGAGGGATTCAGGTGTAGATCTGTAATCGTCTGAGGGGAGACAAGGTGGTCCTTTGTTTGAGGGGAGGATTGTTGGGTGTACAACCAAAGTCCCACATTGGCTAGAAATGGGAAGGATCTTGGGTATATAAGGATGGACACCATCTCCATTGGAATGAGGCCTTTTGGGAAGGTGCCCAAAAATAAATCCGTGAGGGCTTAGGCCCAAAGTGGACAATATCATACCAATGGGGAAATAGATGGTGTCCGACGGTCCTTACAGCTTATACTGATGACATTTGTTCTCGGTATAGGCCTTGTTTTTTGTAGTGAATTGCTTGATGAGTTTTATTCTAATTTGATTATTATAAGAATAAAAATAGCTGATTAGACAAAATATATAAACATGACCATGAATCTAGGAAAGCTTGATAATAGTTATAATTTCTTGGTTGACAATTTACATTGAGGGATGGAATAAATAAGAATAATTATGTTCAAATTAAATAACTAAGGCAAAATTGTTTTCTTAGGTTTCTCGAAAATCAAAATTATTATTATTTTTTAATTGTGTCTTGTAAATAGATTTTAGTTTTTTTCAACCAACTTGATTTTATTATTTGGATAAAAATAAGAAGAAATAATTTATAAGTATTAACAACTTTAGTGATAAATTTTTTATAACACGAAATATTTATTTTTATTTTATTACTTGTTACGATAGCGTGCTAAAATTCACAACATTTGCTCATTTTATTTAGTATTAATCTACAAACTTCGTCAATATTCTTTTACTAATTCGTTAACGAGTTTCGTACGTTAACATTTACACATTTAAATAAGCTAAATGCAAAAAAATCAGTTAACTCTTTTTCTACCAAGTAATATTTAGACAAAGTAAGTACTAGAAATTATTATTATTATAATATTGTGATATTTATTATAATATTGTGATATTTATATATATATATTTAATGTTATTGGTATATCCTAGTCAAGATGGGGTTTATAAATTACACATTAAATAGCCACGGCATGAATCTGCTGGCTTATATTTAATAAATTTATATATATTATATTTATATACTAGTGGGTGTGGCAAATACAAAGTATGTGCTATATTATTTTTCTTTTTTGATGTTTAAATTGTTGTTTGAAGGAGCAAGTGTGAAATAAATATTTACTAAAAAATTGTTTGAAATAGACTTTATAATTTGTAACTAAGTTTTGTACATAAAGCCAACAAAGAACTCATGATATATATATAGAGGAATTCTCCTATAGGGGCTTCATTTTAAGTCTTACCGGTAGGACTCTCAATGTTTACAACCCTTGAACAGTTTTCGGCGTGATTTTTTTTATGACCGTGTATATTGTAGCTATTTAGAGCATCCTGCAAATTTTCAGAAAATTTCGAATAGTTTACAGTACCGAAAACTAGGTTCAAGCATGTTGTTGCACGCGTGACTAATTTTTTTTATGCGCGTGGAAAACAATATGTTTGAACCTAGTTTTCGGTACTGTAAACTATTCGAAATTTTCTGAAAATTTGCAGGATGCTCTAAATAGCTACAATATACATGGTCATAAAAAAAAGTCGTGCCAAAAATTGTTCACAGGTTGAGAAACACTGAGAGCCCTACCGGTAGGGCTTAAAGTGAAGCCCCTGTATAAGAATTGTCCTATATATATACTATAGTGTACAACGTGAATTTTAAAACATGGAATATTTTAATTTGTATACGTTAAGTGATGCCAAAACTAATTAATTGGCAAGGTTTAGAGCACTCCCAATAGAGTAGCTATATTTACTATAAATCTAAATAATAATTAAGGAGTACTAAAAATGTCATACAATAGATGCTTTATCTATTAATTTTTTTTACCTTTGTCTATAGTGTTTAGCTAGATTTATGTTACACTATTCATTATGTAGACATATTATATTATTATCTCTCTCTTTCTATATCTCTTCTATAGAATAAGTGTGTAGATAACGAAAATTCTTAGTTTTAAAAGTTTTTTATTTTTTTAATGTTAACTTTAACGTAATATTTTTATATTTAACGGTACTTTGTAAATACTTAAACTTAAATAAAATAAAATAAATAATTAAAAAAATTAAAATAGGATATTTTTGAGATATTTACAATAATATTTATTTAAAAATAATAAATAATTAAACAAATTAAATTCAGATATTTTACAATGATAATTATTTAAAAATAATAAAATCATACGTTTTATAACTTAAATAAAATTTACTTAAACTTAAACTCACTCATTAGAATAATATCATATTAAACATATAATATAATCTACTATGAATTAGCAACAAATTATTTATAAAAAAAAACTAGCAAGAAACTTAAATTTAAAATTTACGTATAATATTTAATATTACATTAAATATATAATATATCATCTTTCGTTGTCACACCCAATTCAAAAACTAGAACAAACATAAACTTAAACAAAAATAAATAAATAAATTATTTAATTAAAATAAGATATTTATTTCAAAATTTCTATGACATTAATATAAATTTAATAAAAATAATTAATAAAATTTATAAATAAAACTAAGCAAACTTGCATATTGCACATTATTTATATCTAGTATATATATACACATAATAAAACTTATATATATATATATATAGATTTCATCATTTTTTTTCTTTATATATATATTATACATATTTATATACCTATTAAAAGAGTTTTATTTATATTTTATAATATTATTATATTTAATCATTTAATATATTTTATTTTTATTTTAGCACAACAATACATATACTTAATATAAAATATGACATATTTGTAAGTTGATCATATATTTTATAATATTAATAATTAGAATAAAAAAATATACATTGGTATTGGAAAATATATAGATTAATAGTTATAAAAAATGTTTGAAAATATAATATTTAAATGATATATAGAAAAAAATAGAGTAGTTGATATATGTTATAATATAAAACTTAAATGTAAAATAAAAAAAATGTGTGTTTTGGGGATGTATTTTAAAAGATGGATTAGAACACCCGTTGTACTCTTAGATAATATAAATTAGCGAAGGACAAAAAGGGAACGAAAAAAAAAGTTGGGCTGTGTAAACAAAAATACTCATCTATAAACATTAGATGAATTTTCATCGTACTTATAGCTACATATATAATAGTGACATATATACACACATATTATATAAAAAAGGGTTTATACTTTTTTGGGCCCTGTATTTTTTCCCATTACCTGTTTAGACCCTATGTTTTGACAAATTACTTTTTGGACCCTATATTTTGTAAAATGGTTAAAATAGAACCCTAAACTCAATTTTGATGAAGAAAAAAATTGATTATAACAACACAGTTTTTAAGCAGAATGATTTTATTTTTGTTCTGAATTGTTAGTTTGGTAAATTATTTGTGATTTTAATTGAGAAAACATTGACCAAAATCGGGTTTAGGGCTCTATTTTAATAATTTTATAAAACATAGGGTCCAAAAAGTAATTTGTCAAAACATAGGGTCCAAACAGGTAATGGAAAAAAATACAGGATTAAAAAAAGTATAAACCCTATAAAAAACTGACATTACCTTTTTAATGTTGATATATGGATTGTATTTGTTCATTTCAACCAAATATGTATGTGTTCATAAAAATATATATTTTTTTCAAATATAGATTTATTTTCTATAGTGCAAATTTAATAGGTCTATATATGGTAGTGCACTTTTGTGCAGCATCATACCCAATTATGACCCTAGCGTTTTCTAAATCACGGTATTTTTTTGTATCTCCTGCACATTTTTTAAGGTGTAGAAAATAAGATTTTAGACTAAATTATTTAGAATTTCTCAAAAATATAATTGTTCTAACTACAATGGACATCCTCGTCATGCAAAAAACTAATATCATAATTTGATTATGTGTTAGAACTAAAACGTGTAGTACGGTAGTGGTCCAACATTGTAGTTGTTCCCTATCTAATTATTATAAACTTATAAGAAAAGTTAATTTACGTATGGTAGGAGTTAATATATTTATATATGTGCACCATAAGTAAATATATACATGCAATGCATGTATCTTAGTTTATATTTAATTATTATTTATTAGCAATTACTTTTTATTACTAAATAATATAATATTTTTTATTAATAATTAGATAACAATAATTCTAATAGTTAGAAGAACAGTAGCTAATTTTGTATTTGTCATAGATATGGCAAAACTAATTTGTATAATTTTTTAATTTTAAATTAGTGTTTATTCGTTTAAGAATTGAGAGTAAATGAAAAGACAATATTAGATGATTACAATATATACCTGATGTCCACATTTATATTTATTTATACATTATATTAATGATAATCTTATCAGTTTATAATTCTATTAAAATTATATTAAATTGAGCTGTATATTTATATTATTTTTATGGTACATTCCTATAGAACTCAAAATAACATGACATGGAAGCCCAGTCCTTGCTGGTGAAAATAAACACTCTACAGGAAACAGGGATTTTGCTGGCAGATTTTTGCTGGCAAAAGTCCCATTACTTTTGCTGACGGACTTTTGCATCGCCGGAGGTTAGCTGCTGTTTTTACCTTTCGCCGCATAAATTCAATTCTGTCAATATATATATATTTAATGTTCTTGGTATATCCTAGTCAAGATGGGGTTTATAAATTACACATTAAATAGCCACGGCATGAATCTGCTGGCTTATATTATATAAATTTATATGTATATTATATTTATATACTAGTGGGTGTGGCAAATACAAAGTATGTGCTATATTATTTTTCTTTTTTGATGTTTAAAATTGTTGTTTGAAGGAGCAAGTGTGAAATAAATATTTACTAAAAATTGTTTGAAATAGACGTTATAATCTGTAACTAAGTTTTGTACATAAAGCCAACAAAGAACTCATGATATATATATATATACTATAGTGTACAACGTGAATTTTAAAACATGAAATATTTTAATTTGTATACGTTAAGTGATGCCAAAACTAATTAACTGGCAAGGCTTAGAGCACTCTCAATAGAGTAGCTATATTTAATAAACCTAAATAATAATTAAGGAGTATTAAAAATATCATACAATAGATGCTTTATTCTTTAATTTTTTTTACCTTTGTCTATAGCGTTTAGCTAGATTTATCTTACACTATTCATTATGTAGACATATTATATTATTATCTCTCTCTTTCTATATCTCTTCTATATAATAACTGTGTAGATAACGAAAATTCTTAGTTTTAATGGTTTTTAATTTTTTAATGTTAACTTTAACGTAATATTCTTATATTTAACGGTAATTTGTAAATACTTAAACTTAAACTTAAATAAAATAAATAATTAAAAAATTAAAATAGGATATTTTTGAGATATTTTACAATAATATTTATTTAAAAATAATAAATAATTAAACAAATTAAATTCAGATATTTTACAATGATAATTATTTTAAAATATGATATTTTTGAGATATTTTACAATGATTACTATTTAAAAATAATAAAATCATACATTTTATAACTTAAATAAGATTTACTTAAACTTAAACTCACTCGTTAGAATAATATCATATTAAACATATAATATAATCTACTATGAATTAGCAACAATTTTTTTTTAAAAAAAATCTAGTAAGAAACTTAAATTTAAAATTCACGTATAATTTATAATCTTTCGTTGTCACACCCAATTCAAAAACTAGAACAAACATAAACTTAAACAAAAATAAATAAATAAATTATTTAATTAAAATAAGATATTTATTTCAAAATTTCTATGACATTAATATAAATTTAATAAAAATAATTAATAAAATTTATAAATAATACTAAGCAAACTTGCATATTGCATATTATTTGTATCTAGTATATATATATATACATAATAAAACTTATATATATATAGATTTCATCATTTTTTTTCTTTTTATATATATTATACATATTTATATACCTATTAAAAGAGTTTTATTTATATTTTATAATATTATTATATTCCATCTTTTAATATATTTTATTTTTATTTTAGCACAACATTACATATACTTAATATAAAATATGACATATTTGTAAGTTGATCATATATTTTATAATATTAATAATTAGAATAAAAAAATATACATTGGTATTGGAAAATATATAGATTAGTAGTTATAAAAAATGTTTGAAAATATAATATTTAAATGATATATAGACAAAAAAATAAAGTAGTTGATATATGGTATAATATAAAACGTAGATGTAAAATAAAAAAATGTGTGTTTTGGGGAAGTATTTTAAAAAATAAAGTAGAGCACCCATTATGAATACTTTTAGACAATATTAATTAGCCCAGGACAAAACGAACGAAAAAAAAGATGGGCTGTGTAAACAAAAGTACTCATCTATAAACATTAGATGAATTTTCATCATTCTTATAGCTACATATATAATAGTGACATATATATACACATATTATATAAAAAACTGACATTACCTTTTTAATGTTGATATATAGATTGTATTTGTTCATTTCAACCAAATATATGTATGTGTTCATAATAATATATATTTTTTCAAATATAGATTTATTTTCTAGTGTAAATTTAATAGGTCTATATATGGTAGTGCACTTTTGTGCAGCATCATACCCAATTATGACCCTAGCAATTTTTAAAATCACGGTATTTTTTGTATCTTCTGCACATTTTTTAAGGTGTAGAAAATAAGATTTTAAATTAAATTATTCAGAATTTCTCAAAAATATGTAAAATGATTGTTAGAACTAAATTAAACTACAATGAATATCCTCGAATGAATATCCTCGTCATGTAAAAAACTAAAATCATAATTTGATTATGTGTTAGAACTAAAACGTGTAGTACGGCAGTGGTCCAACATTGTAGTTGTTCCCTATCTAATCATTATAAACTTATAAGAAAAGTTAATTTACGTATGGTAGGGGTTAATATATTTATATATATATATACGTGCACCTAAGTAAATATATACATGCAATGCATGTATCTTAGTTTATATTTAATTATTATTTATTAGCAATTACTTTTTATTACTAAATAATATAATATTTTTTATTAATAATTAAATAACAATAATTCTAATAGTTAATAGTTAGAAGAACAGTAGCTAATTTTGTATTTGTCATAGATATGGCAAAACTAATTTGTATAATTTTTTTATTTTAAATTAGTGTTTATTCGTTTAAGAATTGAGAGTAAATGAAAAGTTAATATTAGATGATTACAATATATACCTGATGTCCACATTTATATTTATTTATACATTATATTAATGATAATCTTATCAGTTTATAATTCTATTAAAATTAAATTAAATTGAGCTGTATATTTATATTATTTTTATGGTACATTCCTATAGACCTCAAAATAACATGACATGGAAGCCAAGTCCTTGCTGGTGAAAATAAACACACTACAGGAGACAGGGATTTTGCTGGCGGTTTTTTGCTGGCAAAAGCCGCATTACTTTTGCTGACGCACTTTTGCATCGGCAAATGACATCGTCGGAGGTTAGCTGTTGTTTTTGCCTTTCGCCGGATAAATTCAACTCTCGCTGGCAAAAGTGTTATTGTCGGCGATAAAATGTCGCTGGAAAAAATATTCACGCCAGTAAAAGTTTGCCCCACGATATCGTGGGACAATTTTTTGGTGGTAAAATTTTGACTTTTGCGGTTTCTTAGTCGCTGGTAAAGATTTTTTAAAAAAGAAGTTTAACTTTTCCTGGCACAAAAATCGTGTCAGGAAAAGTTTTTTTCTTTTTTTATTAAATAAAATTATTTACTTTTGCTAGCGCAAAAATGTGCCAGTAAAAGTTTTTCCATTTTAAAAAAAATCAGTTTTTTTTATTTAATTTGTAAAATCAATTTAAAATTTATTATTGGCAATTAAGCTGATTAATATTATATAAAAAATTACATAATTGTCTTTTAAATATAATTAATATACTAACATAACATAATTAAGTAAATGTCTTAAAACATACAAAAGTTCTTAACAAAATAAAACAAATTGTCTTAAAATTTACGCGAAGAACAAAAGCATCTATTGGCAAGATCATCCTCGTTGTCTTCCTGGTGGACTGAATGAGATGGCTGGCTATCTGAAACACCATCAACATTAATTGTTGGTGGGGGCAGGGGCAGAAATGGATGCGGGAAATTAATTTCCAGTACCGTGGCTTGCATTTGTTGCATGTAATTCATCATGTATTGGTTGTGTTGTATTATGTATTGGTTCTTGGCGAGCATGAATTGTTCATGGGCTTGATGCTTCATTAATTTGAATATTTTCCATTTGTTCCAAGATGTCATCCCCTCAGTATTTGTTGGGTGGAGGTTCGAGCTCATTGTTACTGTCAAACAATTTAGGTTTATTCCTCTATTCATGATCCATATCAATAAATCTTCTATGCCCAATATATACAATTTTACTTCAGATTCTTACCAAAGGATTTTCCCTATTACACGTCGGACATATCTTATATCTCTTTGTGCTCAAACCAGACATCATAGCATAAGCTGAAAAATCACTAATATCCACAAGACCGATACACACATAGTGAATAATGAATTATTGTATGCATCTCGCGTCTCGACATCATCCTCCCACAATTCTTTCAGCTCGTCAACCAGAGGCCCATCCACAAGTATCTCTCTTGCCTGGTCACAGTTTGTCGCAAAACCAGAAACAGAAGATATTGACCACAAAGATTTTAAAGGATTATCTGTCTTGCCTCTTGGTCATGATGAAAGGACAGAATAGGATAGTCAATAAACGAAAAAATCTATGATCAAATTTTGTAATTATCATAACCCTTTAACTAAAGTCATATATAACTTTTGAATTTAAAATAATATAATAAAATAATAATGGAAAAAGTGATAGTGTAAAGTAATATACATGCATTAATTATTTTTAGTTTCTAATATAATTTGCAATGTCCTTTAGTGAATTTGATGAAAAAAATAGCTATAATCATATTAATATTATACATAAATTTTAATTTTAAGTTTGTTGCTAGTTTTTTTTTTAAAGAAATTTGTTTCTAATTGATAGTAAATTATATTATGTTATATGTTTAATATGTTATTATTCTAATACGTGAAATTTAAATTTAATTAAATTTTATTTAAGTTATAAAACATATGGTATTATTATTTTAAATAATTATCATGATAAAATATCTCAAAAATATCTTATTTTAATTTTTTTAATTATTTATTTATTTAATTTGATTTAAGTTAAATCATTTTTACAATATAAGAATATTCCATTAAACTTATTATATATAGAATAATACAAATTATAACAAAAATATAATGAAGACTTACAGAACTACAGAGTGCAGAAGCTGAAACATTCAATAGACTCACTTACGTTATATAAGACTACATATAACGAAAACAATACCAAAAGCAAAGCACAACATAATTATATAATATATTATTATGACGAATCTAGTCACTTATTTAAAACTCCAACCAAGTTTTTCTGAGAATGGGAGTAGTGTAATATATCTGTGACAAGAAATTAAATATCATCAAAGAAGTACTTCTTGAAAGCTTCGACATGTTCCACAAGAAGGCAAATGACAATCAAGAGGGACTCATCTTCATCACCACTCCTACGTATCCACAAATCACCATCAACTTCGTGGTAAGCAGGCCCAAAATGGATCTCCTTTCCCCATCCGAAATCAATACCCTCAAACGCTAAGTTCATCCAGTTTATGACGCCAACATTAGGATTCCCAAAGTATTTGCCTCCTCCATTAGTTGACGATTTATATGAGCACTGGAATTGGGTCAGGTCTTGTTGACTTTTTAGGAAGTCAATTGCTGACAAAATATAGTCGTTTGTCACCATCTCAATTGCCGAGCGTACTTTACTCGCTCCGAAACCTAACGACTTAGACAACAAATCTCCAGAGGTACAGCTCGCCATTACATCGAAAACTCCATTACCGAAGTACGAAAATGGTAACGGCGGCTGAAGGCGCTTTCGTGAGTCGATTGTTATGCCGCACGCTGTGGGTTGTTCCCTCTGGTGCTTCCTCGCCTTAGTTAAACACCTCCAAATATGAGCCGTTAAGACTTCATACCGCGTATAAGGTCGTGATGTTTCCAGGATAGTACTGATCTGACGGTCCTGATTTGCCCTCTTCTTCAGCTTCTGGACTTGTTCGTTTGCAAGCTTTAGCGTGACCATTGTGGTTTTCATCTTCTTGAGCTCTTCGACAGTAGGTTGTTTCAACAAAAACGGCATATTACTGAAGTCCTTGGAGTGATCAAAGCGTGGCGTTCTCCCCATCTCTCCAACTCTAAAGGCCTTTTTGTCCAAAAGCGGCGCCTTTCCTAACGGCAGGCCTCGTGCGAGTCTAGCCCACTCAGTCATGAAGTTGGCGGCGCCTGTTCCGTCAGTAACGATATGTGAGATGGTGAGGCCTAGGCTTAATCCACCGCACCTGAATTTGGTGAGTTGCACCAGACAAAGAGGGAGCTCATTGATTGGAAGAGACTCGTTTATGTGGGGAATAAGAAAACGATCAAAGTCGGGCGTGGGTGTGAAGTGATCTTCTCTGAAATGAGCGAGATCAGCGTTCAACTTGGCAGCGACGAAAAGAGCGCCGTGTGCGTTACATTCGAGCTCAAAGCGGCCATTGTCGAAGCTGCGCAAACGCCCAGCGAGTGGATAGAAGTGCACTAGAGCGTGGCTCAAGGAGTCGATTAGGGTTTAAGTAATGGCTTGGAATTGGGTTGTGGCTGGGCCGTAGAAGTAGATAACACTTGCATAAGTGGTGCATTCGATCTGATCCCATTCAGACAAGGATTGATTCCCTGTCCAAGTTGATTTCGCGGGAGTCACCATTACGTTTTTCTTGATGTTTAGCTCCACATATGTATATGCACGCGTTTATACAAATAAAAATATTATTTGAGAGAGACAGAGAGAAAGAAGTATAACTGACCAAGTTTTTAATAGAATAGAGCTAATTTTATAGACAGAATATAATAGTAGGGTGTCCCACTGCCCTAGCTACTCTGTGTTCACTAAAACCGTGTTTATATATTGCCTAGTGAAAGTGATTTATTACCTAAGTATTGTAATTAATGAGTTCGTAAAACAAGATTCAATGAAAGTTTAAAGAACGTGGAAAAAGAATCACACAAATCAATTTTTATAAGGCTCACCACTATATAAAGTAATAGCTAATCATTGGGATCTACTCGAGAGAAACAAATTCACTAAAACTAAAAATACAAGCTCTACAAATCATCTCCGATTTTACATCACCAACATAAAAATCTTCTACACTTATCTCTCTTGCAAATTTCCTTAGATATTGAATACTTCAAGTCTTCCCACTTGAGCTTCACATATCTAATCTTCTTTCAATTCTTCATTTGAAGAACACTACTATATGCCATGAATGAACATTATGCGAAGCATAGAGTTCTTCCACCGGTCAAAACAACAAAACACCAAAAATCCCCACAAAAAAACCCCTAGCAGAGCTAATTTCTTCACAAAAACATCAATAATAGATCTAACATGATATGTCACCAGAATTAAGACAACAAATATATCTTCATATACCTCACTAAAACAGAAAACCGTTAGAAAATTAAAAAAACGCAACCCCAAAAATAAAGACAACTAAACATAAGAGAAAGTTGAATCATGCCACGTAAACAATTAGGGCAGAAATGTGAAAAACGGATGAAGAAAATGCATTTAAAAGTGAATTCTCCAAGACCGTGTTTGGCAAAAAAAAAAAAAAAAAAAAAGCATGTGCAACAAGTAAGTAAAAAACAAAACAAGATAAGAACCCAGTCATACTTGAAAAGTCACAAATATCCACAAAACCAAAAAAAAAATGATAAACTCATGCATATGGTCCTCTAAGAAAATACCGGAGAAGAGAGAAGACAAAATAGTAAAAGCTAGAGAGATATCTTAATAAAAAAAAAGTGACAAACCAATCAAATAAAAATCTCAGCTCAGTGGCAAGATTGAATAAAAAGTTTCAAATAAATAAAAATTATTAAATATAAAATAATGACATAAACATATTAAATGAACAATTAAACAAAAATATTGTTTAAGATTTTAAAAATATGTATGTGTAATATGATAACCTTTTAAAACATAAATGATAATTTTTATTAAAAAACTATCATTTATGTTTAAAAAGGTTATCATAATATATAATTTTAAAAAAAATTATAAACATGTTTTGGTTTAAATAATTTAAATGTGTGACTAGAAACACAACTGCACGCTTCGCGCAGTCTTTTGTAATTATTAAAAAATATATATTTTTAAATATTTGTTTGGAGATTGTATGGTAGGGATTCTTTTTCATCCTATATGTACAACATGCTCTTAATATGGACACGTGAAAGTGTCTTCACCACAATTTTTTTTTCATAATGATGTTCATTGTATAGCGAACCTCCTACAAGTTTTTGAGAAATTTTGAATAATCAAAGTGACGAAAAAAAGTTCAAAAAGCTTGTTGTACGTGTTAATTATTTACTTACTTAAAAGTTATTATTTTTATTATACGTCTTGCGTGGTTTTTTTTTTTATATAAAAGGTTTAAATTATATATAAGAAAAATTATGTTTTATGTAAGAGTTATTTTGACCGAGTACCTGTTTGCACCTTTTACTTTTAAAAATTAACGGTTAGATATCGTGTTTTGTTTAAAGGTTAAAAATAGGAATAGATAGATAGATTATTTGAACATTGTATTTTAGCTGATTATCCGTTTTGTCCATTTATTTTTAAAAATCAACTTTTGGACCATGTATTTAATCAAAATGTTAAAAATTATTTATAAAAGGTAAATTATATATATTTATATAATTTATGTTTTCTGTAAGGGTTCATACCATTTTGAACCTTGTATTTTAGCCGATTATGTATTGGAGCCCTTTATTTTTAAAAATTAATTTGTGAACTTCAAGTTTTGTCAAAAGGTTAAAAATATAAATATATACATAAACTATTTGAACACTATATTTTGGCCGATTACTCATTTTTTGACCATTTATTTTTAAACATTAACCTTTGGACAATGTATTTATTCAAAAATTTAAAAATTCTTTATAAAAAGTCAAATATATTAATATATATAAATTATATTTTTTGTATAAGAGTTTATACTGTTATACCCAGATTTCGAGCTATGTTAAACATGACCTCGAAATCTGGATTCGCAGCAAATGAACTCGTATAGTTTGGAGTATGCTCCAGGACTAAATATCGAGCCTGCAAGACTGAGACGACCTCGAATATGGTGACCTTGAAGTGTTCACGATCTCGAAAGGTAGCTTCGGAGACGCATCTGTCCTCAGGGATGACCTCGGATCAGGGGTCCCGAGCTCGACGCACATATGATCTCGAAAGCCATGTGACCTCGGGAGATGTCTCTAGCTCGAAAGCTGACGAGAAACCTGGGAAGCTAAGGCCTTGGAGATATATGATAAAAACCTCGAATATCTATAAGTGTTGTCCATACGAGACGTAATCCTCATTTATTGCTGCAAATCCCCTAGAATCGTGGGATATTACTTGGTCAGTTATACGTCCCCTGGTCTTCAGGGGACGTTTCCTCTTATATTTGATTATAGGCATTTAAAGCCATTTATTTTATTTACACAAAAAGAGTAACTACTCAAAATATGTGGGATAGTATTCTGCAGCCTTCTCTATAAATAGAGAGGTCATTCACCAGTGTAATGGACCGAAATTCTGAACCTTGAGAGAAAACTCTGAAGAATTCATGCTTAAGCATTTTCAGAGATAATCTTGAGTTTAATAACAGAGACTCGTGGACTAGGCAGATTTAACTACTGAACCACGTAAAAATCGTGTGTTTGTATTGTCATATTTTTATTGGCCATTATCAGCTATTGTTTACGTGCTCTCCTTTCACTGTTGACGAAAAACGGCGCCAACAGTTTGGTGCTTTCATTGAGAGCCTTAAGAATTCTTCCCTGAGAAAATCATGGCCGCAAACAATCAGAACATACTTGAGGAAAATTACCCAAGACGTCCTGGAAAACAACCAATGGAGAACCTGAACGTTGAGGAGAGAAGTGGGTCTTCTGATTCCCGGGGACCACCTCCTCCACCAAGAGATGAGGATATGTACTACAATCCTGAGCGATACGTTCCTATTGTGGAACTTGAAAACCAGTAGTTGAAACAGCTATTGGCAGAGGCCAACAAGCGGAATGAGGAGTTGACAAGGATAGCCGCAGAGGTGCAGGTGGCTCAGCTCCCGCCTCCGCGCGAAAACCAAGTCCCTCCTCTAAGGGACGTGCATGTTCCTCCCCGGAGACCCCGTGGGCGTCCACGAAAAGATGCTGCCACAAGGAGACCGACTCAACCTCCGGCGCCAGCAGAGCCATCTGCTCCACCTAGGCCCCAGAGGAGTACTCGGGCTCGGGCCCCGGCTAACCCGCCTGTGGAAGTGCCTGCAGGAACTGAGAATAACCGAACCCCTGCAGAGGCTCGGACTCAGGTACCTGGGAGCGCCCCAAATGCGATCGACCCATCTCGGGCGAATTTCAGACCATCTAGACTGCGACAAAGGTCGCAGCCACCGTCGCCTATACGGTTTCCTCCGTCACCCATAAGATATCCTTCACCCCCCCACAGGAACGCTCAACCCGTTCGAGATCAGAATGAAGGGCGTGTGGGGGAAAGAAACAGGGAGACTTTCCAGGAACGGAGAGGCGCTCCGTCTGAGAAAAGTCAGACGTCTCGGTCTCGCACTGAGGAGACGAGGCGACGTGGGAAAAATCCATCACGAAAAACCGAGCAATGAGTTTCACCAGTGATGAGTCCGGAGAGACCAGGTCTGTCAGTAAACATGACCGAGGTCGAAATAATACTGGAAGCTGCAAGAATCGTCCCGACCTGCGAAATTACCTGAACCAGAGTCGAGGTAATGGAGATCAAACAAATCCAGACCTGAGGGATCGCTTGAATAAGCGTAGAGACCCCTCGCGGAGACGCGAGCCTGGAATCACGATTAATGACAATCAATTCCAGACAGTACCTCCTACTGACCCAATCCAAGAAAGAATCGATCAGCTCGAAAGAGCCTTTAGGCTTTTAAAAAATGAACGAGGAAACGGTCGATATGAGGACTCTAATGAGGAACTCGAGCCGTTTGCTCCCCATATTTCCAACACTCAATTTCCTCAGGGGTTTCGGATTCCTCACGTCCCAACGTTTGAAGGAAAAACCGACCTGTGTAGTCACCTGAGCACGTTCAACACTATCATGAGAGCCAGTAACGTGGGTTACGAGCTCAGGTGTATGCTGTTTCCAACATCATTGACAGGACCTGCCAAAAGTTGGTTCGAAAAATATAAGAGACACTCAATAACCTCATGGGAGCAGTTGTCTAAAGACTTTAAGAAACAGTTCAGAGCGATGATGGGGGTCAGGCCAGAGGCATCCACCTTAACTAACGTCCGACAACAACCAGGCGAAACACTAAAAGGTTACCTGACGAGATTTAATTTGGAAGTAGCCCGAGCCCGGGACGTGGATGACAGTGGGCACCTAATGGCTATCCGAGCTGGTGTATTACCAGGAAGTGCCCTTTGGGACGAGATGCAAGGAAACCAGTAAGGTCAATAACCAAGTTTAACAGACGAGCGCAGATGTTTGTCAATGTAGAGGAGGCGAGGTCGACGCTCAAAGTGACTTCCCAGTCCGAAACTACAACGGTAAACATCAACTCTGCCTCGATCTTGGCGGACCCAGCAGTTCCAAAGCCTGCCACGGAGAACCCCTCCAAGAGGAAAAAGAACGAAGGAAGTAACCCCGAAGCTGAGGGAGGAAAGAAAAAGAAAGGGGAGAGATATTACTCCGTGTATAAAGTATACACCGAGCTCAATGAGTCTCGGGAGAGCATATACCTGGCTAATGAAAACTAGGTCCCCTTTAGGCGCCCGGACCCGATGAGGAATCAAAAATCCAAGAGGGACTCCAGTAAATATTGTCGGTTCCACAGAGACACCGGGCATACAACAGATGAATGTCGACAATTGAAGGACGAGATCGAAGGGTTGATCTCGAGAGGTTACTTCCAGCTATATGTCAAAAACTAGAGTACTGGTCAGACGGTCGCGAGCCAGAGAGTATTCGTGCCCCCAACGACACAAAACAATAACTCCCGATCTCGGGAAGAGGACATGCCCCCGGCGATAGATGGAGAGGATGTAATAACCATCTCGGGAGGGCCTCACCTCGCAGGAGGGGGCAGAAATGCCCAAAAGAGGTATGTTAACGAGTTGAAGACGGGGGACGGGTTTCCTTATGAACCCGAACCTAGGGCACCAAAAAGCCAGAGGATGGAAACATAACCAATAACCTTCACCGAGGAAGATGCCTCCCATGTTCAGTTCCCTCATCATGATCCGCTGGTCATTACTCTTCAGTTGGCCAATAAAAGGGTCCACCGAGTTCTCATAGATAATGGGAGCTCAGTCAACATCCTTTATAAAGCAACCCTCGAGAAGATGGGACTCTCCCTTCGCGGCCTGAAAGCATGTGCAACTACTTTGTACGGCTTTTCAGGAGAAGGAACTGCCTGTATGGGATCCATTGAGCTCCCCGTGACCTTGGGAGACTATCCAGTCTCGGTGACCAAGATAATGGAGTTCGTGGTAGTAGACTTACCATCTGCCTACAATGTGCTGCTCGGGAGACCTGCCCTGGTCGGGCTGGGGGCAGTTTCATCAGTAAGGCATCTGGCCCTTAAGTTCCCGACCCCTAGCGGAGTCGGGACATTAAAAGGAGACCAATTGGCAGGGAGAGAATGCTATAGCATCTCCTTAAGGGGAAAGAAACAAACGAGCGCTCAAGCACTCGTTATTATACAAAACAAAGAAGGAACAGTTTTAGAAATTGACGAGGAGATTGATCCGAGGATTGAGGAAAAAGTTGACCTCGAACCTTTAGAGGAGCTCGAAGAAATTCAGCTCGAGGAAATTGATCCCTCGAAAAAGGTGAAGGTCGGAAAACACCTCCAAGACGAGGCAAAATAGCAATTAATTTGTTTTTTGAAGAAAAACCAGGATGTCTTCGCGTGGTCACACTCAGACATGGTAGGGATAAGCCCGAATGTAGCAAGCCACGCTCTAAACATAGACAAAAGCTTTCCCCCAAAGCAACAAAAGCGAAGACAGCTGGACGAAGACAGAAAGAAGGCGCTAAAGGAGGAGGTTGACAGGTTGAAGGCGAACCGATTCATTAGGGATGCCTTTTACCCTGACTGGGTAGCCAATCCGGTGTTGGTCCCAAAGCCCAATGGGACGTGGAGAACCTGTATTGACTACTCAGATCTCAACAAAGCTTGCCCAAAAGACTATTTTCCGTTACCAAGGATTGACCAGCTTGTGGATGCCACGGCGAGGCATGGCCTGATGTCGTTCATGGATGCCTATTCTTGATATAACCAGATTCCCATGCATGCCCCCGACCAAGAACATACGAGCTTCATCACAGATAAAGGGCTATACTGCTATAATGTCATGCCATTCGGGCTCAAGAATGCTGGAGCCACATACTAGCGGCTCGTAAACATGATGTTTTCAGAACAAATAGGGGACAACATGGAGGTTTATGTTGATGACATGCTTGTAAAGTCTCGACTCAACAAGAACCATGTTGATGACCTCGAAGAGAGCTTCGGCGTGCTCAGGAAGTACAACATGAAGCTAAATCCTCAGAAGTGCACTTTCGGGGTATCTTCAGGAAAATTTCTGGGCTTTATTGTGAACTCTCGTGGAATCGAGGCTAACCCCAACAAGATTAAGGCCCTGATTGACATGCCCTCGCCTCGAAGGCACAAAGATGTCCAAAGTCTGACTGGCAGGATGGCAGCCCTAAGCAGATTCATCTAGAAATCTACGGATCGTGGTCTTCCATTTTTCAACTTACTGAAAGGAGGTAAGAAGTTTGAATGGACAGAGGAATGCGAGCTGGCCTTTCAGGAGCTCAAAAAGCACCTTGCGAAACCACCCATCCTATCAAAACCTGAAACGGGGGAAATACTGAACCTGTACCTTTCAACTACCGAACACGCGATAAGTGAAGTGCTCGTCCGAGAAGAAGAGAGGGTGCAAAGACCCGTTTACTACATCAGTAAAAGATTACTGGGGGCAGAGTCAAGATATCCATTGATGGAGAAACTCGTGCTCAGTCTGATTCATTCATCCCGTAAGCTCCACCCCTACTTTCAGGCACATCCCATCCATGTGCTGACCGATCAACCACTTAGACAAGTCCTGTCTAAACCAGAAGCTTCAGGTCGACTTCTTAAATGGGCTGTTGAGCTCGGACAGTTCGAGATCATCTACCACCCAAGAACGACCATTAAGGCACAGGCATTGGTGGACTTTATAGTGGAATGTACGGGTATAGCCGACGATGAGGTAATAACCACGGCCCATGAGCTGTGGAAACTTTACGTCGACGGCTCGTCAAATGAAAATGGAGCAGGGGCAGGGGTCATTTTGGTTACCCCCGCGGGAAGCAGATTTCATTTTGCCCTAAGATTTGGCTTTAAAGCATCGAATAACAAGGCCGAATACGAGGCTTTACTCGCGGGACTTCGTATAGCAAAGGAGCTCAAAGCTAAAGCTATACATTGCTACAGTGACTCCCAGCTCGTGGTTAATCAAATCCTAGGAGAATACCAGGCTCATTTCACTAGAATGGCAGCTTATCTGGAGAAGGCAAAATCTGCATAAGAGTATTTCGAGTTTTATGCAATTGAATAGGTTCCCTGAGAACTGAACTCAAATGCAGATGCCTTAGCTCGACTCGCCACATCCGCTGAAAATGAAGAGCTGAATGTTGTACCCATAGAACACCTATCAGCACCTAGCATTAATGAGCCAGAAGAGGAAGATATGTGTATGATCGAAACAGAGCCGACCTGGATGACCCCGATAGTTGATTATCTCGAAAATGGAACTCTTCCAAAAGATCGGAATCAGGCTCGAAAGTTGATGTATCAACTTCCCCATTACACAATTTTGGATGGAAGGCTATACCAAAGGGGGTATTCCATGCCGTTACATAGGTACGTAATCCCTCCCGAAGCTAAGAAAATCATTGAAGGGTTCTGCGCGGATCACACCAAGGGGCATAGCCTGTCCAAGAAGATCATACGCCAGGGATATTTCTGGCCAACCATTAAAACGGATTCTTTCGAGTATGTGAAGAAATGCGACAAATGCTAGAGATTCGCCACGATACCCCGAGCCCCACCATCCGAGCTGACCATGTTGACATCCCCTTGGCCTTTCGCGGTATGGGGCATCGACCTCATAGGCTCTCTCCCGACTGGCAAAGGCGGAGTGAAATATGTTGTAGTCGCCATGGATTACTTCACAAAATGGATGGAGGCTGAACCGTTTGCAACTATAACTTCAAAGAAGATCCTCGATTTCGTAGTAAAGAGCATCGTGTGCCGATATGGAGTGCCGAGGAAGATCGTATACGAAAACGGAACCCAGTTCCATTGCGATTTGTTCACCAACTTTTGTGCAAAGAACGGCATAATAAAGAGTTTTTCATCAGTAGCTCACCCTTAAGTGAATGGCCAGGTCAAAGCTGTGAACAAAACTCTCAAGAGCTCTCTAAAGAAAAAGTTGGAGGAAGCAAAGGGATGGTGGCCCGAAGAATTGCCCCAAGTCCTTTGGGGATACAGAACACGGCTCAAACCTCAACAAGACACACCTCGTTCTCTCTAGCATACGGCTGCGAGGCAATGTTGCCCATAGAAGTTGAAATCCCAACAATCCGAACTCATATTTACGACCAAAGTTCAAACCACGCTCAGCTCGAAGAAACCCTAGACTTGATTGAAGAAAAAAGAGAAGAGGCTCAGCTGAGAAATGCTGCCTACCAACAACGAACTACCAGATATTTCAACAAGAGGGTTCGAGATCGAAAATTCGGAATGGGAGACCTGGTGTTGAGACGTGTATTCCTGGCAACTCAAGATCCAGCAGGTGGAATGCTCGGGCCGAACTGGGAAGGACCGTACCAGATAGAATCAATCATCCGTCTTGGTGTGTACAAACTTGCGAGATTGGACGGGAGCCTAGTACCACGAGCATGGAACGACGAACACCTTAGACCTTACTATCAGTAGTGTAGGAAAAGTGTTGCCAATAACCATGAGTTTCTACTTGTATTAGTTTGTTTGTCTTTTGATTACCATCAAATAAAGATTTATTTCATTCAGTATATTATCTCTTTTTATTTTTTATTTTTGCAATCTCTCTTAATTTAATAACCTATGGTCACACTCATAGGATATTAAGGGGGCATCGTTGGTATATATACCATCAGCTTAAAAAATAAAAAATATATGAAGCATTTGGATATAACCAGATGTGCGAGCTTAGATAGTTCGGACATAACCGAATTATCAAAAACAGAAAATGTTTGGAATTAACCAAATGGGCAAACTCAACAGGTTTGGAACAAACCAGCCAAAAAACTAATCGACGATAAGTAGGAACCTAAACCTACTTCGGGATAAGTCGAGATTGAGGCTAGAATGTCTTAAAGAAAAATAGTTTCGAACTCTTAACCTTGGAATGAAAACCGAGGATGAGGAAAAGTGACAAAGCAAATAAGATATAACCAAATCATTCACATTACATACCATATAAGTACTTTTGGGTTCATGGTTAAAGTAATATCCGACTTTGAAAAATAACGAGGTCGGAAGCGGATAATTTGAACAAACTGTGCATGAATGCATTGAGCTTCGAACCTAAATCCATAATATGTTTGTATGAATAAATAAACATAAATAATTCATCCATAAAAAATGTGCAAAATATTTCGAGCCAAGAAATGTAAAGCATATGTAAGTAATATTTAAAGTAATTGTATCAGCCCCAAGGGCATAAATTAAAATAATTACAAAAATAAGGGGACGCAGCCCCGATAGATGATTTCCCCGAGATCAGATTTAAGGAAGAGGAGTCTCCTTGGCCTTCTCAGCATCAGCAGCACCGGATTCCTCAGGACGAATAGCATGGCTGTCCTCTTGGGCTCCCTCCGAAACGGCATCCTAAGCAGCATTTTCCTTCTCGAGCTGCTCAGCCTCTTCCTTCTCGAGCCAAGCATTACACCTTTCAAGAAGTGTCGCCTCGTGAGGACCTAAGAAGCTGGTGTCTAGATCTTCATTGTAGGCCCACATTCGGTACATGGCCGAGTCAACCGCTTGATCCTTCTTCTCTTTGTACTCAGCAAGGAGACGAGCTTTTTCATCCTCCATGATATCAAAGGTGGCAGCCTTTTCCTCTTCAAGCTTCTTGTTGGTCTCCCGGAGCTAGGTGAAGTCCTTCTTATGCTCTTCGAGCTCAGTCTTTAGCTTCCTGAGCTCTGTGGCCATGTCCTCACGTTCCTTGGCTCCTGCCTCAAGCTTCGCATTCGCCGCCTTCAGATTATCGCTCGCCTTGAGGTGGAGATTCTTCGCCTCTTGAGCATGAGACTTGCTCGAATGAATCTCGTTGTTCAACTTATAATTGAGCTGGGCGGTAAAGGTAATAGACTGAAAAAGAAAAAAGTCATCATTAACACCAAGTCTGTGTGATTATAACCAAGAATAAGGACTATAAAAGGATACTTACCGTGGCAGCGAGCTCGATACTCTTCTCATAGAGGACAATGCAGTCTTGGGTATCGTTCAAACATTGCCATTGGGGAGCTTCGAGACTGCCAAAGCTCTGGCCGATCCGGGACATGACATCCAAGACCAGCGTAGATCCATGGGACCCAGCGGCATTGTCGACCACATAGGCATCCATGTGGGTGGAAACTGATAGCTTCTGAGCTCGAGAAGCAGAAGGCCTTCTAGAAGGCAGACCTGAGGATGACTGAACCACCACAGGAGGTTGGGACTCAATCATGACAGAGGGACTGACCAGCAAAGTCGGCGCCACTGTAGAGGCGACGACCTGCGGGGACGGCGCCGTTGTGGAAGCGCCGGCCTGGGAAGTCGCCGCAGCGATGGAGCTCGAAACCGGCGGAACAGGAGGAGGGGTTTTCGTGGACCTCTTGGGGCCCTTGCCCGGCCGGTCGGTCTTCAGCGACCCCGCTCTGGGATGCTTGCTCCTCTTGGCGCCAGCACCATCGATGATGTTGTCGAGGTCGGAGTCCATCTTGCTTGCACAAGTCACAACACAGAGTGAGTTAATAAAAGAGAAGCATACAAGTTGTTTCAGTATCACAGACGTGTAGAGTGATGATAGAAGAAACCTAACTGGAAATCTCCCCCGAGCTCGAGCTTGGGGACCATGAAATTCCCTCGTCTTCAGAGGAGGCGGGGGGAGTGCCTTCCCTATATGTGGGTGATAATCTCGAAAGGTCCCTATAATCGTTGGTCCCGTACTGAACAGCTATCCCGTTCCACATCTCGCCTGTGGTATACATGGTGTCGTATTTCCCGAGCCCACTATCAAATCTATGGACACAGTCATCTACCCAACTCCATATGTAGAAGTGGTATCTATCCTGTGGGCATGAGACTAACCTATTGGGCTTATGTTTTAGTAAGGTGGGGGACCACATTCTCGAGGTAGGGAGAGCTTTACCTTCATCCAAATCTGAGCTCGAGGCTTCATCATTAGCCTCATTCCCCGACTGCGGACTCCTCAGGCGAACCGGAAGTGGTGGCCTCGTTTCTCTCCTCGGAGGAAGGGCGCTTGTGGGCAGGGGCACCTGCTCCCAGTGTTCATATTTTTTATTGGACCAGTCAAAGGTGGACTGGCCCTCCCTCAAAATTCCGTACTTACGGAGCCTATCCTCGTGTAAAAGGTATAAGAGAGATCTCCTGCCATGGGGGAGTTGGAGCAGGCTCTCTATGCTCCTTCATTGTCTCGTCAGGAGTGGGACGCTGAAAATTGGCTGTTAGACAAGACATATTCCTACTAAGTACAGATCTAAAAGCTAAAATCTCAAGCACAGAAATAAAGATAACGAGAATACTTACGAATCCGCCTGAACGAGTAGTGTCGAGACGGGGACAGACCGTCTGTCCAGAAGAAGGCCTTTTTGAAATCAGGCGGATAATTGGGAAGATCTTCAAAGACCTTCTTCTCCTTGGGATAGCTCAAGAGATAATAAAAGCCATCCCCTCCCCGAGCTCGGGAGGGGTTACTTTTCAGACAAAAGAGATACAAAATCTCTTGAGGTGAAGGCCCGTTCCACCCTATCTCGTGGTATAAGGACCTCAGGGCAGACAGCACCCTGTAAGAATTGGTGTTAAGTTGGAACGGGGCCAACCCAACGAAATCCGTGAAGTCCTTGAAAAAAGACTTCAAGGGCAACAGTGCTCCCGCCCTCATATGTTCCTGGCTCCACGCCGCGTACTTCAACCTAGCCTCATGGCCCCCAGTGGCGAAACAACTTCGTTTATGGTCGGCCGGAGCTTGACACTTCAAGGAGCCTGACAGGCTGAGGCCGTGGAAAGCCAGGATGTCAGTTATCTGACTAGTTGTGGTAGCCGAGCTCCAATAGTGCTCAGCCTCAACTCTCCTCGGCTGTGAGGAAGAAGGCTCCCCCATTAGTGAGAGTTGGAGCTCTCCGGGATGGTATGCGACAGTGACCTTTAGTGAAGGGTCGAGGGGAATCGGCCTAGGTCCTAAATTGGATTCCGAATAGAGGGCCTCTTGAAGAACTCTCCTCTTCCCCTCTATGACCTCGTCTATCTGGTGGCGGTAATGAGCTCGAGTATCCTCCTGCTCGCGCGCAAGCTCATACTCCCTTATCCGTCGTTGATTCCGGGCGAACAGCGATTCTGGGCTCGGGGTTTTTAGCTCGTAAGGGATTGCCAGCAACGACCCCCACCGTCTTTCCAGATTCTGTGACATCTAGCGAGAAAGAAAAAATGGTGAGGGCCATGCATGCAAGAATTGCGAGGTCGAAAAGACGAGCTCGGGGTTTAGGAAAAAAGCAAGCTATATATTAAGACCCTTATTAAAGAGTCAAGACGTGCGTTCCACGAGAAAGGAAGGAGACTGAATAATTTTTTGAAAATCCCGAAAATCAAGGAAAAAAAGAGTGGCGGTTAACCAGAAAAGTCAGCCTTGGGTATCGTGCATTTATCAAGGCCAATGCTTTTTACCCGAAATCTTAGTGTACAAGAAACGTCTCTTAAAATTTTAAAACCCAGAAAACAGGAATCTTGCTCAAACATGAAAACTGGATATGAACCAGTGATGTAAATTCTGTGTTGGGAGTCTAAAAAAAAAAGGCCAAGAGCCTATCGGACAGAAATCTCCTATTGTATTATGCTAAGGATGTAAACTAGTACATACACAGACACAGCAAGAACAGCATGAACAAAGACTAACAAAATGAAAAATAAAGATTGCATACTTACACAACAATGACAATTGCAGAGAGATCGTTGACTGAAGGAGAGGTTGCAAATAAGAACTCACGGAATCGAACAAACCAGGGTTTCTTTGTTTCTTTGGCTGAGAAAACATGCGCTGAATAGAAACTTTATAGGAAGATTTTTTTATATAATATTAACTAAAAATATATACATATACCTCTGTTCAACTGTATAGGCAGCGACAACAACCCAAACTCCGGTATTGCTCCGACGTCGTAGTGGTGGTGGTGGCGGCACAAAATTTAAATATGTTAGCAAAATAATATTAAAAAAATAAATCTTAAAAAAAATTAAGAGAGGCTGAAATATACCTGCAACGGTGGGTGGTAATTGTTCACTGGTGGTGAGGTCGGATGGGGTGGTGGTGGAGGTTTTGGGAATTTTTTTTTTGGAATTTTAAGAAAATGGGTTTTTGGGAATTTATGAGAGAGAGGCTGAGAGAATGGGGTGAAGGAGGGGTCGGTGTAACGCCCTAATTTCTCATAAATTTTCGAGAACACAGCGTTGGATCATAATCATAAACATTGCTCTTTTATTGAATGAAAACATAAATATATATATATATATGGATCCACGGTTTTACAAAATTAAAATAATTGTCTTTAACATATTAAAATGAGCAACATTTAAATAAAACTTTAAAAGAAAATTCTTTAATAAAAAATAAATAGGCCCGCTTGATCTTCCTAGACTATATGGTCCCCACGAGTACATCACGAAGCTCCTAGATCCCACTCGTCACTGACCAAATCAATTTTGGATAATTTCACAAAGTTATACAATTTAAAGAAGAAATGAGATTTTAGGCCAGATATATTAATAAAGACAAATTGGTGTCTAAATTAATAAATAAGTTTAAATCAAGGTTCAAATTATAAATAATTAATTTGATAAAGGATTTAAATAATTATTTAATTAATTAAATCAATAGAAAATAATACAGGCCCTGATTTTAAGTCCAATGGGCTTATAATTAAATAGGAAATTTCACGGGCCTAAAGCCTATGATAATTTCGACCATTAGGCTGATATTATTTATTATTTTATTGATTTTTTAATTAAAATAAATGACCTAATTGAGCCTATAAAATGAATGCTTAGTGAGAGTTGAAATCAGATATTGAATAACTTGTTTTTTAAAAGATTAGAAGATCTAGTATTGATGCCCTAGGTTTTAGATTCTCTCTACAACATGAGTTCTTTTCTAAGCCTCAAATTTTCTCTTCTATTCTTATTCTCTTTGTATCTATCTCATGTGTTGAGAATTGCCCACTCTTGTCTAGGGGATTCTAATGATACTTTGGAAGACTGTGAAGAAAATTGAAGATCTCGTTGATACCCTGCGGCAAAAAGGTTACAATGGTAGAAATTGAAAGAATGACTCAATCATTCTGCTACACAATAATGTAAGTGTTCTTATCATTATCTATGTATGAATTCAATTTTAAAAACATGTTCTATGTTGTCTCATATTAATTTGTTTAATATAAAATTTACATGAAAATAAACAACATCCTGAATAAATTTTCCACAATTCTTTCATTTGTAACTTGAGAAACAGCAATTAATAATATCACAAATTAGAGTAGTATTCAATTCATTTTTCTTTTTTATCTGCTAGACATATAATAAATGATACGGATGATCCCAAATATTTTAAATGTGTTGGGCCCATCAATAATTTTAGTTTCTATTAGATATACAAAACGTGAAAAATATGATGAACTACTTATTATCATTTCCACCACAAATGACAGCAATCCAACAGTCTCATCCTGCTCGTCATTGCCAGAAAATGTATATTTATCTGTTTTGAAATTAAAACTAACATTATTGGTATGTACGTATATCATTTATTATTCGCTGCCTACTATATATTAATATTTTTGTTTTAATGTTAAATAGTATGGTAATATAAATTTAGAGCTTCATTATTAGGTAATATGATTCAATTAAAAAGTGATTGGATTCTTCTTTTGAAAGAAATAAATACTTCATTGATCTAAAATATAGTATCTCTGGACAGTCGAGCGGTCTCACAATTGATGTGAAATACCTATGTTGCTAAAATTATACTGAAATGTGCTAAAAAGATTGATCTAAAATAGTATCCCATTAGCTGTTGTATGCTTTAAAAAGATTTACGTACATCTATAATACATACTATATTTATAATAATACTGTTCACTCCTTCAAATATTGTTATATTAATTTTCTCATCTTCTTTCTCTTTCTTTATATATATATATATATTATATAATCAATGTGATTGCCTATATAGATAAAGTGCTCCAAATGTTCATAATAGAGAACATGCTCAAAGATGAGTTGTCGACCAGACATTAAATTACTCTTTCCAAAGAAACGATGTCTAAAAGACACCTCAAGAATAACAGGAGATGAGAAAGTATCCCTATGCCTCAGCAGTTATGCTATGTTGGGTACAAGGTCTCACATGTGCTATGTAGTGGGTATTATCATAAGTTATCAATCAAATCTTAGTTTAAAATATTGGGCTGCGGTAAAGCACATACTCAAGCACACTACAACAAAATAGATATTTAATCACTATATGGGGGAGACATTGTAGACATTTATTGTCTCCCCCTATGGGAGACGTTGTTGAAGGAGCTATCTTAAGTGACCCTACGATGACTCCCATGGGGAGACTTTGTAGACTTTTAATGACTTAAACCATTTGTGTAAGTCATTATAGAGAATCATTAAATGTCAATTTTGTTGTAGTGGCATCCTAGAAAAATGACATATTATATGCTTGTTTTTATTCAAGAGGTGGACTAATCCCCACCGGATATATTAATTCTGATTTTTAATCAGACAAAGATAGTCATAAATCGACGTCTGAGTCGGTTTTCACTCTTGGTGGAGGAGTTGTAGTTTGGAGAAGTATTAAACAATCCAATATTGCAGATTCAACCATGGAACCCGAGTATATAACAACTTGCGAAGTAGATAAGGAAGCGATTTGGCTCAGGAAGTTTTACATTGATCTAGAAGTAATTCTAGACCAGGAGAAGCCACTAATCTTGTACCGTCTCAATAGTAGAGCAGTATCTATTCAAAGGAACTAAGACGCCACAAGAGAGGAAAGAAAAGAAAATACCATCTGATTATAGAGATTGTGAATAAAGGTAATGTGATAGTTATGAAGATAGCATCAGAACAAAACCTGGAAACCCCGTTTACCAAGACACTTCCTGCAAAGTCTTTTATGAATCATGTACAAAATATGAGATTCAAAGAGATGTGTCACCTGCTTTAAGGGAAAATGAGAGATTGTTAGGGCTGGTGCCCTAAAAACATATGCAAAGACAATTTTGTTGAATTAAGTAAAAATACATTTTTATTATATTTGATTGTTGCACTACTACAAAAACGGGATTTCCCGACAGTTTTTAACTATCGCTATTGAGCAACGACAACAGTCGACTAACTGTCGTATTTGCCTATGCCGGCGTAGGGGTAGCTACGCCGACAGTTATTATGTGTCGCCGTTGATAGCTATTCTGACAGTTATTAGGTGTCGTCGTTGCTGGCAATGCCGACAGTTATTACATGTCGCCGTTGCTGGCTACGCCGGCAATTATTACGTGTCGTCGTTGCTGGCAATGCCGACATTTATTACGTGTCGCCGTTGCTGGCTACGCCGACAGTTATTACGTGTCACCGTTGCTGGCTACACCGACAGTTATTAAGTGTCGCCATTGCTGGCAACGCCGACAATTTTTAGGTGTCATCGTTGCTTGCAAAATAATTATTTATTTTTCTGTTAAATTAAAAATTATGATTTAAATGAAACATTTATATACAAATCTAAAAAACTATATATTAAAATAACAAAACTTACACAAAGTATTTACAAAGAATCATTTACTCTAATAAAAATTACAAATAAAATAAAACACTAAATTTATTGTCCAACAACATATATTTCTTCTTTTTGTCCTTGTACTCACTCTGAAAAACAACTGAAGTGAAAACTACCACAACATATATAAAGTTGTAGTGATTAACTTAGCTTAGCTTCAGATCTTTACCACAACTGAAAAAGGCCTGTGGATTAGCGGATATTTAAAGTTGTAGTGATTAACTTAGCTTCAGATCTTTACATATATACTTCTGGACAGATAACTTATGATGCTGCACCTCTTATTCATAATTTCATTCTTTTAGCTAGGCCTTGATCAATGATGGGGTCAAGGGTAGGTGGTTGTGCCTGCCTCCCCTGTTTGCTAGGTTTCAGGGCCATTTTTCGATTCTGTGTTCATGAAGTGGATGTAGACTTCTGGAAATGGTGGTGGTGGGGCTAGCGCTAGCTGCATAAATGCCAAGTGACCTCTCAGTAACAGATTAGTTGTGACATAGTAATAACTGTGCAAAACAAACTGAAGTTTATTTATCTACTTAATTTTATTTATTTAACAAGCAGTAATAAATTAAAAGCCCGAAAGTTTACAGTAATTATCTTTAATCAAAGCATAGTTTGGGAATTTTTAAAAGAAATATCGCAGTATCATCTCAAATTGCAAGTCAAACTCTGCAACATGAGACAGCAATATCAACAATGACAGTCCATGATAAGTAGACAAAAATATATGACAACAAGCATACAATCTCAAGTCTCACCCCAGCAAATAGCAATGTGGATTTAAGCTTCTGCTGAGTTAGTCTGAACTCTAGACAAACCGGTAATAATGGGATCTTAAGAAATAACACAATCAACATGTAATGTATATTTCAAGCATCTACACTTCTTGATAACATTTCCTAAAATTCCTTTCAAATTCTACCACTTGCCTTAAAATTTTCACATTCAAAAAAAGCAAAGTACCAATTGAACTTGTTACTTGTTGATTTTGGAAATTACAAAATATAATAGCAAATGCATACCACAGAATAAATACCATCAAATTAAAGTTAAACGGCCTATGCACCCTTTCAAATGCCTAACATACCATTTGAGTACGTAATTTGTCTAGAAAACTTTCCCTTTGAACAATTTAGATTTATTTGAAATGGAACCTATTACATTAAAAAGACTTTGCATATATTGTGTGTACATATCATTAGTCTATCTTTATCTTAAAACTTAAAAAAAAAAAAATTGGTGGGAGGCAAGTCCAATAAGATGTCTTACCATATCCTAACTTCTCTGGTTCGATTACGGTTCTTTCCTCCAAATATGGTTCTCCTGACTCGAATAACAGAACTTGATGAGGATGTTGCCCATCTGCAGGTAATTCCAATCTTATTTGCAGCATCTCTGATTCTGTCAAAGCTTCCATTTGAGCTCGCTCCCGATCTCTTGGATAGGTTGAATACAAGAATGAGTAGATAAGACAACAGAGAGCCATCGAAACTCCTATTGCTGTGTACAGTGCCTTGGCCAAAGACGCAACATTTCCCCTATCTGTGGCAATATCTTCAGATGCAGAGGACCCTTTATCAACCGGTCTATAACCATAAACATGTTGTGCCAATAACCCGACTACAGGGGGAGCAAATGATGAGAGTACAGACTCACAAGACCTGTCCAATGCATACACGCTAGTTCGTGACTTCCCAAGAACTATCTCTGCAAAAATAGGACTGCAAGGACCATTACATCTAAGTCAAAATTCCCCTTAATACAGTTTTAACTTTGATTAAAAAAAATCAGAAAAATAGACTGGTTCGTTTTAGCAAGTCTAACAGCCACTACAACAAAAATGAGTTTTAGGGGCGACTAATAACCCGAAAAGTCACCCCTGATTATTCGTCCGTGAAAAAATGTCCCTAAAGGGAACATTAGGGGTGACTCGAAGGGTCGCCCCTAAAACTTGAAATGTCGCCTCAAAAATTTGAAAATTTTGAATTATTTTTGTCGATATGTCGCCCCTGATACTCCATTAGTCACCCCTAATACTTAATTATTAGGGGCGACGTGTTGCCCCTAATACTATACTATGTCGCCCCAAATGGTTACATGTGGCATATTATTAGGGGCGACTGTGTCGCCCCTAATACTATTTTATTTATAAAAAAAAATTTAATTAATTAAATACAATTTTAATTAATTATTTATCGAAATTATTATTTAAAATTTAAATAATTGAAAACAAATATATTAAAAATAAATATATTATATTAAATATTCAAATTAGTTTATTAAAATAACAATTGTACATATTCATAATACATTAACATAGCAAATATTCATATTGTTCATAAAATTTAACAATAATTAATAATAAAATAAACCTAGTCTCCTAAATCAGCTGCCTCGTCCTCCTCCCTATTGTCTTCTTGTTGCGGTGGCTGTGGTTGTGATTGCTGCGGTGGCGGCATCGGCCAAGGATATTGGGGAGGTAATGTGGACGATCCAGCTCCATACATGTAGGGATACAATGGCTGGAAGGACGGTGGAATCGGCCACGGATAAGGTGTTGCTCCGTACATATATGGAGGTACCATATGTTGAGACGATGCTGCCCCGTACATAGAAGGATGAGTTGGAGCTGGAGGTTGAGAAGACGAAGCCCTAGAAATATTGTCACTATCAGGCACAGGCGGCATCTGAACGTTTGGTGGATGAAATGAAGGTACAAAAAATTGAGTTAAGAAATTAACTTGATCAGTCAATTTCTGTAGATTATTCTCCAAATTTTCTATATATTCTCTTGAATGATGAGGAGGAACTTGAGACTCGCTGAAGTGAGAGTGTTGGGTAGATGATGACCTCGACCTCGACCTCGACCCCGACCCCTTCAATTTGCGGCCCACTCCTCGCACATGTCCACACCTTTGGCCTAATACTTTTTGTAGCACCTCCACCTGATCAACTGATGACGGACTATCATTATTAGAAGCATTAGTGGATGTTTGCTGAGTTTGTAACTCAAAATCAGCCTTCAGTTTTTCCTGTTTTCAAAAAATGTTAGACACTAACATTAAATATAACTCTATTAATCTTAAAAAATATAATTCAAACTTACATAATCTTAGCGAGCATCATCGTTCACGAAATCATTTGTTGCTTTCTTCCAATGATAATCCTTCCATGACTCAATGAGGTATGTGTTCGTCTAAAAAATATAACCCAAATGTTAGAGAACATATAATTTAAAAGAACATAATTTTGATAATATTTTATCTTTTACTTACTTTTTCAAAACGGACGGCTGCATCGATTTTGTACCCTGCGTTGTAGAATACTTTTGTTTCTTCCGATTTTCCTTATTCTTTATGGAGCGCGCAATAAATTGTGGGCTTGTAAATAACTGACAGATCTGCTTCCACTCCTCCTTGTTAACATCATTGGTTGGGTTGTTTAGAACCATATCCCAATCCTCCGGTCCATTGTAGTGTTTCTCAAAGTGTTCGTGTCTTAGTGTTTTCCTATTACGGTATCGGTCTTTCATCTCTTGATCGATACCATCTAAACACTTTAAGAAATCCTCGCGGCCCGCTATTTGATAATAGTACTAAATTGAAAATTAAACATATTAATAATATATGTACTATATTAAAGACAAATTTTAAAAAAATATATTTAATACTATTTTAACCTGAATTATGCCAATGACCTGATCCTTGTATTGTTTAGGCACTAATTCCCATGAACCGTAATGTCCGAGAACTTTTGTTTTAATTTGGGTTCCCACAAGGCGAACAAAAGCACCGTGCTCGCCCCCAACAACCTTGTACGTTCGTGGGCAAAACGTTACTTCCAGTGGTTCCACCTCTCCTCTAGATCTTTTCCAATAGCTGCGCCACGACCCTTTTTCTTAGTTGGGATTCCTGTATTTTTTTTAATTAATAATACATAGAATATTAGTATATACATGATAAACATATGTGAGTAAATAAAATAACAAAAAAATTACCTGACTCGCATGTAGTCGGGATCCTAGTAGGAACCGGTGGAGGATCACCGCCAGCGTCTCCACCGTGAGCTCTAGCCACATCTGTTGACATCTACCAACACGACAGTAATTTAACCTATCTATTTTAATATTTAATTATTATTTATAATTAATTTATTGAGTATTATTTCAATTGATTAGGTAATTTGAAACATGCTAAATGGAAACGAACTTTTTATTTCTCAATATGTATAATACATTGAACACTAGATACAAAACTAAGTAGAATAGTCACTATCCTCACTAATTACATCAACATCTATCGGGCACACATCATCAGTATTATCATCACTAAGGTCGACAATTAATTCATCCTCATCTTCTGCTTCTTCTACACTGTCTGCCATATCATCTTCATTGTCATTAATAAATCCATCATCTTCTTGAACAACTAAAGAAGGTCGATGGGCCGTGTTGACTTGAGTCGCTGGTACATCAGATTGCTGAACAACTAACTCTCCGAGATCCACAGTCAAAACAAAATTCGATGATGTTGACACCGTTTTTCGTCAAACAGTGAAAGAAGAGCACAAAAACAATAATTGATAATGGCCAAATACAATAAAACAAATCAAACACACGATTTTTACGTGGTTCAGTAGTTAAATCTGCCTAGTCCACGAGTCTCTGTTATTAATCTCAAGATTATCTCTGAAAATTCTTAAGCATGAATTCTTCAGAGTTTTCTCTCAAGGATCAGAATTTTGGTCCCTTTACGATGGTGCATGGCCTCTCTATTTATAGAGAAGGCTGCAGAATACTATCCCACATATTTTGGGTAGTTACTCTTTTTGTGTAAATAAAATAAATGGCTTTAAATGCCTATAATCAAATATAAAAGGAAACGTCCCTGAAGACTAGGAAACGCATAACTGATCAAATAATATCCCACGATTCCAGGGGATTTACATTAATAAATGAGGATTACATCTCATATTTACAAGATGATTATCGCATATCTCTGAGGCTTTAGCTTCCCAGGTTTCCCGTCATCTGTCGAGCTGAAGATATCATTTGAGTTCACGTGGCTTTCGAGATCGCACGTTCATTGAGCTCGCGACCCCTGATCCGAGGTCGTCTCTGAAGATGAGGGTGTTCTCGGAGCTACCTTCCGTTATCGCGATCGTTTTCGAGGTCACCATATTCGACGTCATATATCGTACTTTGCAGGCTCGATATACAATCCTGGAGCATACTCTAATCCTTACGAGACCGTTTGTTGCGAATCCAAATTTCGAGGTCACATCTTCCATGGCTCGAAATCTGGGTATAACATCTTGCCCCCTCAAAGGAAACTTTTGAACTACTTTCTTCGAGAACTGTATCGTCATACACTCTTGAAAACGGACACGCGTCTGCTGGGCATTGCTCACTTTAGGTACTTGAGTACCTGGGAAACATGCCCACGATCGTCCGTCTGACAACTTTTCGGCGCCTTCTTGTCATTGATCCCCATCCGTTCGATCTAGTGAGGATTTCATCCGACGCCCCTGATTAATTTCTTTTCTCCACCTATATATACAAGACCCCACTCTTCATTTTCTTCTTCACTTTTATCTTCATTCGCAATAAGCAAGAAAAGAAGAAAAACAAACCCAGAGACCTCTTTGCAAAGTTCCTATTCGGTGCATGTTTTCTCGACCAAAGAAACAAAGGAATCCTGGTCTGTTCGAGTCAGCAAGTTCTTTCCTGCAACCTCTTCTTCAATCAACAATCTCTCTGCAATCGCCATTACTGTGTAAGTATGCCATTTTTGTTTTTCATTTTGCCAGTTTTTATTTAAACTGTTCTTGCAGTGTATCTGTTTATACCGGTTTGCATCCACGATAGGAAGTCTTAACCCGATAGGTTTTCATGCCTTTTAGACTTTCATTCGAGATTTTCGTCTTTGGTTTATACCCAGTTTTGACGTTTGAGTGTGGTTCCCATTTTCTGGGTTTTGAAATTTTTAGGCAACGTTTCTTGTGCACTAAGTTTTCGGATAAAAACGTGGGTCTTGATAAATGCACAAAACCCAAAGACGCCTTTCCTGGTTAACCGCCACTCTTCTTTCCCTTGAATTTCAGGATTTTCAAAAAATTATCCACGCTCCTTTTCTTTTTCATGGAATACACGCCTCTGACTCTTCAATAAGGATCTTAGTATTTAGTGTCTCGTTCTTAAATTTCCGAGCTCATTCCATCGAGCTCGTGATTCTCGCATGCATGGCCCTCACCATATTTTCTTTCTCGTTAGATGTCATAGAATCTGAAAAGACGGTGGGGGTCATTGCTGGCAATCCTTTACGAGCCAAAATCTCCGAGCCCAGAATCGATCTTCGCCCGGAACCAACGTCGGATAAGAGAATACGAGCTTGCACGCGAACAAGAGGACATTCGAGCCCACTATCGCCGCCAGATAGACGAGGTCATTGAAAAGAAGAGGAGAGTTCTTCGGGAGGCCCTCTATCAGGAGGCCAATTCAGGACCTAGGCCAATTCCCCTCGACCTTGCGCTAAGAGTCACTGTTGCATATCATCCAGGGGAACTCCAGTTTTCCTTAATGGAGGAACCTTCCTCCTCACAGTCGAGGAGAGAGATGTTTGAGGCCGAGCTCTACTGGAGCACGGTTACCACAACTACCCAAATATCTGAAATCCTGGCCTTCCATGGCCTTCATTTGTCAGGCACCTTGAAGTGTCGAGCTCCGACTGGTCAAGAATGGAGCTTCTTCGCCCCTGGCGGCTGTGATTCCACAGTGAAATATGCGGCATGGAGCCAAGAACATATGAGGGCAGGAGCACTGCTGCCTTTGAAGTCTTTTTTCAAAGACTTTACTGATTTCGTTGGGTTGGCTCCGTTCCAACTCAATACCAATTCGTACAAGGTGCTGTCTGCCCTGAGGTCCTTGTTCCACGAGCTGGGGTGGGAAGGACCTTCACCTCAAGAGATTTTATATCTCTCTTGTTTGAAAAGTAACCCCTCCCGAGCTCGGGGAGGGGATGGTTTTTACTATCTCTCGAGCTACCCCAAATAGACAAAGGCTTTTGTGGATCTTCCCAACCATCCGCCTGATTTCAAGAGGGCCTTCTTCTGGACAGATGGTCTATCCCCGTCTCGACATTATTCGTTCCGGCGGATTCGTAAGTATTCTCGTTACTTTTATTCCTGAGCTCGAGACTTTAGTTCTTAAATTCACATTTAGTTGAAATGTGTTTCGTTTTTCAGCTAACTTTCAGCGTCCCACCCCTAACGAAGCGATGAAGAGGCACAGAGAGGCCTTGCTCCAACTCCTTATGGCAGGAGGTCTCTCTCGTATCTATTACATGAGGGCAAGCTCCGAGCTTGTGGGCTGTTGGGAGAGGGCCAGTCAACCTCTGACTGGTCCAGTAAAAAATATGAACACTGGGAGGAGGCACTACAACAAATTTGATATACAATGACTCCCTACAATGTCTTACACCATTGGTGTAAGACATTAAAACTTATCAGAGGTTTTAAATGTCTAATGGTGTAAGACATTGAAAGTTTTTATTAATGACTACAATTGGAAAACATTAAAAATGGTGGAAGACGTTGGAAATAGGTTGAGAAGTGGCCAGGGGGACATCTAATGTCTCCCACTGGGAGACGTGGGACACGTGGCATGTCTCCCACTGGGAGACATTGAATGTATAGAGGGGTACATCCAACGTCTCCCACTGGGAGACGTGGGACACGTGGCACGTCTCCCAATGGGAGACGTTGGATGTACCCCTCTATACATTCAATGTCTCCCAGTGGGAGACGTGCCACGTGTCCCACGTCTCCCAGTGGGAGACGTTGGATGTCCCCCTGGCCATTTAATGAATTTTGGGTCTTCTTCTTCCTCATAACACCAAACAGAGAGAGCACACCAAACAGAGAGCACGAAAGGGGCTGCGATTTTAGGGTTTTCAAGGTTAGTTTTATTTTTATTTTTATGAATTTTAGTTAATTATTTTGATAAAAAATCATAGGTTTAGCATTAGGATGAGTAATATACATGATTTTGTGTTAGTTTTCCATTTTTATGCATTTTTTTCTATACATTGTTAGATTTATTTGTTTTTCCATGGAGGTTTTTTATAGATTTAAGATTTCATAGTTTTTTTTTTAATTTAACCTATCACATTGTATATATTTCATTATAATATATATGTTCATGATTTTTTTTTAATTTTTATCATTATTTATTTCGAAATTTAGATATATTTTTGTATGTATATTTAAACTTCTTTTTTTTTTTTTTTAAATTCTAACTATTTTGTTATATATATAGTTATTATGTTAAAATAAATTTATTAAATAATTTTAAAAATATAAATATATGAAAAAATTTATGTTTTTGTTGATTATTGAGATTTTAGGTTATGAAATTTTTTATTGATTTTTTGTTTAGGTTATAATTAGTGGCTCATTGGAGTTTTTTTTATTTGTTTACCAATCAATTACTTATTAGGAATTTAGTGATATTTGTTTAGTAATGTTTAACATATTAATTAATTTAATTTCGTAGGTTGTGATTTTGGTGGTGAGATTTTAGAGAGTACTTTGCATCAAAACTTCTATATCTATCAATCACACATTTGAGGTAATTAAGTTTCTAAAATTATAATAATAAGTTATATATTGCTAGATATTTAGTGATATTTTATTTATTATTTATTAATTTATTTATATTGGTTTGTGGATTTAATAGCGAATTCGATTACTACTTGAAGTAATTTTGCTAGCTTTTGAATTATTAATTGCAAGAGGTAAATATATATTCTCTTACTTCTACTTTTAATATTATTAAACAAATGTTAGAAGAGTTTGAATATCTTAAATATTCATCCATAGTGAAGTAGGTTCTGAGATTAAAATTGTGTGCTGCGGTGATAACGGAAGGTTGAGAACTTGTGTGTATTAGTGAAGTAATGAGAAATTTGACTGTGTGCTGCGGAGCTATAAGGAAGAAACTTATTGTATGTTGTTTGAATTGTTTGTTTTGTTATTCACATGTAGATGGTTAGGTCACTATTATAGGGGAGATGCTGCCCAATTTTATCTAGGATAATAAACAATTAATTTTATATAGGCATTCTATAAGGAAGAAACTTATTGTATGTTGTTTGAATTGTTTGTTTTGCTATTCACATGCAGATGGTTAAGTCACTATTATAGGGGAAATGCTGCCCGATATTATTTAGGATAATAAACGATTAGTAAAGAACGGGCATTACTTGATTGAACATGCGAGTCCCGGGCATTACTTGAGAACGGTATTATTAATTAAAATTTACAAATTATTTTTGAAACTATAAATGTAATCAAATTATTAATTAATATATTTTACTTTATATTTCTTGCAGCTAACAAGCACATCATATACAGAGGCACAAATTGATGAGTTGCGACAAGAATGGGCGACATATATGTTGCCAATAATCCAAAGTTACCGACCTCGTTGATAGGTTTTTTTTTTAATTTTTTAACTCTTTCTTCATACACAATGCAATATTTGTTCATTTTGAATATTTCTAACAAATATTGTATTTCTTGTATATATCTAACAAATATATTTTTTCTTTCAATTTAAATTAATATTATTTCAATTTAATTAATTTAAATTTAGATTAAAATAATTTCAATTTAAATTAATATTATTTCAATTTAATTAATTATTCAAATAATTTCAATTTAAATTAAAATAATTTCAATGTAAATTAATATTATTTCAATTTAAATTAATATTATTTCAATTTAATTAATTATTAAATCAAATTAAAATAATATTAATTATAAATTTATTTAATTTATTTTTTTTAAATGTGAGAGACTTTCAATGTCTCCCATTGGGAGAGGTGGGAGACTTCCCACGTCTCCCACTGGGAGAGGTGGAAAGTCAACATTTGACTTTCCACCTCTCCCATTGGGAGACGTGGGAAGTGACTCACCTCTCCCAATGGGAGACGTGGGATGTCTCCTAGGGACTTCCCACATCTCCCATTGGGAGAGGTGCCTCACTTCCCACGTCTCCCAATGGGAGACGTGGGATATATACCTACAATGACCCTAGCAACAACGTCTCACTAAGTGGGAAACATTGTAGACTTCCAATGTCTCCCAATTAAAGTCATAAAACCTCTATTTTGTTGTAGTGAGGTGCCACTGCCCACAGGCGCCCTTCCTCCGAGGAGAGAAAGGAGGCCACCACCTCCAGCTCGCTCAAGGAGCTCACTGTCTGGGAATGAGGCTAATGATGAAGCCTCGAACTCGGATTCAGATGAAGGTAAAGTCCTTCCTACCTCGAGAATGTGGTCCCCGACCTTACTGAAACACAGGCCCAATAGGTTAGTCTCGTGCCCACAAGATAGATACCACTTCTACATATGGAGTTGGGTAGACGACTGCGTCCATAGGTTTGATAGTGGGCTCGGGAAATACAACACCATGTACACCACGGACGAGATGTGGAACGGGATAGCCTTTCAGTATGGGACCAAAAATTATAGGGACCTCTCGAGGTTATCACCCACATATAGGGAAGGCACTCCCCCCGCCTCCTCTGAAGACGGGGGAATTTCATGGTCCCCAAGTTCGAGCTCGGGGGAGAGTTCCAGTTAGGTTTTTTTTTTTTTTTCTATCTGGTTTCCCTCTCTTTTCAAACTTATTATTATTATCTGACTCATTTTAACTATGCCGACGCCATGAATCCCGACCTCGATGTTGTTCTCTTTAGTGATGGGGGGGGCTGGCGCCCAGAGGAGCAAACGTCCGAGAATACCAGGGAGGTCCGACCGACCGTCCAAGGTACCGAGACGCCGCGAGACAACCCCCACGGCCCATACTACTGCGAGCACGGCCAAGGAACCGACTGTTCAGGTTGATGCGCCCGGCTCGACCGAGCCTATCTCGCTGCCTCCCACTGAAACCCAATTAGCAGTTGTTCGGCCCCCGAAGAAACCTTCTACCTCCAAGGTTTAGCTGCCAACAGCCCGAACTCATATTGAGGAGTACGTGCTTGATGGCGCTGCTGGGACAGAAGGGGATGTGCTCAGCTCGGATGTCCTTTCTCGGGTGGGTCAGAGCTTTGCCGGCTTTGGCACCGACCATTGGGATCTCGTGCGCAAGGCCTCGGACTGCAATACTCTTTATGATAAGAGTATCGAACTCACCGCCGCGGTAGCCTTCGCAACTCTATTTTAAGTATTTATATTTTAGTTCGCAATTCTGATTTGTTCTTTGTATTTCAGGCCCTTGTCGTTTCAGCACAGCTCAACTATAAGCTAACCAACGAGGTGCAAACGAGCATGTCTCTGGCCCAAAAGTCGAAGGATCTCGAGCTCAAGATGGCTGACGAGCTCAAACACTCGAAGTCAGAACTTGAAAAAATGAAGACCCGTCTCGAGGAGCTGGAGAAGTCGAATGTCGAGCTTGAGCAGGCGAAGACTTGTCTCGAGAAGACCAATGCCAAGCTTGAAGAGGAGAAATCTGTCACCTTCGACTTCATGGAGAGCGAGAAGGCCCGCCTCCTGGACGAGTATAAGGATCAGAAGGAGAAAGCGGTCGACCAAGCCATGTACAAACTTTGGGCTGATAATGCTGACCTTGACACCAGCTTCCTGGGCCTTCTCGAGGCCACGTATGTTGAGCGGTGGAATGCCCGTCTTGAGACAAGTGTGGCCGCTCGAGAGGCGGCTCAGAAGGATAGCCATGCTATTCATCCTGAAGGGTCCGGTGATACTGATGCTGAGAAGGCCAAGGATACTCCTCTTCCTTAAATCTGACCTCGGGGGAGTCATTTATTGGGGCTGCGTCCCCCTATTTTGTAATTATTTTTAATTTATGCCCACGGGGCTGATACAGTAACTATTCTTTTACATGCTTTACATTTCTTGACTCGAAATATTTTGCACATTTTATGTTGGTGAATCATTTATGTTTATTTATTCGTACAAACATAATTTGGATTTTAAGCTCGAAACTCGATGCATTCATGCATAGTTTGTTCGAATTATCCGCTTTCGATCTCGTTATTTATCATGTTCGGATGTTACTTTAACCATGAACCCGGAAGTACTTATGGTATGTAACGTAGATGATTTGGTTCTATCTTTTTTGTTTAGTCACTTTTACTCATCCTCAGCTTTTGCTTTGAGGTTAAGAGTTTGAAACTATTTTTCTCTTAAGATATTCCAACCTCGATCCCTATTTGTCTCGGAATAGGTTTAGGTTCCTACTTACCATCGATTAGTTTTTTTTTTTTGGCTGGTTTATTCCAAACCTGTTAAGTTTGCACATCTGGTTAACTCCAAACGTTTTAAGTTTTTGGTAGTTCGGTTTTGTCCGAACTATCTAAGCTCGCGTATTTGGTTATAGTTCGGTTTTGTCCGAACTATCTAAGCTCACATATTTGGTTAGATCCAAATACTTTATATGTTTTTGATAACTCGGTTATCTAGGTTCGCGTATTTGGTTATCTCCAAATACTTTATGTTTTTGATAAGTCGGTTATGTCCAAACTATCTAAGCTTGCGTACTTGGTTATGTCCAAATACTTTATATATATATTTTATTTTTTAATTTTCAAGCTAATGGTATGTATACCAATGATGCCCCCTTAATATCCTATGAGTTTGACCATAGGTTATTAAATTAAGAGAGATTGCAAAATTAAAAACAAAAAGAGATTACACATTGAACAAAATAGATCTATTATTTGATCGAATTCAAAAACAGACAAGCTAATATAGATAGGAAATCATGGTTACAGGCAACACGCTTCCTACACTACTGATAGTAAGGTCTAAGGTGTTCGCCATTCCATGCTCGGGGCACTAGGCTTCCGTCCAATCTCGCGAGCTTGTATACGCCAGGTCGGATGACTGACTCTATCTGGTATGGTCCTTCCCAGTTTGGCCCGAGCACTCCAGCTGCTGGATCTCGGGTTGCCAAGAATACGCGTCTCAAGACGAGATCTCCCATTCTGAACTTTCGATCTCGAACCCTCTTATTGAAATATCTTGTAGTTCGTTGCTGGTAAGCAGCATTTCTCAGTTGAGCCTGTTCTCTTTTTTCTTCAATCAAGTCTAGGGTTTCTTCGAGCTGAGTGTGATTGGAACTTTGGTCGTAAATCTGAGTTCGAATCGTTGGGATTTCGACCTCGATGGGTAACATTGCCTCGCAGCCGTATGCTAGAGAGAACGGGGTATGCCCCGTTGAGGTCCGAGCTGTGGTCCTATACCCCTAAAGGACTTGAGGTAATTCCTCAGGCCATCGTCCCTTTGCTTCATCCAAATTTTTCTTCAGAGAACTCTTGAGAGTTTTGTTAACTGCTTTGACCTGACCATTCGCCTGAGGGTGAGCCACAGATGAAAAACTCTTTATTATGCCGTTCTTTTCGCAAAAGCTGGTAAACAAGTCCCAATTGAACTGGGTTCCGTTATCGGATACGATTTTTCTCGGCACTCCGTATCGGCATACGATGTTCTTTACCACGAAATCAAGGATCTTTTTCGAAGTTATGGTTGCTAATGGTTCAGCCTCCGTCCATTTCGTGAAGTAATCAACGGCGACTACAACATATTTTACTCCGCCTTTGCCAGTCGGGAGAGAGCCTATGAGGTCGATGCCCCATACTGCGAAAGGCCATGGGGATGTCAACATGGTCAGTTCGGATGGTGGAGCTCTGGGTATCGTGGCGAATCTCTGGCATTTGTCGCACTTCTTCATATACTCGAAGGAATCTGTTTTAACGGTTGGCCAGAAATATCCTTGGCGTATGATCTTCTTGGACAGGCTATGCCCCCCAGTGTGGTCTCCGCAGAACCCTTCATGAATTTCTTCAATGATCTTCTTTGCTTTGGGAGGGGTTACACATCTGAGCAGCGGCATGGATTATCCCCTCCTGTATAGCTTTCCGTCCAGAATGGTGTAACGAGGAAATTGATACATCAACTTTCGAGCCTGATTTCGATCTTTTGGAAGAATTCCATTTTCGAGATAGTCAACTATCGGACTCATCCAAGATGGCTCCATCTCGATCATACACACATCTTCCTCGTCTGGCTCAGTAATGCTGGGTGTTGACAGGTGTTCTATGGGCACAACATTCAGTTCTTCATTTTCGATGGAAGTGGCGAGTCGAGCTAAGGCATCTGCATTTGAGTTTCGTTCTCGGGGAACCTGTTCGATTGCATAAAATTCGAAATGCTCCAATGCAGATTTTTCCTTCTCCAGATAAGCTGCCATTCTTGTGCCGCGAGCCTGGTATTCTCCCAAGATTTGATTAACCACGAGCTGGGAGTCACTGTAGCAATGTATGGCCTTAGCCTTGAGCTCCATGGTAGGTGATCTCGAACTGTCCGAGTTCAACAGCCCACTTAAGAAGTGGACCTGAAGCCTCTGGTTTAGACAGGACCTGCCTAAGTGGTTGATCTGTCAGTACATGGATGGGATGTGCCTGAAAATAGGGGCGAAGCTTACGAGATGAATGAATTAGACTGAGGGCGAGTTTCTCCATCAATGGATACCTTGACTCTGCCCCCAGTAATCTTTTACTGATGTAATAGAAGGGTTTTTGCACTTTTTCTTCTTCTCGAACTAGCACCGCGCTTATCGCGTGTTCGGTGGTTGAGAGGTACAGGTACAATATTTCTCCCGTCTCAGGTTTTGACAGGATGGGTGGTTCAGCTAGATGCTTTTTGAGCTCTTGAAAGGCCAGCTCGTACTCCTCTGTCCATTCAAACTTCTTACTTCCTCTCAATAAGTTGAAGAATGGAAGGCCACGATCCGTTGACTTCGAAATGAATCTGCTTAGGGCTGCCATCCTGCTGGTTAAGCTTTGAACGTCTTTGTGCTTCCGGGGTGAAGGCATGTTAATTAGGGCCTTGATCTTGTCGGGGTTAGCCTCGATTCCACGAGAGTTTATAATAAAGCCCAGAAATTTTCCCGAAGATACCCCAAAAGTGCACTTCTGAGGATTTAGCTTCATGTTGTATTTCCTGAGCACGCCAAAGCACTCTTCGAGGTCATCAACATGGTTCTTGTTAAGTTGAGACTTGACAAGCATGTCATCAACATAAACTTCCATGTTGTTCCCTATCTGCCCTGAGAACATCATGTTTACGAGCCGCTGGTACGTGGCTCCAGCATTCTTAAGTCCGAATGGCATGACATTATAGCAGTAGAGCCCTTTATCTATGATGAAGCTCGTATGTTCTTGGTCGGGGGCATGCATGGGAATCTGGTTATATCCAGAATAGGCATCCATGAATGACATCAGGCCATGCCCCACCATGGCGTCCACGAGCTGGTCAATCCTTGGCAGTGGAAAACAATCTTTTGGGCAAGCTTTGTTGAGATTTGAGTAGTCAATACAGGTTCTCCACGTCCCATTGGGCTTTGGGACCAACACTGGATTGGCTACCCAGTCAAGGTAAAAGGCATCCCTAATGAAATGGTTTGCTTTTAACCTGTCAACTTCCTCCTTTAATGCTTTCTTTCTGTCTTCGTCTAGCTGTCTTTGCTTTTGTCGCTTCGGGGGAAAGCTTTTGTCTATGTTCAATGCATTGCTCGCTACATTCGGGCTTATCCCCACCATATCTGAGTGTGACTATGCGAAGATATCCTGGTTTTTCTTTAGAAAGCAGATTAATTGCTATTTTGCCTCGTCTTGGAGGTGTTTTCCGACCTTCACCTTCTTTGAGGGATTAGCTTCCTCGAGCTGAATTTCTTCAAGCTCCTCTAAAGGTTCGAGGTCAACTTTCTCCTCAATCCTCGGATCGATCTCCTCGTCAATTTCTAAGACTGTTCCGTCTTTATTTTGTATGATAACGAGTGTTTGAGCGCTTGTTTGTTTCTTTCCCCTCAAATAAATGCTATAGCATTCCCTTCCTGCCAATTGATCTCCTTATAATGTCCCGACCCCGCTTGGGGTTGGGAACTTAAGGGCCAGATGCCTCACAGATGAAACTGCCCCCAGCCCGACCAGGGCGGGTCTCCCGAGCAGTACATTGTAGGCAGATGGTAACTCTACTACTACGAACTCCATTATCTTGGTCACCGAGACCGGATAGTCTCCCAAGGTCACAGGGAGTTCAATGGATCCCATACAGGCAGTTCCTTCTCCTGAAAAGTCGTACAAAGTAGTTGCACACGCCTTCAGGTCGCGAAGGGAGAGTCCCATTTTCTCGAGGGTCGCTTTATAAAGAATGTTGACTGAGCTCCCGTTATCTATGAGAACCCCGCGCACTCTTTTGTTGGCAAGCTGAAGAGTAATAACCAACGGATCATGATGAGGGAACTGAACATGGGAGGTGTCCTCCTCAGTGAAGGTTATTGGTTGTGCTTCAATCCTCTGGCTTTTCGGTGCCCTAGGTTCGGTTCAAAAGGGGACTCGTCCCCTGTCTTCAGCTCGTTAACATATCTCTTTTGAGCACTTTTGCCCCCTCCTGCGAGATGAGGCCCTCCCAAGATGGTTATCACATCCTCTCCATCTATCGGCGGGGGCCTGTCTTCTTCCCGAGATCGGGAGTTATTATTTTGTGCCGTCGAAGGCGCGGCAACTCTCTGGCTCGCAGTAGTCGGTCCAGTACTCTGGTTTTTGACATACTGTCGGAAATAACCTCTCGAGATCAACCCTTCGATCTCGTCCTTCAGCTGTCGGCATTAATCAGTTGTGTGTCTGGTGTCTCTGTGGAACCGGCAATACTTACTGGAATCCCTCTTGGATTTTTGATTTCTCATTGGGTCCAGACGCCTGAAGGGGACCTGGTTTTCATTAGCCAGGTATATGTTTTCTCGAGACTCGTTGAGCTCGGTGTGTACTTTATACACGGAGAAATATCTCTCCCCTTTCTTTTTATTTCCTCCCTCAGCCTCGGGGTTATTTCCCTCGCTCTTTTTCCTCTTTGAGGGATTTTCCGAGGTAGACTGCGGAGCTGCTGGGTCAGCCGAGGTTGAGGCGGAGTTAATGTTTATCGTTGTAGTTTCGGTCTGCGAGGTCGCCTTGAGCGTTGACCTCGCCTCCTCTACATTGACAAACCTCTGCGCTCGTCTGTTAAACTCGGTTATTGACCTCACCGATTTTCCTTGCATGTCATCCCAAAGGGCACTCCCGGGTAAAACACCAGCTCGGATAGCCATAAGGTGCCCACTGTCATCCACATCTCGAGCTCGGGCAACCTCCAGATTAAATCTTGTTAGGTAGCTTTTCAGTGTTTCGCCTGGCTGTTGTCGGACGTTAGTCAAGGTGGATGCCTCTGGCCTGACTCCCACCATAGCTTGGAACTGCTTCTTGAAGTCTCTAGACAATTGTTCCCATGAAGTTATTGAGTGTTTTTTGTACTTTTCGAACAAACTTTTGGCAGGTCCTGCCAATGATGTTGGAAACAACATGCATCTGAGCTCGTAACCCACGTTACTAGCTCTCATAATAGTGTTGAATGTACTCAAGTGACTACATGGGTCATTTTTTCCTTCAAACGCTTGGACGTGAAGAATCCGGAATCCTTGAGGAAATTGGGTGTTGGAAATATGTGGAGCAAACGGCTCGAGCTCCTTATCAGAGTCCTCATATCGACCATTTCCTCGTTCATTCTTTAAAAGCCTAAAGGCTTTTTCGAGCTGATCGATCCTTGCTTGGACTGGGTCAGTAGGAGGTGTTGCCTGGAATTGACTGTCATTGATCATGATTCCAGGCTCGCGTCTCCGTGAGGGATCTCTCCGCCTATTCAAGCGATCCCTCAGGTCCTGATTTGTCTGATCTTCCTTCCCCCTACTCTGATTCAGATGACTTCGCAGGTCGTGACGATTCTTGCGACTTCCAGTATTTTTACAACCTCGGTCGTGTTTACTGATGGACCTGGTCTCTCCGGACTCGTCACTGGTGAAACTCATTGATCGGTCATTTCGTGATGGATTCTTCCCATGTCGCCTCGTCTCCGCAGTGCGAGACCGAGACGTCTGAATTTTCTCAGATGGTGCGCCTCTCCGCTCCTGAAATGTCTCCCTGTTTCCTTGTCTTTCCCTTGTACGCCCTTGATCCTGATCTCGAACAGGATGAGTGTTTCTGCGAGGAGGTGAATGATATCTTATTGGAGACGGAGGGAACCGTATAGGCGACGGTGCCTGTCGCCCTTGTCGCGGCCTAGAGGGGCCAGAGTTTGCCCGAGATGGGTCAGTTGCATTCGGTGCACTCCCAGGTACCTGAGTCCGAGCCTCTGCAGGGGTTCGGTTATTCTAAGTTCGTGCAGGCACTTCCACAGGTGGGTTAGGCGGAACCCGAGCTCGGGTACTCCTCTGGGGCCTAGGAGGAGCAGATGGCTCTACTAGCGCTGAAGGTTGAGTCGGCCTCCTTGTGGCAGCATCCTTTCGTGGACGCCCACGGGGCCTCCGAGGAGGAACATGCACGTCCCTTAGAGGAGGGACTTGGTTTTCGCGCGGAGGCGGGGGCTGAGCGACCTGCGCCTCTGCGGCTATCCTAGTCAACTCCTCATTCTGTTTGTTGGCCTCTGCCAACAGCTGTTTCAACTGCCAGTTTTCCAGCTCTACAATAGGAATGTAACGCTCTGGATTGTAGTACATGTCCTCATCCCTTGGTGGAGGCGGTGGTCCCCGGGAATCAGAAGACCCACTTCTCTCCTCAGCGTCCGGGTTCTCCATTGGTTGTTTTCCAGGACGCCTTGGGTAACTTTCATCAGGCGTGTTCTGATTGTTCGTGGCCATGAATCTCTCAGGGATGAATGTTTAATGCTCTCAATGAAAGCACTAAACTGTTGACGCCGTTTTTCGTCAAACAGTGAAAGAAGAGCACAAAAACAATAATTGATAATGGCCAAATGCAATAAAACAAATCAAACACATGATTTTTACGTGGTTCAGCAGTTAAATCTGCCTAGTCCACGAGTCTCTGTTATTAATCTCAAGATTATCTCTGAAAATTCTTAAGCATGAATTCTTCAGAGTTTTCTCTCAAGGATCAGAATTTCGGTCCCTTTACAATGGTGCATGGCCTCTCTATTTATAGAGAAGGCTGCAGAATACTATCCCACATATTTTGGGTAGTTACTCTTTTTGTGTAAATAAAATAAATGGCTTTAAATTCCTATAATCAGATATAAAAGGAAACGTCCCTGAAGACCAGGAAACGCATAACTGATCAAATAATATCCCACGATTCCAGGGGATTTACATTAATAAATGAGGATTACATCTCATATTTACAAGATGATTATCGCATATCTCTGAGGCTTTAGCTTCCCAGGTTTCCCGTCATCTGTCGAGATGAAGATATCTTTCGAGTTCACGTGGCTTTCGAGATCGCACGTTCATTGAGCTCGCGACCCCTGATCTGAGGTCGTCTCTGAAGATGAGGGTGTTCTCGGAGCTACCTTGCGTTATCGCGATCGTTTTCGAGGTCACCATATTCGACGTCATATATCGTACTTTGCAGGCTCGATATACAATCCTGGAGCATACTCTAATCCTTACGAGACCGTTTGTTGCGTATCCAACTTTCGAGGTCACATTTTCCATGGCTCGAAATCTGGGTATAACAGATGAGTTGGTGTCATGTACAACATCAACATCAACAATCATATCTTTCATTATATCATCGACTTGAGAGGAACGATGATCGCGTTGAATCCCAACCAAATCGAGAATATTCTATTTATAAGGTTGTTGATCGTCCATCTGGTAAGAAATCAAGTATGCTCCTCAATTCGTAATTAAAGCAAAAGGCTGAGTGGTATATCTTGAACAATTGTGTCGAAATTACGGAGTACCTTGGGTGTGTTTTCTAGTCTTTTTCAATAAATTTGTTTGGTTTATATACCAGATAAATGCAAAAATCATAACATTATTGTCCGTTTGTAGTGAGCATATGGATGAATTAAGAAGGGGGGGGGGGGGGGGGGCTCGAATCTTAAAGTTCAACAAGAATCTGAGTTTCCACAAATGATATACTAATATTACAAGACGTTAATTCTTCTTAATTTCAGTTGTGGGTAGAACTTCTAATTTTTTATAATCTTCAGTTTGATCGGGTTGATGTCAATCTCACTGAAGTGTACAATGGTGATGATTTGGTTGGCGAAGGTTCAGATGAATTTTTTGTCAATGATAAAGTTGAATTTGAAGACAACACATTGGCCAACTATGAAGACGATGAGGATGACGGCAATGTTCTAGTCGATAGTGATAGTGAAAGTGGTTTCCGTAATGATGTTGTAGTTAGTGATGATGATGACAGTGATATGTAATTTGAACAAATATTTGTAACTTTTTATTTAATTCAATGGAAACTTTATTTATTATCATTTATTAATGATAGTATCATATATACATAGACATGCACCTAATGGATGTCTTGGGGATAGTTAATGTAATCATGTACTGCTACTCATTTTTTCAAGATATTTGATAAAATATCTTTAAAAATGAGTGTTAGAACATGAGTACTTACTATCTCCAATGGATCCACTAGGTCGGAATAAGATAGGTTGGGGATGACCACAAGTAATAAAATGCTTATTTTACAACAAAATGTAGTAGACATACATAATATGAATATGTTGATTAATGAATATTTGTAATATAGAATGGCTAAACCAAGTAATGACATTGGTGGTGACTCCAAGAGGGGCAAGGAAACTTATTACGGTGCCAATATCGAGAAGGAGCTGGCAACCAAAAAAGTTAGCCATCTAAAAGTAGAGTTTGATGCACAAACTAGAAAAGTCGCTCAAACATACGGCAAGTGGTTAAACAATTCCATGGCTCATTATATGCATGACACTTTACCCCCAACTACTCTAGCTTGGGTACAAGGAACACCAGCTGATCTCCAAGTTATTCGACAGAGGTTATCTGTAAGTATTTTGTAAGTCTTTAATAACTCACTATTAATTTTTTTTTTCTATCTTCTTAATATTTTAACAAATTCAAAATTTAATTGCGATTTTAGGAAAAAATCATTTATCAATAAGACATTCTAGTAATCAACGATGCCATGGTAAGACAAATGCAAAATCATCTGAGTGATTGGTGCCACACGATAAAGAAACACTGGGTATAGGTTGGGGGAGAGGTGGACAATGAGAGAGTGAAGGCGAAACCTTATCATGGTGTTATTAGTTCTTTTGATTGAGAAATTCTATGCGATTATTGGATTTATGATTCTTAGCAGGTATACCTTAGTTTTTACATTAATGTTTAATTTTAAATTTACAATCTAGATTAATGAGTATTATTTTCTATTTGAAGCGTATATCAAGAGAAATAAAGAGGCTCGAGCAAAAATGACCATACTAGGAGGACACGGTTCCAAATCCATCGTTGCCCGTGTTTGTGATCATGTAAGTTATAATAACCTATATCTTTATGGTTATGAAAATACTATAAGGTAACAATGTTTTAATAATTTATTTTTCATTTTCCGAGCATGATCAACACATTCGAGTAGCCATAGGAAGAAGGATAAGTGGATTAGCGATGAAGTGACGACAAAACATGTAAGTTGCCTAACATTAACTAATTTATGATCATTAACTTTAAAAAAGTTTATTAAATCATTAATAAGCATTAATTATTAATTGGTTGGTGTCAATTAGTAACTACTCATTAATTATTAATTAAATTTATAACAATTAAATCTTTATGATCTTTGTGCCAATATTTTTATGATTAATGATTGTGGAGTAAGATGAAAAAAGAATATAACTAATGTTGTCCCTATATTAGGGAGCTTATGGGCTAAGTTAATTTGTTCATAAAAATCCATATCTAAATCACAAACATGCAAATATTGTTGATGTATATGTTTATAGACGTAAATTCCCCATTAATGGAATTAATTACTCTTACTTTATATATCAACAATATCTTCATTATTGTGATTTATATATGGATTTTCATGACTAAATTAACTTTAGTCCATTTGCTCCCTAATACGAAAACAAAATTAATTACATTATTTTCCAATCACTGGTCTGTAGTCATTAATGATAGGATGTGGGCAGATGAATAATAAAATTATACTTTATATGTAGTTATATTAAAAATTTCTAAGTTAGATTTTCAAATAATGTTATATTGGAATGTGATATATGTATTTTTTATCGTGCAGACTGAGATGACCGAGCGCCAAGCCTCGCAGAGTACAAACCCTATATCATTTTCTGCTTCTTGTGTCGACGATAATGTCGACGGTCAGTTCCCGCCTGATATGGACATTGCCACAGATGTCCTTGGGTCGCGCTCGTGTTATAAGAAAGGGTTTGGGGGATTGCCTAGGTTGATGGCAGTTGGTGCAAAGAAGGCAGCATCTTCATGAAGTTCTCAAATGTCCGAGCAATTGCCACTTGAAGTGGACATCGTTTTGCAGCAAAGTCAGGACATTATGTAGGAAAATCATAACCTAAAGAAGTACATGACTAAACTTGAGAGTTGTCAACGACATCCAGATGTATTGCTCAATGCTTTGTGGAAGTAGGTTGGTGTATTGGCTCCTGATTTTACTGTCGACTTACCATAAGAGGATTCGGAGGAGGACGATGGTCCAGGTGACGATGATGCTCACGAGGGTAGGATGATGAGGAGGACAGTACACATTTGTAAAACTTTTTTTATTTATTTAAAGTTTAATTAATTAGAGATTTAATTTACTAAACTACTTTTATATTTTCATGTTTAGTAGAGACAATTAACATTAATAGTTATAAAATAATATCTATTTATTTATTTAATACTGTTTAATTTTTATTTTATTTCTAATTAAATTAAATAATATTATCAAACAAATTAAATAATTATTAATATATTCAAATTGAAATTTATTAATTAACATTAATATATTTAAATTAAAATCAATAATATTAAAAAAAAATTCAAAAATACTTTTACCTGTGTAAAATTGCGTCAGCAAAAATCATTATCGCCAAAAATAAAAAACTCTTGTCGGTATAATTTTACGTCGGTAAAAGTCTTCACCTTTATTGGCGCTAAAATGCACCACTAAAAAATCTAGCTTTTACTGGCGTAAAATTGTGTCGCTAAAGATGGCCACCTTTGCCGATGCAATTTTGCCACACTAAAAGTGTTTTCCACAATTCGTGACAAAGTTTTTCGTCGGCGCAAACATATTTTTTTCGGCGTAGTTTTTCGTCGCTAAAGGTAACTTTTCCCAGCGGTACATTTTGCGCCAGCAAAAGTTCTATTTCTGACGGATTTTTGACGTCGTCTTTTGCCGACACAAAAATGTGTCAGGAAATCCCAAAGGACCTTTGCCGGCGCAAAAACTCGCCAACAAAAGTAGCAATTTTTGTAGTGAATGGTTCATAAAAATAGGAATGGTTTACTTGAATATCATTTCTTGACGCTTTTAAAATGCGCTTTTGAGCGAATGTGTATGTCCTTCGAGTTGGTACATGCCTTATCCCAGCTGATATCATTTTTCTTTTGAACCAACTCTCTATTCAAAGTTTAACATAGCGATTGAGTCCTTCGCGCTAATTTTCTACTTTTCGAGCAGAGGTGGCACTACATGAACCCGAGTTCATCACAACGTCTCCCGAGCTTATCATTTGAGAAAAATGATTCGTCTCGAAATCAAAGTATAACAAATATAATTGTGAACGTGTGAAGCTCCTACTTACTGTGCTTAGTACTCCAAAAAGAGTTCTACTAGCGAAAAAAATTAATTTCCTACTTGCATTATATATATATATACTAATAATTAATTAGCCAACTATAAGGAATCTTTGAATACTAGTTGAAAGAAGAGAGAGAACTACAAATTTTAGGATATATATATATATATTTAATCAAAGTGACGTTCTGTATTGTTTTATGAACGATATATAAAATGAGTGAATTGTAGTAGCCAATTCTAAATCTAAAATTCAACACGTGATCTAAGTATTGGGATACATATAGAGATCTGGTTCGATATACCAGGTCCAAGACCAAAATGCTTTATCTTCAATATTTACTTTAACTACATTCTTTATAATTATTGAGCTTTTTTGTTCACTTCGAAATTAAGCAAGGGTCATTGTTAAATCACAAAAGTAGAGCAACTATTCATATAGCCATCCCTAGTTAAAAAAAACAAAAAAGAAGTAAAGATATGAGTGATATAGCATTGTTTATTTTAAATAGTGGGTCCCAAGTTTTCGATTGTTCTTTTCTGAAATATTGTTTAGTGCTTTTCAAATTTAAGTTGAAGAAAAACAACGTCAACAATTTGGTGCTTTCATTGAGAGCATTAAGAAAATCTTTATATTGTTTAATTAGAAACATCTTGCATTGCATCAATGGTCACCGCGAACAACCCAGGAGCTGGTATGGGACCATTGCCCCAAATACCTGAGGAGCAAACTCCTCAAACTAATAATTATCCTTGGAGGCCTGGGAAACAACCAATGGTAGACCATGGCCCAGACGAGGGAAGTGCGTCATCTGACTCGAGGGGGTCGCCAGCTCCCAGGCCCGACGAGGACCTCTACTATGATCCTGAGAGGTACATTCTAATTGTTGAACTGGAGAATCGCCAATTGCGCCTACAATTGGTAGAAGCCACACGACGCAATGAAGAAATGGCTAGGCAAGCCACCGCAAAAGCATGGCCGCCAGGAGGGCCAAACAATGGAGGACCCCCACCATCTCCTATAAGACATCCTTCGTCTCCCATAGGGTACCCCTCTTCGGTCTGAGAGGCACCCCAATCGTCCCCTAATAGTGGCGGCGTGCTCCACAAAGACCTTCTCAGAGTGGTAGCCAAGACGGGAATCACCAAGCTCGGCCCGGGCACAGAGGCAAACGAGGGGAAACCCGAGGACATAGGCCAACCCAACAAGCAGAAAATCACATGTCGAGATCACAGAAAACCAGAGCAAGAGGGCTGGTGGAAGATCCACCTCGCAACCATCAAACCCCTCAACCAGAAAGAAATGTTAGTTTTATGAGCGGGAGTTCGGACCTCACTAGGTTTGTAAGCATATATAATACCGAACCTAGGAATGCTGGGAATTATGACAATAATCTTTATATTCGAGATCATTTGAACCAGAATTGAGGGCAAGCTAATCCATTGAATCTTGATTTACGTGCACATCTGAATAACCGAAATGAACATGTGCAGCCAGTATATGGGAACATGTATAACCTTATACTGGGGCAGGGAGCTGGAGTTTTTATAAACAATAACCAGGTATCACAAGCACATGCTCAGCCTCCAGTGGACTTGGTGCAGGAGAGAATTAATCAACTCGAAAAAGCGTCCAAGCTCTTTCAGGATGAAAGGAGCAAGGACAAAGTCGACGACTCTGATGAGGAGCTCGAGCCTTTCCCTCCACATATAAATAACACACCATTCCCTTACGATTTCTAGATACAACATGTTGCTCCATTTGACGGGAACTTATATCGTATAGTCATTTGAGCACATTTAACACAATCATGCGTGACAGCAACGTTGGCTACGAGCTCAGATGCATGATATTTCCAACAACTCTGACGGGACCAGTAAGGAACTGGTTCGATAAATTTTGAAGGCATTAGATCTCGTCTTGTTATCAATTGGCGAAAGAATTTAAGGCCATGATAGGTGTCAGACTCGAAACCTCGACCTTGACCAATGTTAGACAACAGCAGGGAGGGTCGTTAAAAATATACCTAGCGAGGCTTAACATTGAGGTGGCATGAGCCCGTAATGTAGATGACAGTGGTCATCTTATGGCCATTCGAGCTGGTATATTGCCAGGAAGTCACCTTTGGGATGATATGTAGAGAAAACCAATAAGAATAATAACTGAGTTCAACAGAGGGGCTCAGAGATTCGTCGATGTAGATGAGGCGAGATCGACATTAAAAATGACCCCTCAGACCATCATAACTACAACGACGAATGTTAACTCAACGTCAACCTCGGCTACCCCCTCAACGTCTCGACCCTCAGAAGACAACCCTTCAAAAAGAAAGAAATATGAAGGGAATAATTGTAATATCGAATTCTACTAGTAAGGGTATTATGGTAATCTGGCTTGGGTGGGTATTATGATAAATTGTATGCTCTTATGTGATTAATTATACAAACTATGATATGCATGATTTATGGTGTATGTTTATTTTATGTTTTCCAGCAGGCAATCCACTCACATTAGTTTGTTCAAGTATTAAAGGCCAAAGTGCGATATAGATTGAATTACAGAGTCAAAGTAGAATTATGGGTTTTGTGATAGAAAGTGTGTAATTATGAAAAGTTAAAACTATTAGTTTTTGTTGGAAATTACAATAAGGGTCTTAAGTGATTATTAAGAATAAATTTGAGGTTGGGGACAGAAGGGTCATTTGGTTTTATACGAATTAAGTCAGATTAAATAATCTATTAATAAAAAAATTAGGTTTAGATTTCGTACGATTTTCAGACTCTGGTTTTGGGCGATAGACTTAAGGGGAAACAGACCAAGAACAATCTCTCGTTCTTGATTTGAGTTTTTGAAAGCTTGAGGTTTGAAGGAGATCATAAATCTGGGCTATTGAAGGGCTAGGAATCTCATAGGCGGCAAGGGTCTGAGTTTTGGTGGCTGGATCTTGATCTGTAAGTGTGCAACTTATGCTTAAAGTTTTTGTCAACCTAAGTTTTTGAAATTATGAGAATTGTTGTTATTGTTTCTGGGTTGATGAATGTCTAATATAAGTTTAGAGATGTTAATATCTGAGTTCTAGGGGTTAGAAACATGTTAGGATAGTTGTTTTGGGGTAAGATTTGAGTTCCCTAGTGTTTTGGGATGTTTTGAGTCGAAAGGGTTGAGAAATTGCAGAAATTTCAGAGTTTTTTTTGCAGTGGCGCCGCGACTCAAGTGAAGAGCGTCGCGACACAAGTGAAGAGCGTCGCGACTCAAATGTGTCTCTTTTAGGCTGAAATGTGTCCAAAATACAAGATATTAAAAATGAAAAAAGATATTTGAAGAAGAAAATTCATAGACTTTATTACACACAATGGGAAATCAACATACAAAATAAATATTTTATTTAGATATTGTTTCATCATAACTTAGTAATCTTAAAAAGATTAGAATCTCATAACTAGAAAAGAAAATACAAACAAAAAATTATAAACATAACTAAGAAAATTTGGAGGAGAACTGCCAAATTGTTCGTCTAAAAATACATAGAAAATTAACATAAAAAGAAGAAGAAGATGAAGAGAATGGAATAGTCTTAAAATATGACAATTGTGTAGTGTAACTACCCTCCCTTTCAAATGGCTCCTAAACACTCATTTTATAGATTTTTCTAAGAGGGACCTAAATGAAATTACAATTAACAATGGGGTGCACAAAGAAATCACCTTAATAAAATAATAGTGATTGTACGCCCTGGTTTTCCCACGGGCTGTTTAGCAGGACGAGCCTCGGACTAAACATGGTTTAGCCCGAGGCTCCCACAGGCCGGAGGCTCTATTTCCAGGACGGGCCCTTGCTAGCTCGAGGGGGTCCTGTTTCCAGCTCGCACTTGTTGCCCCAGGAGCTGGAAATAACATCCGACGGCCACGGACGGATAAGCTCGGGTTATGAACTGCTCCGGTAGCGAGCTTCTCAGGAAGCTCCGACCCTATGGGAAGTCAACACGCAAGATAAACGTGCATATTCCTGCCATCACGTGTCCGATATCCCCCTGACTTCTCGGACACGCAGCAGGAACGTGCGTATTCAGACACCCACGGACGGGTTGGGCCGTGCGGCCCATTATCTCCTTCCATACTGATTAGACCACACTTGTGTGTCAAGTTTAGGAATTAATCATGAATATCACAGACTTGATATGACAAATGGTAAGGTCACGGGATGACCTCCCTACCAACTTCCAGGTGCCTTCTCCTATAAATATGGAGACCGTGGGAGTTGATAGGGGTTGGAAAAAATAGTCTTTGAAGAAGTATATACTTTGTAAACCAATTACCCAGAGAATATCAATAATATTGACTAGTGGAGTAGAAGGATTTTAACCTTCGAACCACTTAAAAACGTGTCTCGAGTCACCTAGTTCTTTCCCCAAAGATTTCCTATCTGTGACGGTTCTACTTTTAGTACTAATCTCTTTCTCTTCTTCTCTTAATTATCTGTTGCCGAAGAACCGCGTCAACAGTTTGGTGCTTTCATTGAGAGCAAGTCCGATTAGTACTACCACAAACATACAACTATGGTGACCACTCGATCCAAACATGGCAACGAGACAGAACAGCATGATGGGCAGGAGACCCGCCATGTTGCCCTCCCTGATGAGCAAGTTCCTGAAGTCCAGCAGAGGCCAGGGAAGCAGCCGGCGGGCCAAGACGACACTGGTAGTTCAGCGCCCCGGCCGCCTAATCCGAATCCGTGTTATTACACTGCGGTGGAGATGGAGAACGCTCAGCTGAGGAGCCAATTAGCAGCAGCTGGTCAGCAAGTCCAGGATATTCTGAGCCGGCTACCCCCTCTCACAACCAACGGTAACGTTGGAGAGAGGCAAGGCGAGGCTCCTAAGTCTCGTCGGAGTAATTGATCCAGGCACAGCCGTTCGAGTAGACTTCCTGCAGCCAACTCCACCCCTTCATCACACCATCAAGAGGCGAACGTCAGGGAAATGCCTCGGACCGAACAGCAGCAGTACAGCCGTTCGGTTAGGACGTCAACCCCTAGCTCTCAGCCTTCCTCGAGGACGCCCAGAAGAGATCGAGGAAGTTCCCAAAGAAGGGCCGAGGGGATCCGGAGCCGTCAGCCCGTCCCCGAAGAACGTCCAGTTCCTTGTCCAGCTCGCTCAGCGCGAAACCAGCAAGCTGGCAGGGCCGAGAGGCCCCCACCTAATTTAGTCCGTCCTGACGGCACTAGGATCGCCTCTCCGGTCAGGCATCCTCCTTCTCCCATCAGATATCCGTCTCCTCAGCCCATCCGAGACATCCCGACCTACGGGAATAGCAGGAGGGGCCCGCCGTCAGCTGGACCCTCCTGGCGCGGCAGGGTGCCGGAGGAAGGATCAAGTCATGGCCGCCAAAGACGCACTCCGAGTCTGTCTAGCAGGAGTCACTGGACCAGCAGTGCACGGAGTGATCTTTCGGGAGGAGACCTGCGCCAGCGGCTAAGTTCAGCATAAAGTCACCATACTACCCAGGGAGGCGACCTACGGGATCGCCTCAACTCTCACAGAGAGGATCGAGTTAGGGATGGTAGCCAGGCCCGCTCAGTTGGGGTCCGATCCGAAGTACGTAACGGCGGGAATGCCCCAAATGACCTATCTCAAGATAGGAGGGGCAACAACCCGCCTAATATGTATAACGGGTCCGGAGCTGTTGAACAGCCCCGGAATAACCCAGGATCTCAGGACAAAACCCTAGAGCGCTTAACTCAGATGGAGGAGCTGATGAAGAAGCTCCTATCGGAAAAGGAAAAAGACGAATATGATTTAGGGGATGAGAAGGAACTCTTCGCCCCCAATATAGCAGCAACGGCATACCCTTCTGCCTTTCGTATGCCCCACTTGTCAAAGTTCAACGGGGATGGAGACCCATCTGACCACTTAGGGATGTTCAACACCCTAATGATGGCTCATAACATCGGACCAGAGCTTCGTTGCTTGATCTTTCCTTCCACCCTAACTGGACCTGCCAGGCAGTGGTTCAAGCAAAGTAAAAGGCAGTCAATCAGCTCCTGGAAGACCTTTTCGGCTGACTTCAAGAGGGCATTCCGCGCCTCTCAGGCCGCCAGGGTCCAGGCCGAGTCCCTAGCTAACGTGAGACAGCAACCTGGTGAGACGCTAAAAGCCTACTTGAGCAGATTTGCAAATGTCGCTGCTCGAGCCAGAGACGCTAACGACAGCTCCAAACTCATGGCCATGAGGACCGGGATCCTGGTCGGCGGAGATCTGTGGAAGGATATTCAAAGGAGGGGGGTCAGCTCGGTTAGTGAATTCCTTAACAGAGCCCAAGAGTGGATAAACTTGGAAGAAGCTGAAGCTTCAGCCGCAGGGACCAGCCAGGTCCCCGAGAAGCCCGCTGGGACGGGAACAGAGATCGTAGTGGCGACTCCCGACGTCACACAGAGTAACCAGCCGGTTGCAGCAAAAGAAAAGGAAATGGTGAAAACAGCCAGCACGGTCAAAAGAAGAATAAATCCGTGGATAAATTCAAGCCCGTGTTCACAACGTATACCGAGCTCACCCAGACCAGAGAGAATATTTTCCTGGCCAACGCTACGCGAGTCCCCTGGAAAAGGCCGGAGCCATTAAAACACCCTAAGGGAAAGAGAGACGCTTCCAAATTCTGCCGTTTTCATAACGACGTCGGGCACAATACCGACGACTGCAGGCACCTCAAAGATGAAATCGAGACTCTAATCCGAGCAGGTCCATTGGCGCAATACTCGCGAAATAGGGTCCCGGAAAGTCGACCCGCTCCGGATGCCCCAGTCAATCGGCCCGGACCTCGGGTAGATCAGGACGTCCTTCCCCCCGCGGTCGAGGGGGAGATCTCCACCATCTCTGGAGGACCACACATGGCTGGCACGAGTAGAGGCGCCCAGAAGAGGTATGTGAATGAATTAAAGGCCCACAACGGAGCGGAGTTCGTCCCGGAACAGCGTCAATCAAAACAACAAAGATTAGGGAAACAACCGATTATCTTCGCGGAGGAAGACGCAAGCCATGTCCAATTCCCTCATAACGATCCCTTGGTCGTAGCAGTCCAGCTCGCCAACCGGAGAGTAAGGAGAGTGTTAATGGACAATGGGAGCTCGGTGAACCTCCTATTCCGGTCCACCTTAGAAAGAATGGGTCTGACCGTCTCCGAGCTCAAGGCAACCTCGATGATGCTGTATGGTTTTTCAGGAGAACGATCAGCAGCGATAGGAACAATTGAGCTAGTGATCACCCTAGGAGACGAGTCCCGAACAGTGTCCAAACTACTCGAATTCGTAGTCATTGACTGCTCCGCTGCTTACAACGCCATTTTGGGCCGACCTACGCTCATTGCTTTCGAGGCTATCACTTCCGTCCGGCTCGCCATGAAATTTCCTACTTCAACAGGGATCTGCACTATCAAGGGCGATCAGCTCGCTGCCAGGGAATGCTACAGCATTTCCCTGAAGGGAAAATCTAAACCCGGGTAGGTGACGATGGCCGTTGAGGAATCTCGGGGACCCAAGGCAGCTCCCGAGATTGAAAAACCTCAGATTTCCTGAGCCGAAGCCCTTGAAGAAGAAGTGGCCCGGCTCAAAAAATGTGGCTTTATCCGTGAAGCCAAATTTCCCGTTTGGGTTGCCAATCCCGTGTTAGTTCCAAAGCCCAACGGGAAGTGGCGGACCTGTATCGACTTTTTCGACCTGAATAAAGCCTGCCCCAAGGATTGCTTTCCATTACCAAGGATCGATCAACTTGTGGATGCCACGGCGGGGCACGAGCTCATGTCCTTCATGGACGCGTACTCGGGCTATAATCAGATCGCGATGAATCCAGCAGATCAGGAACATACCAGCTTCATGACCCCGACTAATTTCTATTGCTATAAGGTCATGCCGTTCGGTCTTAAGAATGTCGCGGCTACCTACCAAAGGCTGGTAAATAGAATGTTCGCGGACCAGATCGGGAAAAATATGGAAGTGTACGTTGATGATATGCTTGTCAAGTCTAAGATTGCCAGCAACCATGTCACCGATCTGGAAGAATGCTTTAACATACTGCGAGAATATGGCATGAGGCTCAATCCTCAGAAGTGCACTTTCGGTGTTGCATCGGGGAAATTCTTGGGTTTCATAGTCAATACCCGAGGAATCGAGGCAAACCCCGACAAGATCAAATCACTGCTCGAGCTTCCTTCCCCCCGGTCCGCGGATATTGAAATGATCGACATCAGGCCGACCTGGATGACTCCCATTATTGAGTACCTCGTCAAGGGCAAGTTACCCGAAGGGTGTAACAACGCACGACGAGTCCTTTATCAAGCTCCGAGGTATACGCTAGTCGAGGGGGTGTTGTACCGACGTGGGCATTCCTTACCTCTCCTCCGGTGCGTTCTTCAAAGTGAAGCGAAGGCCATCCTGCAAGAAGTTCATGACGGATTCTACGGAGATCACACGGGGGGGCAAAGCCTGGCCTTGAAGATCCTCCGGCAAGGTTATTACTGGCCGACTCTGTCCAAAGACTCGATCTCGTATGTAAAAAAGTGCGACAAGTGTCAACGGTTCGCTGCGGTTGCCCGAGCTCCTCCGACCGAGCTAAAAATGATTTCGTCTCCCTGGCCCTTCGCCGTTTGGGGGATAGATCTAATAGGCGCCTTGCCCACCGGAAAGGGCGGGGTCCGTTACGCCATGGTAGCCATTGACTACTTCACCAAGTGGGCCGAAGCAGAACCGTTGGCGACAATAACATCGAAAAAGGTGCTAGACTTCGTGGTTAAAAGCATCATATGTCGATTTGGCCTACCTAAAAAGATCGTCTCCGACAATGGTACTCAATTTGACAGCGATCTGTTCACCGAATTTTGCGAGAGGCACGGAATTGTGAAAAGCTTCTCGTCCATGGCCTATCCCCAGGCGAATGGCCAGGTCGAGGCTGTCAATAAAACTCTGAAGGCAAGCCTCAAGAAGAGGCTAGATGAGGCAAAGGGGATCTGGCCAGAACAGCTCCCCCAAGTTCTGTGGGCCTATAGGACCTCACATCGGACTCCCACGGGTCACACTCCTTTCTCCCTAACCTTTGGAAGTGAAGCAGTCCTCCCCGTGGAGGTGAAGGTCCTGTCACACAGGGTCCGGTCCTATGACCAAGACGGGAACCACGAGCTCCTATGCCACTCCTTAGACTTAGTGGATGAAAGGCGAGCGGATTCACAACTCCAGCTCGCCCATTATCAACAGAAAATCACTCTCTACTTCAACACTAAGGTCAAAAGACGTGCCTTTAGCGTCGGTGATTTGGTCTTGAGGAGAGTTTTCCTGGCCGGGAAAGATCCCAAAGATGGGGTTTTGGGACCAAGCTGGGAAGGACCATACCAGGTCATCGAAGTCATCAAAGAGGGAACTTATAAGTTAGCTCGACTTGGTGGAGGGGCGGTCCCGCGGACTTGGAATGCTATCCACCTAAAGAAATACTATCAATGAGCCATTTGTAAGGCCTAGAAGGTCACATTCCATGTATAAATAAAAATCATATGTTTCTCGTTATTTGCAAGTGTAATTTTAAAGTAACCACGAAAGACCCTTTCCCAGTTACTTGGGGGGCATATGGTACCTGGATATAACCAGGTCTCCTTAACGACTTAGGTGTTAATTTTTATCTACGGATAAGAGTTATCACAAACTAAGTCCTATCCTGGTCTTAACCAGGTCAAAAAACTTAGAAGTTAACTGAAATTTGTTGACCGTGGTTCTTCTTTAAAGAGCCCGGGATACGGATAAAAGTTGACGCGAACTAAGTTTTTCAAAATAAGTTTTTGGTCTTAACCAGGTCAAAAAACTTAGAAGTTAACTAAAATTTGTTGACCGTGGTTCTTCTTTAAAGAGCCCGGGATACGGATAAAAGTTGACGCGAACTAAGTTTTTCAAAATAAGTTCCTGGTCTTAACCAGGTCAAAAAACTTAGAAGTTAACTGAAATTTGTTGACCGTGGTTCTTCTTTAAAGAGCCCGGGATACGGATAAAAGTTGACGCAAACTAAGTTTTTCAAAATAAGTTCCTGGTCTTAACCAGGTCAAAAAACTTAGAAGTTAACTAAAATTTGTTGACCGTGGTTCTTCTTTAAAGAGCCCGGGATACGGATAAAAGTTGACGCGAACTAAGTTTTTCAAAATAAGTTCCTGGTCTTAACCAGGTCAAAAAACTTAGAAGTTAACTGAAATTTGTTGACCGTGGTTCTTCTTTAAAGAGCCCGGGATACGGATAAAAGTTGACGCGAACTAAGTTTTTCAAAATAAGTTCCTGGTCTTAACCAGGTCAGAAAACTTAGAAGTTAACTAAAATTTATAGATCGTGGCCCTTCTCTAAAAAGCCCGGGATATAGATAACGGTTAACCCGAACTAAGTTCATAAAAATAAAGATGAATTGTAACCAGATGCATAAAAATATATATATGTCAAACTAGCTAAGCAAATTGTCTCGAGGAGGGAGTACCTCATCAAAAAATTTATTACAATATAAAAGTAAAGAGTACAAAATATCCTAAGCCCCATCAGCTGGCCTTTTGGAGGTCGCGGTATCGTCCTACCCTGCCGCAGCAAAGGCCTCTCCAGTCTCCGAGGGAGGAGCCTCCTTATTTAGGCGGGCTTGGAGCTGCGGCAGCAAAGACACCCAGAGGTCCGGGGGCATGAAAGAAAAGTCCGCGTCCGGATTGTGGGACCAGCAGTGATAGAACAGGTTTTGTAAGGACTGCTCCGAGACGACCCGCTCGGCTTTCAGGGCGGCCTGGGCCTCGGTCTTCGCAGCCTCAAGATCTGTCCGCGATGCGGCCAGGGAGTTTTTAAGCTCTTGGTTCTCGGAGCGGATCTTCTCTAGCTCGGCTTTAGAGGCCGCCAGCGCGTCTCTCGCCTCCTGAGACTCTTGGAGGGCGGTCTGGCGCTCAGCTTCCAAACCCTCGAGCTGGGCCTTGGTCCTGGCAATGCCTCTGTATGCGGCAGCAATGCCCTGCAAGAAAGGAGTGATAAATTAACAAACTGGAAGGAAAAAGGCGGCGTGTGAGTGTTAAAGCCTTAAAAGAAGGGGGCACTTTACCGTTAAGGTCATGTCCACCGCAGACTCTATAACTCGGACCGGGCTCGTTGTTTCAATGGCCCGGAGCTCCTTCTCCCTGATATTGTAGAAATGGCTGACGGCGTAGCTAGCCGACTCATACACCGTACCCCGGAATGCTTCGGGCATCTTCTCCAGAGCCCGGGGGTCGACCGGGATACGCACATCCGGGGCTGCCGCGGCCAGATTCCCGACCTCTATTACCCCGACTTGGGCGGCTAATGGAGATCGTTGGGGTGGCGGGTGCATTAGTCCTGTCCTGGCAACAAGGAGGATCGCCCCCGCGACCTGGGATGGCGGGGCTTTCTCCTTCTCCTTAGCCGGGGATTTGGTGGAGGCCCCAGCCGAGCTCTTGGACTCGCGGAGCCTCTTTAACCTCGGCCCTGATGGGGGGTTCCCACCAAAGACAACACCCCGCAGACTATTCCCGGGCTGAGACATCTCTTCTGCTAAGAACAAAAAACATGGTTATTACAAGGAAGCAATCATGCAGAAATAGAGACAAGGTTCAAAGGCAATAAGTAAGCAAATACTAAGGGAGCCCTACCCCCCGAGCTGGAGGAGCCTAAGACGATTATCTCGCGATCTGTCGCAGGTTCTAGGTCCGGCTCTGACTCAGGACAGGACTCTCCTACGTACTGCCTAATCCCCGGAGCATAGATGCCCCTCTGGAGCGCAGGCCATGTGCGCAAGTTGGTCCCGTACTCCTCAAAAAGGACCGACCTAAAGGCTAGGGTATTATCTACTACTACGATACCCTTAGGCTGACTCTCTTGGTTGTCCAGCACGAGCTGGTCAACGCAGTGAAGCAAGAGCGTGTCCAGGTCCGGATTCCTTGGGTGACGATGGACGAGCTGCCTAGGGTTGAACCTAACCAGCCGGGGGTCTGCAGTGGCCCTATCTACATTCTTAAACAAGTAAGGGTTACCTTGGCCGGAAGGACCCGCAGCTGCTCCGGATTGGACCCTCTCCTCGCCCATACCCTGGGCGACCTCCAAGGTCCTCTTCCTGTTCATCACGAGAGGAACTTCGTCACCTTCCTCCTCGCCTTCGTCGTCTGCGACCTCCTCCGCGACGATCGGTCTGTTGTCGCGAGCTGGGGGAGGCCCCCGGGGCCTTTTCAAATTCAAAGTCTGATTTGGGAAAATCAGCTTGCAGAATACCATCGTCTCGTCCGTCACGAGCACGCGGTAGTCTTTCTCACTGGGGGGCAAGTTCGCCAATGTATCGTATTTACCCCCGAGGGTCACAGACTTTCCAGTCCTCGCGTAAATGGCTGCAAGGTTGGTTGAAATCAGAAGTGGAATAAGGGAGGAGCTAAAACAAGATAACCTTTAAAAGGCGAGCTAAATCAAGGATCACTTACGAGGACGGTTGAAGTAGTGATGGTCGCAATTGCGGAACCCAGTTGACATGAAAAACTGGTCTTTGAAGTCGTTTGGATGGCTCGGCAGCTCGATGACTGCTGCTGTGTTAGGGAAGCGGGTTAAATAATAGAACCCGTCGCCTCGCCCCCGCTGGTCCGGGCTGGCTTTAAGGCAAAAGAAATATAGAATATCAGCCGGAGTGGGGACCTCCCACTCATGCTTTTGGAACAAATACCTCAATCCTGCCAGCAGACGGTATGAGTTGGGGGGGAGCTGAAATGGGGCCAACCCCACATAGTTCAAAAAATCAGCAAAATACTGATCCAGGGGGAGGAAAGCCCCTGCCTTGAAGTGTTCACCGCTCCAGGCCGCGAACGACTCGTCGAGCGGCGTGCAGCTCCGCTCCCCATCCGCAGCAGGTCGGGCGATCACGGAGGCCATCCCCAGGGGAATGTTGTGGCTGAGGAAGATTTTGGTGATCTTTGCCTGGTCGGTTATCTTCGAGACAATTCTCTCCGCCTCGAAAAATGCGTCAGGGGCCACCTCGGCTTGCTTCTCCACCGCCGGCCCAAAGTGAGGAATTGGCGAGCTGGGCACCACCGCCTTTCCTTTATCCTGTTGGGAAGACGAACTTCCCACGTTCTTCTGTGGTAGATTTCTCTTTGGAGCCATCTGGTCGCCTATCGAACAAAAGAAAACACTTTAGAAAAGGCGACCCAAGCAGGAGAGTGAAGCAAATATTAAGTACACGAGCTGGGGTAAGCCCAGCCCGTGGAGAGTGGTGCCACGCGTCCCAAGGAACACGCGCCTATGCCCTCAACAGATCCCAGATTACTCGGAATTCGTGTGTCGGAGGACTCAGAATAAAAAATTTCCTTGGGGGGAAAGTTTCAACAGGCAAGGCGTGGCAAAACCGCTTTTGAGGCGTATTCCCTAAGCTACCCGGTTTTTGCACCCAAAATTCCTAAGGGTCCTACCCAGAAATTGTTCCTAAGAGAGAACCATGGAACCCATATTCTAAGACGATGTCCCATGGCAAGTGTGCCCTAATCTAAGAAGGTCTGTCACCCTCCATATCCGCGCGACCCAGAAAACCTCTGCATGTGGCTACAGTAAATTTTTTTACCTAAGCTACAGTGGCATGCTTTCAAAAATAAACAGGGACAGAAGACTTACAGTATATGGTTAGATGGTGAGCGAGGTTGCTGCGCTGGTAGGAGCTTCGTTGGTACAGTGACCTCCAAGGCTTTGAAGGAACTCGTACGCTTAAGCTTCGTGAACGGAGAAGATGAGAGCAATGGAAATGAGGGTTTCGTTCTTCGGAAGGTCAAAGAGAAAAGAAGGAAATTTGAGAGGTTTTGAATGGTAAGGTGGCCTGTGCGTGGGGTGACCACCCCCTTTTATACAAGGGAAGGATCACGTGTAAAAGGCTCTTGGGAGACCCTCCACTCGAAATGTGAAACAACGGCTGGACAGTAGGCTAGGCCATTTAATGCGGTTCTCGTAGAGTGTACCGTCGCCACCCACGGCGTTCCACGTATCAGACGCCTGCGAAAAGCAGGGAATACGAAGGGTTGTGGGGGAAGTCTAAAAGCCCCTACTATGGTCTCCCATATCTGACGTCATAGACCACGAGCAGGAGCTTGGGGGGCAGATGTACGCCCTGGTTTTCCCACGGGCTGTTTAGCAGGACGAGCCTCGGACTAAACATGGTTTAGCCTGAGGCTCCCACAGGCCGGAGGCTCTATTTCCAGGACAGGCCCTTGCTAGCTCGAGGGGGTCCTGTTTCCAGCTCGCACTTGTTGCCCCAGGAGCTGGGAATAACATCCGACGGCCACGGACGGATAAGCTCGGGTTATGAACTGCTCCGGTAGCGAGCTTCTCAGGAAGCTCCGACCCTATGGGAAGTCAACACGCAAGATAAACGTGCATATTCCTGCCATCACGTGTCCGATATCCCCCTGACTTCTCGGACACGCAGCAGGAACGTGCGTATTCAGACACCCACGGACGGGTTGGGCCGTGCGGCCCATTATCTCCTTCCATACTGATTAGACCACACTTGTGTGTCAAGTTTAGGAATTAATCATGAATATCACAGACTTGATATGACAAATGGTAAGGTCACGGGATGACCTCCCTACCAACTTCCAGGTGCCTTCTCCTATAAATATGGAGACCGTGGGAGTTGATAGGGGTTGGAAAAAATAGTCTTTGAAGAAGTATATACTTTGTAAACCAATTACCCAGAGAATATCAATAATATTGACTAGTGGAGTAGAAGGATTTTAACCTTCGAACCACTTAAAAACGTGTCTCGAGTCACCTAGTTCTTTCCCCAAAGATTTCCTATCTGTGACGGTTCTACTTTTAGTACTAATCTCTTTCTCTTCTTCTCTTAATTATCTGTTGCCGAAAAACCGCGTCAACAGTGATAATAATAATCTGATTATAAAGATATGATTATTAAATATTATTATTATTATCACAATTATTATTGCTACTATTATTATTAATTTAATTTCTTTGTAATGCTTGATGCAGGTGGTATTTTGGACACTAGCTTCACTTTCAATACTCTTCCTTTTTATTTTCTTTGCTTGAAGTGGCCCGTGTTCATAAAAAAAAAAAAAAAAAAAAAAGATAAGCTGATCACTTTTCATGCCTTCTGAAATATATGCAAGTGAGGAGAATAGCTGGCAATGGAGATAGCAGTTGGTCGTGGGTCCCACACATATGGGAAATGGGGAGTGGTGGCTCAAGGACGTGAGTGAAGGCAATTGGGACAGCAAGGCAATGGGCCTTGGACGCGGGGGGGACCTTGTAGGAGAGAGAACTGGGCTGCAGTAAAGGTAGATGGGCAAGACAATGTAGCACGTGGGTACTGTAGCTACACGGGTCACTATCTACACAATTTCTTTTTGGGAGTTTTTTATTGTTTCGAGCGCCCTTGCAGGTTTTGGCTTACTACTACGAGTTACTCAAAAAGAGTAACTCGGTTATTCTCGGTGTCCACGCACATCTCTCTTGCTTGGTCATTATTTACTCGTGGGGGGTTTCGAGATGGGATCCATGGCTGATTAACCCACGGGTTTGTTGCGGCTCCTCCTATCTGGCCATGGCGAGCTCTTTACTCAGACATTTTGAGCCGCAGCACTCTCACAGGGTCGTCCCCTAGCTATTCTCAGGGTGACTGCAACTTTGATTGCCCTTCATGCCATCTTTTCGTTCGAATGCATTGCTTGGTCAGCTATCTCTTAAGCACCTATTTTCTAGCTCTACAATAAGGTCAGGGATCTCGGGGTGTTGAGGAAGCATTCCCCTCATCTAGAGTTCGTTCATCATTCGCGGGTCATTTATAAATTCTTGGGAGCGGGAGGCTGCTTCCACATCCTGGGATATTTTCCGTGGGTGCAGTCATCATGATGATGAAAAGAAGAGTTTAGGAGGTACGCAATATGCGTTTCTCTTAACGCTCCCAAGAAAAGCACCAAACTATTGACGTAATTTTTTGTCAACTAAAATAAAAAGAGCAATTAATCAAATAAATTGTTCTTAAAGAATAAATATGAACATAAGGGATTTTACTTGTTTCAATAGCTAAATTTACCTAGTTCACGAATTACTTTTATCGATTGATCTGCATTAGAGCTAAAAGCAATTTCACATAGTTTCTGTACAATATTTATATGATAAAATAAAGGAATATGGTCCAAGTATTTATAGACCCACATACTCTTCCCCACGATTAGAGGTATTTATAGACCAGTTATAGAGACTCTTCCCCACGATTAGGAATGGCAAAATGGGTCTATGGAGCGGGGCGGGGCGGGGCCCCGACCCGGTGGGGCATCATTGCCCCGGTAAAATCGGGGCAGATTTCGGGGCGGGGCTTTGACCCGCCCCGCCCCGATATGAATTCTGGCGGGTCGGGGCAGACCCGCCCCGATTACCTTTTTTTATTTATTTATTTTTTTATTCCTAAGTAACTCGACTGATGAACCTCGACTGAAGTTCAGTCACTGAACTGAACCCTTTTTCTCTTCTCCTCACGACTAGACCTCTACTCTTCCTCTGAAATCGCAGAGCTTGATGCCCTAACCGGAATCCCCAATTCCAACGGCCCGGTTTCGAAGGAAGAAGAGAATTTGTTGAAGAAGCTCAAGAATCCCGAAGTCGTGGAGCAAGCCCAAAACGAAACCCTTCTTCTCCAAACCAAAGCTGCTGCTGCCAATCCAACCTTCTCCATCTTCTTTGTTAAGTTTTGGGTAATGGTGAGTGCTCTCTTCTCCATCTCCATCTTCTACTTATTTTTTCAGATGGGTATTGTATTATTTTTGCAAGAACTACACTGATTAGAATTTTCGGGTTAGATTAATATGATATTTAGATATATGGGTGATAATGATCTTTTATTATTGAAATTTTTGAGTTTGTGTGATGGGTATTTATGATTTCTTTAATTTGGGTCCATAGTTATGGTATGATTTGAATTCTGTTTTTGTGTTGATGAGGAATTTGGGTCCTCACTCTGACATATGTAGTTTTATGGCTATGAACGTCTCTTATTTCAGCTTCTAAAGGAACTAGTCTTTGGTTGATTTCTCTCAATCTTGACCCGGTTTCATCTAACTCAGTACCAACTTGTTTAGACTTCTGTATGCTTGCCTTGAGTAACTGTCTAGCAGTTTCAAAATTCTGAGTGTTTCCCAACTCAGCCATTGCCAAAAATGTGTCCTTTCTTTGAATTTTGCACCAGTTGATAGTATGAGATTCTGACAAACAGAGTCCCAAGTTAAGACTTACACACAAAAATATTCTGACAAACAGAGTCCCAACTCACCAAAACAAGTTAAAAAAAAAAGATGAGTACCCACATTCAAACCAAACCTCACTTGCAAAACAAACATAGCTTGGAAGCCTCAACAACCAACGCTTAATTTGAAATTTGGTTTAGAATTTAATGCAAACTAACAGATAAGTCAGTCCAAAAAGAAAAGAAAAGAAAATTTTCTGAAAAATGAAGTCTCTTATTAGTGTAAACTACTTACCAGATTTCTTTGTCCACAACCTCCCAAGTCACAAGATGCTGCCAAATTTGTTTTTTACCGTAGAAAATTTGTGATTTGTGTTCATCTTTTACAATATATGCTCTTAATAAGTAGTTCTTTTGTTAGGCTTGGGAATATTTAGATAATTTCTAATTGTAGTAATGATGTGTCAATTAGTTGATGTTAATGGTCTTTTTAAATCTGTAATTAGTGATATTAGGGATTGAACCTATAAATAGCTAAAGTGGATAGTAGTGGGGGTTATCTGGTTTTTGTGTTTTGTGAAAAAGTAAAAACTTGGTATTTGTAACACTTTTGCTTGATATCAATAAAATACTTTACAAGGAATTCTTTCAAGTACTGTAATTCTCTTCCAGGGTCTATCGTCTTTACTGATATTTTGGTCTCTATTTTAGCTTGTTAAATTCTTTATTGGTGCTCTTGGCAAATTAATATGAATATCCTCATAAGACATATTCCTCTAATAACAAGGAAGTTTGAGATTGAATAATATTATTATATGTGTTGGCTAAGTAAGGTTGGAGTTCATCACTACATTAATAGCTTACTGGAAAGCTACGGTTCCTTTTTGTTGAACAGGCCAGTGACTTGGTTTTGTAGGAGTTTGGAGAGGAAAACTCTTAATAATTTTGATTAATTATCAAAAAAAAAATATAGAGCTAGCTACAGGATTTATATATTATTAAACATGGAAACATATTGCTAATGTCATTTTATTAATTCATATAGCTTCTGCTATGTGTACTTTTGTTTTGTGTTTTGGTTGGGGTCATTGATAATAATAGGTTTCATGATGATATTTCTACTCAGGGATTCCTGCGGATTGTGTTTCATTAGGACTGTCAGTGTCACTGTTTTCTTGGTCAAAGCCTTTACTGGTTAGAATTTATGTGTTGTAATCTTTAAGTTATATTTATACATATGTATAATATTTTTGGAGCCAAGCAGTTCCTAATTGTTATGTGGATTATGGATATAATGTAGGTTAGATCAAATACTAAACATGTCTACCCAAGATGTTATCGAATCTAATTTTGTCGATGATGTTGATTATGTTCAATCAACACATACACAAGAGGCACAATCTCTAGGAAATACAAGAGATGAAAGTGAGAGTAGAAGTACTAAAAGAAAGAGAACATCTCCTGCATGGAATCATTTTACTTTGCAAAAAATTGATGGTGTACTGAAGGCAGTTTGTAACCATTGTGGGAGGAAATTAGGGGGAGAGAGTAGTAATGAGACTAAACATTTGCTTGCTCATGTGAAAAGATGCCCAGTAATAAAGGAACAACTTGCCATGAATCCTAATCCTAATGCAAGTCCTTCAGTCACAACTTACAATTTTGATCCTGAACTAGGGAGAAAAAAGTTAGCTCAAATGATCATTCTACATGAATACCCTTTATCGATGGTTGAGCATAGTGGTTTTATAGACTATTCAAATACTCTTTGCCCTATGTTTAAAATGTTGTCAAGGAATACAATTAGGTCTGATATTTTGAAAATGTACAAGGTTGAGAAGGAAAAATGTAGCCAAATTTTGGAGAAGAATAGAAGTAGAATAGCTATAACCACTGATATGTGGACTGCCAATCATCAAAAGAGGGGATATATGACTGTGACAGCTCATTTCATAGATGACTCTTGGAAGTTGCATAGTAGGATTATAAGTTTTAAGTATGTACCATGCCCACATGATGCTGTTACACTTACTGATACATTGAGTTCGTGTCTGTTTGAATGGAATATTGAAGACAAGATTAGTACAGTAACTGTGGATAATTGTACAACTAACGATGCAATGATTCCACTTTTGAAGGAAAAATTTAATTCTAACTGTTTCATTTTAAAAGGAAAGTTACTTCACATGCGTTGTTGTGCGCATATTTTGAATCGTATTGTCAAGGATGGCTTGTCTGTTATTGGTGATAGCATTGACAAGATTCGAGACAGTGTTGCTTATTGGTCGGGCACACCAAAGAGGTATGAGAAATTTGAGGACACTGCTCGTTCTCTTGAAGTGACATGTACTAAAAAGTTATCACTTGATTGTCAAACAAGGTGGAATTCAACATACTTGATGCTCAACATAGCTTTATTGTACAATAGAGTATTTGAACAATTAAAACTACGTGATTCAAGATATGTTAGATATGCGCTATCAGGAGATGATTGGATTAAAGCTCAAAAATTGTGTGACAAGTTGGAAGTGTTTCATGAGGTGACAGAGTTGTTTTCTGGAACCAAGAATCCTACAGCTAATCTTTTTTTCCCAAAGATGTGTCAAATTAAAATGAGAATTAAAGCATGGATGACAGTGGATGAGCCCTTTATTAGGGACATGGCAACTCAAATGATGTCTAAGTTTCAAAAGTATTGGGAAGAGATTCATGGGCTTATGACTGTGGCTGTTGTTTTGGATCCAAGATATAAGTTTATGTTGATCGAATATTATTTTCCTACCATTTATGGAAATGATCAATGTGAGATTGAAATTGAGAAGGTCCGCAAGCTTTGTTATGAGCTACTAGAAGAGTACAGTTCTAAGTTTCCTAATCTTAGAGAAAGAAGTCAGCAAATGGATAGTGTATCAGCATCTTCTCAAACACAAATAGATGATCTATCTAACTTTGACACATATGTTAGAGTTGCATATGGTGTAGAGAATGTGAAGTCGGAGTTAGAACTCTATTTGGAAGAGAAATTGATACCTAGGACTGATGAGTTCTTTGATATATGCAATTATTGGAAAGTAACAGGACTTAAATATCTTGTGTTGAATATGATTGCCAAAGATATATTTGCTGTGCCTATTAGCACCGTTGCTTCGGAATCTACATTCAGTACTGGTGGTAGACATGTGGGTTCACACCGAGCAAGACTTCATCCTTCTACATTAAAAGCATTGATATGCACTCAAAATTGGTTGGTAAATGACAAAAAAGGTAAATATACTTATCTTTATATATATATATAAATTCATATTTTATTGTATTATTTCAATATTAATTTGTTTTATTTTCTTTACAGAAGCGACTCTACTAGTCACCATGAATGATGAAGATAATGATGTAGATTTAACTATGGTACTTAATTAAGTTTTTAAAAGTCATCAAATAAATTATTAACTTCTATTATTAATACATATATTTTTTTTCTTTGTAGGAACCATACATAGTTGATCTTGATGATTAAGGTAGCAGATCAATAAAGAAGATCTTGATGACGCATCAAAAGTGGAGTTATCTAAATATCTTCATTTGAATTTAAATTACAAATAAATCAGTTAACAACATAATATCTAGGCTAATCCCTTGCAAGTAGGAATAATCTACTAAATACTGATTTGTGACACTTTTTAAACACGCTTTCGAGTTGATAGTAATACTTTTCGAGCTGGTATATGTCATTTACATCTCCAAATCGATCTCTGAGCTGAAATGAACTAATACTTTGTAGTTACGATAATATTAAAATGATAATAATATTTAAACCTCTGAGCTTATTGAATTATCTCCGACCTTATTCTCCGAGCAAAAATCTCTCAGTTCTTAGAAAGAGGGTATAACATATTTAAATACATGATATTATTAAATGATAAATTAAGATTATAAACACGTGTGGTAGTCGACATTTTGATTTTGACCAAGTGGGCTCGACTAGAAGCAGAAGATATTGACTGGACCACAAAAGATAATAGTTCTGAACTGAATTTTGCCTCTTGATCATGATGAAAGGAAAGAAACGGATCGTCTATAATAAACAAAAAATCTATGATCAAAACGTCATACATACATACGTGGAGTAATTCTACAACAAATTTTGTAATTATCAAAATAAAGCAAAGATATCCATAATATTTGACCTACTTCTAGTCAGATTTTTATAAAAATACTAGAAAACCCTTTAACTAAAATCATATATAACTTTTGAATTTATTATAGTAAACTTGTTGATAAAATTTGATAAAAATAATTCTAAAATACCCTTATTTAAATTAAACTATCCCAATTGAATAAAATCAAACAAAATAAAAGTAATACATTTAAAATCAAATAAAATAAAATAACTAAAATTAAAAATTCAAATATAAAATCAAACCGAAGTCTCACTACGAGCCAAACTATTCCAATAATTAATAAAAAAATCAGGTATATTTTTAAATTTTCAAGTATTTTACGTTAAATTTAATATACAATATATAGGTTGTATTAGATCAATATAAATTTAATTAGATTTTGGACAATATCATCTGCCAACACATCCAATTCATTTAAAATCCAACTTTTCATGTCTAATCTGTTTTTTTTTTTGTTCTTAATCAGATTGGAATCTATTCAATCTGTTAGATGAGTTTATATTAGATGTTGAGCATTCTTATTAATTAGTGTACATTGTGGAAATAGAAACAAGAGGGAATTTTTTATTTACACGTTTTTCTTGTATATAATTGATATGTTTAATGTAATATTTGTCACAATATAATAGGATCATCCTATTGTTGACGACGTTTTTCGTCAACCAAAATTTAATAGAGCAATTAAGCTTTTATGAATAATCAATGACGAAAAGAGAAGAAGAGATTTTGTACATGGTTCAGTAGTTAAATCTACCTAATTTACGAGTCAATATTATCGATATGTACCTGCATCAAAGCTCTGAAAGCAATTTCACAAACTCCTTGAGTACAAGTAATTATGCATGAGAAATAATTGACCTAATCCAGGTATTATATAAGCCTGGTTACTGATATTACTTTCCTTATTTTTAGGAAAGTTACATTAATATCTAATTTAAACTGACACTATAAAAGAATAATTTAAATTATATTCCAATAATTAAAATATCAAATATCCCATAAAAATAGGGTTATTTAAATTCGGTTTTAACTAAGCTCACAATTATAGGTGTGTTGTAACCAACTATCGTCCATCTTGTTTGAATTCATCGTCACATTATCATCCGCTTCGAGCTTACATCTCATGCTCGACCTGGACTAATGATGTAGCTTCTAGATATATATTCACTTGTATAAATGGTCATATTTCCTTAACTTTATATATTCAGTTACTAGTCTCGCGAGCTAACATTTCGAGATTAAATGAATCTATCTCGAAATTTGGGGTGTAACACCTATACTATCCCGACAATATAATATCACTACAAGAAATTGGGTTTTTGTGGTGATCAATTTTGCCGCAAATAACATTTGCGGCGAAATTTCGCCACAAATACGTCATCGCAAAAAGATCATCGTAAATGCCATTATTTGCGGCAAACATATCACCGCAAATATCAGTGAGTACGTCGTAAAAAATTCTGGATTTTGTCGTAATTGACTCTTATTTAAGGTGAAAATTTTAAATTATTCGCCGCAAATAGTCCTATATATCATTCGCCATAAATGATGGGTGATTTGTCTTGCCCGACTCTTATTTGCAGTGAATTATTCGTCGCAAATACAATATACATTCGTCGCAAATAGTGTAACAGAAATAAAAAAAATAAAAAAATCAAATTTAATATAAAATAAAATTTAAAATCAGAATTTTATTCTCTATTAATTGATAAGATACTATTGACCTGATTCTTTTCAACCCGGTTAATTGATTTCTCATCCAACAATAAGTCAAAGTATTGTTTCCAATCTTCAGCATTAACACCAATGTAGAGTCCAAGAACTTTACTTAGCTAATTATTTAGTAGTATTATAGTATGTATAGTTTTATCTTTGTTACTATGGATTTTTGGTTCAGACCGGGAATTATTTGGACACTCATAGTAGTACTTATAGATTTTCTAAGTTTAACCTATAGTTTAAGAATATTAAGTATAACCTAAGGTTTGATTATATGACTGATAAGTAAGGATTATATTTATTATACTATAAGGTTTAGATATCAACCAATAGGATTTTAAGCACATGTTATGAATGGGTAATTAAGGATTAAGTATTTTTGAGGATTAAATTTAAATAAGGGTAAAGTTTGAATGTTATAGGGTTAGTCAGCAGCTTTGAATACGTTGAAGGCTTAGTCAAGGCTGTTTACTCCATTCAAACTTAGCTAAAAATGTGTAATTTCGTGTTTAAATATTCAGCGTGTGCCGATATATCGTAGCTATAGGGGGCGATATATCGCACTACAAGAAATATAGTTTTTAGAGGCGGAATTATTACCGGCGGACTAAATCCGCCGGTAATGTGCAGTATATTAGCGGCGGAGTACTGGGTCCGCCGCTAATACAAAATACCCGTAACTGACTTTTCAAATTTAATACCGGCGACCATTTTACCGGCGGGCTAAGGGATATAGCGGCGGGCCGGGGGCAGCGGGTATGGTGATACCGGCGGAACCCGCCGGTAATAGTTTAAGACCGGCGGGGTAATACCGGCGGACCCCCGCCGATGCTGTATTACCGCCGATGCTGTAATTTCGTGTTTAAATATTCAGCGTGTGCCGATATATCGTAGCTATAGGGGGCGATATATCGCGCAGCACGTAGATACGGAAAACACGAGACGATGCACGGTCGCCTCAGGCATACTGGCCCAGGCGATATATCGCCTACAGGGGCGATATATCGCCTCCTCCAGCATAAATTCAAACATTTTTGAATTCTTTTCCTTTCAGCCATTCAAACTTCTTCAAAAGTCCAGCATCTTTTGAACGAGTCTTCAGCCTCTGCTGAACGATTATTCAAATGATTTTCACCTAAAAAGCCATTATTTTTATTCAAGTAAAATCAAGATACTTTCATTCCCAAACTCTATAAATAGGACCTAGTACCCAACCATTATTCACCTTTTGCTCTAAGTTCAGAAGCTGCTAGTGTTAAGTGAGTGTGAGAGTGTAAACACCTGGTTTGGGAAAATCATAAGCTTAAACATCATAAGCTTATCAAACACTTTGGGAAGTGAGGTTCTATAGTATTTCGGTTGTGGTATAGATTGGTCTTTCAAGTCTTTAAGGTAAACCAAAACTTTAGTTCATTTTCTTTATGTTATTTCCTCTTTCATAACCTTCTACTCAGTCCCCTAACCTCATTCTTATTTTGGTTAGGGAATCCAAGTTCTTAAGCACATAAGTTTCGGTAAGTATGTTTTTCAATGGTTTAGTCTTTCCATCCTTTTCATTTCTTCTCCTTCATAAGACTCACTCTTTCTCATATGGTTTTAGGAGTGTTCCAAAAAGTCCCAACTCAGTCCACATATCTCGGTAACTTTGGTAAGGAAAATAGGATAGAATCTATATGTGTATTGCTTATGTTATCATATGTATTATGTTATGATATGTTATGAATATGCTATAAATGTGTATGTTTGTAGGCTTGGGCTTATGCCCTATTTGACTAACAAGACCCTAAAAAGATTATGGGCATATGCCTACTTAGCTAGTAGGACCCCACTAATCTCATGGGCATAAGCTTGTTTAGTCTATGGGACCCCAAGTAATAATGGCCATTATAATAAGTGTATGTATTAAGTGTTATGATATCCCTTTACGTTTATTATGAAATTTATGTTTATGACTATGTGTTAGATTTTCCTTGCTGGGCATTAGGCTCATTCCTTTTTGTTTTATGTGTAGGAAAATAGCTTTAGAGGCGGTAAGATTCGTGACGCTTAGAGGATGTGTATCGATGATGAATGGAGTCAAGGGGCCGAGCGTTATTCGATTCGAGGATGTAGTCTCATTTTACTTTTTTTATGGTTTTACATGTATTTTTCTGCATTTTCTATGTAACTCTTTTCACGTTAAGTTATTTTTGTTTTAAAGACAATGGGTACCCATATCCTACTTGTATTTATGAAAGTAACCTTTGTTTCTACAAGTTTATAATAAATTATGGTATTTTCGCAAATGTATGTTTTAGTAAGAATTTGTATGTATAGTTCGATAATGGTCCAAGAGTCTAGATTAGTGGGTCACTACAGTTGGTATCAGAGCAACAGTTCATTCGCATGAAGTTCTCCTCGATACACACGCTCAAAGCGCCGATTCTGACCGTCAAGTAAGTATTTAAGTTACAAGTTACTTTGCCTATGTGTATAGCTAACAACTTTAGTGTTTATGTTTCAGTTAAGAATGAACGGAGCTTTAACCTACCAAGATATCTGAGCCATTAAGGCCTTAAAAAGAATAAGGGAGCCAAGAAACACCGTAGGAGCCCTAGAAAGGATCACTCGAAGGTTGCTTTTGTTTCACCAAGAGATTGGTGGCCTTCAAGAGGCTAAACAAATAATGCTAAGATCAATGGAACAATATGTATTAGTAATTAGGTTGTTTAAAGATTTCCATCCTGTAATAGCAGCTTTAGAAGAAATATGGGAAGAAATGTATGAGGAGGATGAATTACCATTAGCGATGAGATACTATTTCCTCTTAGTTAGGTTTACCGCAAAATTTGAGTTTCAATTCACAAATGAGCAAAAACATAGGATTCTCACCAACCTTCCTATAGGACGTTTCGATGCACATGACAATGATGATTATGAACAAATAGATGATGATATGCTAGATGACGGATCGGATGTAGAAGATCCCGATTTTTAGATTAGTAGTTTTATTTGTTTTATTTACTTTTGATTGTAATAAGTGAAATTGTTTTTCCAAATGAATAACATGCTATTTGAATATCATGTGTGAGTTTGATTTTATTTATGCAATCATAATAAATACTAAATAAAATAAATAATGACTGAGTTCGGTGAGGGTGGATACAAATCAATGAACCTGGTTTCCTTATTGAGAGTTAGGGGGCCATAGTAGTGGGAACGATTTTACTGATCCCAGCCCTCCCTCAATATGGTTAACTTCAAAACAAAGATAAGTTTCGAGCCTGAGAATTTAGTCATATAGGATGATTAGAAACACACTTAGAAAATAAAGATGACTTGTTTTTCTAAGTATAGAAACCCACTCTAATAAGAAATAAAGACTTATATAACTTTTCATAAAAAGTCATAATAAATAGGTCCGAGTTATGTTTGTTTTAGAATAGGTTTTTGCCTTAGAGCCTATTAGGTCAAGTTCTAACATGTTTCTTTCAACTATTAGAACTCTGCTACGATGTCTCTCCGAAGATCTGCACGCACCAACAGAAACGCCTCCAACGATGTTCCAGCGACCAATGCGGTCCCTACAGTTCACTAAAGGGGAGTGCGTGCTACTACTCGCCGCAACGCGCCGGCACAGCCAGCTGACAACACTGCAGAGATTGCCAGACTGCGACAGCAAGTCGAGGAACTTCTGCAGCAACAACGCCAACAGGCTCAATCTCAGCCTCAGCCTCCGCTGCAGCCACAGTAAATGGCCCCAGCACCCCAACAAGTTGGTCCGTATGGGGGATGGCCAATGACGAACTACGCTCCATATCCAGTACAGCACGTGGAGCCAGTGTATGAAAGGTTCCGCAAGCAGCACGCTCCAAACTTCGAAGGGACTACAGACCCCTTTGAAGCAGAAGAGTGGTTAAGGAATGTGGAGTCGATTCTGGCCCACATGAACCTCAGTAATGCGGACCGTATATCCTGCGTCTCATCTTTACTCAAGAAAGATGCCAGGATATGGTGGGACTTGGTCCAGCAATCCCACGATGCTGCCACCATGACGTGGACCCGATTTGTGGAGCTCTTCCACAAGAAGTACTACAATTCAGCGGTACTTGCTACGAGAGTTGAGGAGTTCACCAATCTGAAGCAAGGGAATTTAACAGTGGCAGAGTATGCTCGTCAGTTTGACCGCTTAGCAAAGCTCGCAGCAGAGTTAGTCCCAACCGATTATCTGAGGGTGAACAAATTCGTGAGAGGACTCCGACCGAAGATCGAGATGGGGGTTAAACTAGCGAACCAGGGAAACACTTCATATGCCGACGTTCTTGAAATGACAATCGAAGTAGAAAGGTTGCAGGCCAACGTAAGCAAAGAAGAAGCCAGTAAGCCTGAACCCAGACAATAGAGCCAACCTCAGGCCAGTCGGAATAACAATCAGTCTAGCAATAACGGCAACAATCAATCCAACAACAACGGTAACAGACAGAAGAGAAGGCATCCTGACAACAAGCAATCTGACAACAATAAAAGGGCACGACCAAATAATGGGGGAAGTAAGTCGGGCTACGTGGAATACCCGCCATGTGCCAAATGTCAGAAGAAGCACCCCGGAGAATGCCGCGCCAACACCAAGGAGTGTTTCAATTGTGGTCAAGAGGGGCATCGCAAGAAAGAATGTCCTCAGCAAAAGCCAGAAGGAAAGAAGGATGAAAATATGGTTCCTGCTCGGGTTTTTGCTTTAACCCAAGGAGAGGCGGATGCTAGCAGCAAGGTGGTCACAGGTCAGGTTTCCATCCTCAATAATTTATGTCATGTATTATTTGATTCGGGAGCCACTCATTCGTATATTTCTTTTGGAATGATAGATAAACTAGACAAACCTAGTGAAAGATTTAGAACTAGGTTTGTAACCGAGCTGCCTTCGGGCAAAGTAGTTCTATCATCACGAATTGTACGAGGCGTACCAATCAAGATTGAGGACAAGGAACTAGAAGGAGACCTGATAGAGCTGGTGATCAAAGACTTTGACGTCATACTAGCCATGGATTGGCTAGCACGACATGGTGCAACGATCGACTACAAACGCAAGAAGGTGGTGTTCGAGACTCCTAACGGCCCGAAACTGTGCTTCATGGGACAAGCTTCAGGACTACGCACCCCGTTAGTGTCATCTCTCAAAGCTCAGAGAATGATGGAGAAAGGATGCCAAGCGTTCTTAGCCAGCATCACGAATGTGGAGAAGGAGACATCACTTAAAGTTGGAGATGTTCGGGTTATACAAGAATTTCCAGAAGTTTTCCCCGATGACTTGCCAGGATTGCCGCCAACTCGAGAAATAGACTTCACGATAGAATTAGTACCAGGCACCGAGCCTATCTCTAAGGCACCATATCGGATAGCACCTACGGAACTCAAGGAGTTAAAGACGCAGCTACAAGAACTCCTAGACTTGGGTTTCATTAGGCCAAGCCATTCACCATGGGGAGCTCCGGTACTATTCGTGATAAAGAAGGACGGAAGTATGTGAATGTGCATAGACTACCGCGAGCTGAACAAGGTAACGATTAAGAACAAGTACCCGATACCTCGGATTGACGATTTGTTCGATCAACTCCGAGGCGCGACTGTATTTTCTAAGATCGATTTACGGTCCGGGTATCATCAGCTCAAGGTAAAGGGAGAAGATATTCCTAAGACAGCCTTTAGGACTCGTTATGGACATTACGAGTTCTTGGTTATGTCTTTTGGTCTTACTAACGCACCAACCGGGTTTATGGACTTAATGAATTGGGTCTTCAAAGACTACTTGGATAAATTCGTCGTTGTGTTCATCGACGACATTTTAATTTACTCCAAGGACGATGTAGAGCACGAGGAACACTTAAGGTTGATTTTGACGCGATTGAAGGAGCATAAACTCTACGCCAAGTTCAAGAAATGCGAATTTTGGCTTTCGCAAGTGGCATTCCTCGGGCACATCATATCAAAAGACGGAGTTGCAGTAGATCCATCGAAGGTAGAAGCTGTGAAGGATTGGCCTAGGCCAAAGAACGCATCAGAAGTAAGAAGCTTCTTAGGGCTAGCAGGTTATTATAGAAAGTTTGTAGAGGGCTTTTCTAAGATAGCCACTCCACTTACCAACCTGACCCGGAAGCAACAAAAGTTTAACTGGAATGATAAGTGTGAGGAAAGCTTCCAGTTACTTAAGGATAAGCTTTGCTCAACACCAGTACTTAGTGTCCCAACACCCAACGACAAGTTCGTTGTCTACTGTGATGCATCAAAGCTAGGATTGGGATGCGTACTGATGCAAAACGACAAGGTGATAGCCTATGCCTCACGTCAGTTAAAGGAGTATGAGCAACGCTATCCAACTCACGATATGGAGTTGGCAGCGGTGGTCTTTGCGTTAAAAATCTGGCGCCATTATCTTTACGGAGAACGGTGCGAGATTTATACGGACCACAAGAGTTTAAAATACTTCTTTACACAGAAGGAGCTTAACATGAGGCAGCGCCGGTGGATGGAGTTAGTCAAGGATTACGACTGTGAAATCCTATACCACCCAGGGAAGGCGAACGTAGTTGCCGATGCACTTAGTAGGAAAAGCTATGGGAATTTGGCAGCCTTATCCGAAATAGAAAAGCCGCTACAGCAGGAGTTTATCAGTGCCGGAATCGAAGTGGTTGTAGGCAAGCTGGCTAACTTGTCTATCCAATCGAATCTGCTAGAGGACATACGAATTGGTCAGAGACATGATGAATCGCTAGCACCACACATGGATGCAGTCAGAGAAGGCAAGACTACAGATTTCTCAATATCCAGTCAAGGTTTATTGAGATATAAGGATCGGGTATGCGTGCCATACGATCAAAGTATTAAGAAGACGATCCTAGAAGAAGCGCACAACACCCCATACTCAGTTCATCTAGGGTCTACCAAGATGACTCATGACATCAAGGTAATCTATTGGTGGCCAGGGATGAAGAAGGACATAGCAAAGTATGTATCTAAGTGTCTGGTATGCCAGCAAGTAAAAGCGGAGCATCAGCGCCCTGCAGGCTTATTGCAACCACTTAGCGTGCCAGAATGGAAGTGGGACGACATAGCCATGGACTTCGTGACGGGTCTGCCAAAGACAAATAAGCAGCATGATTCCGCTTGGATAGTAATAGATAGACTAACCAAGTCGGCTCATTTCCTGCCTGTTAGAACTTCATACACGGCAGACCAATATGCAGACATTTACATCCATGAGATAGTACGATTGTATGGAATCCCCAAGACGATAGTGTCAGATAGAGGATCGGTTTTTACGTCCAGATTTTGGAGAAGCTTACAGCAAGCCATGGGTACTAAGTTAAGTCTTAGTACAGCTTTCCATCCTCAGAAAGATGGGTAGTCCGAGCGTACGATCCAGATCTTAGAGGATATGCTACGCGCGTGTATACTTGATTTCGGAGGATCGTGGAACAAGTACTTACCGCTGATCGAATTCTCATACAACAACAGCTACCAGTCGACGATCGGTATGGCACCTTATGAGTTGCTGTATGGGAGAAGGTGCCGATCATCGTTGCACTGGGACAAGGTAGGAGAAAGGCAGCTTCTAAGGCCCAAAGCTGTTAAACAAGCTCAAGAAGCAGTAATGCTTATTAGATAGCGTATGCTTGCTGCTCAAAGCCGACAGAAAATCTATGCGGATACCAAGCGACGCGATGTGGAGTTCCAAGTTGGAGATCAAGTCTTCCTGAAGATATCTCCTATGAAAGGTGTCAAGCGGTTTGGGAAGAAAGGCAAGCTTAGTCCCCGATTCTTAGGTCCTTTTGAGATATTAGACAAAGTGGGACAAGTTGCGTATAGACTAGCCCTACCGCCAGCACTAGCCGATAGTCACAACGTCTTCCACATCTCGATGTTACGCAAGTATGTGTCAGACCCATCTCACGTCCTCAAGTACGATACCATAACGCTCCAGAAAGACTTAAGTTATGAGGAACGACCGATTAGCATCCTAGATAGAGGGATGAAGCAATTGCGGTCCAAGAGCTTTCCTATAGTCAAAGTCTTATGGAGTAATAGTTCTGAACGCGAGGCAACGTGGGAGTTAGAGGAGGACATGCAGAGCCGGTATCCGGAGTTATTTGGTAAGTAAATTTCGAGGATGAAATTCTTTTTAGTAGGGAAGAATTGTAGAGTCCAAGAACTTTACTTAGCTAATTATTTAGTAGTATTATAGTATGTATAGTTTTATCTTTGTTACTATGGATTTTTGGTTCAGACCGGGAATTATTTGGACACTCATAGTAGTACTTATAGATTTTCTAAGTTTAACCTATAGTTTAAGAATATTAAGTATAACCTAAGGTTTGATTATATGACTGATAAGTAAGGATTATATTTATTATACTATAAGGTTTAGATATCAACCAATAGGATTTTAAGCACATGTTATGAATGGGTAATTAAGGATTAAGTATTTTTGAGGATTAAGTTTAAATAAGGGTAAAGTTTGAATGTTATAGGGTCAGTCAGCAGCTTTGAATACGTTGAAGGCTTAGTCAAGGCTGTTTACTCCATTCAAACTTAGCTAAAAATGTGTAATTTCGTGTTTAAATATTTAGCGTGTGCCGATATATCGCAGCTATAGGGAACGATATATCGCAGCACGTAGATATGGAAAACACGAGACGATGCACGGTCGCCTCAGGCATACTGGCCCAGGCGATATATCGCCTACAGGGGGCGATATATCGCCTCCTCCAGCATAAATTCAAACATTTTTGAATTCTTTTCCTTTCAGCCATTCAAACTTCTTCAAAATTCCAACATCTTTTGAACGAGTCTTCAGCCTCTGCTGAACGATTATTCAAATGATTTTCACCTAAAAAGCCATTATTTTTATTCAAGTAAAATCAAAGATACTTTCATTCCCAAACTCTATGAATAGGACCTAGTACCCAGCCATTATTCACCTTTTGCTCTAAGTTCAGAAGCTGCTAGTGTTAAGTGAGTGTGAGAGTGTAAACACCTGGTTTGGGAAAATCATAAGCTTAAACATCATAAGCTTATCAAACACTTTGGGAAGTGAGGTTCTATAGTATTTCGGTTGTGGTATAGATTGGTCTTTCAAGTCTTTAAGGTAAACCAAAACTTTAGTTCATTTGCTTTATGTTCATTCCTCTTTCATAACCTTCTACTCAGTCCCCTAACCTCATTCTTATTTTGGTTAGGGAATCCAAGTTCTTAAGCACATAAGTTTCGGTAAGTATGTTTTTCAATGGTTTAGTCTTTCCATCCTTTTCATTTCTTCTCCTTCATAAGACTCACTCTTTCTCATATGGTTTTAGGAGTGTTCCAAAAAGTCCCAACTCAGTCCACATATCTCGGTAACTTTGGTAAGGAAAATAGGATAGAATCTATATGTGTATTGCTTATGTTATCATATGTATTATGTTATGATATGTTATGAATATGCTATAAATGTGTATGTTTGTAGGCTTGGGCTTATGCCCTATTTGACTAACAAGACCCCAAAAAGATTATGGGCATATGCCTACTTAGCTAGTAGGACCCCACTAATCTCATGGGCATAAGCTTGTTTAGTCTATGGGACCCCAAGTAATAATGGCCATTATAATAAGTGTATGTATTAAGTGTTATGATATCCCTTTATGTTTATTATGAAATTAATGTTTATGACTATGTGTTAGATTTTCCTTGCTGGGCATTAGGCTCATTCTTTTTTGTTTTATGTGCAGGAAAATAGCTTTAGAGGCGGTAAGATTCGTGACGCTTAGAGGATGTGTATCGATGATGAATGGAGTCAAGGGGCCGAGCGTTATTCGATTCGAGGATGTAGTCCCATTTTACTTTTTTTATGGTTTTACATGTATTTTTCTGCATTTTCTATGTAACTCTTTTCACGTTAAGTTATTTTTGTTTTAAAGACAATGGGTACCCATATCCTACTTGTTTTTATGAAAGTAACCTTTGTTTCTACAAGTTTATAACAAATTATGGTATTTTCGCAAATGTATGTTTTAGTAAGAATTTGTATGTATAGTTCGATAATGGTCCAAGAGTCTAGATTAGTGGGTCATTACAACCAATGTGGGGGTTGTTGAGGGCCCGCTCTAAGTTCTTAGCTTCACCATAAAATCTCTTCAAGTGGGCCTTCCTACGCATTTTCCTATCACGATATTTGACGTCAACATCATCATATATAGCCTCAATAATATGATCATAGTCTGGTTGCCCGGCTATATCAAAATACTGCTACATTTTGAAAACAAAAAACATTAGTAAAATGACGTACCTCCAAAACACATATTATTTAGAAATATATTTGAATTATTTACCTTTACAATGGTATTAAAGAACTGTTTGTATTGATTAGGCACTAATTTCCAATTCAGAAAATATGGTGGTAATTTGTTAGTCACAGTGTTCCTGACTAAACTTGTGAACCATGTTCCATGCTTACCAAATGGCTTATAAATGTCCTAGTCAAAAGTTATTGGAAGTGGTTTGCTAGCTTAGTGCCTCACCTTTTTGAGTTCCTGGCCCATTCCTCCTGCACACCCTTTACGTTGAGATGTTTTATTTATTTGTAGAACAAAATAAAAACATTGATAAATAATAAAAAAATAATCACTTAATTTTTTAAAATTAAAAAAATACTAAATTTAATTACCTGACTGACAAGATGAAGGGATCCTAGTAGGATCAGGGGGAGGATCATTGCCTGCATCTCCACCATGAGACTGTGCGACATCTGCTGACATCTTTATAATAAAAATATTTATTGAAAAATGACAAAATAAGTTAGTGATAATGTGAGACGCACATTGTTCTAATAAAAATCGACATATTATTATTTATAAACATAACTTTTTGTTACATATATGAAAACAAAAGTATACTACATAGAGTAATCACTATCATCACTAATGTCTTCAAGTCGTTCTTTCTCATCATTATTGTCCAGAACATACAACATATTCAATACAATAAATTAGTAAAACAATTCAAAACAAAATTATTGGTACATCAAAATTTTAAATAAGATTAAAATCAAACGTTTTATTATAAAAAATCAAACTAATAAATTGAATATAAAACTTGCAATATCAATAATTCAAACACAATATTATTTTTATTATTACTAAGTTAAAGATTTTTTTATATAATATTAACTAAAAATATATACATATACCTCTGTTCAACTGTATAGGCAGCGACAACGACCCAAACTCCGGTATTGCTCCGACGTCGTAGTGGTGGTGGTGGCGGCACAAAATTTAAATATGTTAGCAAAATAATATTAAAAAAATAAATCTTAAAAAAAATTGAGAGAGAGGCTGAAATATACCTGCAACAGTGGGTGGTAATTGTTCACTGGTGGTGAGGTCGGATGGGGTGGTGGTGGAGGTTTTGGGAATTTTTTTTTTGGAATTTTAAGAAAATGGGTTTTTGGAATTTATGAGAGAGAGGCTGAGAGAATGGGGTGAAGGAGGGGTCGGTGTAACGCCCTAATTTCTCATAAATTATCGAGAACACAGCGTTGGATCATAATCATAAACATTGCTCTTTTATTGAATGAAAACATAAAATATATATATATGGATCCATGGTTTTACAAAATTAAAATAATTGTCTTTAACATATTAAAATGAGCAACATTTAAATAAAACTTTAAAAGAAAATTCTTTAATAAAAAATAAATAGGCCCACTTGATCTTCCTCGACTATATGGTCCCCACGAGTACATCACGAAGCTCCTAGATCCCACTCGTCACTGACCAAATCAATTTTGGATAATTTCACAAAGTTATACAATTTAAAGAAGAAATGAGATTTTAGGCCAGATATATTAATAAAGACAAATTGGTGTCTAAATTAATAAATAAATTTAAATCAAAGTTCAAATTATAAATAATTAATTTGATAAAGGATTTAAATAATTATTTAATTAATTAAATCAATAGAAAATAATACAGGCACTGATTTTAAGTCCAATGGGCTTATAATTAAATAGGAAATTTCACGGGCCTAAAGCCTATGATAATTTCGACCATTAGGCTGATATTATCTATTATTTTATTGATTTTTTAATTAAAATAAATGACCTAATTGAGCCTATAAAATGAATGCTTAGTGAGAGTTGAAATCAGATATTGAATAACTTGTTTTTTAAAAGATTAGAAGATCTAGTATTGATGCTCTAGGTTTTAGATTCTCTCTACAACATGAGTTCTTTTCTAAGCCTCAAATTTTCTCTTCTATTCTTATTCTATTTGTATCTATCTCATGTGTTGAGAATTGCCCACTCTTGTCTAGGGGATTCTAATGATACTTTGGAAGACTGTGAAGAAAATTGAAGATCTTGTTGATACCCTGCGGCAAAAAGGATACAATGGTAGAAATTGAAAGAATGACTCAATCATTCAGCTACACAATAATGTAAGTGTTCTTATCATTATCTCTATATGAATTCAATTTTAAAAACATGTTCTATGTTGTCTCATATTAATTTGTTTAATATAAAATTTACATGAAAATAAACAGAAATTTTCCACAATTCTTTCATTTGTAACTTGAGAAACAGCAATTAATAATATCACAAATTAGGGTAGTATTCAATTCATTTTTCTTTTTTATCTGCTAGACATATAATAAATGATACGGATGATCCCAAATATTTTAAATGTGTTGGGCCCATCAATAATTTTAGTTTCTATTAGATATACAAAACGTGAAAAATATGATGAACTACTTATTATCATTTCCACCACAAATGACAGCAATCCAACAGTCTCATCCTGCTCGTCATTGCCAGAAAATGTATATTTATCTGTTTTGAAATTAAAACTAACATTATTGGTATGTACGTATATCATTTATTATTCGCTGCCTACTATATATTAATATTTTTGTTTTAATGTTAAATAGTATGGTAATATAAATTCAGAGCTTCATTATTAGGTAATATGATTCAATTAAAAAGTGATTGGATTCTTCTTTTGAAAGAAATAAATACTTCATTGATCTAAAATATAGTATCTCTGGACAGTAGAGCGGTCTCACAATTGATGTGAAATACCTATGTTGCTAAAATTATACTGAAATGTGCTAAAAAGATTGATCTAAAATAGTATCCCATTAGCTGTTGTATGCTTTAAAAGGATTTACGTACATCTATAATACATACTATATTTATAATAATACTGTTCACTCCTTCAAATATTGTTATATTAATTTTCTCATCTTCTTTCTCTTTCTTTTTATATATATATATTATAATCAATGTGATTGCCTATATAGATAAAGTGCTCCAAATGTTCATAATGGAGAACATGCTCAAAGATGAGTTGTCGACCAGACATTAAATTACTCTTTCCAAAGAAACGATGTCTAAAAGACACCTCAAGAATAACAGGAGATGAGAAAGTATCCATATGCCTCAGCAGTTATGTTATATTGGGTACAAGGTCTCACATGTGCTATGTAGTGGGTATTATCATGAGTTATCAATCAAATCTTAGTTTAAAATATTGGGCTGCGGTAAAGCACATACTCAAGCACACTACAACAAAATAGGTATCACTACAACAAAAACGTGGTATACCGGCGGAACTATTACCGGCGGAGTCAGTCCGTCGGTAATAATACTATCTTTACCAGCGGAAAACTGAGTCCGCCGGTATTAATCATGTTTTTTTAATTTTGTTTTTATTTTTTAAATTATTTAATTATTACCGGCGGACAATCCGCCGGCAATAATCCGATTTTATTCACGCGGTAAACCTGCCGCCCAATTTAATTTTCGCTTATTACCGGCGGGATCCGCCGGTAATAATAATAAAAATATTACCGTTAAATACTATTACCGGCCGGACTATTATTGCCGGCGGACCTCCGCCGGCAATAATATTCTATATATTCTGCCAATCCGTCTTCTTCGCCTCCGTTCGTCCGAGTGTCAAAAATTCTCAAAAACTTTCCACATATCCGAACGCATACCAGTGGCAATATCCACCATTTTCAAAAGCTTTTTGGGATTGTATTCAGCATTATTTCATCACAATCGGTCTGGGTATGTAGTTATATGTTTTTTGTTGTAATCTATTATATTTTTCTGATGTTGTTTGAGTTATATTTTTGAGTTGGGTTATAATTACAATTTTCTGTTCTTCTAATATCATGTATATATTTTCATATTTTTTTTGGCTGATTGTATTTTTAATCAAATACATATATAATAAAAAGTTTGGGTTAATATTTAGTTATGAACAATTTTCTTAATTATATATATTGAATTTAAATATTCCATTAACTTACAACTAATATATATATATATATGTTTATATTTCAGGGCTTCATTGGGAGTACTGAATCTTGCTATTGTTGGACTACAGGTAACTAATTTTGTATTTCATACATTTTTATTTTGTTTATTTAGTTTTAAAGAATATTAAAATATTGTTAGATATTATTAATAGATAATTTTTTATTATTGTTAAATTGTTATTATATTGTTAGAATGTTATAATGTATTTTTGTTATAGTTTAATTAAAATTATTTTAATATTATGAAGTTTAGATTTTAATAAATTTGTTATTAATAAATTGTTATTATTAAAAAAATAGTTTAATGGTAGATAAATAAAATATTAAAAATAATATAATAAATATTAAATTATAGAAAAAAGTTATTTTAATAACTTAGATAGGAATTGATATGAGAATAACAAAAATTAAATAATTAAAAATGTATTTATTAAAAAGTAAGTATTAAATAATATATGTAAACAATTATTAAGTAATTATATAAAAGAGTAGTTATATAATTAATTAAATAAAAATAATTTCAATTAATTACAAATTAATTATTCAGCTTTTAAAATAGTTATAATTAAATATGTGGAATAAATAAATAAATGATTAATTTATTTATTATTAATTAAATAAATATTAAATAAATAAATAATTAGGTATTAATTAAATAAATAAATTTTTAGTAAATGAAAAATTAGATAATAGATAATTAATTAAATAAATAAATAATTAATTAATTAATTAAGTATAAATTAAATAATTAATAAACATTAGATAATAATAAGTTATTTAAATAACGGAAAAATTATATAATAGATAACTAATTAAATAAATAAATAATTAATTAATTAAGTATAAATTAAATAATTAGTAAACATTAGATAATAATAATTTATTTAAATAAAACAAAAATTAGATAATAATTAACTAATTAATTAAATAATTAGGAAAGATTTAAATTAATAATATGATAAATAAATAATTAAATAATTAAATAAATAAATAATTAAGTATTAATTAAATAATTTATTTTAAGTAAAGGAAAAATTAGATAATAGATAAATAAATAAACAAATAAATAATTAATTAATTAATTTAGTAATTAATTAATTTAATTATTATTAATTAATAATTAATTAAATAATTAGGAAAGATTTAAATTAATAATATGATAAATAAATAATTAAATGAATATTAAATAAATAAATAATTAAGTATTAATTAAATAATTTATTTTAAGTAAAGGAAAAATTAGATAATAGATAAATAATTAAATAATTAATTAATTTAGTAATTAATTAATTTCATTATTAATAATTAATAAAATAATTAGGAAAGATTCAAATTAATAATATGATAAATAAATAATTATGTATTAATTAAATAATTTATTTTAAGTAAAGGAAAAATTAGATAATAGATAAATAATTAATTAATTAATTTAGTAATTAATTAATTTAATTATTATTAATTAATAATTAATTAAATAATTAGGAAATATTTAAATTAATAATATGATAAATAAATAATTAAATGAATATTAAATAAATAAATAATTAAGTATTAATTAAATAAATAATTTTTTAGTAAATGGAAAATTAGATAATAGACAATTAATTAATTAATTAAGTATAAATTAAATAATTAGTAAACATTAGATAATAATAAGTTATTTAAATAAAGGAAAAATTAGATAATAATTAACTAATTAATTAAATAATAAGTAAACATTTAAATTAATAATATGTTTAATAATTCGATAAATAAATAAATAAGTATTAATTAAATAATTTATTTTAAGTAAAGGAAAAATTAGATAATAGATAACTAATTAAAAAAAAAATTAATTAATTAAGTATAAATTAAATAATTAGTAAACATTAGATAATAATAATTTATTTAAATAAAGGAAAAATTAGATAATAATTAACTAATTAATTAAATAATTAATTTTTTAGTAAACATTAGATAATAATAAATAAATAAATAAATAATATTAGGATAAATTAGATAAAATAGCATAAAATATGATGACAAAACATAAAATAGCATAAAACTATTAAATGTTTATAATAGACTATTATAAACATTTTGTAACACTTTAAAATATAAGATTATTCACATATCGTAAACTTATATACTTTTATAACACTTTAGATGGCGATTGACAAGACTTGGACGACATTGAGAAATCGTGCTTGTCGAGAATATTGGAACGGTCTACAAGCTTTCTTGACGATGACGTCGGAATATAAGGATTCCTCTGGTAGAATTAGGTGTCCGTGTGTTAGATGCATAAACAATAGGCTTGAAACTTTATCTATGGTGAAAGCACACGTATTCGATTGGGGTTTTCATCAAGGTTACGAGAAGTGGATATATCACGGTGAAGTAGAAGCAGATGTTGCCAATGTGGTGGACGCCAACGATGATGATGTTGATGAGATGATTCCGATGGTCGAAGACTTCCTTCTACCTACAACCGAAGAAGTTGAATATAATCCTGCAGCGGGACAATTTTATGACGATCTGTTTGACGAGATAGAGGCTGAGTTATATCCTGGTTGTAATTGGATATCTTCTCTTAACTTTTTAGCAAAATTATTGCATTTGAAAGTTAGAGGCAAGATTCCGAATAAAATCTTCGATGAATTACTGAAATTACTAAAGCTTGCATTTCCGAAGGGAAATAAAATTCCATCAACCTACTACGAGGCTAAAAAAAGATTATAGAAATTAGGGTTAGGGTACGAGTCAATTCATGTATGTGAACAGGACTGTTGTTTGTTTTACAAAGAGCATTCAACTAAAGAGACTTGTCCAATTTGCGGAAGTAGTAGATGGATTTCTCCTGAAAAAACGGATGGAAAAAAGGTACCACATAAGGTGATGCGTTACTTTCCATTGACTCCGCGATTAAAAAGACTGTACAGTTCAAGACTTACAGCGAAGCAAATGTTATGGCACTATACTGGGAAATCAAAAGACGATGGGATAATGAGACACCCAGTGGATGGGTTAGCGTGGAAGGATTTCGATGCCAAACATCCTGATTTTGCTAGTGAACCTCGGAATGTTCGTTTAGGTTTAGCTGCAGATGGTTTCAATCCGTTTGGCAACATGAGTCAAGCATATTGTATGTGGCCTGTGGTGTTGGCTAACTACAATCTTCCACCTCGGATGTGTATGAAAGATAATAATTTCATATTATCCATTCTTATTCCTGGACCAAAATCACCGGGAAAGGACATGGATATATTCTTGAGACCATTGGTTGATGAGTTAAAGGAGTTGTGGGTTAATGGTGTCGATACAAGAGATAGTTTAACCAACACTATGTTCAAGTTGCGTGCAACCTTATTGTGGACAGTTAACGATTTTCCTGCTCGTAGCTATTTATCTGGATGGAGTGGTCAGGGATACAAAGCTTGTCCGACGTGTAATGAAGACACAACTTCTGTTCGAGTAATCGGTAAGACATCCTACATTGGTCACAGAAGATTCCTTCCAAGTAACCATCGAATGAGAAGAGACACTCAGTTTGACGGACAAATCGAGAGAAGACGTCCACCAAGACGTTTTACTTGTGACGAAATATTAGAACAAGTAAACAAACTTGTACCACAAGTTCCTGGAAAACACGAGATGTTTTGAGGTGTCAAACGTAGGCGTATTGCAGAAGATCAAAATTGGAGGAAGAAAAGCATATTTTATGAGCTTGATTATTGGTCTTCGAACACTTTAAAACACAACATTGATGTCATGCATGTGGAGAAGAATGTGTGTGATAGTTTGTTAGGCACTATCTTGGATAATGATAAATCCAAAGACACCACTAATGCAAGACATGATTTGAAAAAGTTTGGAGTAAGGGAATCGTTGTGGATATATGAAGATGACAGCGGAAAGTTAATGAAGCCTCATGCCCCTTATGTTCTCACATCTGATCAAAGAATGCAGTTTTGTAAATTTATTCGAGATGTGAAATTTCCAGATAATTTTTGTTCCAATTTAAAGAAGAAAGTAAATGCGGATTTAACAAATATCAGCAGTTTAAAGTCCCACGACAGTCATGTAATAATGCAATGATTACTATCAGTGGGTGTTCGCAAGTTTCTTTCAAAGAGTATATCGACTACCATTTCTGAGTTATGTAACTTCTTCAGGCAAATTTGTGCACGAACTATAAAGGTTAGCGATATGGAGGAAGCACAAAAAGATCTTATTCTAATATTATGTAAAATGGAACTCATATTTCCTCCAGCCTTTTTTGATATAATGGTGCATTTGATGTTACATTTGCCTGAAGAAGCAATTCTGGGTGGACCGGTATTTATGCGTTGGATGTATCCTTTTGAAAGATACATGAAAAAATTAAAGAATTACGTTGGAAATAAAGCTCGTCCTGAAGGGTCGATAGCCGAGGGTTATGTTGCAGATGAGGCTTTGACATTTTGTTCGATGTATTTCAAAGGTGTTGAAACAAGATTTAATCGTCTTGATCGCAATGAAGATGAGGTGACACCAAGAAATCTTTTTGTATTTCAATCGCAATGTCGACCTATAACAAAAGAAACTCTAAAGCCTCTTGATCGTGCGACTCGTGAACAAGCAGAGTGGTATATATACAACAATTCACCTGAAATTCAGAAATATTTGGAGTAAGTTTCTTCCCAAAAGTTGCTTTTATTTCATTGAAAGTGCTTTCAACTGATTCAAAAATTTTGTTCTTATTTATAGTGAACACTTAGAAGAAATCAAACACAAATATCAGGATGGAGATCATAACATTTTACATAAGAAATATTTTCAGCGATGGTTTCACAAGAAGGTGAAAAAAAAAAACCTACCCTATATTCTTTCATCCTTTTAAGTATTTTTTTCAATTCTATAATAATTTTATTCATTCTTTTAGATATACGACTTACAAAAGCTTGGATCGTTAGATAATGGTGACGAGTTGCTAGCTTTAGCATCTGGATCAGATCATTTAGGAGCTTATTACGAAGGTTGTATAGTGAATGGTGTTCGATTTATGTCAACCAAACGAGATTTAAAGAGGAGCACTCAAAACAGTGGAGTATTTGTTGCTGGAACAGAAGATTTTAACTATTATGGAATACTTGAAGAAGTATTAAAGTTAACATTTACTGGCACATATTCTGTGACATTGTTCAAGTGTAAGTGGTTTAATACAGATCCAAGAAGGAAGAAAATAATTATAGAGAATAATATTACTAGTATAAACACTAGCGGGGAATGGTACAAGGATGGCCCATATATACTTGCAAATCAAGCGAAGCAAGTATTTTATCTCGATGATTTACTTAGAGGAAATCAGTGGAAAGTTGTTGAGGGTGTAAACCATCGACAAATTTGGGACGTCGAGAACTGTGAAGCTAATTCAGACATTGATGTGGTACATGATATTAGCTCATCAAATTTTGTGTTGACTGTGGATCTTGGCGAGTTGGTTATGCTACCTACTCAAAATTCGATTGACATTAGTACAGTACAAAATTTAAATGTTAGTCAAGAGGATCACGAGTTAGGCGATGAAGAAGCAGATGAAGAATTAGATGAAGAAGATGATTTATTAATTGATTTTTGTGAAGATGATGTTAATGCTAATTTAGTTAATGATGGAAGCGATAGTGATTATTAGTTTTATGTAATGATTACCTTTGTAACAAACACAAAAATTTGAATTTGATTTGTATTTTCCAATTTATGCTGATATTGATTTTGTTTAATGTTATTTCATTACTTAATTAAATTTGATGATATTCAATCTTAAATTTGATTTCTATTCTTATTATTAAATCTTAAATATTTATGAATACAAGAGACATGTCAGCTGATATAGTATCCCATCACAGTGGAGATGGTGGTGGTCAAGACCCCACAGATCCTAGCAGGATACCCTCAACTTGCGAGTCAGGTTAATATCTAAATTTTAGTTATGGGATATATTATAATCGCAATATGTTTAAATGTTTAAGATTTACTAATATTTTTATTTTTATGTATTAAACAAATTAATAGATCGTCCTGCAAGAAGGAGGGGACGTGGCCCTGCCAGTAATGTTAATATTGAAAAACGAAGGTGGGATGCTAGAAAACCACTTGAATTGCAACTTGATCCGGCGACAGACAAAGTGGTTAGTACTGAGCACCAAGCTTTTGTTCGTCAATTGAGTACTGAAGTTACATTACTATTGCTGGGACATTATTTAGATTTTAAAGATGTTCCTCAGCAATATAAAGACCAGGTCGTTCAAAAGATGAAGGTAAAAAAAATATATAATTTTTTTATATTATACATTTTAGTCTATAAAAATTTAAACTAACAATTTTTTTTTTTAGTATTACTATAATATCGATGGGCATCCAGAACCTGAAAGAGTTATGGGAACTCTGTATACGGAGATGCGCAAAAGATATTCAGAGAGAAAGAATATTAGGCATTCTCATTTCCAAAAATATTATTCTGGAAATCCGAATAATTTGGATAGTGCTCTCAATGCTATTCCTGACTTGTGCTCGAAGGAGAGCTGGAAAGAAATCGTCGATTTGTTTCTAAGCCCAAAGTTTGTAGCGCGATCCACGCAGAACAAGAAAAATAGAAAGGAAATGAAGTATTTGTCGACGCAAGGCTCTAAATCAATGGCAGCAATCCGTAACGAATATGCAAGTAAAATACTTAACTTTATTTGATATTATTATATTATTAATTAAACTAACACTATTATTTTGTAGGATGAACCTGATGATCATGCTATTGACGCTTGGAGAGATACTCATATAAAAAAATCTACGAAGACTTGGGTTAGCGAAACTTGCAAAGAACTACATGTAAGTTAAAGTTTTTTCTTTCTTTATTGATCTTAAATTATAGTAATATTGGTTTTTTAACATTTTCTTTTGGCAGGAACAAATGACCCAAGAGATGGAGAGGCAAAATATTCAAAGTAGTCGGTCAGGTTCGGAATCTGCTTCTAGTGAAGGTTCTACTACTAAATCAATACAGTATCAGGTTATGGATAAAGTCTTTGGCTCGAGGTCTGATTGTCAAATAGGAGTGGGATACAGGCCTAGACGCAAAGGGAAGAAATCAGCATCTAGCTCCACAAGTCAAAGTTCAAGCCAAACTCAGTCACAAGTTCCTACTAATGTGACTCCAGAGATGATGGGAGTTTTGGCTGAGATGTGGGTTAAGATGCGTGATAAGGTCGAGTCAGGAAATTTGCAGACTGATTCTTCCCTCCATGACCCACGCTATGAAAGTTTATTGCAGCAGTTCTTACCTTCTCAACAACAAGGTAGTACATCTAATCAAAGCCCGGGGACGTCGTCGATGCCACAGCAACCACAACAAAATTCTCCAAACATATCTGGTGGTTCCTCTCAGTCGCCACTTTTGAATTATATGTTTGGACTTTCTTCCCAGTTTCCTCAGACACAACCTATGGGAAGTCAGTTTGGAGGATTATCGCAGCAGCAGCAACAGCAACAACAACCTACGTATGGTCAATTTGGGTCGTTCATGCAGCAGCAGCCGGTATATCCTCATTATGGAGGATCGACACAGCAGCCCGTTTATAATCACCAGTACTACACTTCTCTGAATCAACAACAGTAGCAGTCTCCTTTGATTCACCCACAGCCTCGGCCATATTATCCTTCGCCACTAGCACCACAGTCTCATGAAGGTTTGAGTCGAAGCACGAATGTTGAAGATTTTCTAAATGAAACTTTTGATGAAGACAATAATAATTAGTTTAGGTTTTATTATTTATTATTAAATTTAAGTGTATGTTTTTTTATTTTGAAAAAACAATTTTAGTATTTTAAAGTTGTATTTTTAATTTGGATATTAATTTAAATAATATTGATTTTATTTCTAATTTTTTTTAATTATAAATTTAGTTATTTAATATTAATTATATTATAATTTATAAAAAAAATTAATTATTTTTTTTAAATATATTTTACAATTACCGGCGGATTATTACCGGCGGAAACCGCTGGTAATAATGTGTCAGACGTGAATTCTGACCAAATTATTGCCGGCGGGAGGCTAATTCCGCCGGTAATAACGGCTTTTACCAACCGGTTTTTACCGGCGGATTTTTGCCGGCGGAGACCGCCGGTAAAAGTATTACCGGCGGTTTTTCTGACTATTGCCGGCGGTTTTCTCTGCCGGTAATAGCTTGTTTTCCTGTAGTGTATTTAATCACTATATGGGGGAGACATTGTAGACATTTATTGTCTCCCCCTATGGGAGACGTTGTTGAAGGAGCTATCTTAAGTGACCCTACGATGACTCCCATGGGGAGACTTTGTAGACTTTTAATGACTTAAACCATTTGTGTAAGTCATTATAGAGAATCATTAAATGTCAATTTTGTTGTAGTGGCATCCTAGAAAAATGACATATTATATGCTTGTTTTTATTCAAGAGGTGGACTAATCCCCACCGGATATATTAATTCTGATTTTCAATCAGACAAAGATAGTCATAAATCGACGTCTGAGTCGGTTTTCACTCTTGGTGGAGGAGTTGTAGTTTGGAGAAGTATTAAACAATCCAATATTGCATATTCAACCATGGAAACCGAGTATATAACAACTTGCGAAGTAGATAAGGAAGTGATTTGGCTCAGGAAGTTTTACATTGATCTAGAAGTAATTCTAGACCAGGAGAAGCCACTAATCCTGTACCGTCTCAACAGTAGAGCAGTATCTATTCAAAGGAACTAAGACGCCACAAGAGAGGAAAGAAAATAAAATACCATCTGATTATAGAGATTGTGCATAAAGGTAATGTGATAGTTATGAAGATAGCATCAGAACAAAACCTGGAAACCCCGTTTACCAAGACACTTCCTGCAAAGTCTTTTATGAATCATGTACGAAATATGAGATTCAAAGAGATGTCTCACCTGCTTTAAGGGAAAATGAGAGATTGTTAGGGCTGGTGCCCTAAAAACATATGCAAAGACAATTTTGTTGAATTGAGTAAAAATACATTTTTATTATATTTGATTGTTGCACTACTACAAAAACGGGATTTCCCGACAGTTTTTAACTATCGCTATTGAGCAACGACAACAGTCGACTAACTGTCGTATTTGCCTATACCGGCGTAGGGGTAGCTACGCCGACAGTTATTATGTGTCGCCGTTGATAGCTACTCCGATAGTTATTAGGTGTCGTCGTTGCTGGCAATGCCGACAGTTATTACATGTCGCTGTTGCTGGCTACGCCGACAATTATTACGTGTCGCCGTTGCTGGCTACGCTGACAGTTATTACGTGTCGCCGTTGCTGGCTACACCGACAGTTATTAAGTGTCGCCATTGCTGGCAACGCCAACAATTATTAGGTGTCATCGTTGCTTGCAAAATAATTATTTATTTTTATGTTAAATTAAAAATTATGATTTAAATGAAACATTTATATACAAATCTAAAAAACTATATATTAAACTAACAAAACTTACACAAAGTATTTACAAAGAATCATTTAATCTAATAAAAATTACAAATAAAATAAAACACTAAATTTATTGTCCAACAACATTTATTTCTTCTTCTTGTCCTTGTACTCACTCTGAAAAACAACTGAAGTGAAAACTACCACAACATATATAAAGTTGTAGTGATTAACTTAGCTTAGCTTCAGATCTTTACCACAACTGAAAAAGGCCTGTGGATTAGCGGATATTTAAAGTTGTAGTGATTAAGTTAGCTTCAGATCTTTACATATATACTTCTGGACAGATGATGCGGCACCTCTTATTCATAATTTCATTCTTTTAGCTGGGCCTTGATCAATGATGGGGTCAAGGGTAGGTGGTTGTGCCTCCCCTGTTTGCTGGGTTTCAGGGCCATTTTCCGATTCTGTGTTCATGAAGTGGATGTAGACTTCTGGAAATGGTGGTGGTGGGGCTGGCACTAGCTGCATAAATGCCAAGTGACCTCTCAGTAACAGATTAGTTGTGATATAGTAATAACTGTACAAAACAAACTGAAGTTTATTTATCTACTTAATTTTATTTATTTAACAAGCAGTAATAAATTAAAAGCCCAAGAGTTTACAGTAATTATCTTTAATCAAAGCATAGTTTGGGAATTTTTAAAAGAAATATCGCAGTATCATCTCAAATTTCAAGTCATACTCTGCAACATGAGACAGCAATATCAACAATGACAGTCCATGATAAGTAGACAAAAAATATATGACAACAAGCATACAATCTCAAGTCTCACCCCAACAAATAGCAATGTGGATTTAAGCTTCCGCTGAGTCAGTGTGAACTCTAGACAAACCGGTAATAATGGGATCTTAAGAAATAACACAGTCAACATGTAATGTATATTTCAAGCATCTACACTTCTTGATAACATTTCCTAAAATTCCTTTCAAATTCTACCACTTGCCTTAAAATTTTCACATTCAAAAAAAGCAAAGTACCAATTGAACTTGTTACTTGTTGATTTTGGAAATTACAAAATATAACAGCAAATGCATACCACAGAATAAATACCATCAAATTAAAGTTAAACAGCCTATGCACCCTTTCAAATGCCTAACATACCATTTGAGTACGTAATTTGTCTAGAAAACTTTCCCTTTGGACAATATATATTTATTTGAAATGGAACCTATTACATTAAAAAGACTTTGCATATATTGTGTGTACATATCATTAGTCTATCTTTATCTTAAAACTTAAAAAAAAAAGGGTGGGAGGCAAGTCCAATAAGATGTCTTACCATATCCTAACTTCTCTGGTTCGATTACGGTTCTTTCCTCCAAATATGGTTCTCCTGACTCGAATAACAGAACTTGATGAGGATGTTGCCCATCTGCAGGTAATTCCAATCTTATTTGCAGCATCTCTGATTCTGTCAAAGCTTCCATTTGAGCTCGCTCCCAATCTCTTGGATAGGTTGAATACAAGAATGAGTAGATAAGACAACAGAGAGCCATCGAAACTCCTATTGCTGTGTACAGTGCCTTGGCCAAAGACGCAGCATTTCCCCTATCTGTGGCAATATCTTCAAATGCAGAGGACCCTTTATCAACCGGTCTATAACCATAAACATGTTGTGCCAATAACCCGACTACAGGGGGAGCAAATGATGAGAGTACAGACTCACAAGACCTGTCCAATGCATACACGCTAGTTCGTGACTTCCCAGGAACTATCTTTGCAAAAATAGGACTGCAAGGACCATTACATCTAAGTCAAAATTCCCCTTAATACAGTTTTAACTTTGATTAAAAAAAATCAAAAAAATAGACTGGTTCGATTTAGCAAGTCTAACAGCCACTACAACAAAAATGAGTTTTAGGGGCGACATGCGTCGCCCCTAATAACCCCAAAAGTTGCCCCTGATTAGTCGTTCGTGAAAAAATGTCCCTAAAGGGAACATTAGGGGTGACTCGAAGGGTCGCCTCTGATATTCAAATATCAGAGATGACACAGTCGCCCCTAAAACTTGAAATGTCGCCTCAAAAATTTGAAATTTTTTAATTATTTTTGTCGATATGTCGCCCCTGATACTCCATTAGTCGCCCCTAATACTTAATTATTAGAGGCGACGTGTTGCCCCTAATACTATACTATTTCGCCCCAAATGGTTACATGTGGCATATTATCAGGGGTGACAGTGTCGCCCCTAATACTATTTTATTTATAAAAAAATAATAAAATTAATTAATTAAATACAATTTTAATTAATTATTTATCGAAATTATTATTTAAAATTTAAATAATTGAAAACAAATATATTAAAAATAAATATATTATATTAAATATTCAAATTAGTTTATTAAAATAACAATTGTACATATTCATAATACATTAACATAGCAAATATTCATATTGTTCATAAAATTTAACAATAATTAATAATAAAATAAACCTAGTCTCCTAAATCAGCTGCCTCGTCCTCCTCCCTATTGTCTTCTTGTTGCGGTGGCTGTGGTTGTGATTGTTGCGGTGGCAGCATCGGCCAAGGATATTGGGGAGGTAATGTGGACGATCCAACTCCATACATGTAGGGATACAATGGCTGGAAGGCCGGTGGAATCGGCCACAGATAAGGTGTTGCTCCGTACATATATGGAGGTACCATATGTTGAGACGGCGCTGCCCCATACATAGAAGGATGAGTTGGAGCTGGAGGTTGAGAAGACGAAGCCCTAGAAATATTGTCACTATCAGGCACAGGCGGCATCTGAACGTTTGGTGGATGAAATGAAGGTACAAAAAATTGAGTTAAGAAATTAACTTGATCAGTCAATTTCTATAGATTATTCTCCAAATTTTCTATATATTCTCTTGAATGATGAGGATGAACTTGAGACTCGCTGAAGTGAGAGTGTTGGGTAGATGATGACCCTGACCCCGACCTCGACCTCGACCCCGACCCCGACCCCGACCCCGACCCCTTCAATTTGCGACCCACTCCTCGCACATGTCCACGCCTTTGGCCTAATACTTTTTGTAGCACCTCCACCTGATCTATTGATGACGGACTATCATTATTAGATACATCAACTTTCGAGCCTGATTTCTATCTTTTGGAAGAATTCCATTTTCGAGATAGTCAACTATCGGACTCATCCAGGACGGCTCCGTCTCGATCATACACACATCTTCCTCATCTGGCTCAGTAATGCTGGGTGTTGACAGGTGTTCTATGGGCACAACATTCAGTTCTTCATTTTCGATGGAAGTGGCGAGTCGAGCTAAGGCATCTGCATTTGAGTTTCGTTCTCGGGGAACCTGTTCGATTGCATAAAATTCGAAATGCTCCAATGCATATTTTGCCTTCTCCAGATAAGCTGCCATTCTTGTGCCGCGAGCCTGGTATTCTCCCAAGATTTGATTAACCACGAGCTGGGAGTCACTGTAGCAATGTATGGCTTTAGCCTTGAGCTCCATGGTAGGTGATCTCGAACTGTGCGAGTTCAACAGCCCACTTAAGAAGTCGACCTGAAGCCTCTGGTTTAGACAGGACCTGCCTAAGTGGTTGATCTGTCAGTACATGGATGGGATGTGCCTGAAAATAGGGGCGGAGCTTACGAGATGAATGAATTAGACTGAGGGCGAGTTTCTCCATCAATGGATACCTTGACTCTGCCCCCAGTAATCTTTTACTGATGTAGTAGACGGGTTTTTGCACTTTTTCTTCTTCTCGAACTAGCACCGCGATTATCGCGTGTTCGGTGGTTGAGAGGTACAGGTACAATATTTCTCCCGTCTCAAGGTTTTGACAGGATGGGTGGTTCAGCTAGATGCTTTTTGAGCTCTTGAAAGGCCAGTTCGCACTCCTCTGTCCATTCAAACTTCTTACTTCCTCTCAATAAGTTGAAGAATGGAAGGCCACGATCCGTTGACTTCGAAATGAATCTGCTTAGGGCTGCCATCCTGCCAGTTAAGCTTTGAACGTCTTTGTGCTTCCGGGGTGAAGGCATGTCAATTAGGGCCTTGATCTTGTCGGGGTTAGCCTCGATTCCACGAGAGTTTATAATAAAGCCCAGAAATTTTCCCGAAGATACCCCAAAAGTGCACTTCTGAGGATTTAGCTTCATGTTGTATTTCCTGAGCACGCCAAAGTACTCTTCGAGGTCATCAACATGGTTCTTGTTAAGTTGAGACTTGACAAGCATGTCATCAACATAAACTTCCATGTTGTTCTCTATCTGCCCTGAGAACATCATGTTTACGAGCCGCTGGTACGTGGCTCCAGCATTCTTAAGTCCGAATGGCATGACATTATAGCAGTAGAGCCCTTTATCTGTGATGAAGCTCGTATGTTCTTGGTCGGGGGCATGCATGGGAATCTTGTTATATCCAGAATAGGCATCCATGAATGACATCAGGCCATGCCCCCCCGTGGCGTCCACGAGCTAGTCAATCCTTGGTGGTGGAAAACAATCTTTTGGGCAAGCTTTGTTGAGATCTGAGTAGTCAATACAGGTTCTCCACGTCCCATTGGGCTTTGGGACCAACACTGGATTGGCTACCCAGTCAGGGTAAAAGGCATCCCTAATGAAATGGTTTGCTTTTAACCTGTCAACTTCCTCCTTTAATGCTTTCTTTCTATCTTCGTCCAGCTGTCTTTGCTTTTGCCGCTTCGGGGGAAAGCTTTTGTCTATGTTCAATGCGTGGCTCGCTACATTCGGGCTTATCCCCACCATATCTGAGTGTGACCATGCGAAGACATCCTGGTTTTTCTTTAGAAAGCAGATTAATTGCTATTTTGCCTCGTCTTGGAGGTGTTTTCCGACCTTCACCTTCTTCAAGGGATCAGCTTCCTCGAGCTGAATTTCTTTGAGCTCCTCTAAAGGTTCGAGGTCAACTTTCTCCTCAATCCTCAGATCGATCTCCTCGTCAATTTCTAAGACTGTTCCATCTTTATTTTGTATGATAACGAGTGATTGAGCGCTCGTTTGTTTCTTTCCCCTCAAAGAAATGCTATAGCATTCCCTTCCTGCCAATTGATCTCCTTTTAATGTCCCGACCCCGCTTGGAGTTGGGAACTTAAGGGCCAGATGCCTCACAGATGAAACTGCCCCCAGCCCGACCAGGGCGGGTCTCCCGAGTAGTACATTGTAGGCAGATGGTAACTCTACTACTACGAACTCCATTATCTTAGTCACCAAGACCGGATAGTCTCCCAAGGTCACAGGGAGTTCAATGGATCCCATACAGGCAGTTCCTTCTCCTGAAAAGCCGTAAAAAGTAGTTACACACGCCTTCAGGTCGCGAAGGGAGAGTCACATTTTCTCGAGGGTCGCTTTATAAAGAATGTTGACTGAGCTCCCGTTATCTATGAGAACTCGGCGCACTCTTTTGTTGGCAAGCTGAAGAGTAATAACCAACAGATCATGATGAGGGAACTGAACATGGGAGGCGTCCTCCTCAGTGAAGGTTATTGGTTGTTCTTCAGTCCTCTGGCTTTTCGGTGCCCTAGGTTCGGGTTCATAAGGGGACCCGTCCCCTGTCTTCAGCTCATTAACATATCTCTTTTGAGCACTTCTGCCCCCTCCTGCGAGATGAGTCCCTCCCGAGATGGTTATCACATCCTCTCCATCTATCGGCGGGGGCCTGTCTTCTTCCCGAGATCAGGAGTTATTATTTTGTGTCGTCGAAGGCGCGGCTACTCTCTGGCTCGCAGTAGTCGGTCCAGTACTCTGGTTTTTGACATACTGCCAGAAATAACCTCTCAAGATCAACCCTTCGATCTCGTCCTTCAGCTGTCGGCATTCATCAGTTGTGTGTCCGGTGTCTCTGTGGAACTGGCAATACTTACTGGAATCCCTCTTGGATTTTTGATTTCTCATTGGGTCCGGACGCCTGAAGGGGACCTGGTTTTCATTAGCCAGGTATATGTTTTCCCGAGACTCCTTGAGCTCGGTGTGTACTTTATACATGGAGAAATATCTCTCCCCTTTCTTTTTCTTTCCTCCCTCAGCCTCAGGGTTATTTCCTTCGCTCTTTTTCCTCTTTGAGGGATTTTCTGATGTAGACTGCGGAGCTGCTGGGTCAGCCGAGGTTGAGGCGGAGTTAATGTTTATCGTTGTAGTTTCAGTCTGCGAGGTCGCCTTGAGCGTTGACCTCGCCTCCTCTACATTGACAAACCTCTGCGCTCGTCTGTTAAACTCGGTTATTGACCTCACCGGTTTTCCTTGCATGTCATCCCAAAGGGCACTCCCGGGTAAAACACCAGCTCGGATAGCCATAAGGTGCCCACTATCATCCACATCTCGAGCTCGGGCGACCTCCAAATTGAATCTTGTCAGGTAGCTTTTCAGTGTTTCACCTAGCTGTTGTCGGACGTTAGTCAAAGTGGATGCCTCTGGCCTGACACCCACCATAGCTCGGAACTGCTTCTTGAAGTCTCTAGACAACTGTTCCCATGAAGTTATTGAGTGTTTCTTGTACTTTTCGAACCAACTTTTGGCAGGTCTTGCCAATGATGTTGGAAACAACATGCATCTGAGCTCGTAACCCACGTTACTAGCTCTCATAATAGTGTTGAATGTACTCAAGTGACTACATGGGTCGGTTTTTCCTTCAAACGTTGGGACGTGAGGAATCCGGAATCCTTGAGGAAATTGGGTGTTGGAAATATGTGGAGCAAACGGCTCGAGCTCCTCATCAGAGTCCTCATATCGACCATTTCCTCGTTCATTCTTTAAAAGCCTAAAGGCTTTTTCGAGCTGATCGATCCTTGCTTGGACTGGGTCAGTAGGAGGTGTTGCCTGGAATTGACTGTCATTGATCATGATTCCAGGCTCACGTCTCCGTGAGGGATCTCTCCGCCTATTCAAGCGATCCCTCTGGTCCTGATTTGTCTGATCTTCCTTCCCCCTACTCTAATTCAGATGACTTCGTAGGTCGTGACGATTCTTGCGACTTCCAGTATTTTTACGACCTCAGTCATGTTTACTGATGGACCTGGTCTCTCCGGACTCGTCACTGGTGAAACTCATTGATCGGTCATTTCGTGATGGATTCTTCCCATGTCGCCTCGTCTCCGCAGTGCGAGACCGAGACGTCTGACTTTTCTCAGATGGTGCGCCTCTCCGCTCCTGAAATGTCTCCCTGTTTCCTTGTCTTTCCCTTGTACGCCCTTGATCCTGATCTCGAACAGGTTGAGCGTTTCTGCGGGGAGGTGAAGGATATCTTATTGGAGACGGAGGGAACCGTATAGGCGACGTTGGCTGTCGCTCTTGTCGCGGCCTAGATGGGCCAGAGTTTGCCCGAGATGGGTCAGTTGCATTCGGTGCACTCCCAGGTACCTGAGTCCGAGCCTCTACAGGGGTTCGGTTATTCTCAGTTCCTGCAGGCACTTCCACAGGTGGGTTAGGCGGAACCCGAGCTCGGGTACTCCTCTGGGGCCTAGGAGGAGCAGATGGCTCTGCTGGCGCCGAAGGTTGAGTCGGCCTCCTTGTGGCAGCAACCTTTCGTGGACGCCCACGGGGCCTCCGGGGAGGAACATGCACGTCCCTTGGAGGAGGGACTTGGTTTTCGCGCGGAGGCGGGGGCTGAGCCACCTGCGCCTCTGCGGCTATCCTAGTCAACTCCTCATTCCGTTTGTTGGCCTCTGCCAACTTCTTTTTCAACTGCCGGTTTTCCAGTTCTACAATAGGAATGTAACGCTCTGGATTTTAGTACATGTCCTCATCCCTTGGTGGAAGCGGTGGTCCCCGGGAATCAGAAGACCCACTTCTCTCCTCAGCGTCCGGGTTCTCCATTGGTTGTTTTCCAGGACGCCTTGGGTAACTTTCATCAGGCATGTTCTAATTGTTCGTGGCCATGAATCTCTCAGGGATGAATGCTTAATGCTCTCAATGAAAGCACCAAACTGTTGATGCCGTTTTTCGTCAAACAGTGAAAGAAGATCACAAAAACAATAATTGATAATGGCCAAATACAATAAAACAAATCAAACACACGATTTTTACGTGGTTCAGCAGTTTAATCTGCCTAGTCCACGAGTCTCTGTTATTAATCTCAAGATTATCTCTGAAAATTCTTAAGCATGAATTCTTCAGAGTTTTCTCTCAAGGATCAGAATTTCGGTCCCTTTACAATGGTGCATGGCCTCTCTATTTATAGAGAAGGCTGCAGAATACTATCCCACATATTTTGGGTAGTTACTCTTTTTGTGTAAATAAAATAAATGGCTTTAAATGCCTATAATCAGATATAAAAGGAAACGTCCCTGAAGACCAGGAAACGCATAACTGATCAAATAATATCCCATGATTCCAGGGGATTTACATTAATAAATGAGGATTACATCTCATATTTACAAGATGATTATCGCGTATCTCTGAGGCTTTAGCTTCCCAGGTTTCCCGTCATCTGTCGAGCTGAAGATATCTTTCGAGTTCATGTGGCTTTCGAGATCGCACGTTCATTGAGCTCGCGACCCCTGATCCGAGGTCGTCTCTGAAGATGAGGGTGTTCTAGGAGCTACCTTCCGTTATCGTGATCGTTTTCGAGGTCACCATATTTGAGGTCATATATCGTACTTTGCAGGCTCGATATACAATCCTGGAGCATACTCTAATCCTTACGAGACCGTTTGCTGCGAATCCAACTTTCGAGGTCACATTTTCCATGGCTCGAAATCTGGGTATAACAGATGAGTTGGTGTCATGTACAACATCAACATCAACAATCATATCTGAAGCATCTGGAGAGTCCCAAACTTGCCGATGATTCACTTCTTGGACAACTTTCCAATCTCGTCCTCTAACAAGATCATCGATGTAGAATACTTGTTTTGCTTGACTAGCTAGTATGAACGGTTCATCTTTATACCATTCACCGCTAACATTAATACTAGTAATATTATTTACAGTTATGGTTTTCTTTTTTTTTGGATCTGTATTGAACCATTTACATCGAAATAATACCACCGAATAAGAACCAGTAAAAGACAGCTGGAGTATTTCTTCAAGTATCCCGTACTAGTTAAAACCTTCTGTTCCAGCAACACACACTCCACTATTTTGTGTAATTCGATTCTGATCTCGATTGTATGAAACAAATCGAACTCTGCTCACTATACATGCTTGGTAGGAGTAAGCCAATAGATCTGACCCAGATGCTAAAGCTAGTAATTCATCAGCATGCTTTAATGACCCAAGCTGGTGCAAGTCATATATCTAATAATAAAGAAATATATTAGAATGAGAATGTAATTTGTAGTATGCAATTTGCTAAGTACAAGTTACCTTCTTATGAAACCATGAACGAAACTCTTTCTTATGTATCAATTTATGATTGGCAGCCATACCTCTTTGTTGCACCTCAGTTAGGTGTTCCCTGTTAATTAATTAACAATGTCAATATTGTTAATTAAGGAGTAGATTGAACAAAGAATAAAATGAATATTAATTATGTACATACTCTAAATACACTTCAGCTTCTGGAGAATTATCCAATATGAACCACTCAGCTTTATTCCGAGTATTTTCATCAAGGGGCACGGGAATTCCCTTACTAAGAGGATGACATTGAGATTCAAACACTGTGAGGTGTCAATTCACATATGGTGCATCTTCGTTACGATCAGGCTGATTAAATTTTGTTTCCACACCTTTGAAATACATTGAACAAAATGTCAAAGACTCATCTGCAACATATCCTTCTGCTATAGATCCTTCAGGACGAGCTTTATTCCTGACATAGTTTTTTAATTTTTTCATGTATCTTTCAAAAGGATGCATCCACCTCATAAATACAAGTCCTCCCAATATTTCTTCATCAGGCAAGTACAAAACCAGATGGATCATTATGTCAAAGAATGCTGGAGGGAAAATCAACTCCATCTTGCATAAAATAATAATCAAGTCATCCTTAGCTTTCTCCATATCAGAAACGTTCAGTGTCCTAGAGCACAATTGTTTGAAGAAATTACACAATTCAGTGATGGTAGTGGATATAGATTCTGGTAAAAACTTGCGAACACCTACTGCAAGTAATCGTTGCATTATCACATGAAAATCATGAGACTTCAACCCAACAATGTTTGAGTCATTGTCTGTGACTTTTTTCTTTAGATTAGAACAAAAACCATCGGGCAACTTCACTCCTTTCAAAAATTGACAAAAATCTCACCTCTGTTCAAAAGTGAACACGTATGGAGCATGCGGTTTCATTAACCTTTTATTGGCATCCTCGTAAATCCACAACGATTTCCTAAACCCCATATTCTTTAAATCATGTCTTGCGTTAGTGGTGTCCTTAGATTTATCATTATCTAACAAAGTCCCAAGGAGACTGTCGCACACATTCTTCTCAACATGCATCACATCTAGGTTGTGTTTTAACTGATTTGAACTCCAGTAATCAAGTTCATAGAAAATACTTTTTTTCCTCCAATTATTTTCCTCTGCACCTTGCTTGCGCTTCACCCCCCCAAATCTGTCATGTTTACTAGACACTTGAAGCGGTAAAGCATTGACTTGATCTAAAACTTGTTGACAAGTAAACTGTTGTGGAGGATTTCTTTTCTCAACTTTGCCATAAAATTCTTTGTCCTTTCTATACTTATGATTACTCCTCAAGAATCGCCTATGACTGACATACGATGTCTTACCAATCACTCGAATGGAAGTGGTGTCTTCATTGCACGTTGGACATGCTTTATACCCTTGCCCGCTCCAACCAGACAAGCTACTACGAGCAGGGAAATCGTTAATTGTCCGCAGAAGGGCTGCACGCATCTTGAACAATTCATTCCTTGTGCCATCTCTTGTGTCGACCCCGTTAATCCACAATTATTTTAACTCATCCACCAAGCGTCTTAGAAATACATCCATGTCTTTTCCTGGTGATTTTGGCCCAGGAATAAGCAGAGTTAGCATAAAATACTCCTCCTTCATGGATAGCCAAGGGGGGAGATTGTAGTTCGTCAAAATCATAGGCCACATGCTGTATGATAAGCTCATGTTGCCAAAAGGATTAAACCCATCAGCAGCCAAGCCTAGACGAACATTTCTAGGATCTTTTGCAAAATCAGGATGGGTGGCATCAAAGTCTTTCCATGCAAACCAGTCAACCGGATGACGCATCACCCCATCTTCTATTGATCTCCCAGTATGATGCCATAACATGTCATTAGCTGTATGTCTTGAACTGTACATTTACTATAAACTGGGAGTCAACGGAAAGTAACGCATCACCTTGTGTGGAACCTTTTTCCCCTTCTTCTTTTCATTGTCCCATCGGTTACTCCCACACACATGACATGAATCTTTGCTTGCATGCTCATTATAAAATAAGGAACAATCATATTTACACACATGGATTGATTGATATCCCAACCCTAACTTACTCAGCTTCTTTTTCGCCTCATAGTGTGTTGGGGGAATTTTATTATCTTTCGGAAATGCAAATTTTAGTAATTTCAACAATTCATCGAAAGAGTTATTTGGCCACTTCCCTCTAACTTTCAAATGCATCAACTTCGCCAAAAAGTTTAAGGATGATATCCAATCACAACCCGGATACAACTCAGCTTCAATCTCGTCGACAACTCGTCATAATACTGTCCCATTCGACTGCCAGACACACCATCTTCTTCCTCTGCATTTGTCGGTAAGAGGAAATCATCAACGACGTCAACCATCTCGTCTACATCTTCATTCTCCTCAACTACCTCATTGGCGACACTAGCTTCCACCTCACCGTGGTAAACCCACTTTTGATAGCTTTGTTGAAAACCCTTGTCAAAGACATGAGCCTCCACTGTATCTATAGTTTGTAGTTTAACATTCAGGCACCTCACACACGGGCATAAAATTCTCCCGTCGCAGTCTACGTGTTCTTTTTCCATTCTCAAGAAGGCTTGGAGACTGTTCCAATAAGCATCACAATTACGATTCCTTAATGTCGTCCAACTCTTATCGATCGGCATCTACGATACAAGAATAAACAATAATGAAAACTTATTGACTATGTATGTGGTGCCCTAATCCACCTTTTCACTCCACTACTATCAGGGTAAAGAACCTATCCCACTCATATTTGTAGTATACATATAATTTAATCTACACTCTTAAAATTGTTTCGTTTATGTAAAAATTTCGGCAGCACCTCCCTATAGTTCTCATAAGTGGGCAGACTAAAATTAAGTTTGCCCACTTACGAGAACAAATAAGGAGACACATATTGAAATCTCTATTAACGAAACAATAAAATGAGTACTAGATCAAATTATAGGTACACAACAAATCCAAACTATCCATGCGGACACATACCGTCCTGGATAATTCGGAGAAGCATATTTAAGAGTTCTTACTAACTCATGTTGACGCCGTTTTTCATCAACAGATAAAAGAAGAGCACAAAAAAAAAATGAATAACGATGGCCAAACGGTACAAACAAATCAAACACACGGTTTTTTACATGGTTCAGCAGTTAAATCTACCTAGTCCACGAGTCTCTGTTATTAATCTTAAGATTATCTCTAAAAAATTCTTTAGTCTGAATTCTCCAGAGTTTTCTCTCAAGGATCAGAATTTCGGTCCTTTACAATGGTGCATGGCTTCTCTATTTATAGAGAAGGATGCAGAATACTATCCCACATATTTTGGGTAGTTACTCTTTTGTGAATAAAATAAATGGCTTTAAATGCCTATAATCAGATAAAAAAGGAAACGTCCCTGAAGACCAGGAAACGCATAACTGATTAAATAATATCCCACGATTCTTGGGGATTTACATTAATAAATGAGGATTACATCTCATGTTTATAATACTTGTTGATATTCAAAGCGGCGATCGCGTATCTCTAAGGCTTTTGCCTTCCAAGTTTCCCATCATTGCCCGAGCCAGTGACATCTCCCGAGCTAACGTGGCTTTCAAGATAGTACATCGAGCTCGAGACCCCTGCTCCAAAGTTGTTCCTAAAGAAGAGAGTGCTCTCAGAGCTCCCTTTCGAGCTCGAGATCATTTCGATGTCACGATACTCGAGGTCGTGTATCGTACTCTGCAGGCTCGATTTACAATCCTAGAGCATACCCTAACCCTCACGAGACCATTTATTGCGAACTCAGCTTTCGAGGTCATATTTACTATAGCTCGAAATTTGGGTATAACATCTTGCCCCCTCAAAAGTATTTGTTCGAATCCTAAGAGAAGGAAACTTTTGAACTACTTTCTCTGAGAACTGTACCGTCACACCTTTGAAAATGGACACGCGTCAGCTGGGTATTGCTCACTTTAGGCACTTGAGTACCTTGGAAACATGCCCACGATCGTCCATCTGACAACTTTTCGGCGCCTTCTTGTCATTGATCCCCATCCGTTCGATCTAGTGAGGATTTCATTCGACGCTCCCAATTAATTCCATTTTTCCACCTATATATACAAGACCCCCCCCCCCCCCCCCCCTCTTTATCTTCTTCTTCACGTTTGTTCATCATAAGCAAGAAAAGAAAAACAACCAGAAAACCAGACTCTCCTAAGAAGCTTCTGTCCTGCGCATGTTTTCTCGACCCAAGAAATAAAGAAATCCTGGTCTGTTCGAGCCAGTGAGTTCTTTCTTGCAACCTCTTCTTCAGTCGACAATTTCTCTGCAATCACCATCACTGTGTAAGTATGCCATTTCTGTTGTTTTTTCTTTTTATACTGTTTTTGCTGTGTATGCTAGTTTACGCTCTTAGCACAATAAGATAGGGGGTTTCATTTCGATAGGCTTTCAAGTTTTCTAGACTTCTCCTGCTGGACTTCGCATCACTGGTTTGTATCCAGTTTTAACGTTTGAGCAAAGTCTCAATTTTCTGGGTTTTGAAAATTTTAGGCCATGTTTCTTGCCTAATAAGTTTTCGGGTAAAAACCCTTGTCCTTGACAAATGCACGAAAACTGAGAATGCCCTTCCTGGCTAACCGCCACCTTTCTTTCCCTTGAATTTTGGGATTTTAAAAAAATCTTCCACGCTCCCTTTTCTCTCCCGTGGGACACACGCTCTGACTCTTTAGTAAGGGTCTTAACATTTAATTTCTTGTTCCTAAATCCCCGAGCTCAGACCATCGAGCTCGTGATTCTTGCATGCATGGCCCTCACCATTTTTTCTTTCTCGTTAGATGTCACAGAATCTGGAAAGACGGTGGGGGTCATTGCGAGCCATCCCTTACGAGCCTAAATCTCCGAGCCCAGAATCACTGTTCGTCCGGAATCAGCGTCGGATACAAGAATATGAACTTGCACGCGAGCAAGAGGACACTCGAGCTCACTATCGCCGTCAGATAGACGAGGTCATTGAAAAGAAGAGAAGAGTTCTTCGGGAGGCCATCTATCCGGAGCCCAACCCAGGACCTAGGCCAATTCCCCTCGACCCTGCGTTA